>NW_024870711.1:10417500-11035000 GCF_019054845.1 Dipodomys spectabilis
ACGGTGGCGCCGTGGTGGCGCTGTGGTGACGCTGTGGTGACGCTGTGGTGGCGCTGTGGTGACGCTGTGGTGACGCTGTGGTGACGCTGTGGTGACGCTGTGGTGACGCTGTGGTGGCGCTGTGGTGACGCTGTGGTGACGCTGTGGTGACGCTGTGGTGGCGCTGTGGTGACGCTGTGGTGACGCTGTGGTGACGCTGTGGTGGCGCCGTGCGTGGCGCTGTGCGGCTCGCGCACCCATCGTGGTTCTGCGGGGTGAGCCCCGGCTGTCTGCACCCGCCTGTGCACGGCGCAGACACGCGGCGCCTGGGCCCGGGCCGCGCCCTCCTCTCTCCTGGTCTCCGCATCCCTGCCGGCGGGCGGGGTGCCGGCGTGGCGGGGGCAGGCGAAGCCACGCCGCGCAGCCGAGCGGGGAGGCGGTGCCCCAGAGCGGACCCGGCCCAACACACAGGGTCTGCCTGGCCAGGACAGCCAAGTGCCATCCGCGGGCGGGCGGACGGGCGGGGGCTCGCCGCGTCCTGACCCGCCGGCGCCTTCTCCTTCTTCTGATGTTTCGTCTCTGGAACTGGCAGGAATTCGGTCCCGTCGTCACGGTGTCCTGTGGCAGCGGCTCAGGGGGCGAAGGCAGCGTCTGCGTGGCTGAAGGGAGTCCCCGGCGTGGCCTCCCCACAGCGCGGCCTGGGCACCAGCCCTCCGGTGGCTGTTTGTGCTCGGCACCTTTGGCTTCTGCGGGCCCGTCTCACTCTTCCCTGTGTCAGGACCGGCCCGCGCCGCGGGTTCCAGAGGGAAGGCCGGCCCGGGAAGGGCGGGCCCACCTGCCTGCCTGCTCCGCCAGCCGTCCTGTCCGCGCTGCGCCCCGGCTGCGCGGCCCGGGAGCTGCCTGTGCGGCGGCGACCGCGGGCTGGGCTTTGGAGCTGAGGATGGGAGATGACGACATGAATTAAGATTCCGTCCTGGGGAGATCCGGTCTGGGGAGTCCGCTTCGCGTGGGTCCCGCGGTGAGCGCCCGGCTGTGCGTCCTGCCCCTGCCTGGGGCTACCTGCGCATGCCTGGGAAAGGCCCAGCAGAGGCGCGGGGCCTCCCTTGTGGGCTGCCAACTGTTGCCGCAGCGCCGGCTCCCTTCCGAATTTTCCACCACAGTCGGCTCTTGGCCTGGCCTGGCCCGGAGACTGGCGGGAACCATCTGGAAAGCAGGGGGCGCGTTAGCCTTTCCGCGGCCCCCTGCAAAGCTCACTGAGCTCACTAGATGTGGCAGAGGATTTTGTGTTTCTTGTGTTGGAGGAGAAGGGATTAAGCAATAAAGAGCTTTCCCTTCCCCAGGATCCAAACTCAGCACTAGAGGATAACGCTGCTCTGCCTTTTGAGGGTTTTCTTAAAATGCCAAGTTCTTCCCTTCGTTTCTATTAACGAGATCAGTCGCCAGTGATCTCACCTTCTGTGGCTTTGCAGCCCATTAAATATCGGATGTAAAATCTGGAAGGGAGTGAAGAAAGAGTTAGCAGCCATGCCATTGCCGTCTAGAGGTCAGACCCGGTGGGTGGACTGCGCTTCGGAGGGCTCGGGGCTCCCGGCTTCCTGTTGCCTATGAAAAGGCCTCTCTGCGCTCGCTGTCCCTGCGATGGGGGCCGCTGCACTGGGACCCGGGCAGGAGAGGAGAGCTGCCCGCAGCTCAGCCCTTCCTCTCCCCGTCCCCAGCTGTCTGTCTGTCACGTTAGACATGTGAACTGTGGGCCGTGTGCAGCTCTGACATTTTACTAGGGAATACCCAGGGAGGGGCGTGCTCAGGAAAGTTAGGGATTCTGAAGTCAGAGAAGGGAAGGGCACTCTGGGAACGTGGCTCCTAGGGATGATGAAGTCAGAAGGGAAGGGCACTGTGGGAACGCGCCAGGGAGCATGATTCTTGGTGATCAGTACTCCCAGCAGCATCAATCTTGTGTTTTGTATTTATGGCTACCATAAAACCAGAGCCAGGACAGTGAGACCCTGCAGGAGGCGCTGGGCGGCCTCGGAGCTGAGCAGTGTTCACTATGAGAGCCTTGGAGTCCTTGGGATGGAAGACCCTCCTATCAAAGGTCACTGCAGGTCCAGCTCAAAGCAAAGGCCAGGGAGCAGGTCCCACTCCTACCCAAGCCCTGCAGGGAGCAGAAGCTCCACCGATCAGGGTGGGCAGGCAGGACCGCCACCAGCCAGACCATGCCGCGTGGCTTTGCTCATCTGAGCAGATGCCTGGATCCCATTCCTTAGCAGGTGCTCGGGTTCTGTTCCTGGGTGTCGTTGTTGACTCTGAAGATGGGGAGCAGCCGCACCCTGGTGGTTCCTGCATAGCCGGAAGCAAGCTGGCTCTGGGCTGAGGCACCTGCTCACTGACCAGGTCCAGCTGCAAAGCTGGGAGGCATACCAACAGGCAGGCAGGGGCAGTGTGCAGAGAAGCGGCTCACCGTGCCTAAGGTGAGCCCCAGGAATAGTGAGGGGCCCCATCAACAGCAGGGTCAGGGGCCATCTGAAGTACAGGTGTGAGCTGGTGAGTCTGGAAAGTTCTGTGGACAGGTGGCATAATGCCAGGCATGGGAGGGGGCTCGGAAGGAATGGGAGAGCACGAATGGAGAAGTTGGGGACCCAGATTCAGCACAGTAGGTCTTTGCCCTTCTCAATTGCATTCTGCCCCTACCTTGCCTGATCAAGGGTCCGAGGGTGGCACACTTTCCCGAGCGTGCTGCAGAAGAACGAGTGTCCGCATCTTGCCATGCCCGTCCCTGGCCTACGTGCTGGTTAGCTCCAGAGACTGTAGTAGAGAGAGGCTAGCTTCTGACAGCCAAGTCCCGTGTTAGTTCAATTCTCGGGGCTGGGAAGGTGGCTCAGTGGTAGAGCGCTTGCCTTGCATGCCTGAGGCCCTGGGTTCGATTCCTCAGCACCACATAAGAAAAAAGAAAAAAAAGCCAGAAGTGGTGCTGTGGCTCAAGTGGTAGAGCGCTAACCTTGAGCTGAAGAGCTGAGGGACAGTGTCCAGACCCAGAGTTCAGGCCCCACGACCGGACTCCCCCCCCCCAAAAAAAAAGTTCAATTCTCTGGCAAGAAAGACTATGGGCAGCCTCTCCCTAGCTGGGCATAAAGTCCACGAGTCCCAAACTGTATGGCAATTAAACCATGGGGAGAGTTGAGGTGCATGCTGGGAGGTGTCCCTGACCTCTACCAGGTAAGAACAGGGACTGGAGTCAGGAGGGAGCTGGGTATGCAGAGTTACACACAGCCGTCCTGCACTGCCTGTGTGTCTGGCTGGAGCCGGGCTCTCCACTGCGTGTCCACCACTGTTCCACTGTCCCGGCGAGCACCGCCACGGGCCGTGCAGGGCTGGACGAAGCCGGGGCGGGTGGGCAGCGGGAGGGACAGGAGGCAACCTGACACAGCCGGGGAACTCTTCACTGGAACATTCCCCAGTTCCCCCTCCAGGACATTATTCCAATTGACCAATTACATGCTGTAAGGTCAGATGGAATCGCGTGAAGAAACACTGGGGTGGAAATAACCAGCGGTAGCGTTGTTTGATTAGTATTCCTAAAGACCACTTTTGAGGAGTAATGATGGTAAATCGCTAATAGATATTTGCAGCTGCTTTAAAAATTAAATCTGTTCCATGCTGTGTTTCACAATGTCACAGCCGTCGTCAGCGCCGTCGGGGTATTCTCGGGAGACATTCCATGTGCAGAACCTGGTCTCACAGCAATGGCCCAACGTTTACAAACCTCCTACGCACCATCTCTTTTGAAACAGTGCGAAGGGGAAGCAGGAGAATAAGAATGGAAGGCGCTTCGCGTGGTCTGTCCTTTGCTGAGAGTGATCTAAGAAAGGGGTCAGCCATGCGCAGTGTTTTCTGGAGAGATTCCTTCTATCATTCCTTGAGGCCTACTGTGAAACCTTACTGAAAATGTTTCTTCTTGCCATGTCCCAGTGGCTCATGCCTGTAATTCCAGCTGAAATCCAGACAGTTGCGACCTGGGGCTATCCCAGGCACAAAAGCCTGTGACTCTGTCTCCAAAATAATCAGCAAAAAGCTGAATGAGTAAGCACAAGGCCCTGGGTTCAAACCTGTGAACATCTGGAGTTCTGACATTTGTCCGCTAGTGTCTGTCTAATCTCTAGCTAAATGGCCATATACAGATGTGTAAGGCATGGGAAAGGCTCACATAATTAACAAGACAGAGAAGTCCCATGGCCAGAGGACTTGCTGTCTCCCAGCAGTAGAACGGGGGAAGTTTGCGATGGGAGGCTAAAGTCCTGGGAACTGGGGTGGGTGGGCTGGGGTGCTGGTGTGAGTCTCAGGATCTCAGGTCTCAGAGCCAGGAGCTCCTGGGAGTAGGGGATGGGAGGGAGAGAGGGGGAGATAGAGAAAGAGAGAGAGACAGAAAGAGACACAGACACAGACACAGAGAGACAGAGACAGAGCAACAGAGATACAAACAGAGACAGAGACAGAGAGAGACAGAAAGACAGAGAGAAGGGAAAGAGAACAGGAGATGATCAGAGGAAAGATGAGATGATTCTGTGGCCTTCCTCTCCTTTGGCTGAGCCCTCTATGGTTTGCATGTGCCCAGTCTGGGGCTCCTTTGGCTGAGCCCTCTATGGTTTGCATGTGCCCAGTCTGGGGCTCCTTTGGCTGAGCCCTCTATGGTTTGCATGTGCCCAGTCTGGGGGTAGTGGTGGTGTTGAATCGTGGTACTTCATCCACTTATTCACATGCACTGTCTTCTCCAAACATCCCAAACACAGAAAACCCAGAAATCCCATTTTCCACTAGCTACCTGGGCATCCCTTAGTCCAATCTAGTTGAGATATAGAATTAATCATTCCAGACACTTAGTCCTTTTGTGATTTTTATCAATTATTTGTATAAAAGGGATATTAATATGTGCTTATGAGACCGTTGAAAGATGTAGATGCATCTGCAGGGTGTCCTGTGCAGCCCTTGGTATGTGATCATTATGTGGTTAAAGGCAGGTAAAAATGACCATGAAGACGAAGACGATGAAAAAGATGCCGGAAGGTGAGGAGGAGTCTGACCTCCTCATTTGACCTCATCAGTCAGGTTGGATGATCGCCGGCAACTGGCTTCTTGGTGAAGGGACTGGGCAGGCGAAGCCTGATCGCCGGTGACACACCCCCATCTGCACAGCATGCGGCGTTTTCACAGTGAATCCTGTGCAGCTCAGAAGTGATGTGAGGGAGATGGACGCAGAACCTTTGCTCACTGAATGAGGGTGCCCACACTGCCTGCTAGGTCCTGATGCAAGGACCTGAGGTCTGGTTTGCTTGCAAAGCTTCCTGTCTGTGCCCTGCAGTGAGCTAGTTCACCTCCACGCTGCTAGCCACGCTGCGTCCTGGAACACAGCGCATTCTCTCCTTGTCAGCCGTTTTAATCAGAACGATGAAGCCAGATTAAAACCGTTTAAAATATGATAATGGGCTGACAGGAGATTAAACTGGAAATGAACACATGGCTTTGCATTGAGCCTGGTACGGGTCTCCAGCATGGCGCGTTATCAGCGCGCTCCCCCCCCCCCCCCCCCAGATGTCCCGCCCCTCCCTGCCTCTGCTCTCACCGTCCACCCTGGAGCCATGACAAGCAGAGCATTATCATGCCACCTCTACACACCTCTACTGTGGCCCCCATGTTGGGCCTCCCCTCCCCCCCCAGCCTAGTGACAGATTGTGTCTGCAGGGAAAAGTGCACAGGACACTCAAGACAGCCATGAGCCATTTCTCACATGCTGGGTTCATTTGAAAAGCCACAAGAATTAAAGTTTCCTGAAAAGGCTCGAAAGATGCAAAAAAGCAGAACATACAAGTAATCCTGGCTACTTAGGAGACTGACATCTGAGGATCGAGGTTCAAAGCCAACTCGGGCAGGAAAGTCTGGGAGACTCTTATCTCCAGGGAACCACCAGAAAAGCTAGAAGGAGAGCTGCGGGTCAAGTCTGGAGTGCCAGCTTTGAGGGGAAATAGCCAAGGGTCAGGCCTTGTGGGTGGTCAAGGCCCAGGACCTGCACATGCGCGCGCGCGCACACACACACACACACACACACACACACACACACACACACACGGTATTAAGTGTACTTTTCAAGTACATTTGGGGATTTCCCTGACCATCATGCTGGCCGTCCAGGGAAGGGTTTTACAGCCAGTGGCTCGGCCTGCACATATACACCTCATTTTGTTTTGCTTTGCTTTGCAGAGCAGCTCAGTGGGCTCCGCCAGTGCTGAGCCAGCTCTGGACGAGATGTGTGCCTTGTGAAGGACCTTCTGCTCCCACAAAGCCCCCACAGTCTCCTCTTCCTCCCTCCCACCAGGGCTCCTGCAAGCCTGAGGCTTCTTGCTTATTCCCTCCCGGTTCTCTAAGGCTGCTACGTGTCACGCGGCGCTCCCCGGCAAGGCCGGACGCGTCTCCACGGGGCAGGACCTCTGCACCGCTCTCACTGCCGCACACCCCGGCTCTGCGTGGCTGACGCTGCTGCAGATCGGGGCTCTGATGGAGGAGGAGCAATTTCCCCGCTCCCTATTGAGGTCCCCTACGCATCAGCCCGGCGCCTGGCACAACTTCACCAGACATCAAGATCCATTCCAACCACCAAATGCCTCCCTCAGTTGTGCAGTATGGGATAAATATTTTGCTACAAAACAGTGAAGTTTGCAAATGAATCAGAGTAAAACAGAAATTAGAGGGGAACACTGTTCAGATCCTGGTAGGAAACAGATGGCACATTCCGAGTGGGTGAGGAGGAGGGTTTAACAAAGGGCTGATTACAGGGCATGTGGGCAGAGGCAGGAAGCTGACGCGGGAGAGCAGAACCCCAGGACTCCCCGTGGTGGGCCTATGCCACATCAGGCCTGGACCTTCAAGATATAGTAGCAGAGCCCAGAGGTAGAGGAGGGAGGGGGCAGGAGGGAGGGAACAGGTGGGGGGAGCCTGGAGGCTGCGATGGTTGTGGTCTGGTCTTTAATTGTGGGATGTGGCAAGTCCACAGTGACCCCCAAGAGGTGGAACCACAGGGAGAAGCATTTTGTCTACCCGCAGGCTGCCAGTCTTCCCCTTGGCCTTCTCAAACCAGAAACCTGAAGGCAGCCTCCACGGGCAGCATCCTGGGGCGTGGTCAGGTACAGGGGCACGCCACGGGCTGGCATGACTGGAAGGTGTTCAGCAGCTAGCTGTAGCTAGTCGCCGTCTAACACCCACTTTTTGCTAGTCAAGGTGAAGCGTTTGTGTTCCGAAAGTGCAATTTTAGTCACCTGACAAAACATGGCAACAGATCCCTCCTGCCCCACGTCTCCATTTGCTGCGTCCTTCAGACTGGGGACACTAGACAGGGGAAACGAGCGAACCTCTCATTCCGCTGGAATCTCGCCTTCGCCTTCTGTGGCTGGCTGAGAGGGGTAGCATGGTTGATTTCCAGCGCCCTTCCACGTCCCCTCGTCCTGCTCTCCAGACAGACACGCTCCCTCCTGTGGTGTTCCCGGCGGGACTGAACCCCAGGCTGCCGGTGTTCTTTCCATTTACAAGAACTTCTGGACAAAGGAAAGGCTCAGAGGCACTTCATGAGCTCCGTAACACCCACACTCAGTCTTCCTGTCTCCATTGGGAAGCAGTCGGCCATGAGGACTGGTCACCCTGACTGGACCGCCAGCCTCTTCTCTTCCCTGGCTGCACCGCCTTGAGCCTCTCAGGGCCAGGAAATCACTCAGGGATTATTTGGAATCCTACAGGAGGCTTTCCTGGCTCAGCACCTCCCCTCCTGCCTGCCTGCCTTCTGGATTTGGTTTTGTATTGGACCCTGCTCCTCCCCAGGTGTGACTTCAGGTTGGCGTGCAGCCTCTCCTCACCCCGCAGCTGCTGCTGCTCCAGTCATCAGAAGGGACGCCCGTGGTCCCTCCTTCGCCGTGTCCAGGTACTGCAGATTGCGGCCACGTTGCGTGGGATGCCTCGGCGGTGGGGAAGCAGCCGAGAGGCCACCGTAGGGCTGCCACGCAGCACGGCAGTTGGAGATGCGTGATCATCTGGTTTGGAGGGCCTGCCGAAATGGCTCGCGGCTCTTTTCAAACAGGTGGTGGTTATTGCTTGAGGAAGAGTGGCTTGAGGGGTTTCCCGGGGTCATTGTCTTACTCTCTCTGCTGCATACTCATCATGGGCCTTGGGGGAGTCCCGTGGCCGGGCTCGGGGCGGGCGGCTGGGACTGCAGCCTGAGTCTGCCCCAGCGGCTCTTCCTCCTCATGTCTCCTGGGGCGCGCATCTGCTAATCATGACTACAGCCGGGCTGCGATCCGAATGTGTCCACAGCAGAGCCATGCGGGGCTCCCGCTCCCTTTCAGACAGAGCCGATGGCCATGCTGTGATGCCCCAGTTCCCTCACTGGGACCATGACAAAGGGACTCTCTCCCCGGTCCCCGCGGGTGAGAGAGTTATGGGGTGCAGGAGTGGGGAGGCGTCTTGTCTTTTCCTTAGATTTCACTTCCTTATGATAAAAACAATCATCCAACCACTACAATTGCTTCTCTCTTGGCCAATTAAATTATGACACACACACATATACACACACACACAAAGCTTATGCTTTCATTTCTAAGCCTCCTTCTTGGAAGGCTTGCATTAGTAAGAAGATTGCAATTATCTGGCTCCAGATTGCCTCCTCCATCACGCCACTGTTCACCTAGCACAACACCAAGTCTCCCCTGTCATTCTTCCGTAGCATGAGAAGCTCGAATATATTTTTAATTTCATATTATTATTATTATCGTTAAGTAGCTGTTCAGAGAGGTTTCCAGTGAGAAAGTCGATTTAAAGTATAATCATCTTAATCAATGTCACCCCTGCAACCAGTCTCCCCATTTTTCCCAACCCCATTCATACACTCAAGTTACCTGCTTCTGTTTCACTCCAGTGGGAAGCTCTCTTCCTCCTTCAGAGGGGGCTAGAAACAGTCCTTCCGAGTCCTTCTCATCAGCCCATCTGTTCTTCAACAGATGAGAAACGACGCAGTTCAATGAGCTCCAGATGTGTGGTGTGGACTCCAGGGAAATCAGAATCTACACGATAAAAAAGAGGAAGATTGGAAGCAGCACTGTGGCTCAAAGTGGTAGAAAGCTAGCCTTGAGCAAAAGAGCTCAAGACAGAGCCCAGGCCCCAGGTTCAAGCCCCATGACGGACAAAAAAAAAAAAAAAAAAAGAAAAAAGAGGAAGAGCGGTTAGTCCTGCCTCATTATATATGTAGACACCCTAAGAGTCAGGGCAGTCAAGGCAATTAAGTTAGCACTACAAACTCCGATGGTGTTTCCCGGCAGTTTCTGCAGTTCTAAGAAACCAATATGGAGGAAGGACCAGGGCACAGACAAATGGAGTCTGGCGGGCAGTTTAGGGTTCTAGCAGCTGGGCATATGCCATGGACTCTATAAGGCCCATGAAATCATTTGGTCCGGCGCTGCCAGGACAACCCCAGCTGGTACTCAACCTTCAACAGATCCAGGAGCTTTGCTGAAAGCAAGATTCAATACATCCAAAGCCCAGGAGCAATGCAAATACCCAAATGGCCCCCACAGAAAACAATGCTCCCCACTTCTGCTTCTCCCCAGTCCTCCCATCCCAGGAGGACTCTGCCCCAGAGAACCCATGGCTGTGCTTCCTACCACCGGCCCCAAGGGGTCCTGACCAAGAGCGACAATGCACATCCTGGCTCCTCTATCCCGTAACTTCCCCTGCTGCCGAACCAAGAATGGCAAATGTCTCCCAGCCTGCTGAATTCCACCACCCATTCCCTCTCAGACAATTAGGAAAAGGGGAAGCCCGCAAGGAGACAACCTACCAGCAGCCCTCATGGGACAGGTCTGCTGAGAGACAGCAGGAGTCACGTGACTCATGGAGGGATTATTATTAGAGAGAGAAAGACGTTTTCCTGACTATACAGGAGGAGCATTGCAGTCAGCACCCTTGTGTCTTATCTTAACCCAATCATGGTTAATTAGCTGTGACTACAGAGTGTGTCATCCAAAGCCCACTGGCGGCCAGTCCGGCCTCCTGCCGCCGCCACAGGACTCCAGAGCTCTGGCTCCTCGGTTAGTCCCCTCACTCCTCTCGGTGCGTACATCCATGACCATAGGCCTCCCAGTTCCTTGGTGTCTTCTGCTATGACGCTTGGCCCAGAGAGGATGCCCACCACTTTTGGGCTTTGAGGAGATGCTCTTCTCCCACTGGGCCTTCAGCCAAACCTCACCTGAGAGTCTTCATAAGCGTGACCCCTCTCTGGGCCAAGGCCGATCCATGACCAGCTTATGTCCCTCCAGTAATGGGATCCGTGCATTCATGTAACCAGAAAGCAATCCAATTCTAGACTCCTAGCTTGAAATTCTGCTTTATATGTAAATCAGGTTGCCCGAATGCAAGCTCTGACTCAAAGAATTTTGTGCAGACAGCTTAGTTTAGTGGCGATGCCAAGAAAGTGAAGCATGAGTAACGTGATTAATGGAATATAAGGAGAGTCGTTCTGATTACCTCTGTAGGCACTGGGACTCAGACTCATAAGAGCCTCAGAAACCATAGAGAACTCGGTGGAAAAACTGGGAGAGAGCGAGGGAAGGGGTAACACTGTCCAAAAAGAACTGTACTCTCCACCTGACTTATGAAATGGTAGCCCCTCTGCCTGTCACCCTTACAATAACAATTCTCTTTTGTAAAAGAGCTGGGCAGTACACAGCGGGAAGGCGGGCTACTCACCAACTTCCACCCACCCAGGTGTGAACACTCCTCTGCGAGCGGCGTCAGCTGTGGACGGCTGGGCGTGGCTGCGCAGCTTCTGATCTGGGGCAGGGAGGTGCCACGGGAACGTCTGTGGAATCCCCGCTCCTGGGCTTTGGATGTATTGAATCTTGCTTTCAGCAAAGCTCCTGGAGCTGTTGAAGGTTGAGCACCAGCTGGGGTTGTCCTGGCAGCGCCGGACCAAGTGATTTCATGGGCCTTATAGAGTCCATGGCATATGCCCAGCTGCTAGAACCCTAAACTGCCCGCCAGACTCCATGTGTCTGTGCCCTGGTCCTTCCTCCATATTGGTTTCTTAGAACTGCAGAAACTGCCGGGAAACACCATCGGAGTTTGTAGTGCTAACTTAATTGCCTTGACTGCCCTGACTCTTAGGGTGTCTACATATATAATGAGGCAGGACTAACCGCTCTTCCTCTTTTTTCTTTTTTCTTTTCTTTTTTTGTCCGTCATGGGGCTTGAACCTGGGGCCTGGGCTCTGTCTTGAGCTCTTTTGCTCAAGGCTAGCTTTCTACCACTTTGAGCCACAGTGCTGCTTCCAATCTTCCTCTTTTTTATCGTGTAGATTCTGATTTCCCTGGAGTCCACACCACACATCTGGAGCTCATTGAACTGCGTCGTTTCTCATCTGTTGAAGAACAGATGGGCTGATGAGAAGGACTCGGAAGGACTGTTTCTAGCCCCCTCTGAAGGAGGAAGAGAGCTTCCCACTGGAGTGAAACAGAAGCAGGTAACTTGAGTGTATGAATGGGGTTGGGAAAAATGGGGAGACTGGTTGCAGGGGTGACATTGATTAAGATGATTATACTTTAAATCGACTTTCTCACTGGAAACCTCTCTGAACAGCTACTTAACGATAATAATAATAATATGAAATTAAAAATATATTCGAGCTTCTCATGCTATGGAAGAATGACAGGGGAGACTTGGTGTTGTGCTAGGTGAACAGTGGCGTGATGGAGGAGGCAATCTGGAGCCAGATAATTGCAATCTTCTTACTAATGCAAGCCTTCCAAGAAGGAGGCTTAGAAATGAAAGCATAAGCTTTGTGTGTGTGTGTGTATATGTGTGTGTGTCATAATTTAATTGGCCAAGAGAGAAGCAATTATAGTGGTTGGATGATTGTTTTTACCATAAGGAAATGAAATCTAAGGAAAAGACAAAACGCCTCCCCACTCCCGCACCCCATAACTCTCTCACCCGCGGGGACCGGGGAGAGAGTCCCTTTGTCATGGTCCCAGTGAGGGAACTGGGGCATCACAGCATGGCCATCGGCTCTGTCTGAAAGGGAGCGGGAGCCCCGCATGGCTCTGCTGTGGACACATTCGGATCGCAGCCCGGCTGTAGTCATGATTAATGTTCTGATTCGAGGAATGCCATTCATCTTGTAGTTGCTTCTGCACCTAGCAAGTAGCTATACTAATAGTCGTGCCACAGGGTGATTACAGCGTGGGTTTGTATCTGTAGCAAATATTTGCTAACAATGCATGTGTTACATTCTGGGCACACATGCCAGGTGTTCCTGTATATATTCTTCCACGTACAACTCGAAGGCCCTGTGAGGCTTGTCCCCCTGTTCCTCTCTCTGATCATTTTTCTTATACATTTTAGCTTTCCATTTATCGATCCATTCATCCACACATCTGCTTATCCCTGCAATCTCTTCATCCATCAATCTATCCACTCACACTTAACCATCTACCCACCTATATTGTCCATCCATCCATTCATTCCCATTCATCCATCCATCCATCCATGCACCCACCCATCTATCCATCATCCACTCACCAATTCATCCATCCATCCATCCATCCATCCATCCATCCACCTACCTGTCTATCCGTCCATCCATGCATCCAAGCATCCACCCATCCATGCTTGTTTAAGAATGCTATTGACTTACATTTTAGCACAAACTCCTTACCTAGGGACAGTCAGAAAACTGGCACCCAGAAACAAGCAACCCTTTGAGTAGCTCTGCTGTATAGCAGTGCTGTGTCATTTTACAGGAAAATCATGCTGAGCCCTAAGGAAATGTGTTAGCCATTCTTTGACTGCTAGAGTCTAGGAGAAAAAAACTTTTATGTTCTGCTGCCCTCAGAGACCATTCTCTTTTCTTTCTCTTTTCCCCCAGGGTGAGGTGGTTGATTTATCTTAGTAGTAGATCCTATCAGATGGTGTCTGACAACATATATTTGCTCTTCCCAAATGTCTAATCTTTGTCAGTTGAGAAATATTTGAAGTGCTGACAAGGCTCTTATGGACAGCTCACCTACCCTTGCCGGGTGTGTAGGATTAATTCTTCTTAATTATGTAGCACTGCACCATCATTCACGTTTATTGATGCTGTCTGGGCATGTCTAGAAGATTTATAGCTATCTATATTCATCCTACCCAGAAGAGACCGCAAATCACTTTGCTATCTTTTGAATGTCTTTTTGCATGAGACAGATGGCATACAATTATTACTGAAAGCTTTTAAATAAATAAGTATTTGTTTCTTCAAGTGTCTTCTCTGGGGTCCTGAAGGAAGTTTGGGAATTGAGATAGTCACATGAAGTTCTTTTCCCTTTTCCCAGTGTAGCTGTGTTTTTAGAGGAAACTCATTCTGTAGTCAGCGTGTTGTATTTCTAGTCCAGGAGTATTCTTCAGAATTATCTACAAGTTACTAGGCAGAACTTAATCATTGTCATGCTCCATAGTCTTTGTATTGCATATCACCAAGTATGGAATGATGGCATGTTGAACAATCAGAAATCAGAACCCTGGCTGGAGCTCTGGTATTTCTGGCTGGAGCTGGGAGTCTCTTCCTCGACTCATCGGGCTTGGTGTGACTTTAAAGCTCTATGTGTGACTCTTACACTCATTTTGGCTTAAAGGCCATGCATGTGCTCCTCTCTCAATCTAGAAAAAGGCAGGAACCTGGGTGTGGAGGGACAGGAGTCCATCCTGGGCGTCGGTCTGATGGTCATCAGTGGGATGCGACCCCAGCTGTGGGAGCGTCAGGGGTGGGTGACGATAGGACTGGCCCATCCAAATCCGCTAGTGCTGAGCGCTGGGATGGACCCCAAGCCTGGTCCTGGGCTGAGCTCTGGAATACATCGCTGTCTCCCTAGGGACACTTGAATTCTAGTAGACATCATTGCGCTCACTCTGGATATGAGAAAACTGGGACCAAGAGAGGTTTGACACTGTAACAAAGATGATATGATTAGCAAGGAGTCAAGGTTTAGCCTTGGCATTCTGGGTGAAGACTCTTTTCTTCCCTTAACCTTTCCATAGAAAAAGACTGGGGAAGGGACCTACAGGGCTCCCTGCCATTTCCCTCGAAAGGCATGTGATGTAGCAAACGCCAACATCCTGGCAAAGCTAAGCATGCTGGTTTGTCAATTATCTATAATTATATGCAAGAAGAGAAAGGAACAGGTGATAAGACAGGGATGAGGAAGAAGAAAGGTTGAAGAGAAGGGAGGGGAAGAGATGAGTGACGGATGATAGAAGCGAATGATCCTGTTGGCGTACAGTTAGGACAGGACAAAAGCCCAAGGCCTAAGACACATCTCTGTCCTGAGATGCTCGGACAGGTCACGTTAATGATGAGGACTAGGATCACTGGTTGCCATACTCTGCGCTTCTGGGGCCTCTGAAAGAATCAAGCCAGAAGAAAAGTAAGAGGCAATTCCACTCTGTCTGACTCACTTTCTGGTAGGGGTCAGAGGATGAGGGCATGTGGCTGGGTGAGTGCCCGTTCCTTCCCCTCCTGCTCCAGCCTTTGTGATGGTTGTGAAGATCTCTTTGGGTGCCACAGGCTCTACCCTTTGGACTAGAGGGGCCTGCCTGTAATCTTGTGCAGATTTCTCTCTAATTCATAGCAGATTATTAGATACAGGCTGAGCATCCTTAAGCAGAAAATCAAACGTGAAACTTTTGAAATACCCACATGATGCTACAAGTACCTGACTTCATGTGATGGGTGGAAGTGAAAATGCAAATGCACTGAAAATGCTATGTAAAATCACCTTTGGAAAGGGCCAGGTTGTGGCTCAAGTGGTCCAGCATCAGCCTAGCAAGTGTGAGGCCCTTCCCACAAACTTCCAGTCAGCCCCATACCGTGCCTCCCAAATCCTAGATGTATTCCAAATTTACCTGGTCTTCGATGAAATCATTCATTTCTGCTCACTGTAAAATAATTTACCGGACAGAGGATGACTCAAGTGCTTGTCTAGCATGTGTGAAACCACGTTCAACCACCAGGAAACAACCACAATAATGACAAAAATTCCCTTCAGGTTACATGTATAAAGTGTTGTAATACATAAATAAATTTTGTTTTTAGACTTGGATCCCACCCCAAGATCTCTCTCTCTCTCTCTCTATATATATATATATCCATATATATGTGCAAATGTTCTGTAAGCTGAAGAAAAATCCATAATACTTCTAGTACTCACTTTGGTTTAGGACTTCCTTCCTTCCTTCCTTCCTTCCTTCCTTCCTTCCTTCCTTCCTTCCTTCCTTCCTTCCTTCCTTCCTTCCCCCCTCTCTCTCTCTCTCTTTCTTTCTCTCTCTCTCTTTCTTTTTTTCTTTCTTGTGAGAATACCGTACAGAGGAGTTACAATTACATGGGCAAGATAATGAGTACATTTCTTATCAAGCATTGTTGCCTCCTCTTTGTTTCCCCTCCCCATCCCTTCCCATGCTCCCTCCCACCCCATTCTCCCCCCCCCCAAAGTTGTAATGTTCGTTTTTCAACATAACAACTTGTACATCTCATTGTTGCAATGGGTCCACCTGTATCCCTAGTTAGATGATTTGTTTTTTCCCCTCCCTTCCACAAATTATACCAACATCAAATACAGTGTAAGCAAGGGTAATACCGTGGGGGAAGGACATACAAAGCAACATAGAAATCATCTTATAAATATGTTAGAAACAATTGCATGAAAGAAAAAAAACATTTGAATACTTATCTTGGGGTTCAGTCCCCTAACATCACGGCTTAGGACTCCTTAACCTGCAGGAATATATGGAGACCTGGTTTATAGGAAATGATCAAAGTCTCTATGCATCCAGACCTCTACCCGTAATATGGAATGGCAAAGTTCTCTCACATGACAAACTTTTGTACCATGTGTTGAATGTCAGCATGTCTTCCGCAGACCATGACTGTTTGCTGAGCAGGCAAAGCCATGGAGACGTGGATGGACTTGTTCTTTTTTCTCAGTGACTGCAGGTCATTGACATGTTCCAATTCTGGTTTTTTTTTTTTTTTTTTTTTTTTTGCCACTTCTGCCTCTTTTCTGTTACATCTTTTAACAGCACTTGCCACCCCCAATGGGCCCATTTTATTTTTTTGTACACTTTCCCTCTGCTTTTGGATAGCGGTGGTTACTATATTAATTGTATTTATGCACCAGTTAAAGCCATAGATTCTGTCAGGGCCTGTGTGTTATTCTACTCTTCCTTTTAAAACACACTTTTGGACAAGCATTATGCAGTTATCTCTTAAATAAGATGAAAGAACCGGTAGAAATGGAAATAGCTGCTCATTTGAACACACCGTTTCCAAAGAAGAAAGCAAGGCAATTACCTCAACTGCGACGGCACAAATCATTATTTCGTGACTTGTCCACCTTCCTGCTAGGCGATAACTCCGAGAAGGAAGGCCCTGGTGTTTATGCTCCTCCTCATTCCTACCTCAACACGCTTATTCATGGCTACTGTGTGTCAGGCGCTGCTCGGTTACTGGCAGGAAGGAAGCCCTGGCTCTAAATGCGTTTTGCCTTCTCTCATGAGGTAGACATCACAGACAGACAGGTGTAAGAGGTCAGGGGTGACAAATGCTGGCAGGGGCATGCAGCTCACAGGCAGTGTCCAGGTGACGGTACTCCGTCCTTGCTGAACTTACAAAGTGGTTTGTGGCTCTGGTACAATGGCCACGCCATCTGGAGCACCTGCCGTCTGTCTGCCCACGTGGGTGTTATACATAACGATTAGCGATAAATCAAGAATTTTCTTTGCTCAAACCTAAGGGGAGATTTATGGTGTGAGACCGTCACTGGCATTTCTGCATAGGGGGGCAAGAGGAAATGAAATGTGGCCATATAGGGTGAAGCTAAAGTGTGGCGGGAGGAGGGGGAGGGGAAGGGAGGAAGGAGAGGGGAAGAAGTGGGGGAGGAAGGGGGAAGAAGGGGAGCAGGAGGAGAAAGTGGGGTGAGGGAAAGGTGCAGGGTGAGGAAGGGTGGGCTCCACACGTGCATGGGTGTCTGGCGCCGGGAGGCAGCAGGTCTGGGTGTTGGGGAGCTCCCTGGTGCTCTGTTCTCTTCCCTACTCCCTTCCCCACTGTGCTTTCCCAGGGGCCCCTCCTCAGCAATGGCTGGTGCCCTTCACCCAGGTCTGCCCCAGACAGAACCAGGACTGCAGCAGAACAGGACTAAGACAGGCTTTAAGGTCAGTCCGGAGACGGAAGGCGTTCCACTGGTTAGCAGCCCTACGTCCTGTCCCGTGTTTCTGGACGCCTTTGACTTGTGAAATGGGTGCCATTGTTTGGATGACCTCCCTTGTCACACTGCTGGGAGCCAGGGATTCTGTGGGGTCCTGGACTGGCAAACACGGGGTACCCACCCCTGAGCTGGTGACAGAACCACAGCAGCTGTGGGCCCTGGGCCGCATGCCACCTGCCATGCACCTTGCTTAGGGACCAAGTGGACCAGGAGGCCCGGAGACGGGCGTGGCGAGAGCGGGCGTGCCCGGGCCCATGGGTCTGGCATGGCCTTGTTTGAGCCGATCCATAGCTAGTGAGGAGCTAAACGAGGCTTGGGAGAGCGGACCTGGGCGAGGCTGCCGCGTGGGATCTCACCTGTGGACAGGCTGAGCCACCACGGCCTCCCAACGTGACCAGGTGCCAGGGTAGCACAAGTTACTGAGTCTGAATCTCAGGCCTCACGCACAGCTGTTCTCCACATGTGATCAACCAGGAAGGGCTTCTTGGGCCTGACGCTGTTCAGAGCAGGGCTGGGCGCTTGGAAATGGATCACTCACTTTCCAACCTGCACAGAGCCATTCAAGGCTGAAGTTTTCATTTTGCTTTACAACGACGCATTCATTTCCTGAGTCTCCCACTGTGTGCGTTGGAGTGGAATATCTAGGTGTTTGTTGCTCACCAGGGATTCTCTGTGGCCTTCCCTCGTGAGCTGGACTTGGCGAGGCCCACTCCCAATGGGATTGGACACAAGTGAATGCTTAGGCTGTTTCTTAACCTTACAATAAAAATACACCCTTCCAAAGTAACATTGGGTGAGTTACACTGATACCAGGTATAAACGCTAAGGGCTGAAAACAAGTGCGAATTTTCATGAAAAGATCATTTTACATTTAACCATCACCTCTATTTATTTATTTTTGTCGGTTGTGGTGCTTGAACTCTGGGCCTGGGCACTGTCCCCCAGCTCTTCAGCTCAAGGCGAGGTATCGAGCCACAATGCCACTTCCAGTTTTCTAGTGGTTTATTGGAGATCAGAGTCTCAGGGACTTTTCTGCTCTGGCTGGCTTTGAACCGTGATCCTCAGATCTCAGCCTCCTGAGTAGCGAGGATTACAGGTGTGAGCCACCGGCACCCAGCGACCTCTCTTCATTTAAACATTGTCAATGAAAACTAAAGTGTAACTCGCCTTCCCAAATCTGAGCGCATTCCTGATGCTCTGGCCAGTGACAGTCCAGCTCAATGACATGTCCACTCCTCCAGTACAAAGCACCACAGCCGTGCAGGTGATGGACACAAAGAATGGGAGAGGCCAGAGCAGGTGAAGCTTTTTATTCTGGCACAAATAGGCTTGATTCTTAGTTTGGGGAAGCATCTTTATTCTTGATTTATGAAAGGAGATTAATGAAAGGAAGAGAGAAGTCATGCTTTATGGATTCACAGCTAAGGGAATAAAGCAGAATACAGAAGAGTCTGTAGTCACAAGAACAGGCTGTGAGTCCCAGCTCTACCACTTCTTCACCGTGCAAAGCTAAGCCACTAATGTGTTCCCCTTGAAATCCAATTTTCTTATTTATGGAATGAATCTGGTGCTGTCTAATACTAATAGGTAATCCCTATTAATCTCGCTCGATTGGAAGGGACAAATGATACAAGATAAGGAAAATAGGCTTTGAGAATTATACATGCATTATCTGTTCTTTTTGAATTTTATTATCCTTGGTGGTAATGCTGGTAGTTAGGGAGAGATGAGTTCCCCGGCGAAGTTTCTAGTGAAGGCTGGGGTCTGCTTTCCCGTCCCCACGGCCAGCCTGGGACGCCTCCTGAACCTCTCGGTGCCCGGTGACTCTTTCTACTGCATCCAGGGTTGAGTTCAAGCAATTGAGTAACAGCCAGGGAAAGGCTTAAGGCAGGGACAGACCATCCCACAAACACACAAACACCACCTCAAACCAGATTTTAATTCATCGTTTCACAACCTGGGAGAAAAAAGAATGTTCTCTGGGGTGAGTGCCCTGCAGGAGACGGAGCAGCAGCAGCGTGTGGGGAGGGGGGACTGGCGGGGGTGAGGGCCGCGCAGGCTGCACGGGTGGTCTCTCCTCTTTGGGGTCCCCAGTCCTGGGCCTCGGTGGTCCTCCACACTCAATGACGTCTCTGATTGGCTCATCGGCGGCCCAGGAGAGCTTGCCTAGCGTCGGGGAGAGGCCACACACAGGGGGCATAGCTTCCTACCGCAGCTCCAAGACCTGGCCGTCCTCAGATGCGCCTTGAACATGCCAGTGCCCCCTGCACCACGGCACCCTCATTTCCTGGAGGGAACCCAGGCTTCCCCAAGGGCCAGCCCTGAAGCCCACCGTCCCCGCCTGCCAGGAAGACCGGGCCCTCGCCAGAGGTGGGTCCTCGGCCCTTTAAGCCCAAGTATTGCCTCTTCTCGTGGTGCTTCGGGATGACGGGTCCAAGCCCCTGTGATCTGGTGGCAGCCCGTGGCCCGCAGGGCTCCGAGGGTGCGGGGAGAGCTGGCTCCGAGGGCGCAGCAGCCTCAGGCCCTACTGGGAGGAAGAGCTGCTGGGAAGCGCCTCAGTCTCTCCTGGAGGCTGCAGGGAGCCTGCCAACGCAAGGAGGGTGAAGAAGAAGCTGCTTGGGAAGCCCACCTCGGACTGTGGAGTAACCAGCACTGCCGCGCCTACACACGCTCCGGTCTGCCACATGAGGTCCTCATTTGCTGCCCCATCCTGACCGTCCCAAGAGCCTACTGTCTACCACCCCTGCCCAGTGGAGGAACCGCCCCAAACACAGCTTCTCTGTGCCTTGTGTAAGGCTCAGTGCAACAGCCAGCCGTGGATTTCCTTCCATTTGCCTCTAGCAGTACTGCGCAGAATCAGGCGTAGTCGAAATGACCAGCCCTGGAAAGCGCAGGTCGCCCTCTCCAGCTGACCGTGCCCTTCCAAGGAAAAGAGCGTGTAACTCCCTCTGGAGTTGGAAAAAAAGGGATCATTATATTTTATTCATTTATTTATTTATTTTGGTCGTGGGGCCTGAACTCTGGGCCTGGGCCCTGTCCCTCAGCTCTTCAGCTCAAGGCCAGCACTCTACCAATTGAGCCACAGTGCCACTTCTGGCTTTTTCTGCTTATGTGGTGCTGAGGAATCGAACCCAGGGCCTCATGCATGCAAGGCAAGCGCTCTACCACTGAGCCACCTTCCCAGCCCCTCATTTTTTTTTTAAGTTTTAAAATTATGTTAAAGGAGCTGCTGTTTAACAAAGCGATTTATGAGTACAATAATGATTATATTTTAAATGGCGTTGTCGACAGGTTTACAGATATTAATTCAACTCTTAATGTCCCATTTCTGAGTAAGTTTGGAAGGAATGTTAAATACTAACTAGGTTTATTTTGTAAGCTAATTGCATGTATAGATGGCATTCCTGCATATTTACACATGTGGATGGGAGGAGAAAGACAGGGAAACAGAGTTGTCATCTCATGAAAATGAATGCAATTGAAATGAAGGTATTTTCAAATCCTAAAAGGTTGAGAATATCTAACAAGCCAGGTAGTTGGCTGGTTTATTTCCTTTGTGAGGAAAATCCTTCGTGTGGCCTTCCCAATGGAGTCTAGAGATTTATAGTAAAAAAAAAAAAAAAAACACCCAGCTTTGGAAGCTATATACCTGCACATTGCCATTATTTCTCTAGCAAAGACTTTCTCCAAGAGGTGAAGCAGGTCAAAGCGGCAGTAGGCACGTGGTTGTGAAGATAAAATTAGGTTTTCTTGTTACTGCTCCTAGAAATGGAGAGATCATATTACCTTTCATCTTTCCCCCATTACAGAGTCCAAAAGTAGATTGCTGCATCCATGGTCCTGAAAAATGCCAACAAGTAGAGTCCCCCCACCCCCTTAGTTTTATGCCTTGGAACCAGCAGGTAAAGCAGTTAAAGAGCAGGTGCTGAGCAAGGAGGAATCGAGACACGACTGCACTGTAATTCTCTCTGCAATTTGTTGTCCTTGCAGGTTTTCTGACTCCCTGTCAGCCTAGGCAGAAGTACGAGATGAATCTATCTTAGTGGTTATTCTGGTTGCAGAGCTGGCGGTGTAAGTGACAGAATTGCGCAGGTGGACAGGCCAGCTGTGAATGGAGAAGAAAGATCCGGAGAGAGCGTGTTCCATTCCCACAGAAGACAACATCCTGGAAGGTCACATTGCCGTGGGGCTGTTGTCACAGCTCCACTATTAACACAGGTTAATTGCACCAGGTCTCACTTGCCAGAAGAGCCCTGTGATTTCCTCCCCCCCCCTCCCCGCCTGCCCCGCTCTGGTCTTCTTCGCTTTTGGCTCAGTTTTAGAACAAAGTCCAAGCTGGAGATTTTTCATAGGTGCTGACCTTTGTCAAAGCCATATGTGCAGGGAGCTTTGCGCTTGGCTTTCTTTTGTTTTACTTCTTATTCTGTACACTGTGAAGCACAACTATGCTCAGTTCTGCTGGAGTTCCCTTTAAATGTGGAATGACTGGTTAACCGCAAATCCCTGCAGTGTGCTTTAATCCCACATTCAGTCAAATCGAGCGCTCCCTGTGCACATGGCCTTTTCCACCAGTCTCTTCTGTACACATCACTCAGCGGAGGAACAGGGGTGCAGTCCATGTAGCCTCGAGGGTGGGGCTGACCGGGGATGGTATCAGCTGATGCTCTGCCTTGCTCAGGTACAGAGAAGGATTTTGCATGAAAGCAGAGGTGCGATGGGGTTCTCCATTGGCCAGGTGCATCCTTGCTGCGCTTGGAGATTGGTCCTCCCTGCCTTCTGTGCTGCGTATTTGCTTGATGGAAACCCACATTAGCTCTTAATGGTCAACACACACATGATCTGGTTCTATAGCAGGTAAAACCCACACGAGGCATTGAGGGGATCAGAGGAAAATGGACAGGATTACTTTCGGCTGGGGTGGTAAATCAAACAACACTGAGATTCTATCTTACCCTAGTCAGAATGGCCGTCATCAATAACACACACAACAAGAGGGCTGGGAAGGTGGCTCAGTGGTAGAGCGCTTGCCTTGCATGCTCGAGGCCCTGGGTTCCATTCCTCAGCACCACATAAGCAAAAAGAAAAAAGCCAGAAGTGGCGCTGTGGCTCAAGTGGTAGAGCGCTAGCCTTGAGCTGAAGAGCTGAGGGACAGCGCCCAGGCCCAGAGTTCAGGCCCCATGACTGGACCCCCCCCCCCCCAAAAATAAAAAAGAACACACACAACAAATGTTGGCAAAGGTGCGAGAGAAAAGGAACCTTCGCCCACCGCTGGTGGGTGCAGTTAGTGCAGACTCTAAGGGAAGGCAGTATGGCGGTTCTTTGAAAATTGAAACATAAAACTGCTGCCGATTCCACCATAGCACTGTGGGCATATGTAAACCAGCACACACAGGTGTGTCTGCGGCAGGGCGGTGACTGGCCCCAGGTCCTGACAGCATGAGGACACTCGGGGGGACAGGCCTGGCTTGGAGGGTGGGAGCGGGGGTGGGGAGGCCTCTACCCGGGTGCGGGTCATGCCAGCGTCTCACTACACACAAGCAGGGGATCAAGAAGGATCAGAGAAGTCAGGTTTCTTACTCAAGAAGAGACATCTGTGGGGGGTGGGGTGGGAGATGGGAAGGGATGGGAAGGGGAACAAAGGAGGAGGCAACAATGCTTGATAAGAAATGTACTCATTACCTTGCCCATGTAATTGTAACCCCTCTGTACAGTATTTTCACAATTAAAAAAAAAAAGAAGAGATATCCGTAACTACAATAGGGAGTTCTAGCTACTGGAGGGGGGAAAAGCAGGTAAGATCTCTAACATCAGAGTGAAATCGGAACAATTTGTCTTTTATGTATTCTACATGATCTTCCTATGTACACGTATCATCTAGTATGCATATCACATAGTACTATCATGTCATGTAGTAGATACACAATTTTATGTGATTTATGTATTAAAATGTATACACGAGGGGACGGTGATAGGAGGGTGACATTGGTCACCATTATACTCCTAAACAGGTAGAACTGAAACCCTTTGCACAGTTACTTAAAGGTAATAAAAGGAAAACTAAGAAAATCCTGCCAAAGCAGGGGCAGATCAGGCCGTAGGGAAGCAGCGAGGCTCTCCCTAAACCCAGAGTGGCCTGGATCTCAAAATGTGGTGGAGAGACTTGATGGCCAGCCAATCTGATCATCACCTTTCTCCTACAATTGAACTGGGAGGTAGAACACTTCCCCTACAATTGAACTGGGAGGTAGAACACTTCCGAGGGGAGGCAGAGGGCAGATGGAACAAAATATTTTTTAGTGCGGAAGAAGGTAGGATGTCAAATAAATGTGGGTAAAGAAATAAATCCAGGTGTGTGTGTGTGTGTGTGTGTGTGTGTGTGTGTGTGTGTGTGTGTGTGTGTGTGTGTGATGTGCATGTAACACTCAGGTATTCTCTAGCTCCATTTGTTTTGGAAGATTTGGACTAAGAACCAGAAAATCTGCATTTTAACTAGCAAACCAAGTGCCTCTGATATAAGTCATTCAGGGGCCAGACTTCGAGCAGCACGGAACTTGATTGGTGACTGCTGGAACATTCTAATAAAACACTTGCAGCTGCTCACAGCTGAGAAGTAGGAGGTGGCGCTCCGCCTGCAGTATAGCTCTCATTTATTTTTAAAAAACAATACCTAAGCAACCCGTAAAAAGCCATTTCCTCGGGCATTCGGAGACTTACTACAGAAGACAATGCTGCAGGAGACAGAGGAGTCAGGGAAGTTACCGGCGAAATCACCTTGCGATCATTCCCCATCTCTGGAGACCGTTTCTGTTCCCCCTGTGGAAAAGGGGGTGAGGACTCCGGAAGGTGCTCCTCTTCTTCACGCCCCCTTTCAGGTCTGTGTGGGAAGCAGATGGTCTCCCCAAGGAGAGATGGGCTGCAGAGAAGCTGCCAGAAGGAAGGAGGGAGGCTTTCCTTTTGAATATCCCCCCCATCCAAAGGGCCCCCCTGGGATGTTTTAAATAGATGCAGAATGTCTGGGAACTCTTCCAGGGTGCTCGCTTTTAAAGCAAGCACAGCTTGAATGAAGCTTCAATTGCAGAGAGAGATCTGGAAACGGTCTCAGTAGTCACACCTTTACCTTGGGAGAGGAGAGGAAGGGGGGTCGACGTCGGAGGGGGAGGAGGAGCCGTGGCCCCTGTTCTCAGCCCCTCAGTGTTCTGAGCACATGGCGGTTTTCTGCTGTGTTCTCTGCTGGGCTCGGCACAGGTCAAGCAGGTCCACAATTCCCGGGAGCCTTCCGTAAATTCTGCCCATCCCTCTCTCCTGGATGGCTGAGAAATCCGTCCCGATCCCGACTGAACCAATTCCCAATTTTCAAGAGTTAAGAGCTCAGCCTGCGATGACAGAGCAGCCAAGCAAGTCCTCCGTGGGTCCGTCACTAGGACAGGTGGCCTTGGCAATGGAGAGACCTCAGCTGGCTCTCTGGCTTGTGGAGTGCACCTTCTGCCACAGGAGGGGACCAGATGACGCTTGGAGAGCCATCGGTGATGGTGATGGCCACTGTGGGGGCCCAAGGTGGAAGCCGTGACAGGTGGGTCAAGGGCATTCCCACCTCATTCACCCGTCAGGTCATGGCAATGGGGGACAGCTCCAGCTCTTGACAGGCCAGTCTGCTCTTGGTAAACCTAAGATGCATTGTGAGGTGACAGCCATGGCTTTAGCTATCAGGAGGGAGGCCTGATGGCCGCCGTGCTGGCCGTGTGTCTCCTGGCTTTGTGATCGCTGACTTACAATGTCCTCCTTCTCCTCCTCCCCCCTCCTCCCCCTCCCCCTCCCCTCCTTCCCCTCTCCCTCCCCTCCCCCCCTTCCCTTCCTTGCTCTTCTTTTTCTTTGGACTGGCTCTTTTGAAATAGAATTCACAGATTATAGGATTCACTGGTTTAAAGTGCACAACACAACAGTTTTTTTTTTTTTTTAAAGCATAGTCTACATAATTGCAACCATCACCAATGGCAGTTTGGGAAGCTATTTATTTATCTAATGAATCAATCTTTAAGTAGTTGTAGAAAGGCATTGCCATTGAGCAAGGGGCGTATGAGTACAGTGCCACCCCGTTCAGCATTCTCCCCCTCCCTCTCCTACTTACCTGCTTAAGTTTATAGGCTGTCTATCGGAATTCTGAGTGCATGCTCCCTGGCTTCGCCAATTCATTTGTCTACCCCCATTCCCCCTTGGGGCCACCCCACCCCTGTCAAGCACCTGCTTCCTGTTTAGTTTGCTGAACTTCAACCCTGCCTTTCTAAGGGATGACACTATTTCCAGTTCTCCCTTGAATCTGCCATATTCTCCGTTAATATACTTGCATACCACCCAATGTGTTTACTTACAGCTTTGTAGCTAATATTAGCTACCACACAGAAACCATGCAACCCTTTTCTCTCTGGTTCTGACTCTGTTCACTTAATGTAATTTCCCCCAAGGCTTTCCATTCTTTTACAAATGGTACAGTACCATTCTTTCTAATGGATGAGTAGTATTCCATTATGTATATGTACAACATTTTCTTCACCCATTCATTCACTGAGGGGCATCTGGTCCTGTGACTTGGCCACGCTGTGTGCCGCAGTGAATGTTGGCTCTACTGGAACCTGGTTTATGATCTTTTACATAAATGCCCAGGAGTGGAATTGCTAGGTCACAGAGTAGTTCTATGCTGAATTTTATTGAGGAACTTCCTTGAACAAGTTTACATTCCCACCAACAGTGTAAGGCTGGCCTTTTGGCTACCTCCTAGCCAGCATCTGTTATCATGGTAATGGCCATTCTAACTGAGGTGAGGGGGAATCTCAATGTTGTTTTGACTTGCCAGAGATGTTGAGCATGTCTTCAAGTATCTGTTGGCCATTTTTAATTCTTCTGAGAAGTCTCTCTTTAAGTCATTAGCCCATTGATTAATTGGGTGTTTGGTTCTTTGATGGTTTAATTTGTTGAGTTCTATGTATATTCTGGACATTAGGCCTTTGTCTGCTATATAGCAAAAAGTTCTCCATTCTATAGTTGGTTTTTTTAGGTTGTTGTCTATGTCCTTTGTGGTGCAGAAACTTTTTGGTTCAATGCAATTCTATTGACCAAGTCTTTCTTTGATTCACTGTGCTCCTGGATCTTTACTCAGAAAATGTCTACCTGTCTCAAGGAGCCCTAATGTTTCTCCCTCTCCTTCCTGTAATAGTTTCATGGTTTCACTCTTACATTGTCTTTGATCCATTATGAATTGAGTGAGGCTTGTTCAGGGGGACCTATGAGGGTCTAGTTTCAGGTTTTTGCATGTGGACATCAGTTTTTCTGGCACCATTTTTTAAAAATGTTTTTTATTGTAAAAATTCTGAACAGAGGGGTTACAGCAACATGAGTAAGGTAATGAGTGCATTTCCTATCAAGCATTGTTACCTCTGAAGAGCTAAAGTAACTCCATTTTAAGATTCACCCCACCAACCTATAGCTGTGCTGCCCTCAGAGTAACCCCCAAAGAGAAAAATAGGTCTCAGAAAAACCAGGTTGCCACCAACCCTGCCCACCCTTAAGGAACAGGACAGTTGCCTAAGTGTTCCATCAGAAAATGGAAGTGCGGTCAGGGTGGACATAAACCCCCTGAAGTTGTGAACTTGCTTGTGTGGAAACCCCCTGAACTTGTTAACTTGTTCAATACTATAAAAGCTGTGCTGATTCTATGCTCGGGGCCTCTTAGTGTCACCGGTTACCGAGTGCACGGAGGACCAAGCTTGAGCTTGCAATAAATGACTCTGCTGTTTGCACTGATCGTGGTCTCTGGTGGTCTGTGAAGGGGCATTCAAAAACTGGGTACTCAACCTCCTCTTTGTTTTTCCC
This sequence comes from Dipodomys spectabilis, assembly GCF_019054845.1. Lineage (NCBI taxonomy): Eukaryota > Metazoa > Chordata > Mammalia > Rodentia > Heteromyidae > Dipodomys > Dipodomys spectabilis. The sequence continues at coordinate 10,444,662 of NW_024870711.1, forward strand.
TTACCATCCCTTCCTTCCCCTCCTCCCCAACTCCTCCCTCCACCTGAAGTTGTAAAGTTCTTTTTCAAAATAGTGTCTTGTACATCTCATTGTTACAATGGGTCAACCGGTATCCCTATTTAAGCATTTTGTTATTTCCCTTCCCCTCCCCAAATAAGAAAAATGTATATACAAGATGCAGGGCACGGGAATCAAATACAGTGAAAACAGGGGTTATACCGTGGGGGAGGAACATACCAAAGAAACAAAAAATCACATAGTACATTGTAAATATGTTAAAAACAGTAGCAAGAAACAACCACTCGTGTTCCTATCTTGGGGTTCATTCCGCTTAACATCATCTTATATGGTCATATGTACATAGTTTTTGACCATTTCTGCTTGTCCTAGACATATACTAGTTATTGCAAATAAAGGAAACCATGGGACCTATGTTTCTTTGGGCCTGGCTTACTTCACTTAATATAATTTTTTCCAAGTCTTTCCATTTCCTAACAAAGGGGGCAATGTCATTCTTTCTGATGGAGGCATAGAATTCCATTGTGTGTGTGTGTGTGTGTGTGTGTGTGTGTGCATGTGTACCACATTTTCTTGATCCATTCATCTACTGAGGGGTATATGGGTTGGTTCCATATCTTAGCTATGGTGAATAATGCTGCAATAAACAGTTGTGCTGGTAGCTTTAGTATGGCCTTGTGATTGTTTGAGTAAATGACCCAAAGTAGGATTGCTGGATCATAGGGGAGCTCTATGTGGAGTCTTTTGAGGAACCTCCATACTGCTTTCCAAAGTGGCTGAACAAGTTTACACTCTCACCAACAATGCAGTAAGGTTCCCTTTTGGCCACATCCCTTCCAGCATCTGTTATTATTAGATTTCTTGATTATAGCCATTCTAACTGGAGTGAGGTGGAATCTCAATGTTGTCTTGATTTGCATTTCTTTTACAGCTAGAGAAGCTGAGCATTTCTTCATGTGTCTATTGGTCATTCTTATTTCCTCTTCAGAGAAATCTCTCTTTAAGTCTTTAGCCCACTTATTTATTGGGCACTTGTTTCTTTGATGATTTGTTGTTGGGGGATTTAACTTTTTGAGTTCCAAGTATATTTTAGATATGAGTCCCTTGTCCATTGTATGGCTAGTGAAGATCTTCTCCCAATCTGTGGACTGTCTATTGATCTTGCTAGCTATGTCCTTTGCCCTGCAGAAGCTCTGCAACTTCATGCAATCCCATTTGTCCAACCTTTCTTTGATTTGTTGTGTTTCTGGGTCTCTATTAAGAAAATTTCGGCCTGTGCTAAGGAGTCCTAGAGTTTCTCCTATTGCTTCCTGTAATGTTTTCTGGGTGTCTGCTTGGACTTGGAAGTCTTTGATCCATTTAGAGTTGATTCTGGTGCAGGGATCTAGCTTTAGTTTTCTACAGGTGTCTAACCAATTTTGCCAGCACCATTTCCTGAAGAGGCTGTACTCCTTCCATCTTATTTTTTTATTGAAGATTAGGTAGCTATGGGTCTGTGGCTTCATTTCTGGGTCTTTAGTTCTATTCCACTGGTCCTCAGGTTTGTTCTTGTGAGAGTACCAAGCTGTTTTGATTACTATGGCTTTGTAGTAGATTTTGAAATTTGGTATTGATATTCCTCCAGCACTGTTCTTTCTGCTAAGGATCATTTTTGCTATTCAGGGTCTATTATTGTTCCATATGAATTTTTGGGTTGCTTCTTCTATTTCACTTAAGAATGTGGTTGGAATATTAATAGGTATCACATTGAATTTGTAGATAGCCTTGGAAGTATTGCCATTTTCACGATGTTAACCTTCCCAATCCAGGAGCATGGTAGGTTTTTCCACTTTCTTTTTTCTTTCTTTTTTTGGTCAGTCATGGGGCTTGAACTTTGGGCTTGGGCGCTGTCCTTGCACTCTTCAGCTCAAGGTGAGTGCTCTACTGCTTGAGCCACAGCGCCACTTCCAGTTTTCTAGTGGTTTATTGGAGATAAGAGTCTCATGGACTTTCCTGCCCGGGCTGGCTTTGAATCTTAATCCTAAGGTCTCAGTCTCCTAAGTAGCTAGGATTACAGGTGTGAGCCACCGGCACCCGGCGGTTTTTCCACTTTCTAAATCCTGCTTTAATTTCCTTTTTCAGGTTTTTAAAGTTTTCACTGTAGAGGTCCTTCACTTATTTAGTTAACTCCTAGGTATTTTATTTTTTGTGGGGCTATCACAAAAAAGTTGCTTTCTTAATTTCAGCTGCGCTCTTCTCATTGTTGGCATACAGAAAACCCATTGATTTTTGAGGGCTAATTTTATACCCTGCTACTTTGCCAAAGTTTCAAGAGCTTGAGTAATTTGGGGGTGGAGTCCATGGGATTCTGTAAACACAAGATCATGTCATCTGCAAAGAGGGACAGTTTCATTTCATCTTTCCTTATTTGGATCCCCTTTATGTTTGCATCTTCTGTAATTGCTGTCGCTAGGCATTCTAATACTAAGTAGAAGAGATGTGGAGAGAGTGGACATCCTTGTCTCATTCCTGAGTTTAGAGGAAATAGCTTTAGCTTTTCATCATATTAATTGATTTGCATATATTGAAACAGCTTTCCATCCCTGAAATGAATTCTGTTTAATCATGGTATTTTTTTAAAAAATGAGTTGAAGTCGATTGGCCAAAATTTTGTTGAGAAGTTTTGCATTGATGTTCATCAAAGAAATGGGTCTATAGTTCTCTTTCTTTGATGAGTCCCTGCCTGGTTTTGGGATGAGGGTTATGATGGCTTCATAGAAAGTTTGGTAGCAAACTTTCACTTTCAGTTTCATTGAAGAGTTGGAGGAGTATTGGTGTGAGTTCTGCTTTGAAGACCTTGTAGAATTCTGCTGTAAATCCATCTGATCCTGGGTTTTTCTTGGGTGGGAGGTCTCTTATTGCTGTTTCTATTTCAATGTTTGATATGGGTATGTTAAGTTGGTTTAACTCATCTTGGTTTAGTTTCAGCATGTCAATATTTGCTGGGAAATCGTCCATTTCATCCAGATTCTTAAAATTATTAGCATAAAGGTTTGAGAAGTATTCCCTTATAATGTTCAGAATCTTGGTTGTTTCTGTGGTGATGTTTCCATTCTCATCTCTGAGTTTATTTGGGTGTGTTCTCTTCTTTTTCTGATAAGATTTGCTAAGGATCTGTCAATTTTGTTAATTTTTTCAAAGAACCAACTCTGTTTTGTTGATTCTTGCTAGTTTTTTTTGGATCCTAATTCATTTAATTCTGATTTAATTTTAATTATTCATTTCTGACTACTGGATTGGGGTTTAGCTTGCTGCTCTTTTTTAAGGAGCTTCAGATGTCTACTTAAATTGTTGGTTTCAGATCTCCAATTTTTTGATGTAGGAACTCAGAGCTATAAACTTGCCTCTGAGTACTGCCTTTGCTGTGCCCTAGAGGAGCTGGTAATTTGTGTGTTCATTTTTGTTGAATCTCATGAACATTTGAATTTCCTTTTTTAATCTCTTTTATTACCCACTGGTGGTTCAACAATGTGTTGTTCAGCATCTATGTGTTACAGGACTTTCTTTGGTGGCTTTTGGTGTTGAGTTCTAATTTTATTCCCTTGTGGTTTGTGAGAATGCAGGGCATAGTTTCAATGTTTCTGAATTTGGACAAATTTGCTTTGTGACCTAAAATGAGGTTTATTTTGGAGAATGATCCATGTGCTGCTAAGAAGAAAGTGTATTCTGATGCTGCTGTGTGAAACATTAGGTAGATGTCTGTTTAGTCTAATTGGTCTATGCAGTTGTTTAGATCTGAGGTTTCTCTGTTTCTTTTTTTTTTTTTTTTTTTTTGTTTATAGGTTGTGGAGCTTGAACTCTGGGCTTGGGCTCTGTTCCTGAGCTCTTCAGCTCCAGGTGAATGCTCTACCACTTGAGCCACAGTGCCACTTCTGGTTTTCTATTGGTTTATTGGAGATGAGTCTCACAGGCTTTCCTGCCCAGGTTGGCTTTGAACTGCAATCCTCAGGTCTCAGCCTCCTGAGTAGCTAGGATTACAGGCATGAGCCACTGATACCTGGCTTTCTGTTAAGTTTTTGCCAGGTTGATTTATCCAATGGGGATGGTGGTGTGTTAAAGTCCCTAACAATTAATGTCTTTGGACCTATGTGAGATTTGAGGTAAAGTAGTGTTTCTTGGATAAATTTAGGTGCTCCATTGTTTGATGAGTAGATATTTAGGATTGTAATATCCTCCTGAAGGAGAGATCCCTTAATTAGTATGTAGTGACCTTCTTTATCTCTTCTCACTAATTTTAATTTGAATTCTATTTTATCTGATATTATGATTGCAACTCCTGCCTGTTTATGGGGACTGTTTGCTTGGCAGATTTTATTCCAGCCTTTCACTTTCAGAATATGTTTTTGTGGGCAAGGTGTGTCTCTTGAAGGCAGCAGATAGAAAGATCTTGCTTTTTTGACCGAACTAGATAGTCTGTCGCTTAATTGGAGAGTTAAGTCTATTAATATTGAGAGTTAGTACTGAGAGGTGTTTTTAGTTCCTGCAATGTTATCCACCTTCTTGGGGGCTGTGCCAACTGGGTTCTTCCTATGATTCTTGGATTCTCTTTTTGGGGGCAGTTTCTTGGCCTATATTGTGCTCCTGTTGCTTTGTCCTATGTGTAGGACATCTTTAAATATCTTTTGTAGGGCTGGTTTGGTGGAGACATTGTTTTTCTTTACTATGGAAAATTTTTATTTGACCTTCCTTTATGAGGGAGAGTTTAGGTGGATACAGTATTCTTGGTTGATAGTTGTCTTTAGTGCATGGCATACATCATTCCATACTCTTCTTGCTTTGTCTCTGCTGAGAAATCTGAAGTTATTGATTGGTTTTCCTTTATAGGTGATTGATCTTTTCTTCTTGACAGCTTTATGTTTCCTTTCCTTGGTCTGAATTGATCCTCTGTGGATTACAATGTGACGGTGGGATCCCTGTTCTGGAATGCTCTATTTGGGGTTCTAAAGGCTTCTTGTATCTGAATAGGCCTATCTTTTTGCATGTTTGGAAACTTTTCTGCTAGGATTTTGTTAAATAAATTTCCTAGACCATTAACTTCTGTCTCTGGGTGCTTCTCTACACCCATTATCCTCAGATTAGGCCTTCTGATGATGTCTTCTAGATGTTGAATAGATCTATCATATTTCTTGGATTTGTCTTGAATAATTGTTCTTTCTAGGCTGTCTTCAGTCCTAGAGATTTGATCTTCTGCATGGTCTAACCTACTGTCAAGTCTTTGTTTTTTATTTCCTTTCCTGGTCAGCTTTGATGGCTTCAAATTCTTTGTTGGAACTTTGTTTTAGACTGTGTATGGACTTCTTTGCTTCCTTAATTTGGTTTTCAGTGTTCATTCTCAAGTTGCTTAGTTGATTGGTTATGGTTTCATTGGACTCCCTTTCCTTCTGATAGGCTCCATTCAGCATTCCATTTGTGGCCCCCTGGATTCCTTCAGCTGTTTGTGGATTCCATGAATGCCTTCATTGATCTTTGTCTATTCTCATCTTGCACACACAATTCCTGTTTTAATTTTTGATTAGCTTCCTCAAACTCAAGAAATTCCTGTATTAATTTTTGTCAATATTCTCAGCCTGCTCATGCAATTTCTGTATTAATCTTTGATGAGCCTCCTCACACTCATGAAATTCCTGTATTAATCTTTGGTTAACCATCTCACTCTCTATCATGCTCATACAGAGTCCTTTGCAGGCTTTCAATCTTTTCAATCAGCATGTTTACCAGTAGTGTTTGTAGAGCATTTTGGATTATTCACTAACTGCTCTGTTGCCTGATTATCATGAGTGGGAGTTGAGATACCTGGACTTGCCATTTTTGTGTTTCTCTGGCTTGTTCTGCCCATTTGGTATGAAAGCAAAACCAGGATCATGCTAGAACACTATTTTAAGGCAAGCATCAACCAGAACCCTCTAGTTGCACAGATTGATTGGCGCAGTCAAAATGAGTACAGACACAATCTAGTTCAAGAGATTCAATATAGTGCAACAACAAACAACTATAGATTAATGGATAAGAATGTCGAAGAGGGAGTCAGCAGACCAGAAATCAATAGGTTTAGGGAGAATTGTGGGGAGAAAATAAGATTAGAGGAATGTGGAGAGGGAAAAGGAGAGAGGGAATTTATCTAAACCCTAATTTCAGAGGGGGAAACGAAAATAAGGAAAGGAGGAAAGAGATAAACAAGAAAGAATGAGGAAGCGGTGCTGTAGCTCAAGTGGTAGAGCACTAGCCTTGAGCTGAAGAGCTGAGGGACAGTGCTCAGGGCCCAGAGTTCAAGCCCCATGACTGACAAAAAAACACCAAAAAAAAAAAGGAATGAAAAAATAAAATTAAAAAATGAAACTTAAAAATAATATAAGTATAAAGAAATAATATTGATAGAGAAAAGGATAGAAGGAAAGGAGGGGAGAGATAAAAAGGAAAAATGAAAAAATAAAAAATTTGAAAATGAAACTTAAAAATCATATAAATATAAAGAAATAATACTACTGTTTAAGGAGTTAAGGCTAAGAGTTTGTGATTTGAGTAATCATTTTCTTTTTTTTTTTGAGTAATTGTTTTCTGAATTAAGTATGCACACAATGAAGAATAAGGTCTAATATTTGACAACGGGTATATATCTGGGGATGAGCAGAACAACAATAAAGTCATGCAAAAAAAAAAAAGACCAAAAGGCGACACACACACACACACACACACACACACACACACACACACACACCTAAAATAAAAATTATGGAAAAAAACTTTTTAAAAAATTAAAAAAATTAGGTAGAAATAGTTATTCGATTTTTTTGTTGGGGGGGGAGGTCTTGTGTCTCCCCTGTGTCTGTAATCAGTCTCTTGGTGGAGTCTCTGGTTTGCTTGTGTTTGGTGTTTGGTTTTCCTGTGGCTTTACTGGTTTCTTAAGTCAGTTTGAGCAGGCAGAAAGAAGCTCTGCCTACCAGGCTAGTTCAGTGGGAGGGAGATCTGCTTTGAATATTACAAAAGAGGGAGATGGCTATTTCTTTTAGCTTGGACTTGCTGTGGTGAGGCTAGGTTGTGGGTAGGATTGAAGCCTATCAGCAATCAGTAGCTTTTCCCTGAGGGGCTAGTTCCTGAGATAATCACAGAGCCCAGCTTGGAGCTATTCTCAGGATTTATGTTGACTGAGTTTCAATTATGTTTCTTTTACCACAACCTGCGCTAGCTCTGCTGCCTGTGCTGCAGTGAGGAGGGGCAGTCTCTGGCTCTGTTTAACCAGTGAAGTCACTCCTCTATGAGCAGGGATTCCTCTGCCTGGGAAGGGCAACTTTCCCCTGGGGGGAGCTGAGCTGGGCAGGTCAAGTTCCTGTGACCTGTTGAGTGGCTCCTATTGTCTTCTTCCAATGCTTGAGTTGCATGCTAGCTGCTCTGGCTGGGACTTTGGTAGTATTAAAGATGGAGTTCTTCTCCCGTGGTGTTCCCACTGCTGCTCCATGAAAACTAGTGAAGGTGTCTTGGGGTACTCATGCCTATCCCTTGGTTTCTGGGTATCCATGGTCTGTGACTGTGACCAGCAGGATGAGGATTTCTGCTCCTTGTCAGTACTTGCTGGCAGTGAGTAGAATCCACTCGCACACTGCCTCTTGTACCTTTGTCCTGGCTCTCTCTGTTGATATGGTGGCCAAGGCAGTAGCTACCACTGCCGCCACTGCTGCGGACACCGTCATCAGATCTGTCTCTTTAACCAAGCTGCCTGGAGTTTTCCTCTCTGGCCAAACTCTCTGTACTACGATGCATAATTGTGACTCTCTAGCCTAGGACTGTTCACTGGAACACTAAAACTGCTTTCTATGCAAGAGCTTGTTTAGCCTCCTGCTTCTCTTCTGCCATCTTCCTCCAGACTCTGCCAGCACCATTTGTTGAAGAGGCTGTCTTCCTTCTAGCCTGGTGTGTTTGGCTCCCTTATTGAGTACTAGATGGCTGTAGGTGTGTGGGTTTATTTCTGGGTCCTCTATTCTGTTTCATTGATTTTCAGGCCTGTTTTCGTGCTGGAACCAAGCTGTTTTCACTACTGTAGCTCTGTAGTAGGGTTTGCTATTTGATATTGCTACTCCTCCCACATTTTACAAAATGCAAAGTACAGAGGGAAACAGCCACAGTTGAGGAAAAGAACTACACCCAGCATTTCTTTTTGTTGTTTGTTGGGGCAGGGGCCTTGAACTCTGGGCCTTGAGCTCTTCAGCTCAAGACTAGTGCTCTACCATTTAAGCCACTGCGCTACTTCCAGGTTTTTGTTTTATGTGGTGTTGGGAATTGAACCGTGGGTCTCATGCATGAGAGGCAAGCACTCTACCACTGAGCCACCTTCCCAGCCCACACACCCAACATTTCTAAAGGCAAGGGAAACGAGGGAATGGGCAGGGAGACATCTGTGATTGGATGTATACGGAGTTCCTCCGGGTCTGGGGTGGGGCTGGTGTCTGGGCTGGTGTCTGGGGTGGGGTGGGCTGGGGCCGGGCCTCCCCAGCTCCCAGCGTGCCAGCTGTGGGCAGGGCTTGGAGATGAGCTTGGTTCCCCAAACTTTGCCCCAAACGGCAGCAGGTGTTTGGGATCCTGCCGATCACTCCCTCTGGGCACGCGGCTGGAGTTTGAGGCCGGGCTGCCCCTTCCCAGCTCCCAGGGGTGCCGCAGGTGCAGTTGGAGCTGACGGAGGGTCTGAGCTTCCGGGCCCTGCATCAGTGATGGCTTGGGATTTACGGCCGGCCTCTCGCCGCTCCTCCTCGAAAGCACTGCCTCCACAGGCCCGGGCCGGGGGCGGGGGGGCACGGGTCCCCAGCCCAGCTCCGTCCTGGGCTGCAGGCCTCTGCTTGAGCCCGGTGAGTCCCGTGCGCCCACCCGGGGTCCCCGCGCAGCCTCTTCCATGCCGCAGACTCCTGGTGGTGTCCGTCCGTCCGTGTGAGTCACCGGGGGCGCCCTGGGGCCCTGGGCGTTTCCTCCGCCTCCCCCCCCCCCCCCGGCTTTGGAGAAGTTTGGGGTCCCCTTGCCCAGCGGCTCCAGCCGCCCCCTGCCTGCCCAAAGGAGCGGCCAGGTGCTCTCTGCGCCCGGGCTCCGGATAAAGACCTGCGGGGACTCGAAGGCTTCCTTCCCAGTCGCCCTCAGTCGGGAGGATGGGCGCCCTGGTTCTGGCGCGCTCAGCGGCGCTCGTAACAGAGGCCATGGACGCGCCCCGGGCACTGTGACCACGGAGAGGCCGACGCGCCCCGGGCACTGTGACCACCGGAGAGGCTGCCGACACGCCCTGGACACCGTGACTACCGGAGAGGCTGCGGAGGCGCTCCGGGAACTGTGACCACCCGGACTGGCTGCAGACGGGCCCCAGCCACCGTGACCACCCGCAAAAGCCGCGGACGCGCCCTGGCCAATGTGACCATCCAGAGAGGCCGTGGACGGGCCACAGCCACCGTGACCACCAGGAGAGGCTGTGGACAGGCCCTCGCAACTGCGACCACCAGGAGAGGCTATGGACAGGCCCCGGCCACTGTGACCACCAAGAGAGGCCAAGGACGGGCCCAGGCCAATGTGACCGCCCGGAGAGGCCGTGGACGCGCCCTGGCCACTGCGACCTCCCGTGCAGGCCGTGGGCGTGTGCTGGCCACTGTGACCACCCGGAGTGGCCACGGACGGGCCCAGGCCAAAGTGACCACTCAGAGAGGCCGTGGACGTGCCCTGGCCACTGTGACCGCCCACAGTAGCCAAGGACGGGCCCAGGCCAAAGTGATCACTGGGAGAAGCCGTGGACGTGCCCTCACCACCGTGGCCACCTGGAGTCCCACAACAGATCCCAGCCAGAGCCTCCAAGTAAGCTTACAACAGTCGTGCAGTAGCAACCGAACTCCGAAGATATGTGTGGGTACACCTACAACCAAAGAAAGTTGGGTTTTTTATGTCTCACAGGATGACAAGGTGAAGACGCCGGACTGGGAGTCCATATTTGTTAACACTTTGTAACAGGAACACACCCGGATGCCAGCCAGCTGGAACGCCTTGGCCGGGGGAGGTGGGGGGTCAAAGTGTGCATGAAGGAAAAGAGGGCCGTGGGTGAATGCAGCCCTGACGCACAAGGCACACAAGGCACGTAGCTGAAAGCCAAGGGAGGAAATGCTAAGCAGCGAGGAGGGGAAGAACGCGGGGAGGGAGTGACTCTGGGGGTGCCTTCACTCACACACTGACACGCTCACCCAAGCCCGGCTGCACAACGCTTTTGAAGATAGCCATTAGGAAAAGGAAGCAAAGAAGCATTACTAGTTGGGACTCGTGGTCATAAGTAAACCTCAATTTTAATTGCTTAATTAACAAGGTTATCCGGTAGATGACTTAACCCAGGCTTCTAGGGACAGATTCAGGCATGGCTGGCTGCAGGAACTCAAGTATTAAATCCAATCGAGATGCCTTCCTTCCCACTTCTCTCCAAGCTTCCCCTGGCCATTAGAAATGTTATTTAGCTTTCTGAGGATTAATAAACGGCGGAAAGGGTCTTGTCCCTGAAGGTTCCAACATTGTGTCTGTGAGTTGGGACCTTTCCTCCTGGGGCCGCTGGCTTTGCCTTGGTCATGCGGTCTCCTTTGTCTGCTCTGCCGCTGGAGATAGCTCTCACCCAATCACGGAGGCAGTCAGCATGCTGTTGAGCAGGTGAAGGAAGGCTGGGTGCTGCGTGGGGAGGTTGCCAGCACCCACTCTCTGCAGCTGTCTCTGACGCCAGCTGCAGCACGAGGAAGGCGAAGGAAGCAGACATTGCAATGCCTGGCGGGAGACTGCGCGTCTTCACGGGGGAAAGCCTGCCTTCCAGCTGATGCGTTTGACTTCATCGGCCTATCATTATTTCCATGAAAGCAGCTGCTCCCACGCCTTTCACGGGACTCATGGTTTGACTTACTGGAGGTAGCTGGGGGCTTTTCAAGTTGAATGTCTCACTGAGCATTTGATCGATTATTTGAAGCACCTAAGGGGTGGGTTCCACCTTACTGCGCTTTCCCCCCAATCCATCACGTTCTGTTCTTTTCTGCTGTAATTTGGAGGCTGGCTGGAGGCCACCTTGGGGAGGCCACCTGGGGCTTGAGTCATCGCAGGCCTTGAACAGCTCGCTGTGAGGAAGTTGACCTCTGTGTGTTTCCAGTCCTCACTGGTAAAGGGGGGGATCACCTTCCTTCCTCCCGGGGGGCCGTGAAGGTTTGATGCAGGTGGCAGTCACCTGCCTGGTGTCAAGTGCTAGTTGGAACTTCACCTTATGGAACGTTCTCAAACCTAAATTCTGTGGGTCAGTGTGGGAGAATGAGGGAGGCTTGGGGTGCGTCTACCTTGCGGTGGCCCACGAGTGACGTTATAAACACTCCAATGGCAGAAAAAAAATTAGGTTTCAAGAACCCAAGGGGAGATCTGGAAGGAGCAGATGGTTCCTTCCTGGGGAAAACAAAGGCCTGGTATTTTGTCCAGTGGGGTGTGCATGGAAGCATGGCTTCGAGAGGAGGTAGGCCCTGGAGAGCAATCCAGTCACAGCACACACGTGGACTGTGTGCCTGCTGCTGCACAGCACGAGTAAACAGAAAGGCGAGCGGGCAGAGGAGAGGTTCTGCAGTGGGTCCTGTTCACCAGGCCGGGCTTGGAGACTTGCCTGCCTGCCTGCCTGCCTGCCTGCCTGCCTGCTAGCTGGAGACATCACCCTGGCCCAAGCCCCACCCCCCTGCCAGCAGGCAGGACTTGCGCTGTGATCCTGGCTGGGGCTCAGGCCGTGGACACTGTGAGGAGGCTCCCGGTGTCTTGTTTCCCTCCACAAAAACCATGGGACTCCACTGTAACTCAGGGAAAGTCATAAGGAAGGCCTGGAGGACTGGGCATACATCACGGAATACGCCAGCGCTGGTGGCGGAGACAGGCAGGTCCTTCTTTCCTTTGTTCTTTCTGTGGCAGTCATGGCTAACAAGCCATTCATTGGCCCGTGGGGTCCGCTGAGCAGCTGTGTTTTATTCACAACATCAGCCATTGCCACATTTTTATAGCTTCATCATCAGAGCTTCTTATAGGAAAATGATTTTCTGGCGCCGTCAGAAATGGCACCAAGCAAGCTGGAATTGTGCACTCTACAGCTGTCCTGGCACTGGGGCTCTGCAGCTGCTCCTGTGAACGCGGTGTGGACTGGGAGGAGGGGAGCTGCTGGAGGGGAGGGGGATTTGGGGAGAAGGAGGCTGTCAATCTCAGCAGTTCCTGTGAGATGCTCACCCCTTAAAACACATTAAGAAATCCTACAGTGGCTTGTAGAGTTGACTTCTGAAGTTAGCATAAGGCAAGTGAAAAATGTCATTGCAATCAAATGATCTTTGGCAGCATAGATGCCAGTGACACATAGTGGTCAATTTATCCACCTAGTTTGTAAAGCTTTTGTTCTGTGAACTCCTGGTTCACAGAATATTTACTTTCCAAACACATCTGAATCTTCCCTTTGCAAAGGGAGGCTGGAGTAAGTGCTGGGCATGCTGAATGCATTGCCAGTGTATGTAATATGCAATAGGTAAGAGAGATTTCTGCCGGCCACTCATGGTGAATTCGGGAAAGTTGCTGCACTTCTGTCTCAGAGTTGGGTCTGATGAATATGCCAATTTCTGTTTTGCAAGATTTTGGTGAGGCTTCTACTGGAGACATTCCTGGGAGATGAAGTGTTTTGTGTGAGGTAGCTATTTAGCAGCAGAGTCAGCAACCAGCTGAAGTTTGTTTTGTGTGAACTCGCTGTTGGTCACACTCGTGTGTTAGAGGACATGCACCAGTGCTCAGGGAAAAGGTTGTTTGTTTCACTTAGTGGTCTGAAGAAAAGCTCAGGTGATAGAACTCTCCCCAGAAGAGCAAAGCCAAGTCAGAGGCCAAGCCCTACCTCCAGGAGGCTGGAGCTGGTGCTCAACCAGGGCCACAGGTGCTGGGGGAGGGGAAGTCCAGGTCACCTGTCATCCCAGCAGAGAGGGTTCTGAATGGATGAGGACTGGAAATGCTAATCACCCGCATTACACAAGGTATCAAGCAGTCACATGGTTATCTCCTAAGTATATAAATATAATTATGTGTCAGTTGACAACAGGAAGTAAGGCAAACACAAGCTGTTAACGTGCATGAATATATCTGTGAGTTGGATTCATAGAAGGAAATGCACAGAACATTGAGAGAAAGGACCAAGTCACCCAGCAAGGCAAACCCACCAGAATAGCAGATTTCTCCACAGAAATTCTAAATGCCAAGCTTTAAAGACATGGAATGATATGTTTTGAGTTCTAAAAGGAAATATCTGACAACTTGGATTACTATACCCAGGAAAGCTATCCCTTGTAATTGAAAGAGAAATGAAAATCTTATATGATAAACAAATACTAAGAAATTCATGAGCCAGAACCACAGGAGATATAGAAGAATCTTACACAGGAGAAGATAAACAGAGCTACAAAAATATGGGAAAGAGTAAGATGTATTAAAAGAGTAGATAAGCGAACTGGCATTAGGAAAGAATCACATATAGCAGAAATCACAAAGCGGCAGGAATTACTGTATGTCTTTCCATAATAACTCTGAATGTCAATGATGGTCTCAATTTTCCAGTAAAAAATAGACCGGCAGGCTGGATTGAAATGAAACACACTTCCTGGATGAAGATGAACACAGATGTGAAGTGAGACATGGAAAAAAATACTCTAAGCAAAGGGAGCTTGAAAGAATGAAAGAGTAGCTATACTCACATTCGACAAAACAGACTCTAAATCAACATTACAAGGAAGGGCCACTCCTTATGGATAAAGGAAATGCTCCACGGAGAGGATGCCTATTGTAAATGTGTGTGCAGGAATAACAGCACAATCAATTTCATCAAACAAGTACTAGCTGACATAAAAACAGAGAGACCCGAATACAACAACAAATGGTAACTTTGATACCCCACTGTTACCAGTAGATAGGTCATCCAGGCAAAACAATCAATAAAGAGCTTTCAGGGAAAGCTCTAGGGAAAATGGACTTAACAGACATCCACAGAATATTCACAGCAGTTTCAGACTGTACATTTTTTTTTCTCTCAGCAGTCCATGAAACTTTTTGCAAAGTAGATCATGTTTTAGGATGAAAAACAAGCCTTAACAAATGTAATGGAACAGCTGTCTGTATTTTATTAGCCCACAATGGAATAAAGAAGACTTAAATTAACAAGATGTAGGAGAAAAGAGAGATCACAGCAACTACCAATGACATTCAGAGTTTCACTCAGAGATGTATAACCTTAAAGTCTAGTAAAGTGGGTATATGTCCTACTTAATCAGACACATGAGGGTATCAACCATGTAGTCAGAACTGTAATGAAGATGAGATTAGAACAGTAGCTATGGATCTTCCCGCAGGAAGAACCCAAGACCACATGGATTCACTGAAAAATTCTACCAAACCTTTGGAGAACTAACACCGGTGCCCTTCAACCATACCAGAAAATAGAAAAAGAAGGAGAACTATGGAAATCATTCTGTGAGGCCAGTATTGTCTTTTTATTAAATCCAGATAAAGACAGCAACACATAAAGAAAATTACAGACCAAATCCCTGGATGGACACAGACACAAAGATTTTAAATGAAATACTGACAGATTGAATTCAACAATGTGTTAAAAAGCTCATACACTATGATCAAGTTGGTTTCATTCCAAGGATATATCTCAACATGTATAAGTCAATAGGCATAACTCCTTGCATCAACAGAATAAAAGACAAAAATCATATGATCATCTCAATAGAAGTAGATAATGCCTTTGACTAAACTCAGCATCTCTTAAAATCTTTTTTATTGCTATAAAAGTGATGTACAGAGGGGTACAGTTTTGTAAGTCAGGTAATGAGTATATTTCTTCATGATGAAAGAAAGAATATACCTCAATATGATAAAAATGCTATAAATGAAAAATTTATAGTCAGTGTTGTACTAAGTGGGGCAAAAAACTAGAAGCATTTCCTGTGAAGTCAAGAATGAAAAAAAATGAGAAGTGTTCATTATCTATGCTTTCATTCAATATAGTGGTAGAATTCCTAGCCAGAACAACGGGGCAAGGCAAAGAAATTAAGGGATACACATAGGAAAAGAGGTCAAATTATCTCTATTGCAAATGATATGACCCTATCCTTAAAAACCCCAGTCACTCCACTAAGAGCTCCTTAAACATCCCTGGCAAAGTTGCAGGATGTAAAATTATCATACAAAAAAATCAGTACCTTTTCTTTATAAGAACAATGAAAGGCCCCAAGAAATTAGGGAAAAAATGCCATTCGCAATAGCCTTCAAAAACTACAATATGTAAAATAAACAACCAAGGAAATGAGAGACCTCCACAATGAAACCTGTAAGACAGTGAAGGAAAAGATGGAGGATATGAGAAGACTGAAAGATCTCTCGAGCTCACAGCCCTGCAGAACCAATGTTGTGAAAATGAATACACCACGGAAAGGAATCTACAGATCCCATGCAATGCCCACCACAAAATTGGAAAATCCATCCTGAAATTCAAGGAAGGTGTGAGCTATCCTCAAGAGCTAGAACAGCGCTGACAAAGGCGGCCAGGCTGAAGGTGTCGTGCTATCTGACTTCAATTATTCTACAGTAACCGCACCACCGGGGACCAGGCACAAGTGCTCTGTGTCCCCGGAACAAAGGGATTCTTAAGTAGCATTCCAAAACCGTAGCTGGGAGGTGAGTGGAAGGGCCTTCTTCAAGAAGCAACGTTAGGAAAACTGAATATTCACAGGTGGAAGATGAAAACTCAATCCCTATCTTTCCTTTATGAAAAAAAATCACTGCTGGATGGATCAAAGATGTTCATGTAATACCTGAAACTTTGATACTAGTTCAGGAAAAACATGTGAAGCCCTGGGCACAGTCAACGACTCTGAATAGGTAACTCTAATTACTCGGAGAATAAGAGGAAGAGCTGGCAAGGGAGAATGAATGACATTAGAAAGCTTCTGCACATCAAATACAAAAATTCTTAAGATGAAGAGGCGGCCCACAGGATGGGAGAAACATACAGGTTATTCATGCAACAAAGGAGCAACACCAGAATATGCAAAGACTTACAAGATCTAACAACAATAGAACAAGCAATCTGCTTAATGAATGAGCAAACAAAGCGAGCAGTTCTCAAAAGAAGTACAAATGCTAATAAACACAGGGAGGAATGTTCAACACTCTTAGCCAAACATAAAATGCAAATCAAAATGGCAGTGAGTTTCCATACTGCAGAAAGCCAGTGAGAAATGCTGCAGAGGAAGAGTGAACAAAGAGACCCATGTAATGTCTGTCACCGCCGTAGTCTGGAAAGAACTGATTTGGTCTGACTTTGATCTTAGGTCTGCTGGCTGGCCTTAGGTCACAGGAGTTCTGTCAGATTCTAGTCCCGTCTTCTACATGCCTCAAGTCTCTGCTAAGATTAACGTTATAACTAGTACGGTGAGCAAAACGACCTCTCTGCCCCGTAGTTTCTTCATTCCATCCTTTCTTACAGGATAGAATCTTAGTCTTTATTGAGGTCCAAGCAATCGGGAGGAAGAGTGTGTGGTCACCAGGCTGCTTGAATCAGATGGCTGTGTGTCTAGCAGGGTGGAGGGCGGGGCTCACTGGGCTAATCGGTTTTCTATCTTCAATATACTTGATGTCCCCAATCCCTCTCTCTTTTACTAACTCTGCCACCCACTTTCACCTCCAGCGATAATACTCTCACATTTCCAGATGTTCCCAGGGTGGGCAGACCTCACCTCATGTCAACGTCAGTGGGAGCAGATGCTCTGCTTGGGACGGTAGTGTTGTTTTTTGTCAGAATCAGAGCTTGGCAGCTTTTGTGGGATGTGCATGTGATTTCCTATTTCCTACACCCCTTTCCCCCTTTAAAAACGTTCTCCTGATCAGTGAGCATGCCATAGTATAACAGCATATTGTTGACTCTTGGGCATTATGTCCGATGTTATCACCATTTCATTATTCCTTGGTCTGCATCTTACACTTGCTTTTAATTGCAATGACCCTGAAAAATCCAGATATTGCCGGGGGTAGAGGTTTTTCAGTTAGGATAGTGGCATCAACGCGAGACCTTTTGTAATATGAGTCCTTTCCAAATAATGAAGTCTTAATCTTTTTCATTAAAACCAGCCACGGAAACCATGTTTAATATCTCCAGACTTTACCCTCTGTCAGCAAGGTCAAGAACACGGGATTTGCCTGTGACCTGTCTGTGTGAGGCCTGTGTGCGCCCATGCTGCCCCATCCCCATCCTCCATTGATCGGATAGCCTGTTGCTCACGCTCCTCACAGCCTGGGCTCCTGGGGCTCCTGGGAAGTCATCCTTCACACCGCTGCTGGACTTAAGTGTAGCCTGTCTTGTCCTGCGGAAGCTAAGGCTGAACCTTAGGGCAGGAGCAAGTGTTGGAGCAAAGCAGCTCCTCTACTGTCAGGGAGGCGGGGGTGGGGGGTGAGGAGGGGAGGGGGTTGGGGAGGGAGGGGGAGGGCAGGGCTCCAGGGCTCTGTGCCTCTTCCCCTCCATCCATCCCGGCCCCTAGCCAGTGAGATGCCCCCGCCCCCTGCAGCAGGAGCCTTGGCCTCTCGGTTGCTGTCTGGGGAAACACTGTGGTGGACACACCCAGATGTATGCTTCATTAATACTTGAGGGGCTTCTGCACAAACCGCACTGGTGCTCAAGGCCAATCACTGCCTCCACGTAGAATGATTCGGTGGGTGTACAGGCCAATGCCCTCACGGGCCGGCCTCCAAGCCCTGCCTCCTGCAGCGGCCAGTGTGTGTGTTTAATAAAATTTGGTTTCATGACAGCTTCTGCTCCTTCGTTTGTCCTATTCTTCTTCCTTGTCTTTTCCTACTTGTCTTTCAAGGAGCGGTGTGAGCGCTGCCCCTGCCGCTGAGTGCTGGCTGACCTGGCCACTCTGCTGACGGAACCGAGTGGATTTACTCCACTTGACGCTGCTGCCGTCCACCTGAACATTTACCACGTGTGTCTCACAACACGGCATCGGCTTGAGTGACGGGGGGAAGGGGCCAGCCCGGGTTCCATATTTCCTGCAGAACTTCTCCAAGAAGTTGCAGGGTAAGTGTCTTTGTGGATTGTGTGAAAGTTTAGAAATAATTTTGGCTTGCCCAAATCCAAACTTCCTTTGTGTTTTGAACTCTCAATATGCGTGTGTGTGTGTGTGTGTGTGTGTGTGTGTGTGTGTGTGTCCTGGTCTTGGTGAGCGTTGGGGGCCGGAGTTGATAGAAGACTATGACACAGTTGTTTGCAGGATTTGAAGCAAGAGATCACTTCTGTGTGTTCGCTGTCACAGATGTCTTTGCCTGCTCCCTTTATCTATGGTCTTCATTTTAATTTGTTTTTAATTGCCTATTTAACACACCTAGCAATTAAGGTGAAATGGCTCTTTTGACAAATGTGAGCGCTTTTAAATGAGTGCTAATTGCTTTTGTTAATTAAAAGCAATGCTTTATATTGTGTTATTGGTATCCCCTTATATGAAACTGGATTAATGAGTTCCTATCATTCCTTTGCCATGGCTGGGACTCCTGGGCCTGCTGCTCCTGCAGAATGAGGGCAGGCTCAGGAGGGGAGCGGCGGTTCACTCCAGCTGACTTGGAAGGTTAGCCAAAGTCCTTGTGACTGTGTCCGTACAGGTTCCCCCTGGAGGGAGGTAACAGCCACAGATCGAGGGAGGGCGACTTAGTAATGAGAGTAATGACTGGGCAGCCACAAGTGGCCGCGGGAGAGCTGGTAGCCGGCAGGAGCCTCCTTTGGAGGAGCTGTTTGTGGGAGGTCAGTGATGGTGGGCAGAGGGGGCAGAGGGGACAGAGGGGCAGAGGAGGCGGAGGGGGCGGAGGGGACAGACTGGGCAGAGGGGATAGAGGGACAGAGGGGACAGAGGGGGCAGAGGGGGTAGAGGGGCAGAGGGGACAGAGGGGACAGAGGGACAGAGGGGGCAGAGGGGACAGAGGGGACAGAGGGGGCAGAGGGGGTAGAGGGGCAGAGGGGGCAGAGGGGACAGAGGGACAGAGGGGGTAGAGGGGGCAGAGGGGGCAGAGGGGGCAGAGGGACAGAGGGGGCAGAGGGGACAGAGGGGCAGAGGGGGCAGAGGGGACAGAGGGGACAGAGGGGGCAGAGGGGACAGAGGGGCAGAGGGGACAGAGGGGGCAGAGGGGGCAGAGGGGCAGAGGGGACAGAGGGGGCAGAGGGGCAGAGGGGCAGAGGGGGCAGAGGGCACAGAGGGGGCAGAGGGGGCAGAGGGACAGAGGGGGCAGAGGGGCAGAGGGGCAGAGGGGCAGAGGGGGCAGAGGGGCAGAGGGGGCAGAGGGGGCAGAGGGACAGAGGGGGCAGAGGGGACAGAGGGGCAGAGGGGGCAGAGGGGACAGAGGGGACAGAGGGGGCAGAGGGGCAGAGGGACAGAGGGGCAGAGGGGCAGAGGGGACAGAGGGGGCAGAGGGGCAGAGGGGGCAGAGGGACAGAGGGACAGAGGGGACAGAGGGGCAGAGGGCAGAGGGCAGAGGGGCAGAGGGGCAGAGGGACAGAGGGGGCACAGGGGCAGAGGGGGTAGAGGGACAGAGGGGCAGAGGGACAGAGGGGACAGAGGGGACAGAGGGACAGAGGGACAGAGGGGACAGAGGGGACAGAGGGGCAGAGGGGCAGAGGGGACAGAGGGGCAGAGGGGGTAGAGGGACAGAGGGGCAGAGGGACAGAGGGGGCAGAGGGGGTAGAGGGGCAGAGGGGGCAGAGGGGCAGAGGGGGCAGAGGGACAGAGGGGACAGAGGGACAGAGGGACAGAGGGGACAGAGGGGACAGAGGGGCAGAGGGGCAGAGGAGCAGAGGGGACAGAGGGGCAGAGGGGACAGAGGGGCAGAGGGGCAGAGGGACAGAGGGGCAGAGGGGACAGAGGGGGCAGAGGGGACAGAGGGGCAGAGGGGCAGAGGGACAGAGGGGCAGAGGGGACAGAGGGGGCAGAGGGGGCAGAGGGACAGAGGGGGCAGAGGGGACAGAGGGGCAGAGGGGGTAGAGGGACAGAGGGGCAGAGGGGCAGAGGGGGTAGAGGGACAGAGGGGCAGAGGGGCAGAGGGGGTAGAGGGACAGAGGGGCAGAGGGACAGAGGGGACAGAGGGGACAGAGGGACAGAGGGACAGAGGGGAGAGAGGGGACAGAGGGGCAGAGGGGCAGAGGGGCAGAGGGGACAGAGGGGCAGAGGGGACAGAGGGGCAGAGGGGGTAGAGGGACAGAGGGGCAGAGGGACAGAGGGGGCAGAGGGGGTAGAGGGGCAGAGGGGGCAGAGGGGCAGAGGGGCAGAGGGGCAGAGGGGCAGAGGGGACAGAAGGACAGAGGGACAGAGGGGACAGAGGGGCAGAGGGGACAGAGGGGCAGAGGGGCAGAGGGGCAGAGGGGACAGAGGGGCAGAGGGGACAGAGGGGCAGAGGGGACAGAGGGGCAGAGGGGACAGAGGGGCAGAGGGGGTAGAGGGGGCAGAGGGGCAGAGGGGACAGAGGGGGCAGAGGGGGTAGAGGGGCAGAGGGGGCAGAGGGGCAGAGGGGCAGAGGGGCAGAGGGGCAGAGGGGACAGAAGGACAGAGGGACAGAGGGGACAGAGGGGCAGAGGGGACAGAGGGGCAGAGGGGCAGAGGGGCAGAGGGGACAGAGGGGCAGAGGGGACAGAGGGGCAGAGGTGGTAGAGGGACAGAGGGGCAGAGGGACAGAGGGGACAGAGGGGGCAGAGGGGGCAGAGGGGGTAGAGGGGGCAGAGAGGGCAGAGGGGGCAGAGGGGACAGAGGGGACAGAGGGGCAGAGGGGACAGAGGGACAGAGGGGTAGAGGGGCAGAGGGGACAGAGGGACAGAGGGGTAGAGGGGCAGAGGGGAAAGAGGGACAGAGGGGCAGAGGGGCAGTGGGGACAGAGGGACAGAGGGGTAGAGGGGCAGAGGGGCAGAGGGGACAGAGGGGCAGAGGGGCAGAGGGGCAGAGGGGACAGAGGGGCAGAGGGGACAGAGGGGCAGAGGGGGTAGAGGGACAGAGGGGCAGAGGGACAGAGGGGGCAGAGGGGGTAGAGGGGCAGAGGGGGCAGAGGGGGTAGAGGGGGCAGAGGAGACAGAGGGGCAGAGGGGCAGAGGGACAGAGGGGGCAGAGGGGTCAGAGGGGGCAGAGGGGACAGAGGGGGCAGAGGGGGTAGAGGGGGCAGAGGGGACAGAGGGGCAGAGGGGCAGAGGGACAGAGGGGGCAGAGGGGGCAGAGGGGGCAGAGGGGACAGAGGGACAGAGGGGGCAGAGGGGACAGAGGGGGTAGAGGGGGCAGAGGGGACAGAGGGGCAGAGGGGCAGAGGGGGCAGAGGAGGTAGAGGGGGTAGAGGGGACAGAGGGGGCAGAGGGGGCAGAGGGGGTAGAGGGGGCAGAGGGGACAGAGGGGCAGAGGGGCAGAGGGACAGAGGGGGCAGAGGGGGCAGAGGGGGCAGAAGGGACAGAGGGGCAGAGGGGGCAGAGGGGACAGAGGGGCAGAGGGGCAGAGGGACAGAGGGGGCAGAGGGGGCAGAGGGGGCAGAGGGGACAGAGGGGGCAGAGGGGGTAAGGGGGCAGAGGGGATAGAGGGGCAGAGGGGGCAGAGGGGACAGAGGGGGTAGAGGGGGCAGAGGGGACAGAGGGGCAGAGGGGGCAGAGGGGGTAGAGGGGGTAGAGGGGGCAGAGGGGACAGAGGGGCAGAGGGGGCAGAGGGGACAGAGGGGCAGAGGGGGCAGAGGGGGCAGAGGGGGTAGAGGGGGCAGAGGGGACAGAGGGGCAGAGGGGCAGAGGGGGCAGAGGGGGTAGAGGGGGTAGAGGGGGCAGAGGGGGCAGAGGGGACAGAGGGGCAGAGGGGGTAGAGGGGCAGAGGGGACAGAGGGACAGAGGGGGCAGAGGGGGCAGAGGGACAGAGGGGCAGAGGGGCAGAGGGGACAGAGGGGCAGAGGGGGCAGAGGGGGTAGAGGGGGCAGAGGGGACAGAGGGGCAGAGGGGCAGAGGGGGCAGAGGGGGCAGAGGGGGTAGAGGGGGTAGAGGGGGCAGAGGGGGCAGAGGGGACAGAGGGGCAGAGGGGGCAGAGGGGGCAGAGGGGCAGAGGGGCAGAGGGGGCAGAGGGGGCAGAGGGGGTAGAGGGGACAGAGGGGCAGAGGGGACAGAGGGGCAGAGGGGGCAGAGGGGGTAGAGGGGGCAGAGGGACAGAGGGTTAGAGGGGGCAGAGGGGGTAGAGGGGGCAGAGGGGACAGAGGGGCAGAGGGGCAGAGGGGGCAGAGGGGGCAGAGGGGGTAGAGGGGGTAGAGGGGGCAGAGGGGGCAGAGGGGACAGAGGGGCAGAGGGGGTAGAGGGGCAGAGGGGACAGAGGGACAGAGGGGCAGAGGGGACAGAGGGACAGAGGGGCAGAGGGGCAGAGGGGACAGAGGGGCAGAGGGGGCAGAGGGACAGAGGGGCAGAGGGGCAGAGGGGGTAGAGGGGGCAGAGGGACAGAGGGGGTAGAGGGACAGAGGGGCAGAGGGGACAGAGGGACAGAGGGGCAGAGGGGCAGAGGGGACAGAGGGACAGAGGGGCAGAGGGGACAGAGGGGCAGAGGGACAGAGGGGACAGAGGGAACAGAGGGACAGAGGGGCAGAGGGGACAGAGGGGACAGAGGGGGTAGAGGGGCAGAGGGGCAGAGGGACAGAGGGGCAGAGGGGACAGAGGGGACAGAGGGGGCAGAGGGGCAGAGGGGCAGAGGGACAGAGGGGACAGAGGGACAGAGGGGCAGAGGGGACAGAGGGACAGAGGGGCAGAGGGGACAGAGGGACAGAGGGGCAGAGGGACAGAGGGGACAGAGGGAACAGAGGGACAGAGGGGCAGAGGGGACAGAGGGGACAGAGGGGGTAGAGGGGCAGAGGGGCAGAGGGACAGAGGGGCAGAGGGGACAGAGGGGACAGAGGGCACAGAGGGACAGAGGGGACAGAGGGGCAGAGGGGTAGAGGGGCAGAGGGGACAGAGGGACAGAGGGACATAGGGGACAGAGGGGCAGAGGGGACAGAGGGGCAGAGGGGCAGAGGGGCAGAGGGGACAGAGGGGCAGAGGGGACAGAGGGGCAGAGGGGGTAGAGGGACAGAGGGGCAGAGGGACAGAGGGGACAGAATGGGCAGAGGGGGCAGAGGGGGTAGAGGGGGCAGAGGGGGCAGAGGGGGCAGAGGGGACAGAGGGGACAGAGGGGCAGAGGGGCAGAGGGGACAGAGGGACAGAGGGGTAGAGGGGCAGAGGGGCAGAGGGGACAGAGGGACAGAGGGGCAGAGGGGCAGAGGGGACAGAGGGGCAGAGGGGACAGAGGGGCAGAGGGGGTAGAGGGACAGAGGGGCAGAGGGACAGAGGGGGCAGAGGGGGTAGAGGGGGCAGAGGGGTCAGAGGGGCAGAGGGGCAGAGGGACAGAGGGGGCAGAGGGGGCAGAGGGGGCAGAGGGGACAGAGGGGGAAGAGAAGGTAGAGGGGGCAGAGGGGACAGAGGGGCAGAGGGGCAGAGGGGGCAGAGGGGGCAGAGGGGGCAGAGGGGGTAGAGGGGGCAGAGGGGACAGAGGGGCAGAGGGGGCAGAGGGGGCAGAGGGGGTAGAGGGGGCAGAGGGGACAGAGGGGCAGAGGGGCAGAGGGGGCAGAGGGGGCAGAGGGGGTAGAGGGGGTAGAGGGGGCAGAGGGGGCAGAGGGGACAGAGGGGGCAGAGGGACAGAGGGACAGAGGGGGCAGAGGGACAGAGGGGCAGAGGGGACAGAGGGGCAGAGGGGACAGAGGGGCAGAGGGGGCAGAGGGGGCAGAGGGGACAGAGGGGACAGAGGGGCAGAGGGGCAGAGGGGACAGAGGGACAGAGGGGTAGAGGGGCAGAGGGGCAGAGGGGACAGAGGGGCAGAGGGGCAGAGGGGCAGAGGGGACAGAGGGGCAGAGGGGACAGAGGGGCAGAGGGGGTAGAGGGACAGAGGGGCAGAGGGACAGAGGGGGCAGAGGGGGTAGAGGGGGCAGAGGGGACAGAGGGTCAGAGGGGCAGAGGGACAGTGGGGGCAGAGGGGGCAGAGGGGGCAGAGGGGACAGAGGGGGCAGAGAAGGTAGAGGGGGCAGAGGGGACAGAGGGGCAGAGGGGCAGAGGGGGCAGAGTGGGCATAGGGGGCAGAGGGGGTAGAGGGGGCAGAGGGGACAGAGGGGCAGAGGGGGCAGAGGGGGCAGAGGGGGTAGAGGGGGCAGAGGGGACAGAGGGGCAGAGGGGCAGAGGGGGCAGAGGGGGCAGAGGGGGTAGAGGGGGTAGAGGGGGCAGAGGGGGCAGAGGGGACAGAGGGGGCAGAGGGACAGAGGGACAGAGGGGGCAGAGGGACAGAGGGGCAGAGGGGACAGAGGGGCAGAGGGGACAGAGGGGCAGAGGGGGTAGAGGGACAGAGGGGCAGAGGGACAGAGGGGACAGAGGGGGCAGAGGGGGCAGAGGGGGTAGAGGGGGCAGAGGGGGCAGAGGGGCAGAGGGGACAGAGGGGACAGAGGGGCAGAGGGGCAGAGGGGACAGAGGGACAGAGGGGTAGAGGGACAGAGGGGACAGAGGGAACAGAGGGACAGAGGGGCAGAGGGGACAGAGGGGACAGAGGGGGTAGAGGGGCAGAGGGGCAGAGGGACAGAGGGGCAGAGGGGACAGAGGGGACAGAGGGGGCAGAGGGTCAGAGGGGCAGAGGGACAGAGGGGACAGAGGGACAGAGGGGCAGAGGGGACAGAGGGACAGAGGGGCAGAGGGGACAGAGGGACAGAGGGGCAGAGGGACAGAGGGGACAGAGGGAACAGAGGGACAGAGGGGCAGAGGGGACAGAGGGGACAGAGGGGTTAGAGGGGCAGAGGGGCAGAGGGACAGAGGGGCAGAGGGGACAGAGGGGACAGAAGGGGCAGAGGGGCAGAGGGGCAGAGGGACAGAGGGGCAGAGGGGCAGAGAGGACAGAGGGGACAGAGGGACAGAGGGGCAGAGGGGCAGAGGGGACAGAGGGACAGAGGGGACAGAGGGACAGAGGGGACAGAGGGGCAGAGGGGGTAGAGGGGCAGAGGGGCAGAGGGACAGAGGGGCAGAGGGGCAGAGAGGACAGAGGGGGCAGAGGGGCAGAGGGACAGAGGGGCAGAGGGGACAGAGGGACAGAGGGGACAGAGGGACAGAGGGGACAGAGGGGCAGAGGGGGTAGAGGGACAGAGGGCACAGAGGGGACAGAGGGGCAGAGGGGGTAGAGGGGCAGAGGGGCAGAGGGACAGAGGGGCAGAGGGGCAGAGAGGACAGAGGGGGCAGAGGGGCAGAGGGACAGAGGGGCAGAGGGGACAGAGGGACAGAGGGGACAGAGGGACAGAGGGGACAGAGGGGCAGAGGGGGTAGAGGGACAGAGGGCACAGAGGGGACAGAGGGGGCAGAGGGGGTAGAGGGGGTAGAGGGGGCAGAGGGGGCAGAGGGGACAGAGGGGACAGAGGGGCAGAGGGACAGAGGGACAGAGGGGCAGAGGGGGCAGAGGGGGCAGAGGGGACAGAGGGGACAGAGGGGCAGAGGGACAGAGGGGACAGAGGGGCAGAGGGGGCAGAGGGGCAGAGGGGACAGAGGGGCAGAGGGGGTAGAGGGACAGAGGCGCAGAGGGGACAGAGGGACAGAGGGGCAGAGGGGCAGAGGGGGCAGAGGGGGCAGAGGGGACAGAGGGGACAGAGGGGCAGAGGGACAGAGGGGACAGTGGGGCAGAGGGGGCAGAGGGGCAGAGGGGACAGAGGGGCAGAGGGGGTAGAGGGGCAGAGGGGACAAAGGGACAGAGGGGCAGAGGGGCAGAGGGGGTAGAGGGGGCAGAGGGACAGAGGGGACAGAGGGGCAGAGGGGACAGAGGGCAGAGGGGCAGAGGGGACAGAGGGGACAGAGGGCAGAGGGACAGAGGGGCAGAGGGACAGAGGGCAGAGGGGAAGAGGGACAGAGGGGACAGAGGGGCAGAGGGACAGAGGGGACAGAGGGGACAGTGGGGGCAGAGGGGACAGAGGGCAGACGGCAGAGGGCAGAGGGACAGAGGGGACAGAGGGGCAGAGGGACAGAGGGGCAGAGGGGACAGAGGGCAGAGGGACAGAGGGGCAGAGGGACAGAGGGCAGAGGGGCAGAGGGACAGAGGGACAGAGGGGACAGAGGGGCAGAGGGACAGAGGGGCAGAGGGACAGAGGGCAGACGGGCAGAGGGACAGAGGGGACAGAGGGACAGAGGGACAGAGGGGCAGAGGGGGCAGAGGGGACAGAGGGCAGAGGGCAGAGGGCAGAGGGACAGAGGGGACAGAGGGGCAGAGGGACAGAGGGGCAGAGGGACAGAGGGGCAGAGGGGCAGAGGGGACAGAGGGCAGAGGGACAGAGGAGCAGAGGGACAGAGGGCAGAGGGGCAGAGGGACAGAGGGACAGAGGGGACAGAGGGGCAGAGGAACAGAGGGGCAGAGGGGACAGAGGGCAGAGGTACAGAGGGGCAGAGGGACAGAGGGCAGAGGGGCAGAGGGACAGAGGGGACAGAGTGACAGAGGGACAGAGGGGCAGAGGGGGCAGAGGGGCAGAGGGCAGAGGGACAGAGGGGCAGAGAGGACAGAGGGGACAGAGGGACAGAGGGGCAGAGGGACAGAGGGGACAGAGGGACAGAGGGGACAGAGGGACAGAGGGGACAGAGGGGCAGAGGGGTAGAGGGGGCAGTGGGGCAGAGGGGACAGAGGGACAGAGGGGACAGAGGGACAGAGGGGCAGAGGGGACAGAGGGGGCAGAGGGGGCAGAGGGACAGAGGGGCAGAGGGACAGAGGGGCAGAGGGGCAGAGGGGGCAGAGGGGGCAGAGGGACAGAGGGGACAGAGGGACAGAGGGGACAGAGGGGCAGAGGGACAGAGGGGCAGAGGGGCAGAGGGGACAGAGGGACAGAGGGGCAGAGGGGACAGAGGGACAGAGGGCACAGAGGGACAGAGGGGACAGAGGGGCAGAGGGGTAGAGGGGGCAGTGGGGCAGAGGGGACAGAGGGACAGAGGGGACAGAGGGACAGAGGGGCAGAGGGGACAGAGGGGGCAGAGGGGGCAGAGGGACAGAGGGGCAGAGGGACAGAGGGGCAGAGGGGCAGAGGGGGCAGAGGGGGTAGAGGGGACAGAGGGACATAGGGGGCAGAGGGGGCTGAGGGGGTAGAGGGACAGAAGGACAGAGGGGGCAGAGGGGGCAGAGGGACAGAGGGGCAGAGGGGACAGAGGGGACAGAGGGACAGAGGGGGCAGAGGGGCAGAGGGGACAGAGGGACAGAGGCTGCAGAGTGGGCAGAGGGGGCAGAGGGACAGAGGGGGCAGAGGGGGCAGAGGGACAGAGGGACAGAGGGGGCAGAGGGGCAGAGGGGCAGAGGGGGCAGAGGGGACAGAGGGACAGAGGTGGCAGAGGGGCAGAGGGGCAGAGAGGACAGAGGGACAGAGGGGGCAGAGGGGGCAGAGGGGCAGAGGGGCAGAGAGGACAGAGGGACAGAGGGGCAGAGGGGACAGAGGGGGCAGAGGGACAGAGGGACAGAGGGGGCAGAGGGGGCAGAGGGGCAGAGAGGACAGAGGGACAGAGGGGGCAGAGGGGGCAGAGGGGACAGAGGGGCCAGAGGGACAGAGGGACAGAGGGGGCAGAGGGGGCAGAGGGGCAGAGGGGCAGAGAGGACAGAGGGACAGAGGGGCAGAGGGGACAGAGGGGGCAGAGGGACAGAGGGACAGAGGGGGCAGAGGGGGCAGAGGGGCAGAGGGGCAGAGAGGACAGAGGGACAGAGGGGGCAGAGAGGGCAGAGGGGACAGAGGGGGCAGAGGGACAGAGGGACAGAGGGGGCAGAGGGGGCAGAGGGGCAGAGGGGCAGAGAGGACAGAGGGACAGAGGGGCAGAGGGGACAGAGGGGGCAGAGGGACAGAGGGACAGAGGGGGCAGTGGGGGCAGAGGGGCAGAGGGGCAGAGAGGACAGAGGGACAGAGGGGGCAGAGGGGGCAGAGGGGACAGAGGGGGCAGAGGGACAGGGGGACAGAGGGGGCAGAGGGGGCAGAGGGGCAGAGGGGCAGAGAGGACAGAGGGACAGAGGGGACAGAGGGGGCAGAGGGACAGAGGGACAGAGGGGCAGAGGGACAGAGGGGACAGAGGGGCAGAGGGGCAGAGGGGCAGAGGGAAAGGGGGGACAGAGGGAACAGAGGGACAGAGGGACAGAGGGACAGAGGGACAGAGGGGACAGAGGGAACAGAGGGACAGAGGGACAGAGGGGACAGAGGGACAGAGGGACAGAGGGACAGAGGGGACAGAGGGAACAGAGGGACAGAGGGACAGAGGGGCAGAGGGGCAGAGGGACAGAGGGACAGAGGGGCAGAGGGACAGAGGGGACAGAGGGAACAGAGGGACAGAGGGACAGAGGGGGCAGAGGGGCAGAGGGACAGAGGGACCGAGGGGCAGAGGGGCAGAGGGGGCAGAGGGACAGAGGGGGCAGAGGGGCAGAGTGGGCAGAGGGGCAGAGGGGACAGAGGGGCAGAGGGGACAGAGGGGACAGAGGGACAGAGGGGCAGAGGGGACAGAGGGGCAGAGGGGCAGAGGGGCAGAGGGACAGAGGGGGCAGAGGGGACAGAGGGGACAGAGGGAGAGAGGGGCAGAGGGACAGAGGGGACAGAGGGGCAGAGGGGACAGAGGGGCAGAGGGGACAGAGGGACAGAGGGACAGAGGGGACAGAGGGGGCAGAGGGGCAGAGGGACAGAGGGGACAGAGGGGACAGAGGGGCAGAGGGGCAGAGGGGGCAGAGGGGACAGAGGGGCAGAGGTGCAGAGGGGACAGAGGGGACAGAGGGACAGAGGGGACAGAGGGACAGAGGGACAGAGGGACAGAGGGGACAGAGGGCAGAGGGCAGAGGGCAGAGGGGCAGAGGGGACAGAGGGGCAGAGGGGACAGAGGGCAGAGGGCAGAGGGGTAGAGGGGGCAGAGGGGCAGTGGGGCAGATGGACAGAGGGACAGAGGGGACAGAGGAGCAGAGGGGGCAGAGGGACAGAGGGGACAGAGGGACAGAGGGGCAGAGGGGCAGAGGGGACAGAGGGACAGAGGGGACAGAGGGGGCAGAGGGGCAGAGGGACAGAGGGGACAGAGGGGACAGAGGGGCAGAGGGGACAGAGGGGGCAGAGGGGCAGAGGGACAGAGGGGGCAGAGGGGACAGAGGGGACAGAGGGACAGAGGGGGCAGAGGGGACAGAGGGGGCAGAGGGGCAGAGGGACAGAGGGGGCAGAGGGGACAGAGGGGACAGAGGGACAGAGGGGGCAGAGGGGACAGAGGGCAGAGGGGGTAGAGGGGCAGAGGGACAGAGGGACAGAGGGGAAAGTGGGGGCAGAGGGGCAGAGGGGCAGAGGGACAGAGGGGACAGAGGGGGCAGAGGGGCAGAGGGACAGAGGGGGCAGAGGGGACAGAGGGGACAGAGGGACAGAGGGGGCAGAGGGGACAGAGGGCAGAGGGGGTAGAGGGGCAGAGGGGCAGAGGGGACAGAGGGGACAGAGGGACAGAGGGGACAGAGCGACAGAGGGACAGAGGGCAGAGGGCAGAGGGGCAGAGGGGGCAGAGGGGCAGTGGGGCAGAGGGACAGAGGGACAGAGGGGACAGAGGGGGCATAGGGACAGAGGGGACAGAGGGACAGAGGAGCAGAGGGGCAGAGGGGACAGAGGGACAGAGGGGACAGAGGGGGCAGAGGGGCAGAGGGACAGTGGGGGCAGAGGGGCAGAGGGGGCAGAGGGGACAGAGGGGACAGAGGGGCAGAGGGGGCAGAGGGACAGAGGGGGCAGAGAGGACAGAGGGGACAGAGGGACAGAGGGACAGAGGGGACAGAGGGGGCAGAGGGGACAGAGGGGACAGAGGGGGCAGAGGGGACAGAGGGGCAGAGGGGCAGAGGGACAGAGGGGGCAGAGGGACAGAGGGACAGAGGGGACAGAGGGGACAGAGGGGACAGAGGGGCAGAGGGGACAGAGGGGGCAGAGGGGGCAGAGGGGCAGAGGGGGCAGAGGGGGCAGAGGGACAGAGGGGGCAGAGGGGACAGAGGGACAGAGGGACAGAGGGGCAGAGGGGCAGAGGGGACAGAGGGACAGAGGGGCAGAGGGGCAGAGGGGCAGAGGGGACAGAGGGGGCAGAGGGACAGAGGGGCAGAGGGGCAGAGGGGGCAGAGGGACAGAGGGACAGAGGGGACAGAGGGGCAGAGGGGACAGAGGGGGCAGAGGGGGCAGAGGGACAGAGGGACAGAGGGGCAGAGGGGACAGAGGGGGCAGAGGGACAGAGGGGGCAGAGGGGGCAGAGGGGGCAGAGGGGCAGAGGGGACAGAGGGACAGAGGGGGCAGAGGGGCAGAGGGGACAGAGGGACAGAGGGGCAGAGGGGGCAGAGGGGGCAAAGGGGGCAGAGGGACAGAGGGGCAGAGGGACAGAGGGGACCGAGGGGTAGAGGGGCAGAGGGACAGAGGGGACAGAGGGCAGAGGGCAGAGGGCAGAGGGGCAGAGGGGACAGAGGGACAGAGGGGACAGAGGGACAGAGGGACAGAGGGACAGAGGGGACAGAGGGCAGAGGGCAGAGGGGCAGAGGGGACAGAGGGGCAGAGGGGACAGAGGGCAGAGGGCAGAGGGGCAGAGGGGGCAGAGGGGCAGTGGGGCAGAGGGACAGAGGGGACAGAGGGACAGAGGGGCAGAGGGGCAGAGGGGACAGAGGGACAGAGGGGACAGAGGGGGCAGAGGGGCAGAGGGACAGAGGGGACAGAGGGGGCAGAGGGGCAGAGGGGACAGAGGGACAGAGGGGGCAGAGGGGCAGAGGGGACAGAGGGACAGAGGGGCAGAGGGGACAGAGGGACAGAGGGGCAGAGGGGACAGAGGGACAGAGGGGACAGAGGGACAGAGGGGACAGAGGGGACAGAGGGGGCAGAGGGGTCAGAGGGACAGAGGGACAGAGGGGGCAGAGGGGCAGAGGGGACAGAGGGACAGAGGGGGCAGAGGGGACAGAGGGGACAGAGGGACAGAGGGGGCAGAGGGTCAGAGGGGACAGAGGGACAGAGGGGCAGAGGGGACAGAGGGACAGAGGGGCAGAGGGGACAGAGGGACAGAGGGGACTGAGGGACAGAGGGGACAGAGGGGACAGAGGGGCAGAGGGGCAGAGGGGACAGAGGGGGCAGAGGGGCAGAGGGGGCAGAGGGCAGAGGGGACAGAGGTGGTAGAGGGGGCAGAGGGGACAGAGGGACAGAGGGGACAGAGGGACAGAGGGGGCAGAGGGGCAGAGGGGACAGAGGGGACAGAGGGACAGAGGGACAGAGGGGACAGAGGGACAGAGGGGACAGAGGGACAGAGGGGGCAGAGGGGCAGAGGGGGTAGAGGGGCAGAGGGACAGAGGGACAGAGGGGACAGAGGGACAGAGGGGACAGAGGGCAGAGGGTAGAGAGCAGAGGGCAGAGGGGCAGAGGGGACAGAGGGCAGAGGGGACAGAGGGGGTAGAGGGGGCAGAGGGGACAGAGGGACAGAGGGGACAGAGGGACAGAGGGGGCAGAGGGGCAGAGGGGACAGAGGGACAGAGGGGACAGAGGGACAGAGGGGACAGAGGGACAGAGGGGGCAGAGGGGCAGAGGGGGTAGAGGGGCAGAGGGACAGAGGGACAGAGGGGACAGAGGGACAGAGGGGACAGAGGGACAGAGGGGGCAGAGGGGCAGAGGGGGTAGAGGGGCAGAGGGACAGAGGGACAGAGGGGACAGAGGGACAGAGGGGACAGAGGGCAGAGGGTAGAGGGCAGGGGGGCAGAGGGGGCAGAGGGGCAGAGGGGACAGAGGGGCAGAGGGGCAGAGGGGACAGAGGGGACAGAGGGACAGAGGGGACAGAGGGACAGAGGGGGCAGAGGGACAGAGGGGGTAGAGGGGCAGAGGGGGCAGAGGGGGCAGAGGGCAGAGGGGACAGAGGGGGTAGAGGGGGCAGAGGGGACAGAGGGACAGAGGGGACAGAGGGACAGAGGGGGCAGAGGGACAGAGGGGGTAGAGGGGCAGAGGGGGCAGAGGGGGCAGAGGGCAGAGGGGACAGAGGGGGTAGAGGGGGCAGAGGGGACAGAGGGACAGAGGGGACAGAGGGACAGAGGGGGCAGAGGGGCAGAGGGGGCAGAGGGGCAGAGGGGGCAGAGGGGGCAGAGGGCAGAGGGGACAGAGGGGGTAGAGGGGGCAGAGGGGCAGAGGGACAGAGGGGACAGAGGGACAGAGGGGGCAGAGGGGCAGAGGGGACAGAGGGGACAGAGGGACAGAGGGACAGAGGGACAGAGGGGACAGAGGGGACAGAGGGACAGAGGGGACAGAGGGACAGAGGGGGTAGAGGGGCAGAGGGGCAGAGGGGACAGAGGGGACAGAGGGACAGAGTGGACAGAGGGACAGAGGGACAGAGGGACAGAGGGGACAGAGGGCAGAGGGCAGAGGGCAGAGGGGCACAGGGGACAGAGGGGCAGAGGGGACAGAGGGTCAGAGGGGGTAGAGGGGCAGAGGGGCAGAGGGGGCAGAGGGGACAGAGGGGACAGAGGGACAGAGGGGACAGAGGGACAGAGTGACAGAAGGGACAGAGGGGACAGAGGGGACAGAGGGACAGAGGGGACAGAGGGGCAGAGGGGACAGAGGGGACAGAGGGACAGAGGGGACAGAGGGGACAGAGGGGCAGAGGGGCAGAGGGGACAGAGGGGGCAGAGGGGCAGAGGGGGCAGAGGGCAGAGGGGACAGAGGTGGTAGAGGGGGCAGAGGGGACAGAGGGACAGAGGGGACAGAGGGACAGAGGGGGCAGAGGGGCAGAGGGGACAGAGGGGACAGAGGGACAGAGGGGGCAGAGGGGCAGAGGGGACAGAGGGACAGAGGGGCAGAGGGGACAGAGGGACAGAGGGGCAGAGGGGACAGAGGGACAGAGGGGACAGAGGGACAGAGGGGACAGAGGGGACAGAGGGGGCAGAGGGGGCAGAGGGACAGAGGGACAGAGGGGACAGAGGGACAGAGGGGGCAGAGGGGCAGAGGGGACAGAGGGGACAGAGGGACAGAGGGGGCAGAGGGGCAGAGGGGACAGAGGGACAGAGGGGCAGAGGGGACAGAGGGACAGAGGGGACAGAGGGGACAGAGGGGGCAGAGGGGGCAGAGGGACAGAGGGACAGAGGGGGCAGAGGGGCAGAGGGGACAGAGGGACAGAGGGGGCAGAGGGGCAGAGGGGACAGAGGGGACAGAGGGACAGAGGGGGCAGAGGGGCAGAGGGGACAGAGGGACAGAGGGGCAGAGGGGACAGAGGGACAGAGGGGCAGAGGGGACAGAGGGACAGAGGGGACAGAGGGGGCAGAGGGACAGAGGGACAGAGGGGACAGAGGGGCAGAGGGGGCAGAGGGCAGAGGGGACAGAGGTGGTAGAGGGGGCAGAGGGGACAGAGGGATAGAGGGGACAGAGGGACAGAGGGGGCAGAGGGGCAGAGGGGACAGAGGGGACAGAGGGACAGAGGGGGCAGAGGGGCAGAGGGGACAGAGGGACAGAGGGGCAGAGGGGACAGAGGGACAGAGGGGCAGAGGGGACAGAGGGACAGAGGGGACAGAGGGACAGAGGGGGCAGAGGGGCAGAGGGGACAGAGGGGACAGAGGGACAGAGGGGGCAGAGGGGCAGAGGGGACAGAGGGACAGAGGGGCAGAGGGGACAGAGGGACAGAGGGGCAGAGGGGACAG
The DNA here is from genome assembly GCF_019054845.1 of Dipodomys spectabilis. Classification (NCBI taxonomy): domain Eukaryota; kingdom Metazoa; phylum Chordata; class Mammalia; order Rodentia; family Heteromyidae; genus Dipodomys; species Dipodomys spectabilis. The sequence continues at coordinate 10,478,438 of NW_024870711.1, forward strand.
AGGGACAGAGGGGACAGAGGTTCAGAGGGGACAGAGGGGACAAAGGGGGCAGAGGGGGCAGAGGGACAGAGGGATAGAGGGGGCAGAGGGGCAGAGGGGACAGAGGGACAGAGGGGGCAGAGGGGCAGAGGGGACAGAGGGACAGAGGGGCAGAGGGGACAGAGGGACAGAGGGGCAGAGGGGACAGAGGGACAGAGGGGACTGAGGGACAGAGGGGACAGAGGGGACAGAGGGGCAGAGGGGCAGAGGGGGTAGAGGGGCAGAGGGACAGAGGGACAGAGGGGACAGAGGGACAGAGGGGACAGAGGGACAGAGGGGACAGAGGGACAGAGGGGGCAGAGGGGCAGAGGGGGTAGAGGGGCAGAGGGACAGAGGGACAGAGGGGACAGAGGGACACAGGGGACAGAGGGCAGAGGGTAGAGAGCAGAGGGCAGAGGGGCAGAGGGGACAGAGGGCAGAGGGGACAGAGGGGGTAGAGGGGGCAGAGGGGACAGAGGGACAGAGGGGACAGAGGGACAGAGGGGGCAGAGGGGCAGAGGGGACAGAGGGGACAGAGGGACAGAGGGACAGAGGGGACAGAGGGACAGAGGGGACAGAGGGACAGAGGGGGCAGAGGGGCAGAGGGGGTAGAGGGGCAGAGGGACAGAGGGACAGAGGGGACAGAGGGACAGAGGGGACAGAGGGCAGAGGGTAGAGGGCAGGGGGGCAGAGGGGGCAGAGGGGCAGAGGGGACAGAGGGGCAGAGGGGCAGAGGGGACAGAGGGGACAGAGGGACAGAGGGGACAGAGGGACAGAGGGGGCAGAGGGACAGAGGGGGTAGAGGGGCAGAGGGGGCAGAGGGGGCAGAGGGCAGAGGGGACAGAGGGGGTAGAGGGGGCAGAGGGGACAGAGGGACAGAGGGGACAGAGGGACAGAGGGGGCAGAGGGGCAGAGGGGGCAGAGGGGCAGAGGGGGCAGAGGGGGCAAAGGGCAGAGGGGACAGAGGGGGTAGAGGGGGCAGAGGGGCAGAGGGACAGAGGGGACAGAGGGACAGAGGGGGCAGAGGGGCAGAGGGGACAGAGGGGACAGAGGGACAGAGGGACAGAGGGACAGAGGGGACAGAGGGGACAGAGGGACAGAGGGGACAGAGGGACAGAGGGGGTAGAGGGGCAGAGGGGCAGAGGGGACAGAGGGGACAGAGGGACAGAGTGGACAGAGGGACAGAGGGACAGAGGGACAGAGGGGACAGAGGGCAGAGGGCAGAGGGCAGAGGGGCACAGGGGACAGAGGGGCAGAGGGGACAGAGGGACAGAGGGGGTAGAGGGGCAGAGGGGCAGAGGGGGCAGAGGGGACAGAGGGGACAGAGGGACAGAGGGGACAGAGGGACAGAGTGACAGAGGGGACAGAGGGGACAGAGGGGACAGAGGGACAGAGGGGACAGAGGGGCAGAGGGGACAGAGGGGACAGAGGGACAGAGGGGACAGAGGGGCAGAGGGGCAGAGGGGACAGAGGGGGCAGAGGGGCAGAGGGGGCAGAGGGCAGAGGGGACAGAGGTGGTAGAGGGGGCAGAGGGGACAGAGGGACAGAGGGGACAGAGGGACAGAGGGGGCAGAGGGGCAGAGGGGACAGAGGGGACAGAGGGACAGAGGGACAGAGGGGACAGAGGGACAGAGGGGACAGAGGGACAGAGGGGGCAGAGGGGCAGAGGGGACAGAGGGGACAGAGGGACAGAGGGACAGAGGGGACAGAGGGACAGAGGGGACAGAGGGACAGAGGGGGCAGAGGGGCAGAGGGGGTAGAGGGGCAGAGGGACAGAGGGACAGAGGGGACAGAGGGACAGAGGGGACAGAGGGCAGAGGGTAGAGAGCAGAGGGCAGAGGGGCAGAGGGGACAGAGGGCAGAGGGGACAGAGGGGGTAGAGGGGGCAGAGGGGACAGAGGGACAGAGGGGACAGAGGGACAGAGGGGGCAGAGGGGCAGAGGGGACAGAGGGGACAGAGGGACAGAGGGACAGAGGGGACAGAGGGACAGAGGGGACAGAGGGACAGAGGGGGCAGAGGGGCAGAGGGGGTAGAGGGGCAGAGGGACAGAGGGACAGAGGGGACAGAGGGACAGAGGGGACAGAGGGCAGAGGGTAGAGGGCAGGGGGGCAGAGGGGCAGAGGGGCAGAGGGGACAGAGGGGCAGAGGGGCAGAGGGGACAGAGGGGACAGAGGGACAGAGGGGACAGAGGGACAGAGGGGGCAGAGGGACAGAGGGGGTAGAGGGGCAGAGGGGGCAGAGGGGGCAGAGGGCAGAGGGGACAGAGGGGGTAGAGGGGGCAGAGGGGACAGAGGGACAGAGGGGACAGAGGGACAGAGGGGGCAGAGGGGCAGAGGGGGCAGAGGGGCAGAGGGGGCAGAGGGGGCAGAGGGCAGAGGGGACAGAGGGGGTAGAGGGGGCAGAGGGGCAGAGGGACAGAGGGGACAGAGGGACAGAGGGGGCAGAGGGGCAGAGGGGACAGAGGGGACAGAGGGACAGAGGGACAGAGGGACAGAGGGGACAGAGGGGACAGAGGGACAGAGGGGACAGAGGGACAGAGGGGGTAGAGGGGCAGAGGGGCAGAGGGGACAGAGGGGACAGAGGGACAGAGTGGACAGAGGGACAGAGGGACAGAGGGACAGAGGGGACAGAGGGCAGAGGGCAGAGGGCAGAGGGGCACAGGGGACAGAGGGGCAGAGGGGACAGAGGGACAGAGGGGGTAGAGGGGCAGAGGGGCAGAGGGGGCAGAGGGGACAGAGGGGACAGAGGGACAGAGGGGACAGAGGGACAGAGTGACAGAGGGGACAGAGGGGACAGAGGGGACAGAGGGACAGAGGGGACAGAGGGGCAGAGGGGACAGAGGGGACAGAGGGACAGAGGGGACAGAGGGACAGAGGGACAGAGGGGACAGAGGGCAGAGGGCAGAGGGCAGAGGGGCAGAGGGGACAGAGGGGCAGAGGGGACAGAGGGCAGAGGGCAGAGGGGCAGAGGGGGCAGAGGGGCAGTGGGGCAGAGGGACAGAGGGACAGAGGGGACAGAGGGACAGAGGGGGCAGAGGGGCAGAGGGACAGAGGGGACAGAGGGGGCAGAGGGGCAGAGGGGGCAGAGGGGGCAGAGGGGGCAGAGGGCAGAGGGCAGAGGGGCAGAGGGGACAGAGGGCAGAGGGGACAGAGGGCGTAGAGGGGGCAGAGGGGACAGAGGGACAGAGGGGACAGAGGGATAGAGGGGGCAGAGGGGCAGAGGGGACAGAGGGGACAGAGGGACAGAGGGGACAGAGGGACAGAGGGGACAGAGGGACAGAGGCGGCAGAGGGGCAGAGGGGGTAGAGGGGCAGAGGGACAGAGGGACAGAGGGGACAGAGGGACAGAGGGGACAGAGGGACAGAGGGGGCAGAGGGGCAGAGGGGTTAGAGGGGCAGAGGGACAGAGGGACAGAGGGGACAGAGGGACAGAGGGGACAGAGGGACAGAGGGGCAGAGGGGGCAGAGGGGGCAGAGGGCAGAGGGGACAGAGGGGGTAGAGGGGGCGGAGGGGACAGAGGGACAGAGGGGGTAGAGGGGCAGAGGGGCAGAGGGGACAGAGGGGACAGAGGGACAGAGGGGACAGAGGGACGGAGGGGACAGAGGGACAGAGGGACAGAGGGACAGAGGGGACAGAGGGCAGAGGGCAGAGGGGCAGAGGGACAGAGGGACAGAGGGGACAGAGGGGCAGCCACATTGCAGCAACCCTGCCGCCCTCTGAGCTCAGGCTAGGGCAACTCAAATGCTGAACCCAACTGGGAGTCAGAGAGACCAAGCCTCCAGGGCTCTCCAGGGCCGCGGCCTAGGCAGGCAGACTTCTGGGACAGAGTTCAGAGAGTGGTTGAAGGTGAACATTTATGCTTAGGGCAGTGAGAATGAAATACCAAAGTTTGAACTCAAAATGGAGGATATTAGGAACTTGCCTCTTTAGCTACTGATTATTGTAATGTGTATCTAAGTTCAATAGTCACTCATTCCCTTCCTGCCTGCTGATGGCAGCATTGGAGTTTTCTATGACTTCCTTCCTCAGTCCAGTGGAAGGTTTGCTCATTTGCCTCTGGGTGCCATGTTAGCTGTATCCCAGGAATGTTTGTGATTCATGTTTGTTTTTTTTTTAATTTAAATTTATTTGATATGAAGGTATTTTCTAAAAGCTCTGTCACTTCTTTGACACTATTTATTTAGAAATAAGTTGTTTAGGGCTGGGAAGGTGGCTCAGAGGTAGAATGCTTGCCTTGCATGCATGAGGCCCTGGGTTTGATTCCTCAGCACCACACAAGCAGCAAAAGCCAGAAGTGGTGCTGTGGCTCAGGTGGTAGAGTGCTGGCCTTGAGCTGAAGAGCTGAGGGTCAGCTCCCTGGCCCAGAGTTCAGGCCCCACCACTGACTAACAAAGAAACAAACTAACAAAAACAGAAATAAGTTGTTGAATATTCACCTGTGTGTAAATCCCCACATTTTCCACTGAGATTTGTTTCTAGTTTCATTCCATTGTGGTCAGGGAATATACTTTGTATGGCTTCAATCCCTTCCATGTTTTTGAAGCTCACCTATAAAACATGGTCTATAGTGGGGAAGAATCTACTTGGGCTTGAGAAGAGTTTATATTCCATTGTGTTCTGTAGATTTCATTGGTTCCAGTTAGTTAAGTTTTATTTCCTTGTGAACTTCTGTATCTGTGTTCTAGCCATTCATATAAGTGGGGCATTGAAGTCTTCAGTGATGTCGTTGAATAGACTAGTTCTATTCTTCAGTATTTGCTTCATGTGTGTTGTAGATTTGTTTCTAGCTACCTGTATGTTTATAGTAGCTATAATATTCTGATACAATGACCATTTGGTCATTTAAAACATGATTTTTTATGTTCTATAGTCTACTTCTGTCTGATCTTGACATAATCATTCTACTGCCCTCTGGAATTCAGTTGCACACTAGATTTCTATCCTTTCATAGTTAATCCTTGGGTATCTGTGAATCTAAAGTACGTCTACCATAAACTTGATGACACTGAGCCTGGCAAGTCCATGAATTACTGATCAACGCTAGCAGTTGAAGCACGGAGTCTGCATATGGCAGGCCAGCACCTCACCACTGAACCAGACTCCCAACTTCTGAGTATGGGCCTTTGAAAACTGAATCTTATATTGCCTGGATGTTACTTGCGTTGTTTAATCCGTGTCATTCAGGGTGCGGCTTTTGTAGTGGCACACATTCTTGGTAAGCAGGTGACAGGGAGATGAGGAGGAGGTTACAGAGGAGGTGAGGAGGTGAGGAGGTGAGGAGGTGAGGAGGTGAGAGGAGGTGAGGAGGTGAGGATGTGAGGAGGTGAGAGGAGGTGAGAGGAGGTGAGAGGAGGTGAGGAGGTGAGGAGGTGAGAGGAGGTGAGGAGGTGAGGAGGTGAGGCGGTGAGGAGGTGAGAGGAGGTGAGGAGGTGAGGAGGTGAGGAGGTGAGGAGGTGAGAGGAGGTGAGGAGGTGAGGATGTGAGGAGGTGAGGAGGTGAGGAGGTGAGAGGAGGTGAGGAGGTGAGGAGGTGAGGAGGTGAGAGGAGGTGAGGATGTGAGGAGGTGAGAGGAGGTGAGGAGGTGAGAGGAGGTGAGGAGGTGAGAGGAGGTGAGGAGGTGAGAGGAGGTGAGGAGGTGAGAGGAGGTGAGGAGGTGAGGAGGTGAGGAGGTGAGAGGAGGTGAGGAGGTGAGAGGAGGTGAGGAGGTGAGGAGGTGTGGGGAGGTGAGGAGGTGAGAGGAGGTGAGGAGGTGAGAGGAGGTGAGGAGGTGAGGAGGTGAGGAGGTGAGAGGAGGTGAGGAGGTGAGAGGAGGTGAGGAGGTGAGGAGGTGAGAGGAGGTGAGGAGGTGAGAGGAGGTGAGGAGGTGAGAGGAGGTGAGGAGGTGAGAGGAGGTGAGGAGGTGAGGAGGTGTGGGGAGGTGAGAGGAGGTGAGGAGGTGAGAGGAGGTGAGGAGGTGTGGGGAGGTGAGAGGAGGTGAGGAGGTGAGGAGGTGAGAGGAGGTGAGGAGGTGAGAGGAGGTGAGGAGGTGAGAGGAGGTGAGGAGGTGAGAGGAGGTGAGGAGGTGAGGAGGTGTGGGGAGGTGAGGAGGTGAGAGGAGGTGAGGAGGTGAGAGGAGGTGAGGAGGTGAGAGGAGGTGAGGAGGTGAGAGGAGGTGAGGAGGTGAGGAGGTGTGGGGAGGTGAGAGGAGGTGAGAGGAGGTGAGGAGGTGAGAGGAGGTGAGGAGGTGTGGGGAGGTGTGGGGAGGTGAGAGGAGGTGAGAGGAGGTGAGGAGGTGAGGAGATGAGGAGGTGAGGTGAGAGGTGAGAGGAGGTGAGGAGGTGAGAGGAGGTGAGGATGTGAGGAGGTGAGGAGGTGAGGAGGTGAGAGGAGGTGAGAGGAGGTGAGGAGGTGAGAGGAGGTGAGGAGGTGAGAGGAGGTGAGAGGAGGTGAGGAGGTGAGGAGGTGAGAGGAGGTGAGAGGAGGTGAGGAGGTGAGGAGGTGAGAGGAGGTGAGAGGAGGTGAGGAGGTGAGGAGGTGAGAGGAGGTGAGGAGGCGAGGAGGTGAGAGGAGGTGAGAGGAGGTGAGGAGGTGAGGAGGTGAGAGGTGGTGAGGAGGTGAGAGGAGGTGAGGAGGTGAGGAGGTGAGGAGGTGAGGAGGTGAGAGGAGGTGAGGAGGTGAGAGGAGGTGAGGAGGTGAGAGGAGGTGAGGAGGTGAGGAGGTGAGAGGAGGTGAGGAGGTGAGGAGGTGAGGAGGTGAGAGGAGGTGAGAGGAGGTGAGGAGGTGAGGAGGTGAGAGGAGGTGAGGAGGTGAGGAGGTGAGAGGAGGTGAGGAGGTGAGAGGAGGTGAGGAGGTGAGAGGAGGTGAGGAGGTGAGAGGAGGTGAGGAGGTGAGGAGGTGAGGAGGTGAGAGGAGGTGAGGAGGTGAGAGGAGGTGAGGAGGTGAGGAGGTGAGAGGAGGTGAGGAGGTGAGAGGAGGTGAGGAGGTGAGGAGGTGAGGAGGTGAGAGGAGGTGAGGAGGTGAGAGGAGGTGAGGAGGTGAGGAGGTGAGGAGGTGAGGAGGTGAGGAGGTGAGAGGAGGTGAGGAGGTGTTGGGAGGTAAGGAGGTGAGGAAATGAGGAGGTGAGGTGAGAGATGAGAGGAGGTGAGGAGCTGAGGAGGTGAGGAGGTGTGGGGGGGTGAGAGGAGGTGAGGAGGTGTTGGGAGGTAAGGAGGTGAGGAAATGAGGAGGGGAGGTGAGAGGAGGGGAGGAGATGAGGAGCTGAGGAGGTGAGGAGGTGTGGGGAGGTGAGAGGAGGTGAGGAGGTGTGGGGAGGTGAGAGGAGGTGAGAGGAGGTGAGAGGAGGTCAGGAGGTGAGGTGAGAGATGAGAGGAGGTGAGGAGGTGAGGAGGTGAGGAGGTGTGGGGAGGTGTGGGGAGGTGAGGAGGTGTGGGGAGGTGAGAGGAGGTGAGAGGAGGTGAGAGGAGGTCAGGAGGTGAGGTGAGAGATGAGAGGAGGTGAGGAGGTGAGAGGAGGTGAGGAGGTGTGGGGAGGTGAGAGGAGGTGAGAGGAGGTGAGAGGAGGTGAGAGGAGGTGAGAGGAGGTCAGGAGGTGAGGAGGTGAGGAGGTGAGAGGAGGTGAGGAGGTGAGGAGGTGAGGAGGTGTGGGGAGGTGAGAGGAGGTGAGGAGATGAGGAGCTGAGAGGAGGTGAGGAGGTGAGGAGGTGAGAGGAGGTGAGAGGAGGTGAGGAGGTGAGGAGGTGAGAGGAGGTGAGGAGGTGAGAGGAGGTGAGAGGAGGTGAGGAGGTGAGGAGGTGAGGAGGTGAGGAGGTGAGAGGAGGTGAGGAGGTGAGAGGAGGTGAGGAGGTGAGAGGAGGTGAGGAGGTGAGGAGGTGAGAGGAGGTGAGGAGGTGAGAGGAGGTGAGGAGGTGAGGAGGTGAGGAGGTGAGAGGAGGTGAGAGGAGGTGAGGAGGTGAGGAGGTGAGAGGAGGTGAGGAGGTAAGGAGGTGAGGAGGTGAGGAGGTGAGAGGAGGTGAGGAGGTGAGAGGAGGTGAGAGGAGGTGAGGAGGTGAGAGGAGGTGAGGAGGTGAGGAGGTGAGAGGAGGTGAGGAGGTGAGAGGAGGTGAGGAGGTGAGGAGGTGAGAGGAGGTGAGGAGGTGAGAGGAGGTGAGGAGGTGAGGAGGTGAGGAGGTGAGAGGAGGTGAGGAGGTGAGAGGAGGTGAGGAGGTGAGGAGGTGAGGAGGTGAGGAGGTGAGGAGGTGAGAGGAGGTGAGGAGGTGTTGGGAGGTAAGGAGGTGAGGAAATGAGGAGGTGAGGTGAGAGATGAGAGGAGGTGAGGAGCTGAGGAGGTGAGGAGGTGTGGGGGGGTGAGAGGAGGTGAGGAGGTGTTGGGAGGTAAGGAGGTGAGGAAATGAGGAGGGGAGGTGAGAGGAGGGGAGGAGATGAGGAGCTGAGGAGGTGAGGAGGTGTGGGGAGGTGAGAGGAGGTGAGGAGGTGTGGGGAGGTGAGAGGAGGTGAGAGGAGGTGAGAGGAGGTCAGGAGGTGAGGTGAGAGATGAGAGGAGGTGAGGAGGTGAGGAGGTGAGGAGGTGTGGGGAGGTGTGGGGAGGTGAGGAGGTGTGGGGAGGTGAGAGGAGGTGAGAGGAGGTGAGAGGAGGTCAGGAGGTGAGGTGAGAGATGAGAGGAGGTGAGGAGGTGAGAGGAGGTGAGGAGGTGTGGGGAGGTGAGAGGAGGTGAGAGGAGGTGAGAGGAGGTGAGAGGAGGTGAGAGGAGGTCAGGAGGTGAGGAGGTGAGGAGGTGAGAGGAGGTGAGGAGGTGAGGAGGTGAGGAGGTGTGGGGAGGTGAGAGGAGGTGAGGAGATGAGGAGCTGAGGAGGTGAGGAGGTGTGGGGAGGTGAGAGGAGGTGAGAGGAGGTGAGAGGAGGTCAGGAGGTGAGAGGAGGTGAGAGGAGGTGAGGAGGTGTGGGGAGGTGAGGCTGAGCCCCGGTGTAGTTTAGTCCAGTGCCTTGGTCTCTGGGCGGCAGTGTGGGCCCCTCTGCTTTGGGTGCGGTGTATTACTGCGCCTTCCTGATCCTGAGGGAAACGCACTAACCATGCAGCTTTGCTCTGAACATTTAGCTCAATGATTTGCAAATGTTCATTAATAAATGCCTTCGGGCTAAAAGTCCTCTGCTGGGTTAAACCCTCACTTTGGTCTTAGAGACGTATTTGTCGTGTTTTACTTGTTCCGCAAGGGGACAATTTTGCGAGAATCTGCGGAGGTTTATGGCAAGAGCATCAGGTTCCTTGGCGGCTTCGTACAGTGTCCAGTCCTGTGCGATTCTGTTTAAATGCGCTGATGTTTTCACTGGTTTTGGAGGATTTGATCTTTCTTGTCTTCCCTGTGACTCAGGGCTACATGCTGAAGGAGCTCCGTGACCTTGGTGCCCCTCTGCTTCTCTGCTCTTAGTGAAATTGCCAATCTTTCTCTCCTTCCTTTCTAAGGATGATTTGTAAGGATTTGTGACTTTCCTTCCCCTAGCTCAGGCTTCCTTGCAGGGTCTGCATCACTGAAGCTTACGGGTAGTCCATTTAAACCACTTCCTAAGTGTTGGGCTGGAACAGAGTCACAGGGCCATAGCTGTTAACCAAACTCGATTTCAATTTAGTTCTTTAGGCTCAGGGAAGCGGGAAACGTTCTCTTCTCTTCCTTCACAAGCCAACAGGTAAATTGAAGCCTCCGGGTGGGTTGCTCTCTGGTGATACCTTAGAGATACAGAGAAAAATCAAATGATAGCCTTTTCTATTTCTCTTAGGTAGCTGAACGCTGTGTAGTAAGTGATTAAGTAGATCAGGGTTTGTTTTTTGCGTTCCTCATCTTCCCCTCCCCAGTGGACCATTTGTTCTTTCAGTATTACCTGCTCTGTTGTCTTGCTCCTCCCTTTACGATTTCAAGCGCTGCCTTCCCAGAGAATCCTTCTGTGGTGAAACTAGGTCAGTGCCGGTCTTCTCAATCTCTGCCTTCAGAGTAAATGGGGCGGCAGAGATGCCACCCGGCCCAGTCTGCCTTTGTGTGTTCAAAGAGAGAGGAGAGGCCTTGGGCTCCTTCCAGAGTCAGAAGCGCAGCCCCCTGGCAGGGCGGTGGGGGAGGGGCACGGGGCGTGAGCGAAGCCCCCTGGCAGGGCGGGGGGGGGGGGGCACGGGGCGTGGGACGCTGGGCCCAGGCCAGTGACTGCCCTCCGCACCCGTGGACGGCAGCCAGAGCCTGCCACCTGCTGAGGCAGAGGTGGAGGAAGAGGGGGGGGGCGTTGATCCCGATGGAGTGTCTGTTGGAAATTTATAACATGAGTAGCAAAAATGTTTGTAATAAAACAGAGAATTTGATGACCTTGTGATGTTCAGTAGATTCTTTTGGCCTCTTCTGTAACTTTTGAAAGAGTTAGAAGATACTTGGTTGGTTTTTATTTTGTTGGAGAGAACAGAGTAAACATGAAAATGGAACCTAGCATCATAAAATGTCTTTGTGATCAGATGTGTACAAAGCAGTTTACTAGTGGCTAGGTATGGCAAAGAGTTGCGATTGCATTCAGTAAGAATGACAATCCACACAGCGGCTGGCGATGAGATTACTGTGAATGGAGAATCATTTCTCTACTCTGTGAAGCTAGGCCCTCCCATTTATTATCATGGGTAAAATGGTTAACAACGATTCAAACGTCTGTGTCACAGGTTTTGTTTACAAGAAAGGCTATGATTTAATTTCTGAGGAATTGCTTATTTTTACAAAAGAAAATATAAATTGCTTCTCTCATGGGCTCACTTAGCACTACAGTGCGGTGGGTCTGTTCAACACTCAACTCATGGTGACACTCCAAACACACGCCCGTGATGTGAACATTGAGTCTTTGGCAAAAGTGTCTGAGCACTTTGACCTGCAGGGCACTTTGTTGAGTAGATGCCCAGTAATATGGAGCTTAGCTTTTGATATTTACCAGGATGAAATGGGCTTTTAGGATTTTTCAACCCCTGTTCCACACAGATAGGCTCCTTTAGAGGTATTGTGCTGTAGTTGATCTAGACTGTTGTTGTTAACTTGGTGATCAGGGCCAACCTGCAGTGATCTTGACCAAGTCATCTGGCCTCTCTGGACTCAGTATGTTGCTGAGAACTTAGTGGTGACAGAAGCACCAAACGCTGCCTCTCCACACCACAATTAGTATTATTTTTTTTGAAATACAACCCTTTGTTTTATTTTTTAATTTATTTTGCTAGTGCTGGGGCCTGAACTTGGGGCCTAGACACAGTCCCTGAGCTTCTTTTTGCTCAAGGCTAGCATTCTACCACTTGAGCCACAGTGCCACTTCTGCTTTTTCGGTGTATATGGTACTGAGGAATCGAACCCAGTGCTTCATGCATGCTAGGCAAGCACTCTACCACTGAGCCGCCTTCCCAGGCCTCCCCCCCACTACAATTATTAAGGGAATCTATCACCAGACAACCCAAATGTCAAACTTTCTAGGAATGTAGATACCTCATTTATTGTGACTCAGAGATGAGGGTAGACAGATCGGAGTTCAAGGCCCACTGAGGTGATGTTGTGGACCCCATCTGACAAACTCAAACGGGAAGGGACTGGGGCATGGCTCATGTGGTAGAGCTCTTTCTTGCCTAGCAAGCATGGGCTCTGAGTTCACTTCTAAGTGTAAAAGAGCAAAAGCTCGCTAGCTTAGTATCTGGGGTCATAGCGCCAGGCTGAGGAAGGCAGAACAACTGTCCCATGCTGGGAGGCCTCAGCTCCAGCTGGGCCCCTGGCAGCCGTGTCAGGAAAGTGTGTGAAAGAGCGCCATGAGCAGTCTGTTGGGTGTATATATATCTATATGTATATGATATATATATGTCACACGCACGTATATTAACAGTAAAAGCCTTAGCTTGACACTGGTGGCTCACACCTATAATTCTAGATACTTAGGATGCAGACATCTGAGAATTGTGGTTTGAAGCTAACACCAGGCAGGAAAGTCTGTGAGATTCTTACTTCCAATTAACCAACAGAAAGCCAGAAATGGAGCTATGGATCCAAGGGTAGAGCCCTAGCCTTGAGCCAAAAAAATAGCTCAGGGACAATGGCCAGGCGCTGAGTTCAAGTCCCAGGATCAGTGCGTGTGTGGGGGCGCGTGCACGCGTACACACACACACACACACACACACACACACACACACACACAGAAAATATGATCCTTAGAATATCCTGGCACATAATATTTTTGTCAATAACCACAGGCATCTCATTACAGTACTTTTCAAAGAGACATATCCTGAGTACTTTTCTTAGGAAAATTGATGTCTGTTGGTGAGTGCTCCTCACGGAGGTTCTTCCTTGTTGTAAATCGCCGTGGACAGTGGAAGCTGTATGACATGCTAGAGTGAAAATGGAAACTCATAATTCTGTTCCGCCAGCCAATTCATCAATCCCACAGTAGAGGGAATGTTTTAGTAAGTTCAGCAGCCTTTGTTTGCTGGCTGGGCCTTCGGCGTGGGGTAACCTTGTTCAGAGCTATGACTGCGAGGATTTGTATCGGATCAATGTGGCCCGGAGCTCCCCTCACCTGCTAACAGCCTGTGCTAAAGGTGGTCAGGCCTCAGGGAAAATGATCTGAATGAATGAACATGCTCAAGAAAGTGTGAAGAGAGAGAGAGTCTGAATTGCATTCATTGAGTTTTTGAAAGTTGGGTTTAGAGTAAAAATCAGTGCCTTTGGAAAAGGGTTATGAAGGATTTGCATTTCCTTCACGTGGAATGAAATTCCGCAAGTCATCTGAGATGCCACCGTTCCAGACTTAATCCTTTCACTTAAATTATGGTCTTTGGTGCGTCTGTCCCAGGAAAAGTCCTATTCGATATGAGCCGATGCTGCTTTGGAGACTGTGATTTGGGAGTCGGGGTGCTGCCGTTGAAATAAACTTGCTGTCACCCATTCGGAGAGCATGGCAAGTCACGTGACTGCTCAGGGCTGGGGTGGGGCTGAAAGCCAAGCAGCAGCTGAGCGCCAGGCCTGTTCCATTTCTGCTCTGCCTCCCTGCGCCCAGCCAAGAGAAGTCAGCCATCAGACACAGGAGCGGAGAACTCCCCGGGGATGTAGAACGGCCCTGTTCCTGAGGAGCTGACTCTCCAGGGGGGTGGCGTGGGAGACTGGACTAGGCCCCTTGGGAGACCTTCCTCCTCCTCTGTGGGAGATCGCACCTCCCTTCCTTTCCCACGTTCCGTGTTTCCCTCTGTGTTTTTGTGGCGCTCGGGGCCGGGCTGTAGACCATTTGATATTCCCGTGATGCCTGTGTCGCCCGGGGAATAGACTTGCTGCTGCTCTTCTCTCTGAACGGCTGCCACCTTCATGCGTAGGCTTCGTTCGCGTCCATGCCCATCATCTCTGAGGGGCCACATAGCTGTTTGTCTCAGAGGAGAATATGAGTCTCATATTTAGTAATTAATCTTTAGGCTAAGAAACTGCTCATCTGAAAGAGACTGAGACGGCCCAGTGGCATGGGCGGGCAGGGGAAGTCTGGCCTCGGCCAGTCCCTGTGTTTGGAGTCAGTGGGGTTGGATTCCAGAGGAGCTGTTTAGACCCTGATGGAAAAGAGAAAATGGAGTCAGTCTCCCTGCAATGGACAGGCAGGAAGTCTGGCCGGAAGGAAGCGTTGTCCAGATCTGACCTGGAAGTAGGGACCGAGGTAGAGCCAGACAAGCTTGGGCTGGCATTGACCTGGTGTCAGCCAACAGAGCTCTGGCACGGTTGGATTTCAGGGTGGGCTTCACTGTCTTCCCTCCCATGTGGGCCAATCACGGGCGTGGTGCGGTGACTTGGGGTGAAGGAGCTGTCTTCCTTTCGGGGTGACTCTCAGAGAAAGTGACAGGTGAGGACTGTGGTTCCCAGCGCCATCGAGTCCCTGCTGGTTCCCACACGGTCTGCCGGGGAAGGGAGCATGTGCTTTGAGGAAACAACACGGGTCCTCTTCTAGCTGTGAAACCAGCTGCCCACGGCTACGGGGCCCCCAGGGAGGCTCCCCAGCGGGGTCCCCAGGAAGCCCCCCGGGGAAGCCTTTTGGACCTTGCAGCCTTGGCTTCCATCCGCTAGCACTGCGGCCATGTCCAAGCCACCCTGTTGCTTTGCCTCTCTGAGCTGGTGCCGGGGGGTGCTGGGGCATCATTTCCACACTGCCACTTGTCAGCGTTTTGTGATGGAAAGAGAGGCCTGTGATCCCCAGAACAAATGAGCCACCTCAAATACTCTGAGAGGTGAGTTCGATACATGGGAGTCCATAGAGTAATGGAGTTTGAAGAAACAGAAGATCCAGGAGTTTGGGTTGAATAACCTGTCAGAGGAGCAACCTGCGGTCTCCTCCTTCCCGGTGCCCCTGCGGCGGGTGGGAAGTTTCACCTTCATACCGAGCGGCACCTGCCGCGCCCCAGCCCTGCCTGTGTCCTGGCCCAGGAGGGGAAGGAGCTCGCTCCCCGCAGGAACCGGAAATGGTAAGTTCTAGCCTGAACAAGAAGAACGCGTCCTAGCCACGTGGCTTTGTTTGCTTGTTTCCCTGTTCTATTTAGCCAGAAGCAAGCATTATCCATGCACTCTCAGGAACACACCTGGGGCTTTAAATCTTTGGTTTCCACTTTTAAATGGAAGTGATCAAACCAACTTTACTTATTCCTCAGGTCATTCACTGAGGCAGAGGCGACTCTAACTACGGGTTGGTATGGAGCGTCACAATGGCCGATCCGCCGTTGGGGCTGTGTGGAAGCGGCCGGGGACTCAGGGTGCTGCCCTCCTTGTGTAAGGAGGAGCGGGGCCTGCTGTGCTCTGACGGACACCTGCGCAAGCCACTCACCTGGGCCACACACCGTGGGGTGTTCCCTCTGAGTCATTGCCCCGTGAGTGCTTCCGGCTGCCACGGCTTCTCCCCCGTGGTCAGGGACCAGCACCCCTTGTGCTGCTCCGAGCCTCTTCCTATCTGCCACCCCCAACTCTCCATCTCGAACCCACCACCTGTTTCCCCCATGAGTTATTTTTATCAAACAGCCCAATTGGTCACTTATTTCCAGACGCGTGCCTGTGTAGTTTGCAGGAGGCAGAAGGCATCGCCTGGCTCTGGCAGTGTGTGCCACGGCCGGCGCGGCCTCTCCACGATCCCTGTCTCTAAAGCCTTTCTACCTTGGATTGTCTCCACATCTGAACACGTCTGCTTATTACTCCCGTTGTTTTTTTTTTTTTTCCCAGATGGGAACATTGAATTGGAATTAAGCAACAGGAATGTCCCAAAGAGCGGGAGATTGGTTGACACACAGCAAATCTGTGTGTGTGGAGTAGAATATTTTAATGTCATTACCAAAGTGACCAAACAGATCCTCCTCAATGGCTATAATGGCGCAGGCAGAAGCTCCCGACGGGACAGGGAGTGCGAGCAGGGGATGCATGGTGGGTTCGAGGGTATGAGAAGCCCGGATGTCCAGTCTAGGCTGGGCTACCTAGCCCGGGGATTGCCCATTCTCCAGTGTGGAGGACACAGAGGCAGAGCAGAAGCTGCCAGGCCTCGCCTGCCTCGGGCGCTGATTCTCACTCACTCAGCCCCGCAGATGAGCAATTCTATTTCCCTGTGAATCGCGGTGCCCCAGTGAGCACCGACGGCTAACGCTGCTGATGGAAATGAAAGGAAATGAAAATCAGGGAAGTCAGAGGTTCTTGGAAGGTTTAGGCGAAGTCTCCAATGCATCGAATGCCAGGTTCACTGAGGACCTCGCCCTGGGGTGTGACTGCACCTACCATTCTGTATGCTCGCCACAACAGGCAGAAATCCCTGTGTCCCAGGCAGCACACGACATGGCCAAGTGAGGAAGGTGGATGGTGGAATCGGGACCAGCGGTTCCCTGGTCCTCTCCCGGGAAATGTGGGTGATGTGGCAGAGCCCTGCACAAGTGCAGGTGGCAAAGTCACCAAAGTCGCTGTTCTGATGACACCGGTCACGGCAGGCAGGGGTGGGCCACGGGTGTCTGCAGAGGCACAGCCTGGGGGACACACGTACAGGACGTCCCCAGACTCAGACTCCAGGCCACCGCTGGCCGGGGGCTCTGGGGGCTGCCAGTGCCGGGTGAGTGTGCCGCGTGTGCAGACCATGCTGAACGCGTCAGAAGAAAGGCCTCGCCAGAAACCAAGGTGCCTGATGCCTTCCTAGCTACAGGAACAACCGAAGCCCGCCCGGTGCTCTGTGAGGGCCCTGAGCTGGTGGAGGCGTTTGGTGTGTGATTACAGAGCACGGGCATTTGGGGATGAGAAAGGTCCATGCGTCAGGAGGGCGCTTGAGGGGCAGCGCTGCCTGCCAGCTGTGGGGAACGTGACCCACGGTGGGTCCCACGGGGGGCTTAGCTGGGGAAGCCGTCTCCCCAAAGCCAGGCCTCTCTTGGGCCCACCGCAGGCCCACCGAGGCAGGCGACAACCACTCGGGCATGGTGGTCGGATGTAGCATCGATGAGGAGCAACACTCTGCCCCAGACGCCCCTCTGATGGCCCAGCCCTGAATCTCTGCACATCTCTGGACGCTGCTCATCCAGCCAGGAAACCAGGCTGCAGGGGCCGGGGCTTGCCCGGAGCGTGAGGGAGGGCGGGGATGGTCTCCCACGCGTCCTGCGGGCATCTGGGCTCTGTGACTCTTTCTTATCCCTCTCCTCACACACATTTTAAATCCTGTCTACAACCTTTTAAAATGGATTTCCTTATGAGCTTTCAGACCTGCAAACAACAGACCTGTGCGGTCTCTGAAATTGTTTCCAGCGTATCCTGGAGCAGGAGAAATCGCAGCAAGCTCAGGTCCCCTGCTCTCCATGCCGGCTGCTGAACACGATCAGTTCACATCGCTGCACCAGTTATCAGTAGACTTGGAAAGCTACAGAAGAGGCCCATCAAACCCAGGTGCATTTTCTGAGTGATTGATGATCCACAGCAGCTCCACACCGGAACTGTGGCCATGGAGGGGAGGCGTTGGTATGCACCAGGCCACAGGATGTCGAAACCGTCAGTGATCAGTACTCAATGCCAACACCTGGTGAGAGGGAGTCTCGGGACCAAGGACCTCAGCTCCTCGTAGGACGGATTTCAGGCTTTTCTTTCTTGAGCGCAAGCGGTGGTTGTATTTCTTTCAGTGGCGATGCACTCGAACCATCATCCTGGAAACCTCTGGAGCAAACACAGATGATACTGTTCAGCCTTGTGCTAGGGAGTCCCTGTTTACCACAGTGGAGCCCATGTCTCTTTGAGGTGTTTGAACTATGCACAGACCTTCCTTCAGTGCCTGCAAGAGAAATATCCTTGGGAAAAGTCACAAAGAGTCCCACACGTGCTCTGTTCATGGCTCTTCTCTGCGGCGATTCTGTGATAACAGATGTGTTTAGAAATCCATTACCATGTGGGGTCCGTCGATGCTGTATTGTTTTGAGTTGCCTCAGTAGTGCAAACAATTTCACATTTCAGATGAAATTTCTCCAAACACACGCAGGCTAGAATCTCATGTCAAACATACTGACTTGGCAAATGAGATCCTACTGCTTCGTTATAAAATATTGGTGTGGATAAAAAAATGTATTATTCATATCCACTCTTCCCATGGCTTCAAAACAGAAAATGACTTCTAGGGCCAGCCCTGGCTCAGCACGGGCTCGGCAGCCACAGTTTGGTCATCTGGCCGGTGGTGAGAGGTGGGACTCGGCTCCCGCGGGGCAGGCCGGCCTCCTGTCCCGGTGCGCGGCGGGCTGTGGGGCTGTCTTACTTGACAGAGCTCTTCTCTGCCTCCTGTCTTATGGCAGGATGTGGCCTGGGCTGAGGTGCGCTTGGGCTGTTAAGAGGTCAGGCACCAAAGCCAGTCAGGGGACTCGTGGACAGACGTTTGAGAATCGAGGCTGGACTGCAAGAGCACGAGAGGCCAGAACTAAGACAGGAGAGCACCGCCGCGGGACGGGCTGGAGCAGCGCTGCGGCGGGCCCCGTCAGGGGAGCGTGTGTAAAAACCGTGCTGCTCCTACCCTTGGCCACACTAGCACACAGTGCGGCGGGTCAGGCTCTGCGTGCACGGCGGGTGTGACTCCTGGCTAAAACCACTGACGGGTGTCATTATGAGTCTCAGTGCACAAGGCCACACGCATCCTTGTCTTCCTCTTCTCCCTTTCTCAAAGTCACCCTGGTTTCTGAGGCCGGCGTAGACGGCCTCTGCTGAGCTTGGCTGTCCTCTCTCCAGCACCCTGTCGAGTCTTCCACCAGCTCCTGGCGCTGCCCAGCGCATGGCGCCCCCCGGTGGCCAGCGTCTTTGGAGGACCCCGTTCCTCATTGTCACCGTCCCTGCTGCACCACCCTCCCCTTTGCACGCCGGTCTGCATTTCCCATCATGCAGTGCGTGTGCGTGGTCAGCATCCTCTAGTGCAATATGACCCAGGTATGTGTTGGTGTCAGGGTTGTATGTGTGTGTGTACGCCCACAAATGTGTATACACACACACAACAGAGAAACAGAAATTTTAAGGACTTGCTGCGTTGTGTGAACATATTGGCAGATTCAAATGTTTTCCTCACCAGCAATTGAACAGTTGGTCGTGAGATGGTGAGGGATGGAGAGTCTGAACTCTGTAGGACGGGTCAGCAGGTTGGAAAGTTGAGCCAGAGCTCAGGTCGCAGGCTTCAGCCTGGAATCCACAGGACAAATTGGCAGGCTGCAAATGCAGGCAGGACCGGGAGGGTACAATCTCGCGGCAGAGTGCTTCCTTGGTTTGGGAATTCTCAGGTTTTGCTCTTAAGGTCTTTGTTTGATTAGACAAGACCCACCACAGAGTGTCATTTCCGGTCCTTGAAGAGTGGATGCATGCACACAAACACCATCGTCCTGGGTGCTGGAGACTGGGTCCTTTCTGCCCACACACATCTAGAGCACTTCCTGCTCCAGACAAAAGGGCTAAGGTTTCCAGGGTCCCAGCCCATTCCTCCTCCCCACCCTGCCCCCGTCCAGCCCCCTCTCCCAGGCCCAGGAAGCTGGGCGAGGAAGCAAACACCCTTAAGTGAAGGGGTCTCCAGGGACTCAGGGACTGAGGGAGCTCACCCTGGAATTCTCTCAGTGCAGGGAGGAGGCCACTTCCTAAATGTGATTTTAAACATCAGTCTTGAATCACTGAGAAAGCGGTAAAAGCGCTGCCGGTATGTTCAGTTTGCTGTTACTGGTTGGGCGCAAGTTGAAATCGGCCCTCTGATTTCAGCCCTTAGACGTCCATTATCTGAGACTGTCTGAAAGTCAAACCTCTACTTTCAAGGGCAAACTGTGGCCTCGGCCTTAGGTCACCTTAGATGTCCCTTGGACATCCCGGTGCTGCCCCCCCCCCCCCCCCGTGGGTACTGCCTCAGGCGATTCCCACGCTTTGGTTCTGTGGCCTTCTAGCACCAACTCTGAGACGTGTCACAGGACATGGCCAGGGGTCCCCTTACCTATACCTCTGTTCAAGATGTATGTCTTCGTTAGGAAATGAATGTGCCCTGCTTTCCGGGAGAAGAGGAACCAGTGAGGGCTCTGAGGCAGAATGGGTTCATGAGTCAAATGAGGACAGAGCGGCCAGGACCGGAGCTGGGGCAGTGAGGCAAATGTGCGCTCTGTGCGTTCCCGGCGGCCCTCTCCAACCACGATCGTTTCCGCGGCAACTGGAAGGAGTGCCTGCTCCCGAGGCTGGTGTGCGGGATCAGTGAGAACAGTGAAGCGCAGTGTGTCAGTCTGCTTTCCATTGGTGTTACACAGCGCCCCAGGCTAGGGACGCAGAAAGAAAAGAGGGTTATTTCACTTACACTTGTGCAGGTTGTAACGGAGCGGCGGTGGAGTAGAGAATCCACTGCGTGTGTTGAGCGACTCAGGAGGAGGGAGAAGCTGTGGTTGTAAGGAGAGGGCTGTGATCCTTAGCACAGGACACCCCCAGGGCATTTGCATCAGATTGGTCATCGGGGCTTTCCAGGGGCACAGCTAGTCTGTCAAGGAGCAAGGTCCCTCTGAATAGTGTTGGCAGGGCAGTGCTGGACAGGTCCCTGCTGCGGGGGTGGAGGGGAGAGAGGAGGCAGGGGGGGTTGGGGGGGCGACACTGGGCTTCCTTGAATTAAGCTTGCCCTTGCCTTCTGGTTCTGAGGATGCTGGGCCCAGTTCTACTCATCCAGTTCATTCTGAATAAATTCCTCTTCATTTTACCACTGCCGTTTGGTATTCGGGGGTGCGTGGCCACACCTGGTCTGTCAGAGCCCCACTCAGAGGTAGGTTTCTGGCCAAGAACTTTGGTAGCAACAGTATTTCCTCAGTTTTTATGGGTCTGTAAATTTGTAAAAGTGTATAGGACGTTTGATCCAGGTGTTTGAAAATCACTGTTATTTATTTATTGTTTTGTTGGTTGTGGGGTTTGAACTCTGAACCTGGGCGCTGTTCCTGAGCTCTTCAGCTCAAGGTGAGTACTCTACCACTCGAGCCACAGCTCCACTTCCAGTTTTCTGGTGGTTTAGTGGAGATAAGAGTTTCAGGACTTTCCTGCCTGGGCTAGCTTTGAACCATGATCCTCAGATCTCAGCCTCCTGAATAGCTAGGATTACAGGCGTAAGCCACCAGCACCTGGCATTCACTGAGTTATTTTTGAACATCAATTATTAAAGTATTTTTGTTTCTCTTATGAAATGAATCATAAGCAAGTCGCCAAACTGGTACCTGATGATTTATAACTGTTATTGTGTGTTTATACTGTCATTATAATATGCTGTTAAAAGTCTATTGTTAATTTTGCTCTTTTCCATCTGTTATGACACAACCCCTTCCTGGGGCTTGTCTTTCCTCTGGCAGTGTGAGGGTGGCGGCAGGCTCTGTGTGTCTCTGGCCCCTCCTAAGCCCTGCTCTGGGTCTTCAAGGACCCTTGCCTTCAACTCAGCTCAGGTCAGCGCGTCTTGCTTTTGAATGGTGGTGTTCTTGAGTCAACGGTAGAAATGTTCAGGGCTTACACACGCCCTGTTTCTTTTTGAGGCACGTACGGTGACGGGCCAGAGCTAGTCATGAGTGAGGGGAAGGGAACTGAAAATGGGTCACAGGGCCTCCGAGGAAGACCTTGTAGTAACGCCTTCCAGCTAGCCTAGGTGGCCACCGAGCTCGATTTTATTCTCAGACGGCAAGGAAAAGCCTACGGCTTCCTTGCAGACCAAGCATTGCTTTCTGGGAGTCAGTTCATGTGGCCTGAGGAGACGAGAATTACAGAGCATCCTGAGTGGAACAGAAGGTCACTAAAGTGTCAGGGAAGGAGCAAGAGAGTGGAAAAAACGAAAGTTTCACATCCATCACCTCACTCCCCAACTCCCCTTCTTCCAGATATCTAACTGGATAGCTGTTTGGACATTTGTTTGTTGTTCGGGGTGTTTTCTGGCCTTTCACATTTACAGTATACATGCTGTCACGTTCCCTCATCGGTCTTTTATTGCCTACATTTCTCATCTGGCTGCTTTGTGCTGAGTTGGGGCAGCGCTGGGGTGGCAGGGAGTTAGAGAACTGTCTGGCTGAGGATGATGGCTGGGACATTGGTAAATATCATTTCCTGACATTAATAGATAATCCACAGCCCCATGCACGCCCACAGCCCCATGCATGCCCACATCCCCATGCACACCCACAGCCCCATGCATGCTCACAGCCCCATCCATGCTCACATCCCCATGCATGCCCACAGCCTGATGCACACCACAGCCCCATGCATACCCACTGCCCCATGCATACCCACAGCCCCATGCATGCTCACAGCCCCATGCATGCCCACAGCCTCATGCATGCCCACAGCCTGATGCACACCACAGCCCCATGCATACCCACTGCCCCATGCATACCCACAGCCCCATGCATACCCACTGCCCCATGCATACCCACAGCTCAATGCATGCCCACAGCCCCATGCACGCCCACAGCCTGATGCACACCACAGCCCCATGCATGTTCACAGCCCCATGCATGCTCACATCCCCATGCACACCCACAGCCCCATGCATGCCCACAGCCTCATGCACGCCCTCAGCCCCATGCATACCCACTGCCCCATGCATACCCACAGCCTGATGCATGCCCACAGCCCCATGCACACCCACAGCCCTGTGCATGTCCACAGCTGATGCATGCCTGCAGCCCCTGCACACTGACAGCTCTTGCATGCCACAGCCCCATGCACTCCCACAGCCCCATGCACGCCCACAGCCTGATGCATGCCCACAGCCCCATGCACACCAACAGCCCTGTGTATGTCCACAGCTCCTGCACACCAACAGCCCTTGCATGCCACAGCCCCATGCACGCCCAAAGCACTGTGCATGTCCACATCCTGATGCATACCCACAGTCCGATGCATGTCCATAGCCCAATACATCCCACAGACCTCAGAAAATGGCAGTTCCCAATGGACAATCCAAGACCAAAACTCCTCACCCAGTGCATAGAAGGAGGAGTTAATGATGCATGGCTTGGACTCCTAGACCCAGTTTCCCAGGAATGGCCACCTCTTTGCCCGCAGACCCCAATGAAAGCTTGAACTCTTGGAACCCTTGGAGTGACCTTGTTGAGCCTGCTTCACCTCCCCTGAGGACTGTACTTGTATCTCACTTTGTAGTAATAAACTTCTCTCCACTTAAGTCTGCGGTGTTCGTCCTCCAAAACATCTTGCTAAGAACATCTGGCCACCAACATGGAGATCAGGTGCACCTGAAGGGTCGTGAGAAATACCTTCTGCAGAACCAGCACCTAAAGCCCAAACAAGGGCTGCTTTACAGCAGACAGCATTAAGGAGGCTGGAAGGCAAAAGGAATGGAAGAGCAAGGGGTGGTTTCAGATGAACCTCTGTTGTACTTTCACCCTCCCCAGTGACTCTGGAAGCATAGGCAGAAACAGAATGGCAGGAGTCTTGGTTCCTGAATGACCTGTGGCATAGTGTTGCTTTCCTGTTCGACGTTGCCTGGAAAGGAACCACTGAGTTCTCATGGGCAGCCAGTTTGTCGTCACAGTGGTGGTGTCTTAGTTCACGTTGGTGCCTCTAGTGTTGAGGGGAGCTATGCTTGCTTGCAAGCCCCAGAGGCGCCAGGTGTTTGAAGCGTCTTCTTGTAAATGCGGTCCTTCCTGAAGATCAGCCTGGCCCGGCTCTGTGCGGCGCCTGGGGCCGCCTGTCTCTGTGTTGTCTCTGTCCATCGGCTGCGGTGCAGGGCTCTGCAGCAGTTCAGCACTTCACTCACTGGGTTACAAAGGGCAACCCTAAGAAATGAAATCTATCTCTATCTGGTTGGCAGAGACGACTACAGTCTACTGAAATGAAATTGTGTGATATTACATCTATAGACCACAGGGACTGCCAGAAGGTGAAGATGTGATTTCCCCCCTCCCCCCCGCTCCAGTGGCGGGTTCACCGCTCACCGGGGTGCAGCTGGTCTCTACTGTGTTCTTCCTCTTCCTAGCGATTCTCACCTGCGTGTTAGGATCTGTGCTCTCCTGCTGCCAGGACACCTTCGCCTCCCTTGGAGCCTGTCTCTACCCAGCTCTTTCTACCCTCTGGGTGGCTCTATTCTCTCAGGAACCTTCCTGGGGACCACTGGCGGTGCTCAGCTGTCTATACCAGAGGGGAACAGACAAACAAACGAATGCCACAGTGGATAGAAACGGCCGCCACAGCTAATTCCTCTAGAGAAGCGTGGGGGAGAATGCACGGTAGCCTTAGGAACAACCTCTGCAGGACCTGCCATGTTCACAGAGTCCACAAGGTGGCGCGTGAGCTGCAGCAATGACAGATGATTGGAGAGAGAGAGAGGAAGCAGCAGAGGGCCAGCCCGAGCACAGGGCATGGCCCCAGCCAGCCCCTCCCATCCCCCCTGCACCTCCCCCCCAGTCCTGTACCTGAACAGCCTGGGTCTTGTTTGCGCCTCTAGACCTTTCCTCTCTGCCGGACAAGCCGGCTTCCTGATCAAGCACACAGTAGTTAAATCCCAGCGTACATTGGGTGTTATTAAAGCCCTTATATCAACTCCAAGTATTAGGAAGTATCTATGGGAACATTCATGTGCTTAAGTCAGAACCACACAGGGAAGTTCCACGATGAAAATAAGACAATCTTATTAGAAAGTGAGCCAAGGTGTGGTAATGCTACCCCAAGAAAAGACATTTGACTGCATTAGTCTCTAGGGGAAGCAAATTAAAACCACAGTGGAATATCGCTAACATACCTACTTGAATGGGGAAAATAAAAAAGATGTGATTTTTGATTACACCAAAGAAATGCCGGCCAGGGATGCAGAGGAGCTCCTCCACACACACTCTGCCAGCAGGAATGCTTGTTAAAATGAAAACAAAGCAAAACAGAACACAGGACGGACATGCTTTACAAACTAGCAGTTGCACAGTAGGGCATTTACTCAAGAGAAGCAAAAGCTTCTTTTCATGCAGAAAGTTGAATACGAGTGTTCGTGGAAACTATTCACAGTCACTACAGACTGGAAAGGACTACGTGTTCAGCAGTGGCTGTAGTGAAACACCCTGCTACAAATGCAGAATAGAATTCTACTGCGCAGTGAAGCAGCACGCTGGGAGTTCAGGCAACAACGTGAATGGATTTCCTTCGGCTGATGCTGAGTGTAGAAAAGCCAAGCTTGTAAGATAACTGGTGTACTGTTAACAGCTATTAAGACAGGTGTAGTGATGGATGCCAGCTGAGCGGTGTGGGGTGAGGCCGGGGTTTGGCTGTCGAGGGCAGCTGGAGTTGCTTCGGGATGCTGGTGAGGGGCAATGCTCTGTGGACTTGTACTTGAGACAATATGTCCTTGATGCTCTGTAGGTGCACACAGGTAAGCTCGCCGTGGGAGAAGCTGGAGGGAGCTCTGGAGCACCGTGATGTTGGCTTCCTGACTGTGCTATGGCCGTGTGACTCAGTTTCCCAACTCCACATGGCTCTTATGCTCACTTGCGTACATTTACTTACTTTACGTGTGTACTCACATGGAGTACGTAGGGAGGAGTATGGCAGTCAAGGCGGCAAACACACCCATCAGTCTGCGTAATTAATGCGTGTTTAGTGAGCGTACCTACAATCGACTGAGCAAATGTCAGCACACACAGTGATCACCTGCAGTCTTCATGCTGAGCACTAGATGTCTAGGTTTACCAGTCGTACGGAACCTCAATTCTGTGCCCCTTGACTTGTGATCTTTTTTATCAAAATAGAAAACAGGTATACACATGCGCGCACGCGAGTGCACGCGCACACACAGAGGATTAAAGTACAGTGCACATTTAACAAAAGTAAGCACACAGATTTATGAGAAGGTGTGGAATGGTGGGAAGAACACTTGGGGGTCAAGCCGGGCTGGCTCAGGGTCTGCTCTGTTCTTGCTAGAAGGAGCCAGGTCACCAGAGGTTGGGTCCGTGTAGTATGTTCTGTGTTGATACCTGTGGGATTGCAATACTGCTCTATTTCAAAAGGCTGTTGTAAGGGTTCAACCCAGTGTTGAAGCGATTGTCATAGTACCTAGAGCTCAGGAAATGCTTCATAATTATTGTCGACAATAATTGACAATAATTAACTGAATATTTAAAAATAGCTAAAAGAAAACTTTGAATTTCTCAAAGTAAATTAGTATCAATATACGAGATGATCACTGTTATCACTTTGATCTGATCTGATAAGTAGCATCATGATAAATAGCATAGATGTAGTGAAATATGGAGTCTAACATGCATGAGAAATTACTGTCAGTTAAAAATTAAAAAATGTGAAGGAAAAACCCCCAGAAGTTGGACATGATGATTCATACCTGTCACTTCTACTACTCAGGAGTGAGGGCTGGTAGAACTGCAGTCTAAAGACAGCCAAGATAAAGAGGAACAAGATTCAAGGTACAGGTGGGGCATAGTGGTTCATGCCTGTACTCAGAGATATGTAGTCAGCATACGTAGGAGCCCATGGTCTGAGGCCGTCTGAGGCAAAGACGCAAGAAGGAAGGGCTGGAGGCGTGGCACAGGGGGTCCATGCCTGCCTAAGAGAGGTCCTGAGCTCACAATCCAGGACTGCCCCAAACAAAAGCCAACTCCCCCAAACATGTCTAAAATGTCAGTTCTTCCCAAACTATAAGCGCTGGTCGCTATGTTTATATAAACGCACGCTCGTGGGTGGAGGCTGGAGAAGCTGCTGGGGTCTCAGGCTTCAGATTGTGAAGGATGACCTCAGCCCCTCCCCTCCCCCCTCCCCCCGCCCCGCCCCCCCCTGTAAGATTGTGAAGGATGACCTCAGCCCCTCCTCCCCTCCCCACCCCCTCCCCCCCCCCCCGCCCCGCCCCCCCTGTAAGATTGTGAAGGATGACCTCAGCCCCTCCTCCCCTCCCCCCCTCCCCCCGCCCCACCCCCCCCTGTAAGGTTGTGAAGGATGACCTCAGCCCCTCTTCCCCTCCCCCCCTCCCCCCGCCCCCCCCCACCCCCCGTAAGATTGTGAAGGATGACCTCAGCCCCTCCTCCCCTCCCCCCCTCCCCCCCCGCCCCGCCCCCCGCCCCTTGTGTAAGATTGTGAAGGATGACCTCAGCCCCTCCTCCCCTCCCCCCCCTCCCCCCACCCCACCCCCCCCTGTAAGGTTGTGAAGGATGACCTCAGCCCCTCCTCCCCTCCTCCCTCCCCCCGCCCCACCCCCTCCTGTAAGATTGTGAAGGATGACCTCAGCCCCTCCTCCCCTCCCCCCTCCCCCCGCCCCGCCCCCCGCCCCTTGTGTAAGATTGTGAAGGATGACCTCAGCCCCTCCTCCCCTCCCCCCTCCCCCCCGCCCCGCCCCTGCCCCTTGTGTAAGATTGTGAAGGATGACCTCAGCCCCTCCTCCCCTCCCCCCCGCCCCGCCCCCGCCCTGCGTGTAATTTTGCTCTGTGGAGCCACAGCGTCCTTGTGTGCTTGTATTCAGCGATGGGAAATCACCCACTCATTAGAACTTTATTTCATCAGAGTCATACAAAGGCAATTTCCAGCTTCCTGTCTCTGGGTTGCATGGAGATTTCATTGTCTGGGGTTCTTCTAGGCTCTTCCGTGGCTGTGGTAATAAAATTTATTCATTTACCTGTAGTGATGAACCCACGAATGGTTTTCTGGAACTCTCTCTGTTGGATGACAGCTTTTAATAACTTTCCTGTATCATCTGGGATTGTCTTGGTCATGATGTCTAGAGACTGACGTGGTGTGTTGATGCGTGGTTTCCGTCCACCGCACAGCAAACATCGTCTGATATTCTAGTCTGCGTTCTCTTCTCATAACAAAATACCCAAGGCTGAGAACGTAGTAAGATTAGGAGGTTTCTTTAGCTTGTGACAGTCAGCTGGCAGGTGCTGGTGTCCTGGTGGGAGGCCTCAGCTGCAGCCAAGCTGGACAGAGTCACAGACAGGGAGGCGGCCAGGAGCAGGGGAAGCGAGCACTGGGTCAGGGGGAGGGAGCACTCTCGGAGTGACAGGTCAGGGGAAGGGAGCACTCAGCGTCCATCCATCTTGCTCTTCCCATAAGCACTTGCTGTGGTGGGATTTCCCTGGAGCCTGGGGAGCGGTGCTGACCCTGCATCTCCAGAAAGATCCGGCTCTGAGGGAGGTGGGGGAGAGAGGAGGGGGGGAGCTGCGGGTCCTCCCTCTGACCCCCTGACCCGCGAGGCCGGTGGGGGCAGAGTTGGCCTCATGGCATGTGGAAAGAGCAGCAGCTGGTGGCTGCACTCCCTCCTCCCTGCCCACAGGGGCCCCAAACCATCGTTCTGGAAGTAGACTGGGCTTGTACACGCGTGAGTAAATATGGTGCGTGGTACACGTGCGTGTATACAGATGGACTAACTGGAATTTGGTAGACTCAAGTGAGAACTCAAGTAGGGTAAATCCTTAAAACGCAAAGGCAAAGGCCAACAAGGCAAACACCAGGGAGCAGCCACTTGCAAAGGGTTGGGCGGAGCCAAGGCGGGGGACCCGCAAACGAGGAAGAGAAGAGGGGGAGAAGGCAGTCAGGAATTCATTATATATCCTGTGATATTAAGAAGAGTGAGGGAAGAGCATGGAAGGGGAGGGGAGGGGAGGGACGGGAGGAATGGGGAGGGGCAACATTGATCAAGATGCACTGTGTTTGTAAACAGCCTTGTTCAATGGTGACTCCTTTGTGTGACACTTAATAAGAATTTAGTAACTCCTGCTCCCCCCCAAAACTCCCCCTGCCATTCTCTATGTCTACACCTGGGGCATAGTGGTCACCCCAAGACTTTCTGGTTAGTTTCTCCAATCTCTGCTCAGATAATGAGGTATGAAGCCATCTTTCCTGCTAGAAACATGGTTGGAAAAGCTCACAGATTCCGTGGAATTCTTCCTCCCTGTTCTCAGACCCCCTCCTCCGAATCTCTCCATGTGGATTTGCTTGGTGGTTTTATACCTACCCCTCACCCCAGTTTCCTACCTCCCACACCCTCTGGCAATGTAAGCGCTTCTCTGCAATGGGTTGAACTTACCCGGAGAGCAACACCACTGTGTTCCCACCACGTGGGACAAAATGGAACTTGCTCACCTTGATGCAAGTCACTTGAGTTCAAGCCATCCCACCGATGGTCAAGTGATGATCGGCGTTCATTGTCCTGGGCTCGAGTTTTCGTTCGTATTGGCTGCTTCTCGCTGGACTAACTTGGGAGCAGGTGGGGCGTTACTTTCTGAAGGCGTGCAAAGGAGTCACGTTTAACGTTACATAACCAAATTCAGGAGGGATGATTGGGCCTTCCAAGCGTATTCTCCTAACGTAAATAATTCATAGTCTTAATTAAATATTCTCACTGAGGTTTTGGCCGTTCTCTTTTCATGTAGTTTAGGATGCCAGATTGCAAGGTTCGGAAGCAGTTTTAAAAATAACATCTCTAACGGATCAGATAGATTTTATAATTATACTCTAACGGGAGAATTCCTAGATTAATTTGGCACTGGCCTTGGGTTCATTGTTTCTATTCCATATTCACAGAAAGTGTGTAGGACTCTTTCTCAACCAAACCTAGGGCACAGTGGGTACACCTGCTACCCCAAGCCACACGGGAGGCTGGGGTGAGGAGGATCCTGGGCCCAGGGCCCACCTGGGCCACAAAGTCTGAGCGACTCCATCTCCACAGCAGGAAGCCGGCACAACCCATGCCCGCAGCCCCAGCAACACAAAGAAACCTGAACGCAGGCGGCTGTGGTTCAGACCCACAGACGGACGGAAGACGGGACCGATGACACAGGGCTGGGGAGACGGTCAGCAGGACTGTGCTCAGCCCAGCAGGCACGAGGCCCTGAGTTCAAATCCCCAGTGCTGTCCCCCAAATAATAACCATCATCTTCTGGGTTTAAACTGCAACAGGACGTGCTACTTCTTACGGCAGGCGTAAGTACTACAGGCAGCAGGGAACCTTCACACTGGTTGTGTTGAAGTTAGGGGAGTCGCCAGCAGCCCTAGCCCGGCGTGTGGCTTACAGAGAGCATGTCCCCGCGTCAGGAAGGGGAAGGATGGCAGATCATGGACAGCCTGCTTTCTGATAGAGCTTGAAGCCAGGTGCCTGGCTGACACCCTCTCCTGCGGGGGGCACAGGTTGGGGTGGTGGCTGAGGAGTGAAGCTCAGGCAAGGTGGAAGTTTTACATCAGCTCGTCAGGGTGCCCTTGCCCGGAGAGCGTGGGGCCCTGATGTCTGGAGACACAATGTATCCTCCTCCTCTGGTGCTTGAAACAGCACACACGTGCTAAGATTCCTTTATTGGAAGAAACAGGCTCAGTATCATTGACGAACATCTCTAGCACCTGATGCCCAAGTATTCAAAGTGGAGTGAATCCCTGAGTAGCAGTGACTCTGCCAGAATGCCAAGTGCCGCACCAGGGCCTGCTGCGGCCGTATCTGCCCCACAGCCCGTACTCCTGCTGGGAGACCGCTCAGCAGAACTCGCGCTGCGCCCCGAGCTAGCATGCTGAAGTCAAAGCACAATGTGCCCTCCCACATAAGGCCCTGTGCTGGCCGGGTGCGGTGTGATGGATCGCTTAGCATTTATCAGCCTGGGAAGCTCCATGCCCAGAAGTGACATTTCCCTGGAATCAAAGCCTTTAACAGCGTACCGGAGTGTTCGTCGAGAGGGGTGGGAGATCGATCAGACTGCGGCGTTTCTTTGACTAGGGTGCAAATGCCGCTTAGTGTCCTGGATGATGATAAATGATGCTCGCCTCTTGGTTGTTGAGCCGCACCGTTTCTTTCCTGCAGGACAAAGTTTTTTGTTTTTTGTTTTTTTTTTTAATGTTATCTGCTTTGAGTGGGAGTCATTGATCCTTTGGGAATTTGGTCAAAGCTATTGCTTTTATGTTCTTACATGGAATTTTGTGTGTAATCCCTCCAGAAACCGTTGGGATCGGGGTGCAGGTCAATGGCTGACCCTGTAGCAGGTGCCCCCCTATGCCCGGGAGGTTTGTTGTACCATGTAGTTCCATGCCCTGACTGAGCTCTGTGGGTCCCACAAGCCGCGGATATGGAGGGTTGAAAAGGCCGTGTGTGAGCATGGGGGGAAGTTTGTGCTCAGGAAGGGCAAAAGGCCCCATCTTCTCTAGGAGAGGCTTTCTCTGGAGATGATGTCCAGGGTTTTCCATTTCATTGCAAACGTTTTTGTGCGGCTTGCCTTCCTACCACTCCCTAGAGAGCGGCCTTGTCAAATTCACTCACAGCTGAGTCCTTCCGATGAGGAGATTTCACCTTCGTCCCTGATGACACTCAGCAGCTCTGACAAAGATGACTGCTCCTGTCTTGATGTTCTTCTCGGTCCTGGCTTGCCCTGGGCTCTCCCTGGCCTCTTCTCAGTCTCGTTTGCTGCGTCCTTCAACTGCCTGCAATACAGAGCAGAATCTTCTAGAGCTTAGAGCTGAGCTCTTATTTTTTCTCACTTAGCACATGCTCTGTGGGTGTCTTTACCCTGTTCCGTTGCTGTGAAGGTTCTTTTAGATTTCGGTGTCCCCAACTCTGGTAAGAACCATGGGAAGTTCTCCGTTTTCTTGTTTTGGTTTTTTGGTTTTGGTGGTATTGGGTTTGGACACAAGCCCCACTTATTTGGCTGGCACTCTACCACTTGAGCGATACCTCCAGAGCGATTGCCTGCTAGTTATCTGGCAGTGGATTCTCATAGACATTTCTTCCTGTGCCAGCTTCTAATCTCAGTCCTTTGGGTCTCTGCTTCCTGAGGTTGCAGGTGTGAGCCACCAGTCCCTGCTGAGGACAGCAAGTTCTGACGTCAGACGTTTAACCAATTACTTGAATAGCTATGTGGGCAAAAGCATTTTGTGCCCACATGAACTGCATCATTTCCACAATGCACCATTTTTTTCTGAGGTGAAGGAGGCTGGAAGAAAACCAGTTCAGCGTTGAGTGGGGGAAGTAACCAGTCATCAGCTACATATTTGCAGAATACTCTTAAATTTTAAGCCTTTTTCCTTATCTTCATTATCAACTCAATCTGAAGAGACAGAATTATTTCCCAAGCATCCAGTCCCTCTGCAATCTCCATCGTGGCTGCAGTAGGTCAAGTGGTCTTTGTTTCTCACCTGGACTAATAGAGGCCTGGTCTCCAGAGCCTTCCGGAACTCTCTCCACCCACCCTTCCATGAACAACCCGTGACTTTTCACAGCCACGGTCAGATCTCATGGCATTGGTTATCTTCCAGAGCCAATCAAGGGCTTCTTATGGTGACAATGATAAACATCCTAACCCCAATGGGGCCTGTCTGGCTTCCCGTCTGCTTCCATCTAATACTCTCAAACTTCGAACTCTGTTGTTGTACGGCTCTGGATCTCTTAAACCTGCGAGGCTCACATCTGCTTCTTGAGGTGTAGGAAAGGGTTCTCAATAGGACAGGATGCGAATTCATCTTCACACACATGCAGCCTATCTCTCTGCAAGATTGCCAACTACCAGGATCAACCTAATGCTGTTTTCAACATCCTCACCTCTGCCTCAACTCCTTCATGTGTCTACAACAGTAACTTGGCACTAGAATGTCTTTTAAAAAGTTATATTTAAGCGGGGTGCTGGTGGCTCACGCCTGTAATACTGGCTACTTGGGAGGCTGAGATCTGAGGATTGTGATTCAAAGCCAGCCTGGGCAGGAAAGTCCAAGAGATTCTTATCTCCAATAAACCATCAGCAAACCAGAAGTGGCGCTGTGGCTCAAGTGGTAGAGCGCTAGCCTTGAGCTGAAGAGCTGAGGGACAGCGCCCAGGCCCAGAGTCCAAGCCCCATTACCAAACAACAACAACAACAAAACTACCTTTATGTAGTTGTACAAAGGAGCTGCCATTTAACAAAGCAGTTTATGAATAATGCACCTTGATCAATAACACCCTTTTCAACATTCTCACCCCTTCTCTCGCTTTCTTTTTTAGTATATACATTCTTTTTTATTCTTTTGATCGGGGTCTGGCTGCTGTCCCTGAGTTCTTTTTGGCACAAAGCTAGCACTGTGCCTCTTTGAGCCTTGGCTCCATTTCCAGTTTTTAGGCGGGTGATTGGAGATGAGAGTCTCACAGGCTTTCCTTTCCCAGCTGGCTTTGAACTGCGATCCTCAGCTCTCAGCCCCCTAAATAGCTGGGATTACAGGCATGAGCCACCAGCACCTGGATGAATTCTTTTTCTTTTAGTTTAGAATAATTTTATTGTTCCTATTAATGTGCAGAAAAAGAACTGGCATATATTTTAACTAAACACTCTGACACCCGTTCCTATAATTCCCATTAATTCCTTTATGATTTTAACCAGAATAAAATAACCTAGTTCCATCTCAGATTAACTGTCTCTTATTTTGAAATTAATAACTTAACGTTTACAAGACATGCTGAAGCTTGCTGGCCGAACAGAGCTAAGCTTCGGTGCAACGTTCTTACAGGTGAGCTAATCAATTGCACTCAAGTTAGTGAGGAGGCTTTGGGGCAGAACTCAGCCAGACAGTCTTGAAATATGTGTAAGACAAAGCATGGGAACACGAAAAGAAAAAGAGCAGAAAAGGGCAAAACTCCACAGACCAGCAGGCTCTGTTCAGGAGGAGAGTCTGGGAAGGGCATCCCAGGCTCCTTCAGCCCAGATGAGGAGCAGGGATGGATCCCTTACAAGTAGGGGCTCGTTGAATATTAGGCAGGGAGAGGGAAGTGAGGCGGGGCAGACGGGCGGTGTTATTCTGACTGAGGAGTTTTAGGGTAGCACTGCATCAGTGTGGGCCAGGGACCTCGGCGTCAGATGCGGCCTCGGCCTCAGACTTTCCGCTGACACCTCGGGGTGTGTTCGTGCAGGGGAAAGGAGAGGGGAGGCGATCCAGTGAGGTCTGCTGCAAGGACACCTCTAAGGCGTGGCTGTCAGGGAAAAAGGTAAATGCTTCCGGGTCAGGTCATTTTCCATCAGAAACCCCTTGCATACCAACCCCGCGTGTTTACTTACAGGTTTGCAGGCTGCTTCTAGCTTCAATACAGGAGGGAGCCCATAGGACCTGTGTCTCTCTTGGCCTGACTTACTTCACTCAATATAATTTTTTCCAGGTCTTTCCATGTCCTTACAAATCATACAATATCATTCTTTCTAAAGGATGAGTAACATTTTATATGTATACCACGTTTTCTTAATCCGTTTGCCCATGGAGGGCATCCAGGCTGTTGTGTACCTGGGGACTAGAGCCGCAGCGAACGCTACCATGTCTTCTGGGCATCATCACTGTCAGACTCTGAGATGAGTTCTGGGAATTCAGCAGGGGTCCGATGTGAGACTGGTCCTCCCGTGGATTAGAACTGCCGCGCCCCAGCAGGGCTTGCTGGGGACAGACTTGCCGGGGTGGATGAGACATGTCACTGCAAACTTCCCACTCAGGGAGAACTTCATCATTCTAATGAATTTTGAAAATGATCACAAGCTGACTGTATTGCTTTGGATTACCAATTGATGAAATAGCGCCTTAGTTGCATGTGAGAATAAATATAATTTCCCAAAGTGCTAAATTCACTTGTTGGCTGTAGCTGGGAGAATCAAACTTAATGGAAACTAATGAAATTCTTAACTGGAATAGACAACAAGCAAGGTAAATAAACCCTTGCTGATAGACAGCTTGCTGATGGCCATCTCTGCAGCGTTCTGTCTGAAACTCAGCACAATGGAAAAGCAGACCCACGGGAGGAGAAAGCACTATTCGCTCCAATACAGACTCCTCCATGGGGTTTAACACAACCGGGAAATGTGAGGTACAAGCCACATCTGAGGAGACACCTGCAGACACCTCGCATCTTGTTTTCCACCCTTTGTCTGCCACACTTTTCAAGAATCTCTGGCTGGGTTCTGGCCCAAAGGCTCCTCACTGACCTGAGTGCAATTACCAACCTGCTACCCACATTGCACGGAAGCTTAGCTCTGCTCAGTCAGCAGGCTTAGCCATGTCTTGTAAATTTTAAGTTATTAGTTTATAAAAGAACAGATTCACCGGTTTATCTGAGATGGAACTAGGTTATTTATTCCGCTTAAAAGTCATAAAGGGATTTTAGGAATATGCGCCAGAGTGTTTGGTTAAAAATGTATGTTGATTCCTTTTCTGCTTGAGTAAAAAGACCAAGGCAGCAGAAACTTAGGCAAATACATTTTTTCCTTGTTATCTAAAAGTAAATATAGTGATTGAAGCCAATACTCCGGGCCTTCTGTGGCACCTCATTAGTTAATTGTGATAAAATCCACATGGGATGGTTGTTACTATTCCTACTTTTTTGGACAGGTGCCATCTTGGGGGTGAATTGGTGTGACATTATATTTTCGATTTGACTTTCCTGAATGATACTCACCATTAGATAGTGTATGTTTTCAATATGCTTTTGGACATTTTATATATTCTTCAAAGAAATATCTATTCAAGTCCTTAATGAAAGTTAATCAGATTTTTTTTTCTTTTTCTGGTCGAAGTTTATGAGTCCTTTATATATTTTGGGTATTAATTCCTTATGAGGTATATGATTTATAAATATTTTTTCCTCATTTTGTGGGTTGCCTTTTTACTCTGTTGATAAAGTCTCTTAATGAATAAAATTCAAACATTTCATGAAGTCTGATTTCTGTATTTGTCTGCTGTTGCATGTTCCTTTGGTGTCATAGCAAATTATTCCAAATCTAAGGCTGAGAAATTTTGCCTCCTGTTTTCCTCTAAGAGTGTGCAGTTCCTTTGATCCATTTTGAGTTAACCTTTGTATATGGTATTATGTTTCTTTTGTCTGTGGGTATCCACTCATTTGATAACTGTGCCTTTCCCTTGGAACACTCTTGGTAGCTGGGTTGAAAACATGGTTTGACTGGCTATGCAAGGGTGTATTCTAGGCCCTGTATTTTATTCCATTTGTCCATATGTCTGCCTTTATGCTAGAAGAACACTGTTTATTCAATTGTTATAACATTTGAAATCAGAAAATATGAGACTAGTAGGTTTACTTTTTAGGCACTTTTTAATTGTTGGATTTACTTGTTTTTATTGAGATATTTTGGCTATTCAGAATCCTTTGAAATTCCATATGAATTTTAGGATATGTTCTTATGGGTCTGCAAAAAATTATTGGGAGTTTTGTAGGGGTTGCACAAATCTGTAGATTGAGCATTGTCATCTCCATTCTGTTTTCCAATCCATGTATGTGGTGAGTTTCTATTTATTTATGTCTGTATTCAACAATGTTGTTACTATTTCAAGATTTCATCTTTACATATTCTGATCCTCAAAACATAATCCTTTGTTTTCTACATGATACAGTTTTATAGGCAAAATCTGGACTCAGAAACCAAAGTTTCAAACAGTACTAGGTGTTGGACAGATAAAATAGTCTTTAAAAAATGCCCCAATGGGCTGGGAAGGTGGCTCAGTGGTAGAGTGCTTGCCTTGCATGCATAAGGCCCTGGGTTCGATTCCTCAGCACCACATAAGCAGGAAAAAAAAAGGTGGAAGTGGCGCTGTGGCTCAAGTGGTAGAGTGCTAGCCTTGAGCTGAAGAGCTGAGGGACAGCGCCCAGGCCCAGAGTTCAGGCCCCACAGCTGGACCCCCCAAAAAAATAAATAAATAAAAAAATAAAAAATGCCCCAGTTTCTACCTCACATAGGAAACATTAGCGGACTGTTGTTATTAGAGGAATGGTTTTCCTAGTCCCGGACGATGCCTCCTTTACCCAGCTTTCTCTTTCTTCCTGTGGCTCTGGGTTTTGCCCAGTACCCTTTTCATTTCACCCTGAGGGGCTATCTTGAACCTCTCTTTTAGGGCAGGAAATTCCTCACTTTTCTGTATCTAGGAATGTCTTAATTTCATCTCGCTTTGGGAACTGTTTTATTAAGGCTATTTGTTGACAGTTGATTGTTTCCTTCTTGTAGCATGTTCAATATATCAGTCTATGGCTTCCTGCCTGAGAAGTTTCTGTTCATCTCAGTGAAGACTACGCTATATGATAAATTTGTTCTGTCTGCACCTCTGAATTCAGAAGCAGTCATTGGAGGTCAGACAACAGGTCTCTGATCTTGGAGGACAGGGTGCCCTTGTCTACCCTGATTCCTGCAAGTGGTGTGCAACACGAGTTGTGTGTAATACAGGGCTGGGAGTGAGGGCTGTGTGGCCGCTATCGCGCTAAGGTCTAGCAGTGACTGAAATTAATTGCGATTTACCATCCAAGCTTTGCCCTGGGAGTGGTAAGCCTTTAGTAGATTCTAGAAGTTACAAGATAGTTAGGTCAGAACTTGCCAGTGCCATTGTGGTCCAGCGGGAGGCAGGACTCTGATGTTTCTTGCTTCACCGTCTTCCCAGACTCCTCCTGGGGGCATCTGGACGGAGGGCCTGCGCTGTGGGGTTGGCATACTGCGGAAGCCATCACTGGATTCTAGCACAAGGACACACTTCTCCGCGTTTCCAGCAGCATGCCAGGGCCCCACGCTGTGTGGGTTATAGTTTAAAAATTCTCCTCTGAAGGAAGAATGAGAAATTTGGAAACACAAGGCAAATTATGGCTTTCTCTTTTACACAGCCTTTAAGCGATGTAAGGCTAAATCAGCTTTGTGATAGTTTTGACCCCGAAGAGTGGGTCAAAATTTATGCATCTCAAAATTTGACTGTGTTTCAACATATCAACTCTGCCTTCAAATCTCAACCGCGCAGCCTCCTGAAAGGCACTTCGGATGAAAGGTGAAGACGCGGTGGATGGCTGTTCCCACAGGGGAGGTGAACACCAGACATGGACGGTGGCAGCAGTGGAGACTGGTGAGGGCTTCTGCTAAACCTGAGACTCAGACAACCTACCTTACAGTTACACAGCCCAGGTACATTCAGGAGGCAATCAAAACAAGTGCTTTTATCGAAGCCTATAGAGAAAACTGGGTTGAATCAGGCAATTGATGCTTTGATTTGAGGACAGGATGACAAGCATGTGTCTGTTTTTCCAGGGGGACTGTGTCGCCTCATGAAGTCCATTTAGGCCTCTGTTATTAAATTACTTAAGTGAAGTCTTTAGGTCAGAGAAGCACAACTAAATAAAATTTGATTTCCTGCCCTATGACATGTGTTGCTTTTGTTATTCCCAGTAAACTCAACAAATGATGAAGGGTACTTCTCATAGGTAATGGTTATTTTTCACTTGAATTAAATTAAATGCAAATGTTCATTTCTGAGCATCCTCTGAAGGCCAAAGGACCATGAACCCTATTTCAAGCTTTGCCACTTGGATCATGAGTAATGACTTACTCTTCCTGAGGGTCACTGTCCATAAAAATTGGATAATATTCTAATTATTTCCTGGCATTGTTAGGGCAAATTGTATATTGAAGTTCCTTGAACATTTTAACCATTATATGGAAATAACTTGTCAGTACTATATATACATTATACTATATACATTATAATGACAGTATGTGCCATTACTATAGGTACTATATATATTAAAAATATCCATTCTACCTTGAAGACAGTAAGATGACTCCAATGTCCTTTTGTATTTCCTGGTGCTAGAGAAAGCAAGGTGAGGGTGATTCAGGCACTAACAAACAAAACATCCACTAGCTGACCCTTCCCTTTATTGCTGACAAGTGATTTGCTTTTCCATTCCCCTTCTCTGATTGCAAACAGGTGCATCGCCTCTATTTCTAATCTCTTATGATGCAGTATCTGCACAGATCATCCAACTTTGGGGTCTCTTCAGGCCTCCGGGGTAGATTTGCTTTCCTCCAGGTCCTGTCTTCCCGCTCAGTGATTCTGCAGGAAGAACGTCAATGATGTTCATATTGCAGGGAGTGCTGGGCAGCCGTTGTCAGTGCGAAGCCCTTGGTGGCTGGATGCCTCCTCTCACCTCACTCTCAGATCTCGAGTCCGCCTGCTCCCCATCTCGCCTCCTGAGTGCGTCCTGTTGTTACTGCCACTGGGCCTAGGCGTGCCGAAGGGTGCCACTGCAAGTGAAAAAAATCCAGCTGCCGCTTCCCTCCTCCTGGGCACTTCCAGCTCTCCTCTCCTCACGGTGTCCCATCATTACTCATCTGCAAGGGCGTTAGCTCCTCACAGCCCCCAGCTCCGACCCAGCTTCTGCACCGCTGGGGAAAGGTCAGGAGTGGCCCCTGCTCTGCCGTGGTTCCAGTGCGGTGCTGGCGTGCTCTTCCCCACGGATCAACACGGTGCTGGCACCCCGGACTGCACAGAACCTTGAACTGCTGGTGTTGTTTTTTTCTGGCTACAATGTTGGGGGTCTCTTGTGACTGTGAAGCTTAAACATCGGTGGTCATGTGAGATGCAAGCGTTTCGAGATTAGCGGAATAATGGTTGATGCGTGTACGTGACTGA
Source organism: Dipodomys spectabilis (assembly GCF_019054845.1). Classification (NCBI taxonomy): domain Eukaryota; kingdom Metazoa; phylum Chordata; class Mammalia; order Rodentia; family Heteromyidae; genus Dipodomys; species Dipodomys spectabilis. The sequence continues at coordinate 10,517,283 of NW_024870711.1, forward strand.
GTCGGTGCCTGACCTGTACCTGCCTGTGCGTTTGAGATCTCCTGTCTGCATCGGTGGCTGGCAGTGTGCTGAAATCTTCCCTCCCAGCACACTGGATGAGCGCTCTCTACACTCCTCCTAAGGCCTTCAGACCAGGTGTGATTTGGAAAACAATTTTTCCTGATTACTTTTCTATGGTTCTTATACCTAATATAATATCACATCTTCAGCATTATCCTATAATTAAACATGATACCATTTTTTTTCAGAGCAATATATGAATATTCATGATACATGGGAAAACCTAGATGATAAATTACTTCATTTTAGGTCAGAGTGCTCCCAAAGTTTTGAAAAATAAAGAGAAATAAATATTCAGATAGGTTGGACTTTGGAGTTGTGAGCATGAGATTATTAACAATTCTCTTTAGTCAGGGCTCTCTAGAGAAAGTACATCTGTCTCTATCTATCTTTTTCTTTCTCTCGTATCATCTTTCTACCATCCATCCATCTTTCCATCGTCTATTATTTCTTTGTCTTTTATAACTATAGTCTATTTATTATCTAATTTGTATTTGTATATGATCAGTTATAGATCTGTTATCTATCCCTCTTCTGTGATCTCTTCTCAATCATCTATCTGCTATCTATCTAACATCTATTTAGTAATCTATCAGAATGAGAAAAAGAGAAAGAGAGAGGGGAGCGTGAGAAGAAAGAGAGCAGAGAGAGAAGAGGGAATGGGGAATTTGCACACACCCTAATGACCTGGCTTCTTTCTGTTAGGCTCCACCTTTTTACCATCAACGCCCAATAATTCCTTGAGTCGATGAGCAATCCTTTAACACAGGAGCCTTGGGAAGCCAATTAAAATCCAACCATTACTAAACCCGAGTCAACTTTACTTTCTACCTTCTAGAAGAACCAAAGCTCAGAGCCAAAGAGGATGGAGTTTCAAAACTGCAACATGCTTTGGAACAATCATGGTTTCTATCAGGAGATGTCTGTCTTTGAAAGAACCAAAAGGCTCTTCCCTCTTCTTCCTCTTCTCCAACATCAGCATGAGACAACCATTCTTTGTGGTAGTTCCTGATGGCCCAGATACAACGGACCAGCTATCACATTTTCCTTAAGGCAGACATCCTTTTGCCTCTTCACTGTGGTTGTGGGTTGCTTAGATTAGCATCTGACTGGGAAGTTGGGTAACTGAGTTTGTGTTCCCATTTCCTCCTCTCTGATAGGGAAATGGGGGCTGCAGCTGCTCTGTGGAAAGCATTACCTGGCATCTGGCATAGAGTAAGCCTGAAGAACAGATGATGGTCTTGAATAAAATAATTGTGATCATTGTATTCTGTTGCTGTTGTTACTGTTCTTTTGTATGTTTTTCATTCTTGCCATTGGGAGCTAGGCATATGTCACTGGTCATTTCTTTCTGTGCCCAGGTCGGTAGGGCTGTGGATCACTCAGCCATGGTGTTAGGGGTGATCTCTGGGAAGACTAGGGCTGCTCTCTGCCTCTGGACAGCAGTCAACTTCTTCTGGTGCCTCCTCATCAATCCACTGTTTTTCTCCTAGAGTACAGGCTTGCACTGGTGTTAGGTTTAGGCTTCCGTAGCAAAGTTCCACAGATTGGGGGGCTTAAACAACAGAAATAGATTTTCCCACAGCACTGGAAGCTGGACTGTCTAAGACCAGATGCCAGTGTGGTCACTTCCTGGTCATGCAAGGACTCTGTTCCTGGTATGACTGTCCTCCCATAGCCAGAGGAGAGAGAAATACAAGGTTTCCATGTTTCTTTCTAGGAGAGCAGCAATCCCATCACGGGGCTCCCTTCTCATGACCTCATCTAACTCTAACCACTTCCCAAAAACCTGTCTTCAAATGCCGTCATGTCGGGGCTGAGGGTTTAATGTAAAGGTTGGAAGGGGATAAAATCCAATCCAGGCCTCCCTCCCCCTCTTCATCCCTGGTTAGCACAGATAAAAGCGGTGAGGAGTTGTTGTTTTTCCTTGTCTCTGGATCTTGTATTCTCTTTCCTCTGCGAGCACATCTTCTCTGGCCAGAGATTTCTCTTCCTGTACCATAGTATGAGGCTGTCTCATCATTTGTCCTCCATTGATTTTTTTTCCTACTTCCTTCCCCATGTTATCATCCACAAGACAACTCTCTTCTTCCACGCTGGTTATCTGGCCCAGCGAGGACAGATCTATTTTCTTATCCTCTACTTTCTTTTCTTTCTTCTCGGAGCTGCCAGTGGACAGTCCAGCAGTTGCAGAACTCTGGTGTGGATGGTAATGTCCTTTTTCTTTCCTTGTGTGGGGTTTTTTTTTTTGTCATCACTTTTGAGAGAGGAGGAGCTTTGTCTTTGTGGCAGAAAGCTTTCGGGTCCAGAGTTCTTCTCAAGGGACACAGCTTTTCCACCCTCATCTGGTCTGTGGTGAGACCATGTGATTGGCCGATGTACTTTTGCCCCTGCTCTGTTCAGCACTGCTCTTTGTCCTCATTCATGGAGGTCATCCCTTCCTTCCTTTTCCATGCTGTGGTGACTGTTTGGTGACAGGATACTGCCCCTCGGTATGAAAGCATTATGCACTCATCTTCCCTGTGAGCAGCACTTAGATCTAGGAGACATGGATTTTGTTGGCCTGTGAGAGCATCTGCACTGTGCTGTCATTCACTATTAGTTAGGTTCCAGTTCTGCTGTGAGTTTTTGGCCTTTCCCTTCCATGGCAGACATCAGTCTGTGTGTCCGCTTCTTCACTCAAGAAACAGTCTGCCTGCTCCTTCCTCTGAAGGTAGTTCTTCACCTTGCTTCTTCAGCACAAGATGTTATTGTTCAATTATCCATGTCATTTGGTTTATACTTACCATTGTTTACTAACATTTTCACCTGGATGAATCAACTTAAACATGTATTTTATCTAACCTTTAAGTACTCAAAGTTAAATATTTTGTTATTCAGTTGATCATGGGTCATCACTGTGACAAATGATCTAAAGAAAAACAAAAGAAGGTAAGACTTGTTTTGGCTTCTCCTTTGGGAGTTTCACCTGAGCCAGAGGACCATGACTTTCACCTGAGTCAAGGCAGCTCCTCAGAGCAGCAGGGCTACGCGATGGGTTGTGTGGGAGAGACTGCTCACCTCACGGAGACAAGGCTGGGTGGGGTGATAAAGGTCTCTGAGGACGGCTCCCATGGCCTACTGCTTCAAAGCAGGATTCTAGCACCTTACAAAATGATACCTCACGCTGAGGAGTCAGCTTTCAATGCATGGGACTGTGAGAGACCTTTCACTTTTCAAGCTAAAATAAACTATGTTATCAATATAAATTTATTATACTTCACCTTTTGCCCAAGTAGTTGGAATGAGCTGTGTGCTCTACACTTACAGCCCATTGCAGAACTAGGCCTTAAGTATCCAGAAGTCTCTCATGGCACCACACTAAGGGCACAGCGTGGCAAGTTGTCGCTCCTGAGCAGATCCATGTGTGTGTAATGTAGCAGATGAATACAGTCCAATGTGGCAGTGAGGTGAACTCCATGGGCTGTAGCCTGAATGGCCCCACTTCCCGTTCATCTCCTTTTGCTCATGGAGACCCCTCCAAGAGGCCCTTAACCACTGGCATATCCCCAAAGTGATTGTTTCTTGTTGGAAACACCTGGTTATACCTCCTTTCTCTCAACAGTATTGGCTCCTGAAGTCCTGTCTGCCTTGGTCATCTTGATCTCAAGTTTTTATCTTCTTGGGCCCATGATATTGCTGAAAGTACTTGTTAGCTTGCCTACCTCTTAATAGCCTCCTTCTGCCTCAGTTGCTAAGCATAGTAAAAACAGTGCCCACAACATCGACAACTTGACCTCTTGTCCTTGACGAATTAGCAGTTCCCCAAATCCTTCAAACTGAAAGTTCTGGAATCCTGCCAGTATTTCCTGGCGAGAATGTGCTCTTTTTTCCTTGAGGAAGATCGTTACTTACTCTGAGCATTACCATCAGAGCTCATAAGTGCACTTGAGAGTTCACATGTGAATGTTTAATTTAAATGTGCAAATGAGGGGTGCTTCTCAATTCTGAGACCATTCAACAACATTTAAAAATTTTTCTACAAAACCCTGGCCCCATGAGATTCTCTTTGAAAAGAGAAAATCCCTCTCTTAGTTTTAGTCAGCGTGAGGAGGAGAATTTGATGCGGCTAGATTTGGCTCCTTAGGTGTTGGATGATCAAAGATGTGAAGAAGAGGAGAGGAGAATAACTCTGAGTTGAGCGGACACCAGAAGCTGCTGCCAGCCCTCAGTTAGTGGGACAGCTGAGGGAGTGGGGGTGTCCAGAGCCATGCATGGAGCCCCAGAAGGTGGGGGTGGGGGGAAGGAAGCTGAAGCAGTCTGGCCATGGAGATGCTGTGAGGCAGAGGAGGGGAAGGCAACACTCCCTGGATCCCTCACCCTTCTACAGCACACCTCCTACCACCAGTGCTTCTCATTGGCTAAAGGTACCGGAAATCAAGAAGACGAGTGAATCTAGGAAACAGGATTCTCAGTAGACAAGGCAAGTTGACGACACGTGACAACCTGTAATCAGACGGCCAGACAAGTTGTCCAGTGATCCTGTCTCTGTTTTCAGTCCACTGCCTTCTCTTTTAGATCGGTGGCCCACCCACTGCCTGCTCCTACTGGATGGTGGTGTGGTTGACAGGAAGGAGCCTGAGGATCTCTTAGATGCAACGCCATTGCATGGAAAGGGTGCAGACATGTGCAAAGATAGCCATGGAGAGCAGGTGAGGTAATAACATCCACCGTCCCCAGAGCCACCACGGAAACGTAGGGCAGTAAACAATGCCATTCGTATGCTACAAGGAGTCTACCAAAAGTATCTGCTTTTACAACAGGATTTTATGTGTCTGCCAGTCCTTTATAGGTGGAGCAGCAATGTTTCCCAGTAGGATCCATTGCCAGGCCCAGGTGCCAGGCTAGGTTACATCTCTTCTTTAGTCAAGCAGATATCTGAGTCTTTCATTTTATTTTTTAAATGGAAATTTCACAAGCAATGCTTTGAAATACTGGTGAACACCAACTATTCACGTTGAAGATTTATAACACAAGCAAACATATTAAAGAGCAGAGTTTTTCTAAGGAAATTAGTTTAGCTTTATTTGATATAAGCTTTCCAACACACACACACACACACACACACACACACACACACACACACACACACACACATGTGTGTGTGTGTGAACCTGTTTTTAATCAGGGTACATTATTAATTTCACCTGGACCAGTTTTTCTAGCCACATGGGGTTAGATCAACTCCCCAAGTCTTCAAATTTACTCAAGTTCTCTATAATAAAGCCTACAAATCCATGTAACTCTATCTGACACTGCTTTTATGTCTAGTCTTTGGCTGAGCGAATGTCCTGGATTTTTCTCCCCCATCACAATCTTTGCCAATATACAAGTCCAAAGATCTTTCCATGTCTTTGTCCATATCTCCAAGGCATCTTTATTCCACTGTAACTACATATATATTTTTTGACTGAGTCCAGATATATAATTATATTATTAATAATTATAAGTAAATAATAATATTATTAATTCTATTTGATAAAGTAAATGGATTCTTTAAAAGTGGTACATTAAAAACAAAAAATTCAAGAGAAAATGAGGGGAAGTATCACTGTTCAAAATGAAATGTACTCATTATCTGACTTATGTAACTGTAACCCTTCTGTACATCACCTTTACAATTAAAAAACCAAAACCTCACAAGCCCCAAAAGTTTCAATAATAATGGGCACTATGGGATGTTCTGATACAGGCACACATTGTGTGTGCAATGTTCAAATTAATCAAGCATACCTATCTCCTTTTTACTAGAGTAAAAAGCGTTCAAAATCCCTTCTTCTAGCTTTTTCCCTATTTAATTTTTAATGTGTAAATTAAGCCCTTATGACCTACGACCACTTTCCTAATTTCTCCTGCTGTTTTGCTAATAGTAATGGTTTAACACTGCCGAACATTTGCCATACTGTAAGAACTCTAACTGAAGCCTTTCCTCCCAGCCATTTCTCCCAGCTGCCCCCGATCAGGCATATGTGACTGACGCTCCAGGGGAAAGTAGGCATATTGTACACACCTTTACCCAGGCCTGCCCAGCAGCAAGGCACCTGGGCTGTGCTTCAAACTCCCTTTGACTCCACAGCTTTATTCTTACATGCTGGGCTATTCCTTGTCTCTCAGAAATCATTCTCCTATTCAAAATCACATAAGCATTTTGACTAGGATGGTTTTAAAACTTAGTTATGACTGTCTTTTAAATTTTACTGATGAACAAATCATATTAAGCGAGGAAAGCCAAGCTCAGAGAGACAAACAGTGCATGTGCTATCTCATGTGTGGATGCTAGATCTAAAACGTAACTGGATAAGACTAAAAGAGGATACTTCGTATTTTTATTTTTTATTGTTATTGTAGAGGTGATGGGTGTACAAGTCAGGTAATGAGTACATTTCTTTTTGGGCAATGTCACCCGTTCCCTCATTCTTTCCCAATTTTTCCCTCCTGTCCCCACCCACAAGTTGTATAGTTCATTTTCAACAGAGCGTCTAGTGAACACCATTGCTGCATTTGTTCATCTTTGTACCTCCGTTTCCGTGCCCTTCCACTTACCTAAGGAGAGTGGTTTTAGGGGAGGAACCCAGAGGCATAATGCCTCTGAGCATTAAGAAATGCTATTTATTGACATGAAACCCAGGAAATGGAGGCATGGGTTTTTGTTGTTGTTATTATTGGTGGCTGTTTTTGATTTCGGGGTTTAAAAAATATTTTGGGGGCAAAGGAGAGATTCAGAAAGGGAGATGAGGAAGGGTGAACAAACACAGTCATGCTAGTCAGTGGACTCTATGTGGGAAATGAACTGTGTCACTTGTGGCAGGTATGGAAGGGGAAACGGGGAAGACAAGGAAGGGGTGACATTGTCCAAAAGAGAAATGTACTAACTACCTGACTTATGAGACAGTAACCCCCCTGTACAGCACCTTAATGATAACAATAACATAATACAATTACAAAATGCACTGCTTTGTAAACAGTTTAAGTTGTCAAGTCAGAGCTTAAGACCAGGTTGTAGATACCTCTCAAAAATGCACAGTTTATTTTTCCTTCCCGGAAGGTGGGCATCCTGTCAGGCAGGAATCTCCATGGCAGACCCCTGAGCCAGCGAGCATGTAGACCAGAACCTTCTCCTGGGAGACAGGAGCCCACAGCCATTTCATTCTGCATCTCTGCCCTTCCACAATCCATTGCCTACACAAGATTAATTATGTCTTGTCTGAGAATGGTTTCCTGGTTACTCTGGGGAGGAATTGTATATCTTTCCTAGATCTTGTGACTTTTGGCTTTGTTACTTACATCAGCTTTAATTAAGAAGTCTGCCAAGGTCTCTAAATGGAAATCTAAAATCCCACTGAACACAGTAAGATACAGAGCTGACTTCCATGCCTGCAGGAGTGTTTAGAAAAGGGATCGAGCACCAAGGCTTTAATAAATTTATCCACGCAGATAAAGTAAAGGCCACTTTTTGTCTCCCTAAAATTCCTGTGCTGAAATATGATCTTCCAAGCAATACAGGGGTCTTGGAAAGCGATAAGGTCATAACAGGGTGGGTGGGGATCATGAATGGTGTTAGTGCCCTTCTAGAGAAGTCTAAGGGCAGATAGGAGGCACTACTTGTGAATCAGAGATAGCCTCTACCAGACACTAACTCTGCTAGCAATTTCACCCGAGATGTCCCAGTCTCCAGAACTAGGAGAAATAAACATGCTGTTTATAAATTATTCAGTCCAGGGTTGTTTTTTTTGGTATAGCTAGATACATGAAAACTACTGAAATTCTAGGTTTAAGAATCTATTGACGCAGGCCGAAATTTTCTAAATAGAGACCCGAAAACACAACAAATCAAAGAAAGGTTGGACAAATGGGATTACGTGAAGTTGCAGAGCTTCTGCATGGCAAAGTACATAGCTAGCAAGATCAATAGAAAGCCCATTGATTGGGAGAAGATCTTCACTAGCCATACAAAGGACAAGGGTCTCATATCTAAAATATACTTGGAACTTAAAAAATTAAATCCCCCAACAACAAATCCTCAAACAAACAACTGCCCAATAAATAAGTGGGCTAAAGACTTAAAGAGAAACTTCTCTGAAGAGGAAAGAAGGATGGCCAGTAGACACATGAAGAAATGCTCAACCTCCCTAGCCATAAAAGAAATGCAAATCAAAACAACACAGAGATACCACCTCACCCCAGTTAGAATGGCAAAAATCAACAACAGATGCTGGAGGGGATGTGGACAGAAGGGAACCTTACTTCATTGTTGGTGGGAGTGTAAACTTGTTCAACCACTTTGGAAATCAGTATGGAGGTTTCCTCAAATACTTTACATAGAGCTCCCCTATGACCCAGCAATCCCACTTTTGGGCATTTAGCCAAATGTTTACAAACAAGACCACACTAAAGCTACCAGCACAACTATGTTTATTGCAGCATTATTTACCATAGCTAAGATCTGGAACCAACCCAGATGCCCCTCAGTAGATGAATGGATCAAGAAAATGTGGTATATATACACAATGGAATTCTATGCCTCCATCAGAAAGAATGACATTGCCCCATTTGTTAGGAAATGGAAAGGCTTGGAAAAAATTATATTAAGTGAAGTAAGCCAGGCCCAAAGAAACATAGGTCCCATGGTTTCCCTTATTTGCAATATCTAGTATATGTATGAGTCAAGCAGCAAAGGTCAGATAATGTGATGTTAGGAAAATGAACCCTTAGATATGTATTTAAATGTTTTTTTCTTTCATGCATTTGTTTCTAACGCATTTACAAGATTATTTCTTTGTTGCTTTGTATGTCCCTCTCCCACAGTACAACCCCTGCTTTCACTATATTTGATGTCGGTATAATTTGTGGAGGAGAGGGGGGAAAAACAAGTCGTTTAAGGATACAGGTAGACCCGTTGCAACAATGAGAAGTACAAGTTGTCATGTCAAAAATGAATTTTGCAACTTTGGTGCGGGGGGGGGGGGGGGTTGGGGGGTGGGAAGGAGGAGGAGGGGGAGGATTGGGTGGGGGGGCGGGGGGAGGCTGGGAAGAGATGTGAAGGGGAAACAAAGGAGGAGGCTACAATGCTTGATAAGAAATGTACTCATTATCTTGCCCATGTAATTGTAACCACTCTGTACAGTATGTTCACACACACACAAAAAGAATCTATTGATAAACTTCGCCACCGAGTTTGCACGTGAGAATCCTTATCTGTCTTAGTGCCGTGGCTACTGAGAATCGCCTCGTTGTGGACCCATTGAGTCCAGAGATGATCTTCAGAGGCAGGGATGGCAGGGAAGTTGGAGTGAGGTCGAGTTCCCAGTGAAGGTGTGAACTTCACTGGGGAAAGCTTTAGATCTCATCTGAAATCTGCATTCCAGAAAAGACAGTGAGCTATTGCATGCTCTTGAGTGGAGTGAAGGCAGTGTGTGACAACTCAGAAGACATATTTTAGTCTTCCATCATGCTGAGTGGAATAACTAGCAGGGATGGCTCATCAGTCACTGTGTTGGGCTGTGTGCTCTAAGTCGGCACTTCTAACATTTCCAGTCACTTGAGTTATCGCTCATAAAAGGCCACTTTACTCCTGAAGACATGATCAGGGTACTGTGTCTGCTGCTGGTTAGGAAATGGCAAACCACAGTGCCTACTCAGGGAGATGAGCACCCTCCTTTGTCACCAGCCTGCAGAGCGACAGCACTCACTCTCTTGCTGATTGAGTGATGCTTTCCAAGAAGAAAAGTGATGGGAAAATGCTTCTCCTAGAAAGGAGAATCCAGAAAAGGAACTGACTATCCCAATCTCTCATTTCCCTGGGATGTTCTTTCTGCACAAATTAAACGAGCTTGTCCAAACAAATAAGAAGGCCTGGCTGCTGGGGGTGGGGGTGAGAGTCAAGTACTCAGTTGAGAAATCAACCTGGAGTGGGGTAGTAGCAGGACGGACCAGTCCCACGGGGTTTCCTGTGGGTAGCCGGGCCGTTGAAACAGTCTCAGCCCTTTGCGGTCCTCCATCCCATCTGTCCTCCGTCTGTATCCTGGAGCACCATGCTCATCACTCAGTACCTACCAATTGGGTGGTTGAACCTGGCTGGGGCAGGGAGTGTCTGCGTCTTGCTGCTCTGCATCTGTTTGTGTAGGGAGTCGTGTAAAACGTTAGGGTACCTGACCCATGGAACGTGATATGTGTGCTCGGCCCATTCCTCAGCACAGCCCCAGATTCGCTCTGCAGAATCTGGTGACTGGTGTGGGGTCGAGCCATGGTTGGACACGAGCCAAGGATTGCTTCTAACGCCTGCACTTGGGAACTGCCAGAGCCATTCTGGGACTGTAGGGAGATGCCGCAACAGAGGGAAGGAGGGGCAGGGAGGCGTACCTCTGCTCTAAAGCAGCGGAGGGGAAACAGGCAGCATCCTCGGCTTGCTTGAGTTCAAGTCCTAGGACAACGAAAACACAAAGGCAAACAACCAAACTGGTAACAAGATGGGATGGTGAATATGATTATCAGCGTGCGTGCGGATTTATGTAATTAACTTACATAGTATTCACTTCACAATGTGTTTGTATATAAACACCATATATTCAGGTATAAATATCATGTTGTACTTTCTAACTGCATACAGTTGTTGTCAACTGCACCTCAAATAAAGGTGGAGAGTGTGTGTACACACACACACACACACACACACACACACACACCCCGTGAGGAGAGTGGGGCGGAGGGGGGAGAAGAACAAGAACAGGAGCATGCTCTCCCCTGTAGCAGGACGGGCAGGATTCTGGGTGGCCCGGGCGGGATTGCCATGCTGGTCTGAGGACTGGTGTAGGGAGCTGGGTGCTGTCACAGGCAGACGCCGCAGGTTTCTCAGGGTGGGGGGGAGGGGAGGAGGTGGAGCCTGGCTTCTGTCAGCTGACCCCCCTCACCTCACCGGTGATGCTGTTCACCATTGGTCTTCATAGTCTTGCAAGACTCCACCTGTGTTTGTAGATTATTGCTTTAAAAAGGATTAAAATGTTCTTTTTACCCCCCCACCCATGTCATTACTGTGGCCTGAGCATTCACCATTGAACACCATGGGGGGAACATTTTTGCCTTTGAGTCGTCTTTGTGTTCTAATTCCAACATACAATAGGAAGAAAAGTATTCTTAACCCTCCCAGCCCCAAGGGGAGGAACAGGAGAGCATCCAAGAAGGACGAGACCAAAGCAAGACCGGAGCTCGGTGGTAGGCACACTAAGTCCTGTACTCGTGTGGGGTTTGTGGGGCTCGTGGTGTGTGGTGTGGCTCGCGAGGTTTGGGCACCTCTGCTGGATGGCCTGGCGGGTTGCCCGCCGTGTGTCCTGTGCCTCGGCCCTGGCGATGCGGCCTCCCGCTTTCCTGGGAGACGGCCCATGTTCCTGGCACCTCCGCCATGTGGGAGCTCACCTGCGCCCTCACGGCTTCCCTCAGTGCCCCCGTGCGGGTGGACTGTATTCAAGCACCGCCACGCCTCACCGCCTGTCTAGGTGAAATGTGATGGAGCTGCAGGAGCTGGCCTGCCAGACGCTCTATTCCTCACTCTGCGACAAGCCATGTTGGCCCCTGGGACGTGGCTTCTTTGGTCTCTGGCACTGGGGTGGCTGAGTGTGGTGAAACCGGCGCTGGAGGGAAGAACTTCCTAAGCGGCTGTTGAGAGCCGGGGACCGTGGAGAAGGCGCTGTCTCTCCAGGGAAAGCCCTTCAAGTGAGTCAGCATCTACCCACCGCCTGCCCTGGGCGCTGACAGGGCGCAGGAACAAGCCTTCCGCTCCGATGCCAAGAGTTTGGCTTCTCTTCAGTGGCATTGACCCCTCGGAAGCATCTGATCACACTGTGCACTTTTCAAGTATTTCTGCTCTGCGTTTTACTCCAAATTATCACTGTAAACATCGACGGACGTGGCCAGTGAGTCTTTCGGCAGCCCGAATGCTACACCGTCTGGAAGGTTCCTCCTCCTAGTTCATTAGTCTCTCACCTTAAACTTAGCTCCCCACGAGGTTTCAGACACTGACAAAATATAGACAGATTCTTCACCAGAATATCACACTTGGGTCTTCCGAGCTCCCACTAGGATTAGCAATTAAGTGCGCATACAGCCCACACTTCTAAATCCTCCCGAATTCGTCCTTGCAAACCAGTTTTCCAGTGTGGAGATACAACGGTAGGGGTCAGGTTTGGGCACAGCAATGACCCCCTCTCTGGTGTCAGTCTGCTGTATGAGTTACTTTTGCATGGCTGTGACTCCAGTGCTGAAGGGGGAAAAGCCGGATTTGGACGCCTGGTTTGAGAGGTTCAGTGCATGGCTCTTGCGCCCATGCGCTTTGGTAAGACATCATGGCGGTGGGAGGTTGCAGTAGAGCAATGACCCCACTTCTTCCTTGAGCAGGAAGTAGACAGAGATGGGAAAAGGCCAGCGAGAAGATGTCCCCAAGGCTCCCCAAAGGCCAATTTCCTCCTGCTAGACTCTACTTCCTGAAGTTTCTAGAATCTCCCCAAATAGCCCCACCAACCCCCGGGGACCAAGCACTCAGCACATGAGCCTGCTGTCACTATGTTCCCATTGTATTAGGAAGTATTACTGACTTCCATATCCTGGGAGGAAAAAGAATACCAGATGGTTCAGTGCATTGACCTGCTGCTAACCTGTAGCTCCTTGGCTTTAAGAGGAGTCATAAATGACCACAAGTGCACAAATGAGTGATGTTCTGAACAAAACTTGCTTATGCCAAGTATTTTGAGGTATCATCACCAAGTATTTTGAGGTATTGCCTTTCTGTCCGTCTTTTAGATCTAATTTGCTTTTGGATTGAATTGGCTAGGAGCTCATACGTGTTCTGTGAAACACAACTGTCTCTGTGCACCAGTGTGTGTGCTTGCTCACACTGGTGTGTATACGTGTGCCAGCATGCCTGTGTGCAGTCACATGTGCCTACCGGTGTGAACAACATATGTATGTGTACATGTGCCTGTGTGTGTGCATGCATTCGTGCGTGAATGGAAGGGCCGGCTGAGGATTGTGATCAGGACTGGTAGGTGAGCAGCCCAGAGCCATGAAGGGGGTCAGACTGAGGCTGAGGAGCAGTCTCTGTGTTCCCAGAAAAGGAGTTAGGGCGTTACTGACCCGCAGGACGATGTGTGTCTAACCCAGACTGGTTGTGTCCTTGGGGAAGGAGTCGCAGCTCTCCCTTTTGCTGTCAGAAATGTCTCTTTCCAGACTATTTGCTGGTACTGTATCCTAAATGTGCAGATACAAAACTTAAAATAAAGGACTATTGTGAGGAGGTGGATGTATTAATGGGTTCCACTGAGCAATCCTTTCACTATATCAAAATATCAAATTATTTTCAACAAAGCTCTCCAGAAAAAAACAAAACACAATGACCCTGGAAAACCCTTTTCAGAACAAGTTGTTTCTGTGTGGATTAATTTTTCATTGTCCTGACTGGTGGCTGCAGAGTGGGCACTCCCTCCTCTGAGTGTGAAGACAAGGTGACCTTCACGGGAGAGGAGGCCAGAGGCAGCCCGGGTCGCGTAGGGAAATGGGGGTGGGGGGGAAACCTGGAAGTGCTTTGCTGCTTTGCATTCAGTATGCAAATAGCTCCCTCAAGAAAAGCTTTGAACACATTAAAACAGAGCCCTGTCTGAAAATGAACACAGCCAGTCTCCAAAACTTTCCAGCCTCGGTGCTGGTGCTGAATATCTAAGCCCCGCCCTCTCAGAAGCGGTGTTTTCCTTCTGGCCTCCCTGTCCTGCATGCCAATGAGTGAGAAGGGCTCCCAGTTTCTTTCTCAGGCAACGGCAGACCATGCAGCAGGACCGTCCTGCGTCCACCAGGTTGCATGGCTTTCGAGAAGATTCTTTGGCAGCTCTCCTGAAACACCACGCCGTGCTGCCTGAGGGCATGTAAGTCCCTGTGATCTCCAGGGTATACAGATGTCTGGCCCTGGGTTCTGGGAGCCTTGAGAGGGGTCATGGGAGCATTAAAGGCCATTTTAGCGGGCAACCTGAGAGTCATGGGAACAAGATGCCATCTTGGGGTGCACCACACAATGGCTGGGCACGGTGGAGGCACCTGCAGCCATCCGGAGACACGCAGGGAGGCATGGGAGAGAGGCTGCTCAGAACATAAAGAGATCCTCACCCCGAAAATAACCATCGCCAAAGAGAAGCTGGGGAGGGGGCCGTGCCCCGAGTGGTGGAGTCCCCAGCGATCAAGCACGAGGTGCTGAGTTCAAACCCTTGTACTACCAAGAGATAAAAAACAAAGACTTTAACACAGTATTTGAAGTGCTGTATGAGGCTGGGGAGGTGGGTGAAGGAAGAAGCTGGAAAACCATCAAGACCTTTGGGTTGTTTTATATAATGGAGACACGGGAGATGATAAAGTTGAGGGTTGCAGACTCTAGGTTTAAGGGCTTCACCTTCCCCAGTAAGTGATCGGACTAAAACAAGACGAGGAGGCTTGGGGGAGAGGGCAGGGGAGCCACAGGGCTGTGTGGGGTCAGAAGACATTGTGGAATTGAGCCCCAGTGAGCACATGGGAGGACACAGACGGAGGCGCAGGCACGGCTCCGCCAGGCCTCCTGGGCTCCCACCCGGTGCGCCCACACGGGAGCCCGGAGCTGCTCTGGAAGCCGCAGCACCAAGAGCAACACAGTGCCAAGAGCCACACGCCCCAGTGCTGCAAGCCCTATTATTACAAAGATGGCCCCGCACTGCCTCACCACCGGGCTTAGGACATCAGACCGGTCAGGAGGGAACGCGAGGGCTGAGGCTGCGGTCTTTCACACTCTCGTCATACACAGGTATGAATGTGATGGTCAAATAATGATTGAGGTCTTAGGGAGGGCAGTGTCTGACCCTGCATGTAATGACAGTGTGTCTGTGTTTATGTGTGTGTATGTGATACGTGTGAAGAAGGGAGGAGCAGAGGAATCAATAAGGGATAAGAAGTGAGAGAGTCACACATAAAACCTGGTAGGCTTTATGAAAAAGGTGCTCTTCTATAAACGGGGCTTGTACATATCTATTATTCTATTTTATGTTTGCTGGTTCTAAGGGCTTGAATGCAGGGCCTACGTGCTGACGCTCAGTGCTTAAGGCTGGTGCTCTACAACTTCAGCCACAGCTCCACATCTGGCTTTTTTAAAATGGTTAATTGGAGATCAGAGTCTCATAGACTTTCTGTCCAGACTGGCACTGAACCACCATCCTCAGATCTTAGCCTCCTGAGTAGCTGGAATTACAGGCCTGAGTCACCAGTACCTGGCTGAAATGGACATTTTTTTAAATCATGAGGTCCTATTGTCTTTTCTAAAAGAAATGATCCTGACGTCACTTCTGGGGTTACAGGTTTTCCTGTAGGACCCTTGGTGCTGTTTCAGGAGCCATTGTTTCTTTGGGCAAGATTTGGTAGTGGGTAGAAAAGATGCACTGTGGCCAGGAGCCAGTGGCTCACACCTGTAAGCCTAGCTACTCAGGAGGCTGAGATCTGAGGATTGCGGTTCAAAGCCAGCCGGGGCAGGAAAGTCCATGAAACTCATCTCCAATAAACCACCAGGAAACTGGAAGTGGCATTGTAGCTCGGTGGTAGAGCTCGCCTTGAGCTGAAGAACTGAGGGACAGTGCTCAGGCTCAGAGTTCAAGCCCCATGACTGACAAAATGAGCACCCTACTTTGGGAGATGAGCGACAAGAGGAAAATGCTTTAACAATGACTGTCGAATTGCATTCGGTTATGTTAGAACCATAACATGTCACGTGACATTGCAAGGATCCTTTCTGAGAAGAAAAGGAGACATTTAGCTGCAGGGGAGCTGGTGGGTGACATCCTTTCCCTTGGGGCTGGTGGCAGCTCCGCCTTCTTTCTACTCAGTCCTTCTGGCTCAGCCCAGTCAGAGCAACCATCTCCTATCGCGTGCCTGATGAATGAATGCACGCATTGAAGGGGCATGCGGCCAGCAGGACAAGACTTGGCGCTGCTAAAACAATGCAGACCCAGCTAGCTGGAAGCTCGCAGGGATACAGTTTCTGTCTTGTCCTGAGTCCGTGTTCTCTTCCACAGGCGAGGGGCAGGGCAGCTGGGAGGGAGGGGGTCCACACACTCGCTTTTCCTGGGACTCCTGATGGAGTTGGTAGGAGACTCTGGTGTGGGAGGCAGTGCTGGATCTGTTAGTTTCCAGAATTTCCATAATGCATTAGCTCTTGGTCGCCGACTGAGTCATGTTCATCTATGTTGCTTGGTTTTCTCAAGTTGAGAGTGGAGAATTGGTGGAGATAAGCAAAGCCTTTTGAGGGACTTTTCTTGTTATTTTAAAGGTACAGAGATACAGATGTGAAAAGTAGAAACACCTAGCTGGAATCAATTGTTCAATGCTTGAATGCCACCCAAGGTTAGACAAAACTAGTCTTACTTTTTGATATACCTTTTTCCCCTAAGGTAGTATGACAAAAGGGAGACGGATGTTTGAAAATGTAGCAAAACGTTTTTGAAACAGAGAAACCAAAGAACAGAAAAACACTGGAGGAAGGAAGTCCCTCCATGGGGTCTCTGCGAATGCTTGCATTTATCCTGCAAACGCCTGCTACACTCGGTCTATGCCAAGTAGGATTCAAGTGAATAAACTGAGGGCCAGGTTAGCACACAGAACTTCAGAAAAGGGGCTAATAAAGAAAAAGGGGGACAATAAAAAATTGCCTCTGTTTCCATCGAAATAGTAGATATTCATTACTCTTGTGTGGTTGATTATCTTGTTTTAATTCTCTGCTTCTTCTAGGAGCTTCCAGTGTTCTAGAGCACAGACAGTATAATTTTTCTCCATAGATGCTTGATTTCACTCTAGATCTGCATAGCCAAAAGAAAATTTTCATTGTTATGATTAAGGAGTTGTACAAAGGGGGTAGTCAGGTAATGAGTACAAGGCTTCTTAGACAATGTCGCCCCTTCCTTCAGTTTAGCCATTTTCTTCTCCTATTCCTGCACATAAGTTGCTTAGATCATTTATTACATACAGCATATTAAATGCATTTGTTTATCCTCCCTCCCTGCATTCCTGTGCCTCCTTCTGTCCCCTAAAAAGACAAAAAAGGTAACAACAACAACAACAACAAAAAACACCATCAAGAACAAAAATACATGTTTTCATTTCCTGGAATTAATTTTAATAAGTCCTACTTTAGATGTTCACAGGCATTGCACCTTTGGGTTCCTCTGCCTAAGTGCATCTCCCTTCTGTCTGGTTGTTTGTGTATAACTACATAGAGCCATGGACATGTTATGTCCGGTGGTATTTCAGATCTAGCTTCCACATATGAGAGGAAATATGTGCTGTTTGTTTGTGTACAAATGCATAGAGCTGTGCTAAGTTATGTCCAGTTGTATTATAGATCTAGCTTCTACATATGTGAGAAAACATGTACTGTTTTTCTATCTGAGCTTAGCTCACTTCACTTAGCGTGATTTATACTAGATCTATCCATTTCCCTGTAAATGGCATAGTATTATTCTTTCTAATGGATGAGTAAAATTCCATTGTGTAAGGGAAAGAAGAAGTGAAACTATCCCTTTTTGCAGACGACATGATACTATATCTCCACGATCCCAAAAACTCCATCCCCAAACTTTTAGAAATCATAAGTCACTTCGGCAAAATAGCAGGATACAAAATAAACCCACAAAAATCAGTTGCCTTCCTATACACTGATAACGTACAGGAAGAGAGGGAAATAAAGGGAGCAACCCCATTCACAATAACCTCCCAAAAAATAAAATATTTAGGAATTAACCTAACCAAAGATGTAAAAGAACTATTTAATGAGAACTATAAAAAGTTAAAGAAAGAAATTGCAGAAGGCACTAGGAAATGGAAAGACCTCCCATGCTCCTGGATAGGCCGACTTAATATAGTAAAGATGGTAATACTTCCAAAACTAATATACAAATTCAATGCAATTCCTATTAAAATCCCAATGACGTACATCACTGAAATACAGAAAACAGTCCAAAAATTTATATGGAACAACAAAAGACCTAGAATAGCCAAAACAATTCTAAGGGATAAAGACAATATGGGAGGGCTATCCATGCCGAACTTCAAACTCTACTACAGAGCTATAATAACAAAGACAGCATGGTACTGGCACAAAAACAGACCCGAAGACCAATGGAACAGAATAGAAGATCCAGAAATAAATCCACAGGCCTACAGCCAGCTGATATTTGACAAAGGAGCCAAAGACATACAATGGAAGAAACACAGCCTCTTCAACCGCTGGTGCTGGGAAAACTGGGCAGCCACATGCAGAAAACTAAAAGTGGACCCCAGCCTATCACCATGCATCAACATCAACTCAAAATGGATTAAAGACCTTAACATTAAACCTGAATCTCTGAAACTACTGCAGGACAGAGTAGGAGAGACACTTGAACTAATAGGCACAGGAAGAAACTTCCTGAACAGAGTCCCAGGGTCACAACAAGTTGGAGAGAGACTCGACAAATGGGACCACCTTAAAATAAAAAGCTTCTGCACAGCTAAATCTATCGCAACTAAGCTAGAAAGACAACCAACTAATTGGGAAAAAATATTTACCAGCAATATATCAGACAAGGGGTTAACATCCTGTATATTCAGGGAACTCAAGAAACTAATCCCTCCCAAACCTAACAAACCAATTACTAAATGGGCAAGGGAACTAAAGAGGGACTTCTCAAATGAAGAAATAAAAATGGCAAAGAAACACATGAGGAAATGTTCATCATCCCTGGTGGTGAAGGAAATGCAAATAAAGACAACCCTGAGATACCACCTTACCTCAGTCAGAATGTCCCACATCCACAAATCAGCCAACGACAAATGCTGGAGGGGATGTGGAGAAAGAGGAACCCTATTACACTGCTGGTGGGAATGTACACTTATATAACCACTTTGGAAAGCAGTCTGGAGGGTCCTTAGAAAGCTAAAGATTGACCTCCCTTACGACCCAGTCATACCACTTCTAGGCATCTACCCTGAACAACAGGAACCAATATACAAGGACACGTGCACCTCCATGTTTATTGCAGCACTGTTCGCAATAGCTAGGATATGGAAACAACCCAGATGCCCCACCACAGATGAATGGATCCAAAAATTGTGGTATCTATACACAATGGAATATTATGCAGCCATTAGAAATGACAAAATAATGGCATTTGCAGGGAAATGGATGGAGCTAGAAGGAATCATGTTGAGCGAGGTAAGCCAAGAACGAAGAGACAAACGGTACATGGTCTCCCTGATAAGTGGATGCTAAATCCAAAATGTTAGGTGATACAACAAAACTAACAGGACTTAAGAAACAAAGAACTCCCGCTCATCTGGTTGAACCACTACTAAATATCCCCATGCTGCTGATCACAAATATGGTATATAACATGTGAACACTGTTATATATTACAGACTGTGGTAGACAATTTGCTCCAGGGAAGTTAGAATGTACTTGTGACTTTGAAATTATGTAATCGCTTAATCACAATCAAAAAAAAAAAAAAAAGAACCTCGGGGAAGGGAGGGAGGGAGGGGATGGTAGGGGGAAAACAATGGAGGGGGTAACAATGTTCAAGAGGAAGTGTACTCATTACCTCACTCATGTAACTGTAACCCTCTGTATAGTATCTTTACAATTAAAAAAAAATTCCATTGTGTATATGTACCACATTTGTTTTGATCCACTTATCTATTATAGGGCATCTGAGGTGTTTCTATAACTTGGCTATTGTGAACAGCAAAGAAGTGAACATGCACGTGCAAGTTTATCACACCTTGACCTGTAATGATCTTGGTAGATGCCCCAGAGTAGTATGACTGGATCATAGGGAAGTTCTATGTTTAGTTTTCTGAGAAATCACCAAACCTCCACCCAGAGTGGTTTGCACTAGTTCACATTCCCACCAATAGTGCCATAGGGTTCCTTTCTCCCTACATCCCCACCAGCATTTGTTATTGCTCAATTTCTCCACGTTGGCCAATCTAACTGGGGAGAGATGCATCTCCAAGTTATTTTGACTTGCATTTCCTTTATGGTGAGGGACGCTGAACATTTCCTCTGGTATTTATTTGCTATCCCTTTTCTTCTGAGAAGTCTCTCGTTAGCTCCTTTGCCCATTTATTAATTACTGCATTAGTTTTTTTGCGGGATTAATTTCTTGAGCTCCTTATATATTTTGGATGTCAGGTCTTTGTTGGATGTATTGCTGGTAAAGATCTTCTCCCAGTCTGTTGACTGTATTCCTCGTTTAGTAACTATATCCTCTTTTTTCAAAAAGCTCCTGCCTATACCTACAAGTTTTGTTTCTCCTCCTCCACCTTGCAGTACTTTCCGAGTTTCAGGTCTGATGTTGAAGTCTGTGAGTTGATCTTGATGCAAAGTGACAAAGAGGCGTCCAATTCTAGTTTTCTACATACGGATGTCCACTTTTTCCAACACCAAGTATCAAAGGAGCTATCTCTTTTCCAACACATATTTTTTGCTCCCTTGTCAAATATCAGATGACAGAAAGTATATGGCTTTATTTCTGGTCTACGAATCTGTTCCACTGACCTTTGCACATGGCCAGTAGAAGTTTAAATAACTTGGTGTAAGACCTCAAATGTGCTTGTGTGGTTTGATTTGGCCCCTTGAATACCTGTACTCCATCGCTGTAAATACTTGCTCAGATAAGTGCTGGTCCATAAAGAAAGTGACGGCAAATGGAACACAACTGAACTCAATGAAAAGCCTGGATCCCAACTCAGCACTCTGTAAACGAAGACAGAGCTGCCTCAGAATAGCGGTTTTCTCTGAGCATGAAAGCACACGGATGCAAGTTGCAAGCACCGAGTTTGCAGCGGCTTGCCACAAGACAAGTGTCGTAAGAATAGTGTAGCAAGAGCTGACTAATACAACGTTCACATGAAAGTTTAGCCAGTGTTGAGCATGATATAAACATGTCAAGTTTTGAGACCTGTGTAAGGATCATGCATTTTGATCTACAACAACAGTAATCTTAATTTTGAAACCAACTGAAAACTTGTTCCAGGCTGAATGCAAGCGCACAGAGGAAACCTGTCTAAAGAGGCCCATTCCGTCTGCCTCACACAAAGATATTACAGTGGGAGTCAGAAACACATCCCCTAGATTCTCATGTGTCCTGCAATGTGCAGTCCTTACTCTACATCTGTGGGCTTTGCATCCATTGATTTAATCAATCATGGATTGAAATATTCAAAAATATTGAACTGAACATGTACGGAGAGTATTCTTTTCACCATCCCTTAAATAACCCAGAAAAACAATTTCTACCATTACATTCTTCTAGATAAACCAGGTACTCCAGAGACTATCAAACATGATGTGCATATACCATCTGACAAAAGATACCTGCAGGGGATGCTTTATGCCAAAGATTTCATATAAGCTCCTGCAGGGGTTCTAGAGCCAGCCTCACATGGACTGGGGGGGCACTCTCATTTCCTTGTCTGTCCCAAGTCATTGCCTCTATCTTTTCTGCTCTACTTACTGGAGAATTACTTCTCATTGCTGCCACTGCCAATTTAGCATCTCTGTCACTGATGCTCCCTGGAGATGCAACTGCCATTGTCTGGAGGAACCTGCAATTCCAGAAGCCCAGGGCTCATGTCTACAAAGAAGGCATGTCTCTGTGTTTGCCAATGCTGCGGGAGCAGATTCTCTGCTGCTAGCATCCAGGCCTTCCAGTTGTCATCACACAATCCCAGTAGCCACCTTGTCCTGGGAATCCCTGTATGGTCAGGGCAGGGGTAGGGCAGGAGCTAGACACTGTGTTCTAGTTGGACTCTGCCTCCCCGATCTCGGGCAATGCTCACTTTCTGCAGACTCTACTTGAGCATTTTGACATTATTCCTGCTAAGGATCTCCTTGGTACTTCGGGGAGGGTGGCTTTACAAGACTGGCTCACCCACCATTGGTCACACCCATGGTCTTAGCTTTTAAACTGGGATCGCTGCATTGGGACTTCTTGTTCTTCTAAAACAGGACAAACCCAGGGCAGGTGGAGGGAGACTTCATGGACCCACCTGATGAGTATGTAAGCAAGAAAGAGACTGTGAGAAAGAGCTCCAGGAGAGGCCTGGGCTGCTCTGGCATGTGCTGAGCTGACTTAGAGAAGCAGGAATGTCCTGCTTTGAACCAGGAACAGGTAGGACCTGGTGAGGGTCTGGAGGCTGTGGGAATGAAGGGAGGCTGAGGTCAAGGCCACAAATGACCCAAGTTTCACACAACGCTGGCGTGCGGGAGCAGGAAGGAGGCAGAGCCACAGCCCTCAGGAGAACAGTGCTGTGCAGGAGCAGCTCTCCAAGAGACAGCCATAAAACGATTGAGAGACGGACAGCAGTGAAATGTTTTAGGGCTTTGGGTTGCGGTTTTATGCTTGTGGCATGTAGAGCATTGAGTTATGTTCTTAGAAATGTTCCATGACTCTATCTAGACTTTCAGAGGATGTTTTCAGCTCTCCTAATGCAACTGCCACACAGCGTCTTTGGTGTGTGTGTGTGTGTGTGCGCGCACGCGTGTGCACGCGTGCATGCCCATCATCCTAGGGCTTGGACTCGGGGCCTAGGGACTGTCCCTGAGTTTCTTTCGCTTACCACTTGAGGTGCCAGATCCATTTCTGGCTTTTTGGTAGTTTAGCGGAGATAAGAATATCATGGACTTTCCTGCCTGGGCTGACTTTGAAATGTGAGTCTCAGATGTCAGCCTCCTGAGTAGTGAGGATTACAGGCGTGAGCCACTGGCACCCGGCTACAGCTGCTTTTTAATGGGCTTGCTTTGTATCCTGCATATTCAGAAGAGATGGAGCTAAACCATGCTGACTTCCATCTACTTCATCAGCAGGGAAAGGAAGAGACAGAAAGAAAAGGAAGGAAGAAAGAAGGAAAGAAAGGAAAAGGTACAAAGTCAGGAGAAAGATACATTTGCTTACTCAGTAAGAAAAAACCAATGACTGAACTGAAATAAATGCATAGCAGATTGTCTGAGTCTCTATGATGACACAGGCAGGAGGAAGGCCCTGGAAATGCTCATGTCTCAGGGATGTGGCAGGCTGTGGAGTCTCTCTTTTGCACATTTTAGCTATATTGCTGATCATTGTTGAATCTCCTTCATTCTGATAAATTCTGATTTATATTTCATCCACAAAGCTCATCCACCTACTTGTTTTCTGCAGTAAAGCTGATTATAAAAACTTTATTCTCCACTGTTTGGCTTTATTCCCTTTGTGAAAAATAAAAGTAAAATCCCTTCGATTCAAACGTGCTGCTTTAAATCCCTTGGTTGTAAGCAAGCCCCGGCTGTCCTCCACTGCATCCCTGCGTTTTTTGTCTGTGCATTCAATCCATGATTGATCAAGAATACTGCCAAGAGAACACATCTGTCGTGAGCATGAATGGATGCTCCCTGCTCAATGTTACCTCAACAACGCAGAAAAACAGCATCCACATGGCAGTGACACCGTACTGAGTCTTGCAAGTCATCGAGAGGTGAGTTAAAGTGTGGGGAGATGTGTGCAGGTTCCATGCCAGCACCACAATGTTTCACGTAAGAGACGGGAGCAGGGACAGATCCAGGCTGTGGAGGGTCCTGGAAACGACGTTGTATGGAGACCGAAGGATCAATGCGAATCGCTTCATCTTTCTTCAGAACCTCTTGAACCAGAGCCAAGTGACATTTTGGGGACAACTCCGTGGTGTGTGTCATTAGCAATCATCGGCCTTGTTTAGTCCTTCTTGCAAAGTTCGAGCTGTTGAAACTCAGTATGATTCCTGAATGAAAAGTAATTTGTGTCCGGCAAATGGAACAGATCTTAAAAGAAATGGCTCACGGTGATTTAGTGAATTGTCAGGTTTCCATTTCATAAATAACAAAACAGAAATTAGGAGCATGTCAGAACTCATGAGCACGCTCACATAAATAAAAGTGATTTTTTTTTGTTAGAACTGGTAAATTATGCTTCTCTAATTCACATTGTCACACGCGGTACCTTGCTGTACACCCTGTGGCGTGTTTGCTCCCTGCCAGTGTCACAGTTCACCAAGACAAACACGCAGCGGAAGTGATATAATAGGAATGCAATTATGAGTGAACAAATCTCATTTTTCTGTGTTTCACACAGTACTGCTTGGCTGTCCTTCCTCGGATGTGGCAGGGAAAAACTTATTGAAAACGGAAGATTAATCTCTCTTCTTCACTGTTCTCTCTCTCTCTCAAGTGTGAAGAAGAAATGAAAAGAAGATGGCTTTAGTCGCTCCCAGTTCTAGCTCCTGGGCAAAGGAAATCTCTAGAATGGCTCTGTGTGAGGTGACAGATGCTGGGGATTTCTGGTGGTGACACCAAGGCCCTGTGTCCAGGCGCTGGACTCCACTCTGTGTGTACAACGTAAATCACTGCGTTCATCTACCAGTGGGAGCCGGGCTCGCAGGGCCGCCCGGGACCAAGGTGGCCAGCCCAATGCGTCCTTGGAGACACCCTGCTGAGCCCGGGGAGAGCCCTGCTGAGCCAGGGAGAGCCCTGCAGCCCGGGGAGTGCCCTGCTGAGCCCGGGGAGAGCCCTGCTGAGCCCGGGGAGAGCCCTGCTGAGCCCGGGGAGAGCCCTGCAGCCCGGGGAGAGCCCTACAGCCCGGGGAGAGCCTGCAGCCCAGGGAGTGCCCTGCAGCCCGGGGAGAGCCCTGCTGAGCCTGGGGAGTGCCCTGCAGCCCGGGGAGCGCCCTGCTGAGCCCAGGGAGAGCCCTAATGAGCCCGGGGAGTGCCCTGCAGCCCGGGGAGAGCCCTGCTGAGCCCAGGGAGCGCCGGGTGAGGCTTGGTGTCTCCCCATGGCCTCCTGGAAGGCCCTTCTGGCCTCTCCATACCCGGCCACACAGGCTGTGTCCACTGCCATTGGCCACCCCTAATGACCAGGGTGCCTGCGTGGCTGCCCTGATTTCCAGGTGGGCAGTGAGCGGCAGCTGCCCCAGGAGGGTGGCCTATCGGAGGTGCGGGGAGCCGGGCCACGGCTGCAGCTACTGGAGATCCCGCCTGGAAGGAGACAGGACCAGGCCCGGCAGAAGCCAGCCTTTCCTGCTTAGGGAAAACCCACCGGTGTCCGTCCAGGGACATCCACGTTACACAGGAAGAAACGGAGGCCCAGAGTCACAAAATGACCTTGCTTTCAGGCTTTCCTTTCTTTTGCTTCTTCTTTTAAACTGTGTCTTTTGGTCTTTCTTTGTTGGTACTGTGAGGCGGGCGCTTTGCCCCTGAGTGACATGCAGCCCACCAAGCGACTTTCCAATGTAATGAGCAATGACCACATGTCTTAGAAATTCAAAGAGTTTATAACAAAAGACCCAGCACACACGTCTCCACCCTCTTCCGTATGGAGCCAAAACTGACTGCTCAAGAACGGGCAGATGAGCTGAGAATTATTTCCAGGGCTGGGGAGGACCACCTCCTTCCCTGGGAAGAGTGGACGGGGCCGTTTAGAGGCAATGGGTAAGAAAACATTTCAAGGTGTGTGGAGCATCTTGGCTTGATCTTATAAAGTTCAGGAAATTCTTTAACATTCCCTCTCCCTTCTCACCAACTCATTTAACAAATGTCACGGGTTGTTTTATCAGGGAAGACACCGTGAAAGGCATAAGGGTGAACAAGGAAGGTCCTCTACCATTAAAACCTACAGCAAACAGCTTGGCCCCTGGCTAGAGGGCAGGGGAGAGAGTGTGGTGTGGCATCCTCTGGGGATGTCCCCAAGGGATCAGGGGACAGACACAACCCCAACACCCTAGACATCTCTCCATAAACTATGCGAAGATGCCTTGGGTATTTAGTCTTATCGTTGCCTCTAGATATTTTGGTTGCTGAAGCAATCGTGTGTGTCCCGACACCGAGGTGAGTGGAGCTGATGGAATTCTTGAACCATGGAATTCTTGGACATGGAGGGCTGTGTGGCTGGCATCTACTGCCCACCTCTCTGTTCTTTTTCTCCGCCGAGACTTTCCACCAGAGACAGCCACAGACACTGAATGTGATTAGCCAAGTACAAAGGCCGAGAGCCACGGGGGGGTGTGTGGAAGAGGACTGCCACGGGGGGGATGTGGAAGAGGAGAGCCACGGGTGTGTGTGTGGAAGAGGACTGCCACGGGGTGTGTGTGTGTGTGTGGAAGAGGAGAGCCACGGGTGTGTGTGTGTGGAAGAGGAGAGCCACGGGGGGGTGTGGAAGAGGAGAGCCATGGGGGTGTGTGTGTGTGGAAGAGGAGAGCCATGGGGGGTGTGTGGAAGAGGAGAGCCACGGGGGGTGTGTGTGTGTGGAAGAGGAGAGCCATGGGGGTGTGTGGAAGAGGAGAGCCATGGGGGTGTGTGGAAGAGGAGAGCCACGGGGGGGTGTGTGTGGAAGAGGAGAGCCACGGGGGGGGGTGTGGAAGAGGAGAGCCACGGGGTGTGTGTGGAAGAGGAGAGCCACGGGGTGTGTGTGTGTGTGGAAGAGGAGAGCCACGGGGGGGTGTGGAAGAGGAGAGCCACGGGGGGAGGTATGGGAGAGGAGAGCCACGGGGGTGTGTGGAAGAGGAGAGCCACGGGGGGTGTGTGGAAGAGGAGAGCCATGGGGGTGTGTGGAAGAGGAGAGCCACGGGGGGGGTGTGGAAGAGGAGAGCCACGGGGGTGTGTGTGGAAGAGGAGAGCCACGGGGGTGTGTGGAAGAGGAGAGCCACGGGGGGGGTGTGGAAGAGGAGAGCCACGGGGGTGTGTGGAAGAGGAGAGCCATGGGGGGTGTGTGTGTGTGGAAGAGGAGAGCCACGGGGGGGGTGTGGAAGAGGAGAGCCACGGGGGGGGTGTGTGTGGAAGAGGAGAGCCACGGGGGGGGGTGTATGGAAGAGGAGAGCCACGGGGGGTGTGTGGAAGAGGAGAGCCACGGGGGTGTGTGTGTGTGGAAGAGGAGAGCCACGGGGTGTGTGTGGAAGAGGAGAGCCATGGGGAGTGTGTGGAAGAGGAGAGCCACGGGGGGTGTGTGGAAGAGGAGAGCCACGGGGGGGTGTGTGGAAGAGGAGAGCCATGGGGGTGTGTGGAAGAGGAGAGCCACGGGGGGGGTGTGGAAGAGGAGAGCCACGGGGGGGGTGTGTGGAAGAGGAGAGCCACGGGGGTGTGTGGAAGAGGAGAGCCACGGGGGGGGTGTGGAAGAGGAGAGCCACGGGGGTGTGTGGAAGAGGAGAGCCACGGGGGGTGTGTGTGTGTGGAAGAGGAGAGCCACGGGGGGGGTGTGGAAGAGGAGAGCCACGGGGGGGTGTGTGTGGAAGAGGAGAGCCACGGGGGGGGGTGTGGAAGAGGAGAGCCACGGGGTGTGTGTGTGTGGAAGAGGAGAGCCATGGGGGGGTGTGGAAGAGGAGAGCCACGGGGGGTGTGTGGAAGAGGAGAGCCACGGGGGTGTGTGGAAGAGGAGAGCCACAGGGGGTGTGTGGAAGAGGAGAGCCATGGGGGGGATGTGGAAAAGGAGAGCCACGGGGGGGTGTGGAAGAGGAGAGCCACAGGGGGATGTGTGTGGAAGAGGAGAGCCACGGGGGGGTGTGGAAGAGGAGAGCCACGGGGGGGTGTGTGGAAGAGGAGAGCCACGGGGGTGTGTGTGTGTGGAAGAGGAGAGCCACGGGGGTGTGTGTGGAAGAGGAGAGCCACAGGGGTGTGTGTGTGTGGAAGAGGAGAGCCACGGGGGGGTGTGTGGAAGAGGAGAGCCACGGGGGTGTGTGTGTGTGGAAGAGGAGAGCCATGGGGGGGATGTGGAAGAGGAGAGCCACGGGGGTGTGTGGAAGAGGAGAGCCACAGGGGGGTGTGTGTGGAAGAGGAGAGCCACGGGGGGTGTGTGGAAGAGGAGAGCCACGGGGTGTGTGTGTGTGGAAGAGGAGAGCCACGGGGGGGTGTGGAAGAGGAGAGCCACGGGGGGGGGTGTGGAAGAGGAGAGCCACGGGGGGTGTGTGTGGAAGAGGAGAGCCATGGGGGGTGTGTGGAAGAGGAGAGCCACGGGGTGTGTGTGGAAGAGGAGAGCCACGGGGGTGTGTGGAAGAGGAGAGCTACGGGGGTGTGTGGAAGAGGAGAGCTACGGGGGTGTGTGTGTGGAAGAGGAGAGCCACGGGGGTGTGTGGAAGAGGAGAGCCACGGGGTGTGTGTGGAAGAGGAGAGCCACGGGGGTGTGTGGAAGAGGAGAGCTACGGGGGGGTGTGTGTGGAAGAGGAGAGCCACGGGGGTGTGTGTGGAAGAGGAGAGCCACGGGGGGGTGTGTGTGTGGAAGAGGAGAGCCACGGGGGGTGTGTGTGTCAGAGGAGAGCCACGGGGGTGTGTGTGGAAGAGGAGAGCCATGGGGGTGTGTGGAAGAGGAGAGCCACGGGGGTGTGTGGAAGAGGAGAGCCACGGGGTGTGTGTGGAAGAGGAGAGCCACGGGGGGTGTGTGGAAGAGGAGAGCCACGGGGGGGTGTGGAAGAGGAGAGCCACGGGGGGGTGTGGAAGAGGAGAGCCACGGGGGGGGTATGTGTGGAAGAGGAGAGCCACGGGGTGTGTGTGGAAGAGGAGAGCCACGGGGGGGTGTGTGGAAGAGGAGAGCCACGGGGGGGTGTGGAAGAGGAGAGCCACGGGGGGTGTGTGGAAGAGGAGAGCCACGGGGGGTGTGTGTGGAAGAGGAGAGCCACGGGGAGGTGTGGGAGAGGAGAGCCACGGGGGGGAGTGTGGAAGAGGAGAGCCACGGGGGGTGTGTGGAAGAGGAGAGCCACGGGGGGGTGTGTGGAAGAGGAGAGCCACGGGGGGTGTGTGTGGAAGAGGAGAGCCACGGGGGGTGTGGAAGAGGAGAGCCACGGGGGGTGTGTGTGGAAGAGGAGAGCCACGGGGGGGTGTGGAAGAGGAGAGCCACGGGGGGGGTGTGGAAGAGGAGAGGCACGGGGGGGATTTGGAAGAGGAGATCCACGGGGGGTGTGTGGAAGAGGAGAGCCACGGGGTGTGTGTGGAAGAGGAGAGCCACGGGGGGGTGTGTGTGGAAGAGGAGAGCCACGGGGGGTGTGTGGAAGAGGAGAGCCACGGGGGGTGTGTGGAATAGGAGAGACACGGGGGGTGTGGAAGAGGAGAGCCACAGGGGGTGTGTGGAAGAGGAGAGACACGGGGGGTGTGGAAGAGGAGAGCCACGGGGGTGTGTGTGTGTGGAAGAGGAGAGCCACGGGGGGGTGTGGAAGAGGAGAGCCACGGGGGGTGTGTGGAAGAGGAGAGCCACGGGGGTGTGTGTGTGGAAGAGGAGAGCCACGGGGTGTGTGTGGAAGAGGAGAGCCACGGGGGTGTGTGTGTGGAAGAGGAGAGCCACGGGGGGTGTGTGGAAGAGGAGAGCCACGGGGGGTGTGTGGAAGAGGAGAGACACGGGGGGTGTGGAAGAAGAGAGCCACAGGGGGTGTGTGGAAGAGGAGAGACACGGGGTGTGTGGAAGAGGAGAGCCACGGGGGTGTGTGTGTGTGGAAGAGGAGAGCCACGGGGGGGTGTGGAAGAGGAGAGCCACGGGGGGTGTGTGGAAGAGGAGAGCCACGGGGGGGGGTGTGTGGAAGAGGAGAGCCACGGGGTGTGTGTGGAAGAGGAGAGCCACAGGGGGGTGTGGAAGAGGAGAGCCACGGGGGGGTGTGGAAGAGGAGAGCCACGGGGGGGGGGTGTGGAAGAGGAGAGAGCGGCCGTGAACATAGACAAAATTCTATTTTAGTCTCACTTACGTGTGGAAAATCGGGGCCAGTCTCCTCAAATGCTGTGCTGTGCTGTGCTGTGCTGCGTCCATGAGGACCAGGAGTTTTACTGGATTTGTGAATGAGGGGAGCACTGTGGTGCTGCCATCGGCCGCTGCTCAGACCTCTGCCTGGAGTCTGGACTAAGAGGACCAAATGCGTCTATTAATATTCAGCCAAATACCAATGAAGTCCTTGTTCTGGGTGATTTATTTATCATATTGATCTTCCTTTCCTAAGCCAAGAGCAAATTAAAGGAGCATTGGCTCATAGTGCCTGGAAAATGTGATACAGATAAAAATCAAGTTGTTATCTTCTGTGTACTTGGAAGATCATTTGGAAACCCTATTCTTTCAGTGTTCCATATAATGTGCAAAACACTTTTTTGAGGGAAAGAATGACTTTTGTGTAGCATGGCAGTGTTTTCCAGAAGGCATCTGTGTGTGCACAGAACAACTCATTACCAATGCCACTGGTGCTTTTGCTGCTGAAAAAAGTGTCAGCCAGTTGGCTCCATCCCTGGGTTCCTGCTTCCACCTGCTTTCCAGCTGGCCTGTGTGTCCTCAGGAGTTCTGCGCACGGGCAGGGGCTGAGGTGGAGGCTGCAGCGGGCCTGAGCCCTCATAGGTCCGCGTGTGAACGCTCACAGAGCTCAACAGACTGTCCTGGGCTGACGAACTTCCAAACTGTCTGTCTGCTGTATTTTCTTTGAAGGGCTTTGAAATACTGCCGACTTCATGCTCAGCTGTGGGGCTGTGAGGAGGTGGGGTGATGGCGTAGGAACTCGAGGCTCCTGTCTGCAGAGGTCACAGCCTCCAGGGGCCAGCGAAGGCTGGCAGGTGACTGCAGGGGGGTCACAGCACAGGCTTCCTGGAGGCTTGCTTTGCCCAGGCACTGCTTGGTGCAGAGTATGCCAGAAATGGTGAACTGACCTTCCTATCCAGTCCTTCCTAATCCCACCCCAGGGGCCTTGTGATCAGAGCCAAGGCCCAGAACTGAAGAAAAACGCTCTCCATTCCACAACTCTCCCTGGTGCTCTGGAAAATCCTGAAGAGAGTAAAGCATGGTCCTCAGGGCCTTTTAATTCCCCCCTCATCTAAGGAAGAACGCTACTCCCATCTCCAGAGTCACAATCCCCAGGCTGCATGTGGTGTGCATGCGTTCATGTGTGTGCATACATGTGTGTATGTGTGCGTGTGCATGTGCACTAGTAACCCAGTACTTGAGTACAAGTACTGGACTTGAACTCAGGGCCGAGGTGCTGTTCCTTAGCTTTTTCACTCAAGGCTTTTGCTCTACCATTTCAACACCCAGCTACCAGGCTTCGTTGTACACCCTCCCCGTGTGAACACTCATGCACGTGCACACACTGCACACACCCATGCACTCAGACACACCCATGCACAGCCACATGCATCCACACTCACCTGCACATAGTGTGCTCACATAAACACATGCCTACACATGCGCCCACACACTCATGTTTGCACACACATTCACACTTAAGGGCACGGCACACACTCCTGTATCCTCACCTCCAGTCACAAATATTCACACTTCACATGCCTTCACCCCCCTCCTCCCCCCGGCTTACATGGCCTGGAAAATGCAATACAACCAAAAAAATCAAACATTTTCCATCACTTCTGGGTTTTTTGTATTTTAGAAAGGAAAGTGTTGTGTTACTTATAAATGCGACTTTCAGAGGTGTCAGGTGGTTCCAGGGGTTCTGAGAGTTCGTCAAGGCCCTGGGATACTTAGAGGACCTGAAGGGGGGTGAATGGGTGAGCGAGCGGCTGAGTTCGGGGTCTGGTGTTCAGCGCTTGCTCTGGTGTGGGGTCAGTGAGCCACGGGGTCACCACAAAGCACAACCTGCGCTTCTGCCACAAGTCAAGTGAAGCTGTTTCAGAGCGTGTAGTGTGGCCACGCCAGAGTGGTTTATGCAGCAGCGGACAGGTTCTCCTCAGTGAATTTTAAGGCTGCTGCTCTGTCTGCTATTAGTCCAGATTGAAGGGAAAGGCAGCCCACGGCTGGACTGAAAACCATGTTGTGTGTAGGCTCTTTGGTATTTGCTAGAATTTTCCTCTTTGCATGACTGAAAGAAGGTTAGGCGTATCCTTCCCCTTTAGGAGAAGTTTGCTGTGCTGTTGTTTGATTCTTGGAAATTTAAATGCATTAGTTATTGATATAGGAATAAAATTGTTATTACTTTGTATCTCTCACATTTTTTATGTTCTTTCAACTTTCAGTTGCTTCAGTGTGAATCTGTGTTAGGTTCACGCTGGTTGTAAATTGCTACAGCTTCTGGTGAGTTGTCCTTCATGCGCTGTGTCCGGGGATCTCGCCAGAGCCCAGACCAACAGCACCTTTTCTCCTGGCTGCTTCATTTATCTGCTGTGTCTGCTCTCCCTCTCCCATTATTCTCAGCCCCAAATTTTAGGAAGGTCCACTTACAATGTCACATGGCTAAGGGTTGTTCCACACATGTATTTAATCTGGCGTTTAATCCTATTGTATTTCTATGTCTAAAGCTACTTATCTGATCCTGAACCTACAACTGTGATTTGTGCTTGATAGTTACTATCTACTATAGTTTGGTTGTTGGTTTTGCTTTTTACCCCTTTCCTATCTTCTTAAAAGCAAGGTTGTTTAAAAACTTTTTAATTTTTTTTATTGTTATTGTGCAGGTGATGTACAGAGGGGTTACAGTTAAGTAAATCAAGGTTACCTCTCCTCGCTTTCTCCAAGCTCTAACAAGGTTTTTATAGTCCTCATCTTCTCTTTACTGGCTTAGAAATGACAAATTTTATTCCCACTCTCTTTAGAGCATAGTTAAGATTTTTAACCTAAGAAAATTGGAAGCAATTTCAAAATTGCACAAAAGTTTCAACTCAAATACCAAGAACACTGATGCAGCAGCTCTCATACGTGTGTGCCTTTTCTACGGACAAGGAGGTGTTCCTGCGTGCCACTGCGCATCCCCACGGCAGAGTCCCCAGGCCAGGGCCGCGTGGGCCTCCACACGTGCATGCCAGCGTGCCTCCAGGCTGCACGGGGCTCTGGTGGCTTGTATCCGGAGGTGCTGGCATAGTCTCTGGGGTGGTGTTCCCTCGCTTCATGGTCATCAAGGTAGGAAGAAGAGCTTGGTGACCTTGCCTGGAGCTGTGAAGAAATGCCTCACATGTGGGAATAAATGTGTGTGGGGCCAGGACAGGAGAAAGAAAAGAAGTCTTTTCAAGCTTGCATAACCGAGAAGATACTGGTTACTTGTTGAGCTAAAGCTGTGGTTGTGCATGTATTTAGGTAGCTGCTTCTGTTAGGAGACAGATTTTCCACAGCGCAGTGGCTCTAACCCTCACTGAGCTCCAACCCTGGGCTGCGCCAAGACATTGCTCATAGACAAGGTGGGGCTGAGCAAGCTCTTAGGGTCTTACTGGACCCTCCACTGATACTGCATGAGGCCAGAGCTGCTGGGTGTGTGTGTGTGTGTATGTGTGCGCACGCGCGTGTGTGTGCACGTGCATGCACGTGCATGAGTGTGCATGCATGTGTGCTATGGTCAACACAGGAATTGAGAAAAACCCGAGCCTTTCTTTGAAGACAAACAGAAAACTCCCTTCACTTGTGAGAAATTTCTGATTCAACCTGAATCCACTGTCTGGTTTGTGTGTGGAAGGCATTCCACGCCATTCCAGGCTGTTCCAAGGCATTCCAGGACATTCCAGGGTGCTCCAGGCCATTCCAGGGCATTCCAGAGTATTCTAGGTATTCTAGGGTGTTCCAGGTGTCCCAGGTGTTCCAGAGTGTTCTGGTCTGTTCCAGGCCATTCCAGGGGGTTCTAGGGTGTTCCAGGGCATTCTATGCAGTTCCAAGGTGTTCCAGGGTGTTTCAGGGTGTTCTAGGTATTCCAGGTGTTCTAGGGTGTTCCACAGTGTTCCAGGGCATTCCAGGATGTTCCAGGCCATTCCAAGCCATTCCAGAGTATTCCACAGTGTTCCAGGGAATTCCACAGTGGTCCAGGCCATTCTAAGCCATTCCAGGGTGTTCCAGGTCATTCCAGGCCATTCCAGGGCATTCCACAGTGTTCCAGGTCATTCCAGGCCATTCCAGGGTATTCCACAGTGTTCCAGGGCATTCCGGTCCATTCCAAGCCATTCCAGGGCGTTCCAGGCCATTCCAAGCCATTCCAGGGCATTCCACAGTGTTCCAGGGCATTCCAGGGCGTTCCAGGGCATTCCAGGCCATTCCAAGTCATTCCAGGGTGTTCCAGGTCATTCCAGGTGTTTCAGGGTATTTCAGGGGTCCCAGGTGTTCCAGAGTGTTCCAGTCTGTTTCAGGCCATTCCAGGGTGTTCCAGAGTATTCCAGGGGTTCTTGACCATCCAGGGTGTTCCAGGGCATTCCAGGCTGTTCAAAGCTGTTCCAGAGTGTTCCAGGCTATTACAGGACATTCCAGGGTGTTCCAGATGTTTCAGGGTATTCCAGGGTGCTCTGGGATGTTCTAGGGGCTCTTGGCCATCCAGGGTGTTCTAGGGTGTTCCAGGCTGTTCCAGGCTGTTCTAGGGTGTTCCAGGCGATTCCAGGCCATTCCAGGTTGTTCCAGGATGTTACATGGCACTCTAGGCCATTCTAGGCTGTTTTAGAAAGTTGAAGCACATGTCCAGGACATGGCCAAGGCATGCAAAAATGTGGGGACGAGTGTCTGGATGGAACCCAGGAATCAGTGTCTAGGTGCTGAGACAGAAAGAAAGCTGGAGTCAGTCTCCTGGTCCCTGGGGAACCATGCTGGGAGCACAGTGGATGCAGAGATGGAGAAAGTTCTAACTTACATCAGAGTAGTTTTGCATCTGTGCTGCAGATACGGCTTTCTTTGTCACCCAGCGTGCAGCTTAGGGAATCAGGGTGTCCCTGATCCTTTGGGGATAGCCTAGAGGCACAGTCCCTGTGGTTAGTCATTGTCTCTAGAGTGTTCCTCCTAACTCTTGCCTCTTCATCCCCTTGAGCCCTGGAGTGAAGGGAGAAGAGTGTCAGTTGAAAAGCAAACTCTTCTTTCAAGTCCATAGAAGAGATCAAATGCAAGGGGGAGAGGTGGGGAGGTATGGTGCAGACCAAACATCCTCTCCACAGACAGACTGGAGAGGAGTAACAGGAACCAGCCATGACGTGTTTACAGCGTCCGGGGAATCATTGAGTATCGCTGAGATTTTATGAGCCAGACAGAGAGGACTGTTAAAGCTTGCTTCCTTTTGCTCTTCAATGGGTTTAATTAAGGTTGGACTTGAGGCTTAAAGTGGTTTGAAGACTTGAGATTTAAAATGAAACAACCCAAGAAACCCACATAAGCTGGGGGTGGAAGGCGGGGTCTGCTCTGAGGCCCCCTCATGGGTTTGTGACTGGAGGCCCCACGTGGGCTGGGCTTGATCTGGAGGCCCCACACAATTGGAGGCCCTCGCGGGCTTGTCATCTGGGAGCCCCACACTGCCTGGGCTTGATCTGGAGGCCCCACATAGGCCAAGATCTGCAGCCCTCTAAGAGCAACATTTCTGCTGTTCTTACTCAACAGGTATTTTGAATGTGCTGGGACAAATGTTCCACAGTTTGCGTAAGTCTTTATGTCCACGCCCTTGGGTTGGCTGCCTGGTCCTGCTCATTGTGGCCCTGTCCCCTTCACAGCACCCTCTGGCCACAGATGCTTCTGTGCCCCAGAGAATATGTCCTGCCATGGTTCCCAGGCCTTGTTTGGATGCACCTTCACTTAGAGATGCTCCAAGTGGTGTGACAACAGAGATATCATATTTAGGAGAATGGTTTAATAACAGGCTAATAGGCAGCTTTGAGTCTAAACAGTGATTAGCACAGATACAACTGGTGCTGCTGTGTCACAGAGGGGTCTCTGATGGAGGTTCCCAGCTGCGTCTGGTGAGAACAGGAGTGGTGGACTCTGTGCCCACGCCCACCCACCCTCCACGTCACCTCAACCACGCCACGCCAGCAGGCTTCTGACTGGTGTGGGCCCTTTGACGAATTCTGAATGAGAGAGTTTCCACCTGGAAAGCCAGACCTCAGCCCCATATTCAACACACAGTGAGTGCTTCGTTATGTATCTGCTAATGAATGATTTCCTTTCAGATGTTAAGATCCTTTGAAGATCTCAAAAGTAATCATTTCTCTATATTCACTGGCGCCTACTGCCTGGAAGCATGGTTAACGTGTGTGTCTTACACATCTCAATGTGTCTGACACATCTCAATTATCCAGAGCTTCATGGAAGAGAGGGTGGGGCAGGGATCGCAGCCAGGAGAGCCCGTTCCTCCTTCTGAGAGGAAGAGGAGTGCCCAGGAGCATTGTTCTCAAAGATGAGCTTTACCCTGTCCCCGGCTATGACTCCTGTGCCGTGGCCAATCTCAGGGCAAGTCGGTTTGGTGGTTTCTACTTTCTCAGCTCTTTGGCCACAGGCAGAAGGGAGGGTGTGTGGCCAGCAAAACTGTGTTTGATCTTAAGAAGGAGGAGTCCCAAAGGAGTCTTATGAGACAGCGGGGCAGCTGCACAGTGAGAACAGACACATCCCAAACCCACACGGGGTTTGGTCCAGGTGCTGCTCTGCGAATCTGGGCTGGCGGTAGCCTGTTTGGCCTCATTGTGGAGGACCAGGATGAGGGCCAGCGGCAGGCCTCGTAGGAGGGTCCTGCATGCATTCGAGGGGTGGGCAGGAGACCGTTCCAGAGGAGGCAGATGGCTGTGGGAGGGGAGGGCTGGCTGAGCCCGGAGCTCAGGGCACTCCTGGTGGATCTCAGGCTTGGCTTGGGTGGAAGGAGGGTGTCAACTTCTGGAAACTTATGCCCCTAAATTTGGGTATGAGACTGGAAAGCCATGAACAAAACCAGTTAATGATATTCGTGAATCTATGAGGAAAAACACTTGTATGGAAGTGGAAAGGAACACAATGCACACAGCATTCTCATGTTGTTTTGGAGAGATCTGGCAAACATTTAATATGACCCCTCATAAACCAAAGCCAAATCTTCATCCGCAAGTAGGAAAGAGCAGCCCTGCGGGAGAGAGGGGCGGGAAAAGGGCTGGGAGCTGCGGGGAGGAGGGGGAGGGCGGGAGGAGGGGGGAGGATTTGCACACAGGGAAGGGATGAACTGCAAGCTGGGTAATGAGATTCTCTGGGTGGGCTTTCAGAGCTCCTGTGAACTGGGGTTTATTCTTGAAATGGTGTTAAGAGGAAAAGCTCAGGCAGGCTGCCTTGTATGAACAGGCCAGGGAGAAACTCCGTGCATGGGATTGCTGGGCTGCCTGCGCAGGGCAGGTCTGAGCCTGAGGAGAAGGGATGGGCAGCTTGACTTCTCTGAGCTTTCTTAGGGTGTAGGTGGCATTGTCTTGCTGTGCCTGCACATGGTTCTCCAGGGTTCCAAGGTACTCCTGGAGTATCCCTGCACGATTAGGGTGTGTGTGTGTGTGTGTGTGTGAGTACATGTGCATGTGCGTGTGCAGTGCTGGAACACCTTGCATATTAGCTTATGCAAGCACAATATCCCTCTAGCCGCCCCTGTCCCCTCTTCCCCCCCACCAGGCACACAAATCCTCTTCTTAACAGCAACTCTAGTCAGATCTGAATCACTGGCCACACCAATACTTGCCTTCCTGAGCCTTCAAGGACACTCTCTGCATATGTGGCTGTATCTTGAGGTATTTGTTTGGGTTAGAAGGGGGAAAAGCAGTCACCTGCAACTTGTAGGAGTGAAGGAGAATGTTGTGCAGGGCAAGCCTCTGCCGGCCCGGCCCAGAAGACCGGCTTGCGTCTGCACGGAGCGAGCACACACAGGAAGTATCCGCAGAATGCTCACTCCCAGAGCCGTGAATGCTTCTCATGGCCCCATGTGCTTGGATTCCAGCTCTGAAAACTCAGGGCCCACCCCAAATATGACCTTTCACCATCTCTACTTTGTGGTTCACTCGGCCCCACAACAGAAAGTGTCCTTTGTCTGCCTGGTAATAGGGATGTTATGTCTGCTGTGCTAGAAGAGCGTGGTGGAGTCACAATCAAGGCTTTGTGTGCTTCGCCCAGCGTGATTGCCCTTGACTTTGGGGTTTGGAGGACACCTCAGTAGGTTGAGCTGAAAACCAAACCTCTGCCACCACGCAGAGGAATCACACACGGCAGCTCTGTGTGTGTGAGGGACCGCAGGCTGGACGTGTCCATTGTCAGCATGGGGAGCCTTTCGCATTGCTGCAGCCTAGAGCTCCTGAGAGACAGATCCCTTCTGTGCTAAATGCTTGCTACCGGGTTCCCCGGGAAGGCTCATTTGTTCACCTTGTGGATTTCAGCTCTGTGTGGATGGCCGGGGGGCGATGTGTGTCCCTTCGCAGGATGGAGCTGTTCTCTTCCGGGCAGCGTGCCCGGGTCTGCTTGCCCTTGCTGTCTAGCTCTGTGCCGTGGGGACCTTCAACCATCCCCAGTCTTCACGAGGTGTGGGCGTTTATCAGATCTGGGGAAAACAGGGAGGCAGCAGTTCACCAAGTGTTCTGGGCTCGCTTTCCATAAACTTGGGTAGGACCTGCAGGCTCACTGTTAGAAGCCAGAGCTTCTGGCAAGTAATTGGAGGAGAGCAGTTGCTGTTGAAGGAGACAATTGATGCAAAACAGAGGAGGAGACAACAATGCTTGATAAGAAATGTACTCATTACCTCGCTCATGTAATAGTAACGAAATTGCTCAAGCATCACTAAGACTTCTCAAAAACGAGCATCTTTCAAGGGAAGGTGGAGCTTTTGGTCAGTGTCTCAGCTTGACCTGACATCCTAGACGGCCTTCCTTCTGCTTTGTTTTATTAAGTATGTATTCTCCACTCTATTTGGTTGAGCACAGCTCCCAGACATATGTCTCCCATGCTATGGTGAGTTAGGACAAGAAGAGGGAACAGAGTGCCGAAGAGAAGGCCAGGGAAGCTAATTACAATTTTCCCCAAGTGAACACTGGTTTTGTAAGTTCTGACAAAAGTTCTGCAGAGCTCTGCAACTCTGTAAGCCTGTGCCTCTTCCAGAGAGCCGCCCTGCTTCAAATAACAAGCTAGGAGAATTAGAATTGTCTCTACTTACCCTACATCAGCCTCTGAAATAACAGAGCCACAACAAGTAATGTATGGCAGCCCTCCTCCCCAGTCCCTGATCTAGGTCAGCAAACTCTGGATTTACCCCTCTTTTGGAGCTCATGTATTCGTGCAAAAGGTAACTACCCCTCTCTTCCCAAACTCAGGATCAGGTCTGTAGAACATGGTGAGCTATTTGTCCTCTCATCTCTTCTCTCGTTCAGGTCACAATATTTCATGATGAAAGGGTCTCTACCCTCATTATTCTTTTTGTATTTAGCTCCCTGCCCAACGAAGAAAAAAATCCCAGGTCTGCAGCCCACATCAGTGTTCCTTCGGGCTGATGATTGTAAGACTCACACCAGGAGCTCACTGGCCTCTGGTTGGTCTGCATGTTAATGAAGTCACCTGGGCAGCTCTCCACTGGTGAGACCCGACAGCCTGATGCTCAGGAAAGAGAAGACGCGAAGGCCTCTCAGAAGTGTGCTTTTCCACAGAAGACAAAGTAAATGTCGAGCAAGATCAACTTGTGCAACTTTTAAAGCAGAGATTCATTAGCTTAAGGGCAACCAGAGAGCTGTCAGGATGGATTAAGGAGCCGAGCCTCAGTGGTACAGATGCAAATCCCTGGATTCTTTCTTCTAATTTGGCCCCAATTTTGCAGGAGAGTGAACAGCACAGCAATATTTGCTTCCTTGGGTAAATTCAGGGCACAGAGCTGAGATACAGTGTCATCACCGAGGGCAAGCAATGAAGGGTCAGTCCCAAGACAAGGCATTATTTTCTCTTGTATTAGAATATCTCAATTTCTCCTTCATTCCTGAAAGACATATGTGTGTGTCTGTGTGTCTGTGTGTATGTACGTGTGTATGTGTGCGTGTGTGTGTGTGTGTGTGTGTATAATAGTCTAAACTGACATTCTATTCTTTCAACATCTAAAAAATTGTGGATTTCGGGCTGGGAAGGTGGCTCAGTGGTAGAGCGCTTGCCTTGCATGCTCAAGGCCCTGGGTTTGATGCCTCAGCACCACATAAGCAAAAAGAAAAAAGCCAGAAGTGGCGCTGTGGCTCAAGTGGTAGAGCGCTAGCCTTGAGCTGAAGAGTTGAGGGACAGCGCCCAGGCCCAGAGTTCAGGCCCCACGACCGGACCCCTCCCACACTCCCCCCCAAAAAATTGTGGATTTTTTGTGGGATATGTTGTGAAAAATCTACTGCCTCCAGTTGCTTTTCCCTTGTAAGTAAAGTGGTACCTTCCCTCTGGATGATTTGGAAGTTGGTGTGTGTGTGTGTGTGTGTGTGTGTGTGTGTGATGTGTTTGTGTTGTTTGTGTGTATGTGTGTGTGTTTGTGCTATGTATGTGTGTTGTTTGTGTATATGTGTTTAGTTTTCAGAAATTAATTGTGCCATACTGATGCAGATTGTTTTGGTTTACTCAGTTTCCTGAACTTGTAGTCTTATATGTATCTTGTAGTCTTCTTTGTAATTTGTAGCATTATGTATATCTTGCTAGATTTGGTTTCAGCCTTTTCCCTCTCTCCCTCCCTTCCTTCCTTTATTTTATGGTACTAAGGATAGAACTGAGGGCCTCACACTTGCTAGGCAAGCTCTCTACTACTTGAGCCATGCCTCAGCTATTTTTGTTTTAGTTGTACTTCAGACAAGATCTCATTTTTTCCCTGGGGTCAGTTTCGGGCTGCAATTCTTTCATCTCCTCCTCTTAGGTCCCTGGGATTACAGGCATGAACTACCATGCCTGGTATTACCTTTTTAAAGGCCACCTTCCATTTTCTTTCTCTTCCAGGACAATGGCGGCATAAATGTTAACTGTCCATTGCTGTCACACAGGCCTCCGAAGGCCTGTCCACCTCTTGTAGGCTATTTTCTTCCTGTTATCGAGACTGCATAGTTTATCTTGTTCCATAATCCAGTTCACTAATTCTGTCTTTTATTCCCTCTAAGTTTCTATTGAGTTTATAAGATCTATTTATCAAGGTAAAAGTACCAACTTCTCCATTTTATTCTTACTGCTGCCTTCATTTTTTTACCTGAGATGTGTTAAATTTGTTCGTGTAGGCCTCCTACCCTTTCAGACATGTTTGTAGTCAACCTCTGAAGTACTTTTATCACACTGGTTTAAAATGCTTGTTACATAATGCCAGCATCTCTGTCGTGTTGCTTGGTTAGTTGGCAGTGCTAATTTCCCTTTTATCTTTGAACTGGTATTTACTCTTGGCATGAGGAGTAACTTTCAAGTGAAACCTAGCACGTTTTTGTCTTATGCCCTGAGATTCTGGATCCTGTTTAAACCTGTTTTAGCTAGCTGTCTGCCTTTGATACTGCTCTGATGGATGGCGGGGTGTGGGTACCATACCCCACTGCAACGCAGAAGTAAGTTTAGGGCCTTGAGTTGGCCTCCTTTGGTAGCCATGGCTATCCCCTCGGCCACGGGGGAGCTGTGCATCCCCGGTGCCTTCGCTGCACTGTCACGACCTTCCTGCTTCTGTTACCTCACCATCAAAGCTGGACTTTCCACTGCGTCTGCAGGATGACAGCCTGCTGGGAGGAGGGCTTTTCGGTGCCACAGGAGTGGGCAGAAGGCCAGGTCTCCCGCCCCCAGCCACCACTCACGCAGTGGGGCCTGGGGAGCACTCACGGCCAGAAGATGGGGAATCAAGCCCCATGGCTGATTTGGTCTTCTCTGACCTTACCCCAGAGGGGATGCTGGGGTGTTTGGTTTCCACTATGCAGATTTTCTGTGGTGTTTGGCTGGAGCAGGGCAGTTATGTAGAACGGTTTCTTGAGGAGGAGGAGAAAGAGGAGGAGAAGGAAGCAGCTATAGCCTTAGCATCTGTAATGCAGACTCGAAAAGACAGTAGGATTCAA
Organism: Dipodomys spectabilis; assembly: GCF_019054845.1. Classification (NCBI taxonomy): domain Eukaryota; kingdom Metazoa; phylum Chordata; class Mammalia; order Rodentia; family Heteromyidae; genus Dipodomys; species Dipodomys spectabilis. The sequence goes on from NW_024870711.1 coordinate 10,559,106, forward strand.
TAATCATTATTGGCTAAATAAATAAAATGTGTGTTTGAAGGTACTGTTATTATCACTTTCAGGAGAGGATCCTGTGGGCTGAACTCAGGGACTCATTCTTGAGCCACATCCTCTGCACTTTTGGTTTTATATTGTTTGTGTTTGAGATGCAGTTCACTAAGGTTGGCCTTGAATTTAGGTCTTCTTGCCTCCATCTCCCAAGTAACTGAGAATATAGGCAGGAACCACCCTTCGTGGCATCATTAATGCTTTTTTAAAAAGGGGAAATGGCAGTTGAGAAGTTAAGCAGTTTCTCTAACCTGTAAAACACAAACTTTATTACAGAAACTTTGATCCAAATTTCATATTCTTTCTTTGAACTAGAGGAACAAAAATCCTCTGTAGTTTAGTATGTGCAATCTTGCACTTATTAAGTACTGTGTAAGCTGAAAGGATGGGAAAATGTATGCTGAAGTTAGGACGATTAAATTTATAGAAGTTATTTATAGACTCTATCTTACATCCAAAGTAAGAGGAAAATGTACTTCTGATGTTTTTCAGGGAACAGAGTAAGCCCAGTGAACAGGATTGTTTTATAGGACAGAAGCCATCATGGAAAGCGAGGCAAGGGAGCGATTTGAACACAAATATTCCATTGAAAGATCACAATATTCTACCTTGTGTTTTGTACATGATGAGTAATTCTTGGCTTTACGTAAAAGCAAGCAGGCTGTGGCTTCTAAGCACCATTGCCAGGCTTTGGTTTCATAGGCCACCCTTCTGCTCTTGTCTAAGTAACTTGCTTTCCTTCCTTCACTGGGGGAACCAGAAACTGGGACCTGTGTCTTCTTGTGGCTGGTGCCTTTGGAAGGAAGCAGTTAGGAAGGACATGCAGGAGAAAAGATGTCGGCAGTATTTTCACAGGGCCAGGTCTCTGTCACTACCTGCAGGGTTGTGCGTCAGAACTCAGCGGCTCTGAGGAATGAGCTCACACCCCGTTGAAATTACAGGTTACAGAAAGACCATGCTAACCAAGAGAAATGTGATCACCAAAATGGCTTCAAAAATTAATGATCCAACTAAGTCCTTAGATTAGGTACTAATGTTAAGGACTCAACGATGTGCCTTCAGTAAAACCACTCAAGTATGTGTAGGGATTTAATAGTCCCAGTATGTTAGTCACAGAGCTCCAAGCTCATCATCCAGAGATCAAAGGGACAGAGCGTGGGAGGATTCCTTTCCTCATCTGTAATCCGAATCAAAACACAGCACTGAGGACCTGAGCTGGCTTCAGGCTGTTCATGGTGTTCAACTTCCTTGGCCCACAATTCCGTATAGGCCAACATTTCCAGGCTGTAGGACTGAGAGGAAGACAGCCTGGTGCGAGAGAACGCGAGGACTCCTCAGAAATCTGGTCTTGAGCCAGCGCCTCCACATTTTGTTCTCTGTGGTAAACTCCCTCTGCACTCAAATATCTCCATCCCCTTCTGATCACCAAGGGTCACCTTTTTGTCCATAACATGCAATAACTTGCCGAGGATGCCTCCTCAGTGTGGCTGCAGAGCAAATGTTGAACATCGATGGAACCATGGACTCCTCCCCAACAGACAGCTGGGGAGGCAGAGGGAGAAGCTGGTCACCTGCAGGTGCTCGGGTCTGAACTGTCAGGGAGACATCCCAGAAGCACCAGGGCGTGCGAGCCTCTAGTTGACTGGCTCCTGTGGGAGCTCCTGCCTCACAAGCTACCTCAGGGAATATGTCGGCGTAGGTGAAGTTGTTAGGAGTTCCTTGGGATCATCTGCCTCACTAGAACAAAGAACCTGCAGCTTTCCTTACAGGGCTGGAGACAGCTATGGGGCCTTCCACACCGACGCGTGAGGCGGCCATTAGACAATCAAAGGTGTTTTATACAAATGGACCCCATGGCTGCTTTTAGGGATATTGGACGTGGCTACCATGTGCTCAAGGCTACAGAGAACAACCTCAAACCTGGAAAATGAAGCTTCAACCAGGAAAAGTGGGTTTGGGAAGAGCGGGTCAAAGGTCCCAGGGCAGTGAAGTTCTCCAGGAGCTCAGGGGCCTGATCTTCGTTTTAACTCAGCAATGGGGGCATTGTACTTGGCTTAATGAGGTGGATCTTGTTTAGAAGAGCAATTGGCAGATGGAGAAGAATCCTCCTTCCATCCTGCTGTAAATATCATGAAAAATTAGCTTTCAATAGTTGTGCAGAGGTTTTGGTTGACCATATCAGTTTATGTGTACAATGCGTCCTGGTCAGGGTCAGTCTGTCTATCTGCTTTTATGCTCCTCTTTCACCTACAGACTTTTGACCCCATTTGGGGATGTTGCAGAGTCAATTAATTTGACGTGATGCAGGCTGTTGAAGGGAATATTTCACCTTGCAGAGGCTGGATGGAAAAATGTTAAATTTAACGTGCTGGACTTGGAAAAGCTGCTTTCTCTTTTCCAATGAATTATACTTGATTGCAAGTATAAATATAATGTAAAAGGAATTAAGAAAACAATGCGGTTACTATTTGTTTATTTCTGTCTCAATCATGTAGACTAGCCCAGAGTGGCTTTGAACTCAATACATTCCTTTCTCAGCTTCCCAAGTGCTAGGATGACAGGGACCCCTCCCCGCCCCATGCCTACTGAACGTGGTCCTCTTTAAATGGAAACTCAGAATGTATTTGTGTTATTTTCATGTGTAAGAAGGGAAGAAATCAACAGGGTAAAATGATACATTTTGTTTATCAGGTTTTCTCAAAAATTGTATTAAGGTCCATTCTAAGTCTTTCCCATCTCTCTAGTTGAAAAAATGAGAAGTTAATTTATTGCTTTAAAAAACTTAACAGCAACTAATCAGAATTATAACCTAAGTGAAATGGGGAGCTATCAGAATCATAGACATGCATCTCTTTTGGGGACAGTGTGTGGTACGCTAAGACAATTAAATGGTTTCAATCCCACTTTATCAAAGGGTTATTTTTGGATTAAAATTACATAGGCCCAACAAAATAGGTAAGAGTCGTCTTAACTAAGATACAGTTAATTTCCTGGTGAACGTTAGAGAAGTTAGCAATAACCTTTGCTGGCCCAGGTGACTTCTGTACAGATAATGTTGAATTGTATACCAGGAGGTGTGACTTCTAATCTGGCATCTAGTAACACTGTGTGTCTTCAGGAAAGTTACCTCATTTCTCCATAACATCTGTGAAACAAGCTAGCGCCGTCACTTCCTACCTTCCACACGCTTGCCACGCTTCCCTGGCTTCCTTTGGTTTTGAGCCACATGACTGGTTCCAAGCGAGTGCCAAGTCCTTGGTGCTTGGTTCAGGTCAGGGGACCTCTCTGTGGGTGTGGCGAAGTGCCCAGTGCGTGCAGAGTAGAAGATGGTTTTCCAGGAAATATGATAAAATATAGTCACTCTGCTTATGCTACCACTGGGGCTTCATCATTGTCTAAGAAAGTGGAACTCTTGCCCATCCTTTCCATAACTTAAAAAATATTTCGAGTTATAACCTCTCGCAGGCTTTGTTTCCTGTGCATGTCTAGCCGTTTATTTTAAGTATTGTGGAGATCATATTCTTCAGAATGTAGCCTTTATACCTGGAAGCCTGTAGGTCTGGCAGATATGTTATCAACTGCACAGTAAACATTTCCCAGTCTTCAATTTCATCTTAATTTTGACTGTAGTCCAAAAATATTAATTAGAAAATTCCACAAATAAGCCATCCACAAGTTTTAAATTGTGTGTTCTTCTGAGTGGCAAGATGAAATCTTATGCTGCTCCTCTCTGTGCAATCTGGGACATGGACTGTCTCTCTCTAGTGTGTCCACATGGTCTACATGGCTTTCTCATTAGTCATTTAGCCCCGCCTTAGTTATAGATCAAATGATATGGTATTTTGCAGTGCTTTTGTTCTTGTCCATGGTTTAAATTTGGTGTGTACCACCAAAAAAAACTCATGTATTGAGGGCTTGTTCCCAATCAAATAGTGTTCAGAGGTGAGAGTTTCTAGAAGTGATAGAATCATGAGGGCTTTGGCCACCAAAGGATTAATTCTTTGATGGATTCATCATGTGATGACATTATTGGGGAGGGGTGGAAATTGGGAGATGAGAACCAGTTTGCAGAAGCCACTGGGGAGATGCCTTTGAAGGGTGTGTCTTGTTTCCTACAGTGCTCCCTCCCTCCCTCCCTTTCTCCCTCCCTCCCTCCCTCCCTCCCTCCGCCCCCCCCTCCACCTGTCCACTATGAGGCAAGCAGCTCTTCTCTGTCATGCTCCTACCACCAGACAGTCTACTTCACTCCAGGCCCTAAATGATGGAGCCAGCTGACGTGGACTGACACCTCTGAAACCATGGACAAGGATAACCCTCTCCTCCCTATACACGTTTGTCCTGAGGTGTCTGTCACAGCAGGGAAACCTGACTAACACATCAAATAACCTGCATCTTACAGACGATGATTCCAAAGCACCAGAAAAGTGATCCTGGCAATGCAGGTGTTCTGAGGAGACTGTAAAATGCTTCATTAAGGGAAAAGCTATTCTAGATTGAATCAGGAAAGCAAGCAAGCGAGCAAGCGTTTGCTGAGGTGGTCCAGACCCAAGGTGGGAATGAAGAGTGTATGTAGAACTGAAGCTCCCGTGGTTTCAGTATTAACCCAGGTCTAGGGATACATCCCCTGTGAATACAGCCCTTTGGCCCTCAATGGCAGAAGAGACACTGGATGTGCAGGTTCACCAGAACCTTCACTGGGGCCCTCATGAGTGAGGCTGGGAGGCTCCTCCATGTTCTAGTCTGTGGTTCCTGTCTTCATGAGTCTCAGTGGGGTTTCAGTGTCGCAGTGAGCTGTCCAGCCTTTCATGTCAGATAGTCCCAGTTCTAGTATTTTATTACCCCATTTACCTGGCATGCCTGAATCCCTCCTACTCTCAGTTTCCTTCTCTATAAAATAGTAGCAGTTTGATGACATATTTATTTGTATGGATAAATGGTAGCATAAGCAATTATCGTCTTGTTTGTACACATTAGGAATTTAATACTATTAGAGACCAATTGGCAGCTGTTGGTGTCAATGATTTCAGTTCATCCTCATTATCCTTATGTTCTGTGTCTCTCATTCCTTTGAACACACAAGGACTGTCTCTGTTCTGGCAATGTTTGGCAGCTGGGTGAGCCAGAGCTTTCCCTTGGCGCTGTCTTTTAGGAGCAGCTCATAGCAGAGACAAAGAGTCCTGGCGGCGTCTGTGAGTGCAGGCTCCTCCCTCGGGAGCTCGTGACACGCACACCTCTTGTCCCAGTAGCATTGTCTTGGAGGTGGGCAGTGTTGGTCCTGTCCTGATTGCTCTCCTTCCACTCTCCCCAGTGGTCCCTTGCTATTTCCATTTATCAGTAATATACTTTTGAGAAGAAGCTGAAGCAAGATGATAGAAATACAAGAAGTAGAGAAGGTTCGGGTACAACTGTTGGGTCAAGGATGGTTTCAAGTAATTTAGGAAAAGCCCGCATGCACGGCTGCTCTGACACGTCTCAAGCCAACAACCCAATTTCCACTTATCTTCTCCTCCTGGGTTCAAATCAGAACCAATCTCCTTCACCTTTCCCGAGAGGTATGATTTCCAGTCTTCTCACCGCACTGGCTTCATGATTCATCTTCACTCCAGAGGTGGTCTGAGCAGGATGGAGTGCACGACCTCTCCCATAATTCAGGAGTGAGTCATCTCCGATGGCATCCGAGGCTGCATTAATATTTAAGCAACATTGTCACACACTGAGCTTCCTGCCAGAAAACTGAGAGGCTTCAGCTGAGTTTGCCCTCGGCCACATTTCCTCTATTGTGTTTTGCTATGGATTTTCAAAAACTTAATGCAGCCCTTTCTATTAACAGGGAAAGTGTTTTCTGACCTGTAAAAGTTTTATTGGTCTGGATCTCACTCACTTCTAACATCCGATTTTCTGTTGAACTTACACTGGACCTAACATGACCCCTGAAGCCCTTTCAAAGGTTTATTATCTTTCTCTGCTTCACATATAAAAAAATAAATAAAGGTATAGTCCATATCATCTTCATAGGAAAACTTGGCACTTTTAAAAAGATGAAACATGGGGCTGGGAAGGTGGCTCAGTGGTAGAGTGCCTTCTTCACATGCATGAGGCCCTGGGTTCGATTCCTCAGCACCACATAAGCAGAAAAAGCCAGCAGTGGTGCCATGGCTCAAGTGGTAGAGCGCTAGCCTTGAGCTGAATTGCTGAGGGACAGCGCCCAGGCCCAGAGTTCAAGCCCCATGACTGGCAAAAAAAAAGAGAGCTAATTTCCTTGACAATGGCCATTTCCTTAAAAAAAAGAAAAAGAAAAAGATGAAACCTTCATCACTGAAAGAGACCTTTGCATGTATAATCCCCTCTCCTGACTTGCTCTTAGTTTAACTGTTGATTGAAATGATTCATCCACTGTTCTGATCTAGACTCAAGTGCCAGCCTTCCAGTGGGATCTACCTGGGACAGCTCTTGAATGTGTCCTCCTCCATCTACCAAGGCCTGGTCATGTCCCTTCCTAGGGAGATGACACCCACGACTCATTTTCCAAAGAGAACTTTGCACACAGGCTGTCCCTGTGATTCCTGCTTCCTTGCTATAAATATTAATTATTCTTAAAAGTGTTCTGCTTTAAATACTAAATTAGTTATTGTACTTATCGCTTCCAGAAATGATACTTATTTTTCGTTTTGTATTCTTGTTACAGGAATCCTCACTGAGATATAAGGGACTAGAGAACAGGGATTTTGTGACAAGTATTTATTTAGGAACACAACAGTGAATAAAAATTGTGAGAACTCAATAAATATTTGTTGTTTCTCTAAATGAATGAGTGGTAAGTTCTAATATGGATCTGTACTTAGACATATGAAAGGACTTGAGTGACAATTTTAGATTAGGTTTTATTTTGTACTTATCTAAACTCATACCTAATGCAAAAGCAGGAAGGAATTGACTCTTGTTCAGTGGACTGAGACTGTGAAAATAATGATCAAAAAGTTTGTTGAGCTGGTGCTTGTGGCTCATTCCTTTAATCTTAGCTACTCAGGAGGCTGGGATCTGAGGATGGCAGTTCAAAGCCAGCCTGGGCAGGAGAGTCTGTGAGACTCAATTAATTACCAGAAAACTGAAAGTAGCACTGTGGCTCAAAGTGGTAGAGCGCTCGCCTTGAGCAAGAGCTCAGGGACAGCGCCCAGGCCAGAATTCAAGCCCCATGACTGACCAAAAAAGTTTGTTAGAAGCAGTCACCAATGGCTCACGCCTGTCATCCTAGCTACTCAGAAGGCTGAAATCTGAGGATCGCAGTTCAAAGCCAGCCCGAACAGGAAAGCCTGTGAGACTCTTATCTCCAATGAACCACCAGAAAACCAGAAGTGGTGCTGTGGCTCAAGTGGTAAAGTGCTTGCCTTGAGCTGAAGAGCTCAGAGATGGCACCCAGACTCAGAGTTCAAGCCCTCCCCCCACCCCCCCACCAACGAAAGATCTCTGGTTCGGAGGTGTTGGGATAGATCCAGGCCCTACCCACACTAGGTAGCACTGATGATGCCTGAGATGCACCTTGACCTCCTGCTGGGAGAGGCGCTTGCACAGCATTGTGTAAAACTTCTCCAAGAAACTTGTAGCTAAGTAGCTGAGGTCCAGACTCTGCTTTGTCAGTTTTCTCTTCAATATCTGGACGAAGGCTGTTATTCTAAACAAATGAACAAATATTGTGACTCCATATGATTCCCACACTCCTGTCTTCTTCAGCATCAGTTACTAACATACAACCCAATCAAGAAAATGGCGAAAGCTTTATAGCTAAAGGAAGAGATAAATGCTGACATTGTCTAAGTAGTTCCATTTTCTTTCAAAAATCAAACCAGAGTATTTCAGGCACTTTTCACTTTCTATGTTCGGAGAAGGTCAGTCACTTGAGAAGGAAGTGTGTTCTGGAGCAGGATGTAGTGTGGGCAGAGGGAGGAGACTGAATCTTGTTATTAGGTTTTACCTTCTCTGTACTAGTAAGCTGTAGACTAACAGTAGGGGAGAGAAATACATTGCATATTTGTTTTAGGGACAAAGGCTCATTTAGCCACACAGGACAGTATGACTGGGTTGTCACCAGTCCTTATAAACACAGCTGTTTTGTGTACGAGGTGCAGATCCTCCTTTGAGAATATAAATTGGGGAAGAAAGTGGAGGGGATGTTCTAGCCTCCTTTCTTCCCTGGGCTTGGGAACATCCTTTCCCACCTTGCACTCAGAGGGCACATGCCTTATTTGTATCTCCATCCAAGATGCGAAGCAAAACCCAGCATAGAAAAGTTCCATTGCCTCCATCCTAACTGAGAATAGTCTGGATAGTTGTTAGATCATTTTAAGTTTTTTTTTCCTCTAATACCATTGAGAGCTTAGAACACAAAGAAACCTGAGGGAGTTAACATTTCAGTAAGAGACAGCCATTCCAGCCAGGCAGAACCTGGTTCCTTCATGTCTTCAGCGAGCTGCTCTGTATGCTGATGCACAGTATGACTGCTGAGAACAGACTTCAAAGAAGCCTCTCATCAGCCACATATGGGCTGGCCTGGTGACTGGAAATCAACTCAGTCTTTGCATCCAGCAAGAGAAGAATTCAGACAGCCACAGAATAGTGAATATGACATGACAGTCTATTAGGAAAGAAATATGGCAGAAGTAGAGATTAGGTAGCATGAAGCCATGGAAGATGTCACGTTAGCTCACCTTCCCCAATCTCTTGGGTCAGGACACCAGCTTCAGATTTAACTAGAGAAAGTCTTGAGGAGAGCACAGGTGTGCATGGTTGAACCGGCCTAACTATGGTCGTGCTCTTGGCTCTGGTTCTGCTGGGCTCCGGGGAACTTGAGAGGAGAAATCTGGTTCCTATGGGATGATGTCTCTGGCCCTGGGATGCATTCTGGTCATGCTGGAAAAGTGTCCTCTTTTGGGGTGATCTGTCCTGCATGGCTCTGATATCTCTGAGGGGCAGTTTAGACCTTTGTCCTTAGGATGTCAGTGATCTGATCAAGTGTCTTTGTAGAGGAGAGTAAAACAACGACAAAACAAAACAGAAGCATCCATGCCAGGCCTTTCTCCTGCTTTTCGTTAGTTCATGGTAACAAAGTAGTTGTATGTCTTGGTTACCACCCACCTGCAGCAGACTGAAAGTGTCATCGTGGTGAGGTTGGGGCTCACTGTGGGTTTGGGTGTCACTGAGGTGAGGACAGGGCTCACCTGTGGGACTTGGGGTGTTGTCACGGTGGAAGTGGATCCAGGCTGTGGGCTGGATCATTACTTAAGATTGCCTAGGATAAATTCCTATTCCTGGGGGGCTGGGAAGGTGGCTCAGTGGTAGAGCACTTGCCTTGCATGCATGAGGCCCTGGGTTCGATTCCTCAACACCACATAAGCAAAAAGAAAAAAAGCCGGAAGTGGCGCTGTGGCTCAAGTGGTAGAGTGCTAGCCTTGAGCTGAAGAGCTGAGGGACAGTGCCCAAGCCCAGAGTTCAGGCCCCACGACTGGACCCAAAAAAAAAAAATCCTGTTCCTGGGTCCAGTCTGCAGGTCCCCAGTGGGCTGGGAGTTGGGGAGTTGAATTACATTTTAGGGTACCTTTGCCTTTTCCCATCACTCATGGCTAACTGCAACTTACCAATGTGATATTTAGAACACTGAGGAGTTTGATGGGAGCCAGTCAGCACCCACCCACCAAACCTTCCCTGGGACCTTCACTGTGCACAGGGAGCTGGGGGACCCTTGCGGGAGGTGTGGGGTGCAGGGAGCCCGGGAGGTGCTGCGGGGTCATGGGGTACAGGGAGCTGAGAGGTCCCTGGAGGCATGACTGGACTTGAGCAAATGCTGCTTCTGCTGAGAGGCTTTGTTCCCATTGGTCAGGGCAGAGGGAGATCTCTTGAGGATCTGGAAACGGAATGTTAGATGGTGAAGCCTTCAGAACCTCAAGAAGGTTCCAATTCTGCGCCTTGCGTATGAGGAATGTGTCCCTCCAGTCCTCAGAGCCTGATCAACAAGGAAGGCCTGGACTCAGCCCAGCTGGCAGTTGCTTGATTCAGCGTCCAGGATCAAATACCACCTACTTAATTCATAATGGTTATTTTACATGGGATGTGGGGGATGTAAATTTTTTTTTAAGTAGAGTTGCTAGATAAACTAGAAAATGTCTCTCATTATCAATAGACTAAATTGCCAATACAATCAGCTCCAAAGATACAGACTTTAGAATTAGCAGCTGTTGGCTATAAAATAACCTTAATAAATGTGGCAAAGAATATAGTGGGCAGGATGTAGAACACGTGTGAGCAGAAGGAGAAATTCAGTGAAGAAATGAAAGCCATACAGAGAATGGAAATTCCAGGCCTAAAATAAAGTAGAATCTTATGGCTGTATTTGTTATATTGTATTATTGCATTTAATAGTAGCTCTGAAACCTATGAAGTGGTTCTGGCAAGTGAGTGCATAGGAGATATGTAGCATACATATTACAGAAATCTATTTCCATGACTAGCGGACTCCATAAATAAATGCAATTATGATTTTTCAATGAACAATATTGATGTACATAAATACCTTATCAGAGGCTGAAAACAAAAGGAGAAATGAAGATTTATGAAATATAACTATATACTGGGGTATAACATAATTTTCCACTAAATTTCAAAGAACTTACAATTTAAAGTTCCAAGTTTTAGAAGCTAGGAAAAGAAGAATATCTTAGACCAATATAAATATAAGATGAGAACAAGTAATAGAGATAAAGCAAAATTCAGTGAAATAAGCACTTCAAAGGAGAGAACAGAACCATGTGAAGATTTAGAAAACTAACAAGACCTAATGGGTTAAGAAAAAAATAAAGTATAAACAATCAGAAAATTTGAAAGGCATGTTATTAAATATAGTTAGTGTAAAAATAAAATGAAATATTATGGGCAGTACAAACGAACCAAAATAAATTACCATAATAAATAACTATAATAAATGTGTCAATAAAGTCAATGACAATGAAAAAGACAACTTTTTCTGAACCAAAAAGAAATTGAAATTGGAATACTCATGTATATATGAATATTTCTAGTGGTTCACACCCCAGCCCACAGGTATATATGCATCTATACAAGTATATTAATATGCATATATTAACAGTGAACAATTGAATAGAAAAAAATTAAAGGCATCATTTTTCACAGCATCAAAAACATTCAAATGCCTTGGAACGCATCTCATGAATGATGCTCAAAATTATATAGCAAAAAATTCAAAAGTTTCTAAGAAGTTTGAAAGGGTACATAAAATAGAGAGCTAGATATGAACTGAGAGATTCTATTCATGTCAAAAAGATTATTCTTCCAGAATTAATACAATCCAAATCAGTATTCCAACAGGCTTATTTTTGTAGACATTTGTGAGGCAATTCCAAAATTCCTATGTATTTATAAAGTATACTTTTATTTTTTCTTTTATTTATTTATTTTTGTTGGTTGTGGAGGCTGAACTCTGGGCCTGGGCGCTGTCCCTCAGCTCCTCAGCTCAAGGCTAACGCTCTACCACTGAGCCACCTTCCCAGCCTTTTATTTAAGTTTTAAATGTTATTGTATTGTGAAGATGCTGTACAGAGGGGCTACAGTTACCTGAATAGGGTAATGAGTACATTTTTGTTGAGCATTGTTACCCCTCCTTTGTTGTTCTCCTACCATCCCTTCTCTCCCTTACCTCACTCCTCCCCCCACCCCGAAGTTGTGAAGTACATTTCCAACATAGTGTCTTATGAGTCTCACTGTTGCAATGGGTCCTCCTGTGTCCTTATTTCAGCACTTCGTTATTCCCCTTCCCCTCCCCAGATTAGATACATGTATATACAAGATGAAGGATACCAAAATCATACACAGTGAAAACAGGGGGTGTGCCATAGGGGGAAGAACATACAAAAGAAACAAAAAAATCACATAGGACAGTAAAACAACATCAACAAAGAAAGACCTCTTGTGTCCATATCTTGAGTCCTCTGGTGTCCATAACCTCTTGTGTCCATAACATTAGGACAGGCAAAGATTGCTCATATAATGTAGATACAAGAAAAGGACATGTGAAGTTTGACTTTTATCAATTTCTCATGATCAAACATATTCCATAACCTGGGAGCAAATATTATGGTGTACTTGTCTGTCTTGTACCTGAAGTGATGGAAACTGATGATAAAAAAAAATCTACAAATCACATAAAGATAGCAAATGACTTGAACATCCTATCAAATAAAATGTATGAAGGTCCAGTACATAGATCATTAGCCTCTTGGCCAAGGGAGGGAGTTTAAAGCCCCAGGGAGAACTCACGTCAAATCCCCACAGGCTGGAACACGAACGAGACAGGAGTAAAGTTGGCAGGCTTGCACGGATTGTTGCAGCAAGCGCCTTGACAGTTTCTCAAAGCATGCTCCTACAAAGGAGTGATCCTACATTCACATTTTTACCTGAAAGAAATGAGAATGGATGTTCCTCACAGCAGCAGTAGCATTTTCTTCTGAGGAGAAGGGAATGGATTGTAGTCTGTCCATACAAGAACCTTCTCTGCCACACAAATACCAAACCACCTTGTGTTAAGGAAGCCAGGCATAGAGAATATTTGCTATAAGATTTCATTCACCGAGGGAGGGGTAACTGTTTGACAAGAAATGTGCTCGTTACCTTCCTTATGCAACTGCAACACCTCTGTACGTCACCTTGACAATAAAATTAAATTAAATAAAGATTCCATGCACATGAAGTTCATAGGAGCAGAGAAAAACGTATGATGATAATAACAGGTGATGTTTATTTATAGGAAGATCATCTTTTGGGAGCCATGATAAAGTTCTCGGTTGTAATTTTCTTGATAGTTGCACGAATTTATATAATTACCACACCCAATGAATTGTACACTTAAGATATATGCACTTTAGTCTGTGAAAATTACAATTCCATGAAAACAAATGAAGCAATGATAGAATTTTTGTAATTTTCAGCACCGTGAAATGGTGGTAGCGTCTTCCGAGCACATTTTGCTTCCCAATAATGATCGTGTGGAGTGCGTTATTAAAGCACTTGTACATGAATGCTCTGATTTAATTCTCACAGTGAGTGCACCGTGTTTGCGACTCTGCTCCGTGACTGACAGGGAGGATTTCATCAGGTGAAGCTGTTTTCCTCTCCCCAGAGTGGGACCAAACCAGGCCTGAGGTCACCTCTCACCTCTCCAGGCCTGGCTTTTGCTGGATGAATAATAGCTGTGCCGTTACGCTCTCCTCATCTTGGAAAGGTCCTGCAGTGCTGACGTTTGTGGCTGTGGCTCTAAAGTCCCTAGTTTATCCTGCACACCAGAAGCTTAGAGCTGGAGTAATGCACCATCGCAGTTTTAATTGCAGTTTGTACATTTAGCCTTGGTCTGCCAAGTTACCTGGGTTAATATCGTTTCTTTGCCTCCCCGGTGAAGCTGGGAACATTGTCCTAGCCCAGAGTCCACCCCCAGCCTCACTGTGGCCTACTGCCGTCAAAAACCCACCACACTGTACTTTACTCAAAAGAGTAAAGTACATATGGCTTCCTCTGTCATTCGTCCTGGACTTTACTGCTTGGGGGCAATGAGAAAATTCTGATTTATCCGGCGCCCCAATGCTTACAGGCTCTGGAATTCAGGAATCAGTCAGTGCACACTTTAGCAATCTGACTAAGCGTAAGGATAAACAGTCATCTTGCCATGGTGCCAGTGATTCCTAATTTGTGTATAAATGTATTTTTAAATGTTGTTCCTGCAGGGCTGGGGACCGAGCCCAGGGCCTGGCAGCATGCAGGCAGGCACGCAGCCCAGGTAACTCTAACTCCACAAGCTCTATGCCCAGCCCATGAAAAAGGCTCTGAATGGTGGGGTTCGTTATATTAAGAATTACATTTTTACTGTGCAGCTTGCTCAACGTCAATGTCACACGCTCTAGAAAGATACTCTTGAGTGAGGCCCTTCCCTGCCAGTCCCCGTCCGGCCTCCATGGCTCCTGCCCCTCCACGGCTCCACGTGCGTCAATACACATGGCAGGGTAGGAATGGAGTCCATTTTTTGTGTTTTGCATTCTCAAGCACTTTGGAGAGGGAAGAGCGGCTGGCACACTGTTGTGGCTCTGTAAGGACTGTGGCCTAAGTAAGCAAACTTCATGTTGATGATCTAGTGCCTGAGCAGCTGTGCAAACGCAAATGTGGGCACATGCCTATATTCAATCTTGTCTTTTTCTTTATTGATGGTGATTTTCGTGTGCTATTTAATAACTCTTTCTCTTTACTCCAAGACATTAATTATCTCCTGTTTTCTTACAAGGTTTTATAGTTTGCTTTTTACATATTGATATTCAGTTAATCAATAAGCCATTTTTATTTATGGTGTCGCATAGGTCTCTTCCTTTTACATCTGCATAATGAATTCTCCCTCTGTACTTATTGATAGCTTGTCATTTCTTCTGTGATTTGCAGCGTTGCTCGTCCGTGCTCTGTGTAGAAATAAGTCACTTACTGTATGGTTCTTTTCTATTACCTGTGTTGGCATTGAAATGGTAGTGCTTTAATTACTATTTACTTTTACTTTAATATCCTAGTTTTATAATAAATCTTGATATCTGCTGGGAAAACATTTTTCCCATTTCTGATCTTCTCCTTTTCTGGCTGCTTGTTTTGTTGTGGCTCAGATCTTAATTTAGTGTCTGTTGTATCTGCCCTATTTTAGAAACGTATTCTGATAAGTTTTGAGTCTGCTGGAGACATTCCTTCCCAGTTTCTGCTTTATTAACACACAGGTTGCCTTTTTATCCTGCTGTGGATAACTAGGGTAGGAGGCTGTTCCTGAACTTATTAATTTATGAGTTTACACAGCTTGTTGTCTCTGGTTTCTAATTACTTGAGGTTGTGCTACAAGAGTCTGTTCTGAATGTGCATCAATTATAATCCTAACAGCAATCAGACCCCACATTGAAGACAATGTTGCCCGCAGAGTTACCAGAAACCACGGAAGGGTAGTTTAAACATGCGTACCACGTCAACACTTGGGAGTCATTCTTACTCTTGGGACTGCAGGCTGAAGGTGAGGAGAACCTGACTGCAAGCAGAATACCCGAGGGATCGTTGCTGCTGCCCCATGAGGGACTTTCTTGGAGGAGTTGTGGCCTTGGGAGGGAAACTTGGTAGTGAATCCAGGAATAAAATCACCCTGAGGTCACTCTGTTCTTTAAGATGACCTTCTAACATTCCCCACTAAGGTAAACCAGCAAGAAGACATGCATGCATGGAGCCCATGGTGTTTAGCTTCTCAGGAGGCAAAGCAGATTGAAGAACTCTGGCGAAGATTTGGATGCTAGATTGAAAATGTCTGAAAGGGTTCATTTTTTTTTTTTTGTCTCCTCAGATCTTCTTTCATTGTTTTTTTTTTTTTTTTGAGTCTTCATGTCTAAATTTTATTATATAAGCTATACATACCAAATGAAATTCTTATCAAAGATTCATCTGAATCTGAAAAATAACTTAAACCAATAAGTGAGTATGTATGTTTTATCTCCAGCAACATACACATACTTCAATGTTTGCATTGACTGGCATTGCTTCTGGATTATGCAAGGCAGCATTTGCTAAATAAGGGATCCAAAGTACTAGGTTTTAAGTATCTAGATAAAAACAACAACAACAAAAACAGCTTAATTCAAATTATAGTAAAATCCAAAATCTTGGGTGAGGGTGTAGCTCAATGGTAGAGGTCATGTGTAGCATACATGAGATCTTAAAGTCCAATCCCTAGTACCTCTCCCACCCCTAATCCCTCAGCTTCTCCTTTAGTGTTCCCTATTTTCCTCAAAGATTCCAACAGAAGTTATTTTGAAAACTAACTCTAGAATTCTCAAGAACATAATGAACTGTCAGGACAAGAAGGCACAGTGAAGTCCCATGAGTTTTAAGATCCACACCAAGTGCCAAAAACACAGGAAGCTAGCACACCGGCTGCGGGCTGCCTTCTGCATGGACGTCAGGGAGGTGAGTGGAGGTTAATTAGCGTAAAACCCAGTCCGACAGCCCTGAGCCTGCAGCCACTGTGCCGTGTTGATCATGATAGCCACCGGTTCCCTCCACTGTTTCATGTTTGCTTTGTGCTTTTGTGGTACCTGATCTGGGCTGGATTCGTCCTACTTATTTCACATTTCACTTCAGGACCATCAGACCTGAGCACATGCATAGCCTTCTGCTGTCACACTGCTTCTTATATTTCATTTAAACCAGTCAACCAGATAACTGGAGAAAGACACACAGTCATTTTCCATCGGCCAGGTTGGTCATGCTGTGTTTTGTGATTTCATTTATATAGTCTCACCATGTGAGACACATGTATCTTTCTAAGGGTGCTGATTCCAAAAGTTAGTCAGCTATATACACTTTTTCAGATTGACTTGTCACTCATCATCTAGACTAGTTACTTTCAGACTTTCCAGGAGTGGGCAGATTTCTTGATTCACTAGGCTAATGAGTTGAGAAATGTCTATATAGCGCAGGCCATCCAGATGGCACTGAAATGCACAATCAGACTTACTTCCTTGGTTCTGTCCCCAGGGGGATTTTCTTCTTCAGCTCTGGGTGTAGCTATGATGTACTTTTACCTGGTTATGTGTGCTTGTTAAAACTGCCTCTACACAGGTCTGATACTTCTGCCAGCCATTCTTAGGGAACTCTCTCGGAGGCCATGGGTATAACAGAAGAATAACAGAAGCAGCAACGGGCCCTGCTACCAGCTGAGTCAACTGACCAGCTAGGTGCTCAGCAATTTGCTCCATTCTATCATATACCATTTTCCCTGGACAAGTGGATGTCGCGGCTAGCATCCACTCTTGTGCCTTTGGAGACGAGGAGAAGCTCAGCCAATGGGCATTTTGGATTGCACCACCACTTGGTAACTTACAGTCCAGCATAGACGTTCCATCTGGGCAGTCAGAAGCCAGGAACTTCTAATCAAGTTAAAGATGATTGCTTTCAGAAAAGGACACAACGTCATTCCAACACTCCAGGCTTGTCGCCAGGTACCTTACATGAAAGCATGACTGCATGTGATGAAGCACGAATCCTGTGTGGTAAGCCAGATCAAGGTGTTTCCCGACCTGTCACAGATCAAGGTGTTTCCCGACCTGTCACAGATCCCTTTTTCTCTCTACTTCTGCTCTCTCTTCCAACAGTTTTAGAGATTGCTCAATAATAATAGAGAAACCTGTCTACGTGGCTTGCATACAGCCTCCAAAAGGTAAAAAAAAAATCCTATCAAGATTTGTGTCAACGTGTTTTTTCAGATGGGTGCTGTGGAGCATCAGACCGCCTTGCTTCAGAGATCTTGTGGCTGATGGGTCTCTAGATCTCAATTCCTACCTAAGCCTCTAGGTCCTTGAGTACTGTGGGGACTCTCTCTCTCCTTTCTGCCCCTCTCATCTGAACCCTTCTGTCAAATCTCATCCATGTCACATGCCCTGGTGAATACGAAGACATTCTAGCTCCCTCTGGTCTACCTTAAGACCCAGATAGTAAAATTGGTATAGCTATGAGATTGAAGCAGAAAGGTGTGCTGGTGCCCCTACCATGTGAAGGCAAAATCTTACTCATGGAAAAGGGGGAATGTCATGTGCCTGTTCAATAGCTGGGTGTAGGTACAGGGTGATGTTGACATCTTTCTGCGGAACTACAGAACTACAGCTCTAATTCTGTCACCACCTGATTACCGGTGCAGGGACCCCTAGCTCTTCAAACAGCTGGGAACTGACAGCCATGTGCCTTGGGGCTGAGGAGCATTCATTCCTAAACCCTGCCTAGGTTTTTGTGTTAATTTTGACTTTCTGCTTTAGTGGAAGGGAGACAGCTCTAGGGGCTCTCTTGTGGCTTTTCTTACCCTGCTAGTGTTTATTCCTCAAGTCAGTACTTGGGTGGTATATAGCCAGCACAAGGGAAGACTACAACAGAGACATGTGAAATACAGACCTTCAGCAAGAGTTCTGGTGTAATGAATGGCTGCTTGCAAGTCTAGTGGGTACCTAGCTCTACCAGACTTCAACAGAGGTCAGAAGAGCCCTGATGGGCAGGTGCAGACAGAAGTCTGCTTCAAGGGCTGCTCTTTGGCAGAATTACCAGAGAGTAGCTGATGTTCAAGGCTTCAGTCCAATGAGCTCCAACAGGCTCGAGCTACCGTCTTTCCTCCCGGCACTGCGTATGTATGAGATCTGACAAATGAATGAGTTAATAGACATCTGGACTTGATTGAGATGCTAATGTGGAAGGCCATGCAGGTTTTCATGTTAGCCCCTCAGCCTGGCTGTGTGACTCAGAGAAGTCCTCTCTGCTGCCTGAGCCTTGGCTCTCTGTGGGTAACATCACCGACAGATGGGAAACTTACCTCTCGGAATGGAGTGGTGAGTATATTCTGGTTTTATGAGATAGGGTCCAGTGTGCAGTGCACGCTGGCCTGGAACTCTTGACCTCCTGTCTTGCTAGGTATATCTTTTTGAAAGGGGAAACAAGGTCCAAAATGAGAAGTATGATTTTTTCTCTTACTATTGTTTTTAAACTTCTTAGCATCAAGGAAGTTTTGCATGTGAACTCTCTTAGGAATGTGCCCAAGTTGCTTCTTCAAAGGTCGAAAATAGCCACACACTGTCTGCCGAGTTGAGATGCAGAACTACCCAGAGGCTTCCCTCTGGTCCTGGACAGACACCCTGGTGATGGACAGGGAGCTGGCCTGCCCAGTGACATGGAAGAGCTGATTTGAGGTTGAAACCCCCAAATTCTCCCTCTGAACCCTTGGGCCCTTTCCATAGGAAACCGTAGCTTTGTTGGGACAGGAAATAGCGCACAGTAGCTTTTGCCCAATCTACCCTACCATGTCATGCTCTTCCTGCCATCCGTCTGGCTGAGGATAGCATGGTAATATCATGGACATTCCAAATAAAACTCATGGGTCTCAACTCAAATCTCAGGCCTAGATTTTTCCTTGGCCTCAATCCATTCCTTTTCTTCAGTTCCTCACATCAGCCGCCACCTCCAAGCTTAACGCCGCCGATCTCAACTCTACTTGTGACGACCTTCATTATTCCATGTCTTCAGCTGTTTCTTTGGTCCAAAATGTTGAACTAGCCTGCAAGCCATTTCATTACCTCTGTTCTTACTTCTCTAGTATCTCCAAAGTTCTGAGAGCCATAATCTGAGCATCTTTTACCCTGCTGTCCAGATGAGGGGCTGTAAGAAATCTTAGGGATGTGCCTGCATCTGAGCGTTTAGATGGAGGACGGGTCCCCAAGCCCTGATGCTGAGGGCAAGACTGGAACTCAGGAGAACAGGCTCATAGAACTTTGGTTGTCTTATTCTCTGAGAGATGCATGCAAGCACCTACTCTGCGGAGTGTTGGTGTTTATAGAAGAGACAAAATCATCCACTTAAAATAGGAGAAACAAATACCACTTTTCTGTGAGAACACTGAGGCCGAGAGGTTTCAATGACAGCCAAGGGCATGCAGGTGCCATGTGGTCAGGCTTGGTAGGATGTAGCACTCCCCACCCCTCTTCTCCCCCTCCCCCGCCCCCAGCTCATACTACATTGTCCTTCTGCCATTGTGCCTCTTGCCTCCTGCTGGAGTGAGCGATTGATGGATGGGTATAATGCACATCCCTGGTCCTCTTCCCCGACCAATGAGGGCAGAATCCTTTGAATTTGGACTAAAGGAAGACATGTGCTATCTGGCAGAATTAAGTAGTTTAAAATGCATTCAGAGATTCTTCACTTGGAAATAAACTACTGATGGGTAAATAAAGTGACTATGGAGAAACTTCATTCATACTGATGAATAACATTGCTTTTGGCAAGCAGGTAAACTCAAGGAGATTGTCTCTACCACCGACACTTTAAAAGTTTGGTATATGAATAATGAGAAACTGCCAGGCATACTCAATATTTATTTGTAAGTTTGCTCTGGGCAGAAAAAGGAAGAAAACATTTTGAAAACAAGCTTTGCATTAGCTAGGAGTTTGTCTGCCAAAAGATGATACAATTCTATTTGCAAAGGAACATATTGGTATGTCTTGTTATTTTCTTGTTGATATATTGATGTGCAATATACTAAACAAATTGGAAAGGTGAAGAGCAAAATCTGCCTTGTGTGCATGTATGCACTGCAGGAGATTAGAATAGAAATCTGTTTTCATATCCACTATGGCTCTTATACTACAGTATTTGTTCTACTATTGGGTTAGATTTTTTTTAACCTGGGCACAGAGCTATCTATATATGTAGTAGAAGCTCAATTACTGTTGAGTAAATGTTTTCTACCTCAAAATACTTCTGTAGCATTGGCTTAATGAAGTCTACATTGTGCGCATGTAAAGTCAGAGAGCTTGTGTTTCTTCTTTGTCTGGTAGGGGGTGGGGGATAGACAGGCTTATGCACAGAATGATGTACTGCCAGATTCTGTTAGTTCTTCTGGTCGTTTTGGGTCTGATGACAAGTTAAGGTCAAGCTTGTGTGAGTGGGGGAGTAGTTTCTGGTGACATTAATTGAAAGACATATGATCTAGCAATTCCACTACTGGGCATATATCCAAATGAAAGGAAGCGGTGTATCAAAGAGCCACTTGTACTCCTGTGTCATTGCCACACTATTCACAATAGCTGAAGTAGGAAACGAACCAAGGTATTCACGGATGGGTGGAGGGAAAGAGAGAATTCAGTCTAGCCTTCAGGAGATTGAGGGAGGAGAGTTGCAAATGCAAGCACATTCTGGCCTGCAAAGTTGGTTAGAGACCAGCCCCATCTCCCCAAAAGAAACAGATTACACACTCAAATAAAAAAGAATGAGATCAGTCATGCCCTCAGTGGCACTACGGTGTTGAGTGAAGTGAGTCAGGCACAGAAAGCTCAATGGCACCCATTTGTGGAAGCTGACCAACTGGGGCTTGTAGGAGCCACGAGTGGAGCCGAAGTCCCGGGAGGTTAGGAATGGCAGTGGGGAGTGAGCGAGGATGTGGTTAGATGGGGAGTGGGAGGCCTAGCCTTCCACAGCATTTCACAGTGGCTATAGCTAGCAACAACTCACTGGCTATCCCAGAATAGGAATGCTAAGTGTTGGCAGTCATGGATATGCTAGTTACTTGATCTGAGTACATTAATGTGTACAGCTGTGCATCAAATGAAAAATAGAAAGACAGGACTCACTGGGCCCTGGTGGTGGTTCATGCCTGTAATCCTAGTTACACAGGAGGCTGAGATCTGAGGATCGTGGTTCAAAGCCAGCCTGGGCAGAAAAGTCTGTGAGATTCTTATCTCCAATTAACCAAAAGGAAACTGGAAGTGGTGCTGTGGCTCAAGTGGTAAAGTACTCGCCTTGAGCTGAAGAGCTTAGGGCCAGCTCCCAGGCCCAGAGTTCAAGCCGCACAACCAACAACAACAAAAAAAGGAATTCTGTGCTTCCATCAGAAAGAATGACACCACCCCATTTGTTAGGAAATGGAAAGACTTGGAAAAAATCATATTAAGTGAAGTAAGCCAGAACCAAAGAAACATAGGTCTCATGATTTCCCTTATAATGCAATAATTAGTATACATCTAGGATAATCTTATCAGATGAGCAGAAAAGCTCATGACCATATAAAATGATGCTAAATGAAATGAACCCCAAGATATGGACATAGAGGCTTTTTCTTTGTTGCTGTTGTTTTTAATGCACTATGTGATTTTTTGTTTCTTTTGTATGTTCTTCCCCCCATGGTATAACCTCTGTTGTCACTGTATTTGATTCCAGTGTCCTGCATCTTGTATATACATTTTTCTAATTTGGGGAGGGGAAGGGAAGTAACAAAATGATGTAACAAGGATACAGGTTGACCCATTGTAACAATGAGAGGTACAAGACACTGTGTTGAAAATGAACTTTACAACTTTCGGGGTGGGGAGGGAGGAGTTGGGGAGGTGGGGAGGGAAGGGATGGCTGGGGAAAAACAAAGGAGGAGGTAACAAAGCTAGATACGAAATGAACTCATTACCTTACTCATGTCACTGTAATCCCTCCGTACAGTATCTCTGCAATAAAAATATATTAAAAAAAACCAGGACTCTGGGGAAGTCAACATTGGGAGTCTGCAGAATGGACCTTGAACACATTTTCAACACATATTTGAAGCAAAGTGTGAGACTGGAAGCCAAGGAGGCCTGTCAGTCTTCTCTGTTACACCATCATTTCTTTATGAGGCATTTTTGAACTCCTATGTGTCAGCACATACTACACATATAAGGTGTAGGAGTATAGCAGACATAAGAAACAAAGAAAACAGAGAATGCCTCTCCCGAGTAGATCTTGCGTCTGGGAGAGCTGGAGAACAGCAAGAGGGGAGCATGTCACTGGGAAGAGTGCGGAATGTGTGGACTCACTTCCCATCCAGATGAGACATGGATGAGATGAGAAGGTTCCAATTGCGTGTCACCAATCTGTTTGAACAGATCTGGTGCTAAGTCCGGGTTTTCCAAACAACATTAAACAAAAAGGTTCAGACATGAAAATGTTGTTGACTAGACTATGCTGGTATCACATACTTCTCTCTTTCTTTATCTATTACCACATCTGTCTGTCTGTCCATCTGTCTGTTTGTCTGACCTATCTATTCACTCATCTATCTATCTATCTATCTATCTATCTATCTATCTATCTATCTATCTATCTATCTATCTATCTATCTATCTATCTATCTATCTATCTATCTATCTATCTATCTATCTATCTATCTATCTATCTATCTATCTATCTACCTATCTACCTATCTACCTATCTATCTATCTATCTATCTATCTATCTATCTATCTATCTATCTATCTATCTATCTATCTTCACCATCATCATCTATATATTGCATGTGGTCACTGTTGCATAGTTTTCCAATGACTTACATTTCTTGTTGGTTTAAAGGTGCTCATGCAGGGGTTACAATTACATAAGTCAGGTAAAGAATATATTTTTTGTTGTTTCTTTACTTGTTTTTGTCAGTCATGGGGCTTGAACTCTGGGCCTGGGCATTGTCCCTCAGCTCTTCAGCTGAAGGCGAGCGCTCTACCACTTGAGCGACAGCACCACTTCCGGCTTTTTCTGCTTATGTGGTGCTGAGGAATCGAACCCAGGGCCTCATGCGTGCGAGGCAAGCGCTCTACCACTGAGCCACCTTCCCAGCTCCAGAATATATTTCTTTTTGGAAAATGTTAGCCCTTTTCTCCCTCGCTCAGTTTTTCGCTCCCATCCCTGCCCACAGTTGTGTAGTTCATTTTTGACAGGGTGTCTAGTGAGTACCGCTGCTGCATTTGTTCACTCTCCATTGATTTTTAGTCAATGTTTGTCCGTGTTCTTTGCACTGATGTTACCTCCTATTAAGAAAGCATTGGTACATCTGACATTTCCCCTTAGCCTCAGCAGTTAGTTTTGTTGAGAAGCATGACACAGTGAGAGCCAGAACAGGAGGTAGATTAGCAGCTTTTCCTTTCAATCATGCTGGTTATTCCTCCTCTCTGCCCTCCCCCTTGACGCTTCTGCCTTCTCTGACCTGTGTGTGTGTGTGTGTGTGTGTGTGTGTGTGTGGTGTGTGTGTGTGTGTGTGTGTGTGTGTGTGTGTGTGTGTGTGTGTGTGTGGGTGTGGTGAGGGATCTGTGTTTGGGGAGGGCTGGGTTGCACAGTTGCATCTTGTGCCTTCCTGCCCTGAGGAATACACATCAATCCAGACATAGGAGAAACTGGGAGGGGAAGAGGGCTGGAATGAATGGCTGGCTGGTATCTGCGCACAGGTACATCATTCCCCACGTTTGATTCTTGGTTCTAGATGTGCCCCACCCGCAGGTGTTCAGCTCTGCTTGGTCATCCCATTCCTCCCTTCCAGGGGACACTGCTTCCTCTTCTCACCCCGTTGGGGCTCAGACCCCTGTCTAATCCACGCCTGTGCTCCCCGTGCACCCCTGTGTGCTCCACGCCTGTGCTCCACGACCGTGCACCCCTGTGTGCTCCACGCCTGTGCTCCCCATGCACCCCTGTGTGCTCCACGCCTGTGCTCCCCGTGCTCCCCTGTGTGCTCCACGCCTGTGCTCCCCTGTGTGCTCCACGCCTGTGCTCCACGCCTGTGCTCCCCGTGCACCCCTGTGTGCTCCACGCCTGTGCTCCTCTGCACCCCTGTGTGCTCCACGCCTGTGCTCCCCTGTGTGCTCCCCATGGACCCCTGTGTGCTCCACACCTGTGCTCCCCATGCACCCCTGTGTGCTCCACGCCTGTGCTCCCCATGCACCCCTGTGTGCTCCACGCCTGTGCTCCCCGTGCACCCCTGTGTGCTCCACGCCTGTGCTCCCCGTGCTCCCCTGTGTGCTCCACGCCTGTGCTCCCCGTGCTCCCCATGGACCTCTGTGTGCTCCACGCCTGTGCTCCCCTGTGTGCTCCACGCCTGTGCTCCCCGTGCTCCGCTGTGTGCTCCACGCCTGTGCTCCCCGTGCTCCCCTGTGTGCTCCACGCCTGTGCTCCCCGTGCTCCCCATGGACCCCTGTGTGCTCCACGCCTGTGCTCCCCTGTGTGCTCCACGCCTGTGCTCCCCATGGACCCCTGTGTGCTCCACGCCTGTGCTCCCCGTGCACCCTGTGTGCTCCACGCCTGTGCTCCCCATGGACCCCTGTGTGCTCCACGCCTGTGCTCCCCGTGCTCCCCTGTGTGCTCCACGCCTGTGCTCCCCGTGCACCCTGTGTGCTCCACGCCTGTGCTCCCCATGGACCCCTGTGTGCTCCATGCCTGTGCTCCCCGTGCACCCCTGTGTGCTCCACACCTGTGCTCCCCTGTGTGCTCCACGCCTGTGCTCCCCTGTGTGCTCCACGCCTGTACTCCCCGTGCACCCCTGTGTGCTCCACGCCTGTGCTCCTCTGCACCCCTGTGTGCTCCACGCCTGTGCTCCCCTGTGTGCTCCCCATGGACCCCTGTGTGCTCCACGCCTGTGCTCCCCATGCACCCCTGTGTGCTCCACGCCTGTGCTCCCCATGCACCCCTGTGTGCTCCACGCCTGTGCTCCCCGTGCTCCCCTGTGTGCTCCACGCCTGTGCTCCCCGTGCTCCCCTGTGTGCTCCACGCCTGTGCTCCCCGTGCACCCCTGTGTGCTCCACGCCTGTGCTCCCCATGCACCCCTGTGTGCTCCACGCCTGTGCTCCCCTGTGTGCTCCACACCCGTGCTCCCCGTGCACCCCTGTGTGCTCCACACCCGTGCTCCCCGTGCACCCCTGTGTGCTCCACGCCTGTGCTCCCCATGCACCCCTGTGCTCCACGCCTGTGCTCCCCATGCACCCCTGTGTGCTCCACGCCTGTGCTCCCCATGCACCCCTGTGTGCTCCACGCCTGTGCTCCCCATGCACCCCTGTGTCCTCCCTGGCCTGTGCTCCCGGTGGACCGCTGACCCTCCATGGCTGATGCTCCTTGTGTGTTTGGTGGCTTCCTTCGGTCTCCATACACGGTCTTTATTACAAACACCTTCAGAATGAACAGCGCTCTGAACAAACCTCTGGGTTCCAGCTAGGTCTTAACTGACATGACAATCTGTTTAAATGAATTATAGATGTTAAACAATACTATTTGGAAAAAAACCCAACAACTATGATTTAAAGGAACAACCCACGAAGCTTTAACTTAAGGATCCCATTTTCTCTTAATCAAATTAAATTGTTGCCCCTCTGAATCCTGTTTTCTTTCCCCTTCAAGGAGTCGCTTCTGGAAAATCACTCTTTATCTTCTGGACGATGCTTCCTTCCCACAGGATCAGCTGAACCAGGGACCACCTCAGCCTGGAGGATGCTGAGATGTCAGCTTCTTCCCGCTCTTGCTTTCTGATGAGGAGGGGAGCTCTCTGCGCACCCCACTCGGGTGTCAGCTGAGGACTTGCAGGGGGGAGGCGGGAGAGTGTTGGAGGGCAGAGGAGCTTGTGGGAAGCAGCAGGGCAGGGCGATGCCTGACTTGGGAAGCTGAGGAGCTGGGGTTGGTGACAGATCAGGAAGGAGGAGAAGGGTTAAGAGTGGGAAAGAGCAGGTGTCTTCTACGTGTCACAAGCCTGACCTTCCTGCAGCCAAAGGACAAAGGCATGGGTTCTGATATGTGAGAGGAGAAATCAGAGCCAGAGGAGGGCGGGGGGGGGGTGGGCAGGGAGGGGAGGGCAGGGGGGCGGGCATGGCAGGGAGGGCAGGGGGGTCACCTCCAGTTGTCACCTCTGCTGAGCTCATAGCCTGCCACTAAGATGATTTCTGCAAAGCTTTTGTCTCTCCCCTCCCCCCCGCTTCTCCTGCCTATTGAACAGGAAGGGAATCTATCCTCTGCCTGTCTGTGGGAAAGCTTATCATTAGAAGAAAAGTCATCTGAAGGAAATTATGTTCACTTTAACAATTTACAAAAGAAAAGCTGTCAAGTTGCAAATTAGGTATCTACCATTCTAAACCTGCAATTTAGAAACAGAAAAATTGACCTTCCCTTCTGTTGCTATTCAAAATGTGGAACTTGGGTCCGTCCTACCTTTGAAATGAAGGTGGTTCTAATCTCGTCCTCTTGTTCGGTCAGTGCCACCCCATTCGTCCTGGGAGGAGCTTCAAAATGAACAAACTGGATCATTTCAGGCACGGGTGACACCCATGAAAATGCAAGGACTGAATGCTTGAAGAAATAGAAATGCTGTCACGTGTCTTGATGTTCATTGTTAAGATGAGTGCTCATTTGTGCCAGAACTGTGCGGGCTGGTTCTCAGCATGGACACCCAACCACTTCTGTGCAGCCCTACCTGGGCAGTGCGAGATGCTAGTGTGTCTGGGTCTGTACTGTACGTGGAAGAGGGCGAGGAGAGATTGATCGAGGCTAGGTGACTGTGTCCAGGAGAATGCTGGCCCAAATCTCTGGAGAGGCAGGTCCTTTGGCCTGAGTACAGAGGAGAGCCCTGGTGCTTACCACGGCAAAGCTGAGCACAGTTCACCCTTAACCAGAAGGGTTTGGGAAGGAGAAGGCTGGACTATTGTCTGCCCCAGGGGCCCTGGCTGCAGACTCCCCTGGTCTTGTGTGGGAGTCTCCACAGAAACATGAACGTGGTGTTCTTCCATGTCCCCAGAATCAACTCCACTATTAAATCCAATCAAACAATTAGCAATCCTTGATTGGGAACATTTCCTTCATGTGTGGAGAATGATGGCTTGAACATTTTCTTTCAGATGAGGGTAGGGTGCAAGGCAGTTTCTATTTGGGGATTATTAGTTCTTGTTCTGGAAAGTATAGCACTACCACTGCTGCCAGCCATCCCTGGAAGGTGTAACCAGTGTCACAATACTGCATATATTGAAGTTACACTGCCTAGGCAAAACCCCAAATCAGTGATATCATAGATATCAATCTAGCAAGGCAAAACTTCAGAGCCACTTATCTGAGAAATGAAAAGGGCGGAGATGGCTTTCTGAGAGCTCTTCAGCTTTCCACACTGTCCCCCACTGGACCCCACTCTGGGGGACCCCATGCTAGCTCTGTCTGCTGCAAGCAGTTACCCCATTCTCCATATCACTGGCAGTGTGAGCAGACCTCGCTGCATAGTGCAACACGATGTCTCCCAGCCTGGGTGGTGGCTCTGATCTCAGAGGCCCTCACCTCTACAGGCGTGAGTCCTCACCTCTACAGGCGTGAGTCCTCACCTCTACAGGCGTGAGTCCTCACCTCTGCAGTGTGGGTCCTCACCTCTGCAGGAAAGGCTTTTCTCTCAACTGCTTACAAGGCTGATTCTTTTACCCCCCTCTCCCCCCCCCCCCCCAGTGTTCAACACTCACCCTCTCAGCAAATGCTAGTCTTAGATGATGGACTTTGATCTCTCTTTTTTTTTTGGTAACTCAGTAAAAGATGCAGGAGCCACGTTCCCCTGTGAGGAGGGGGATAGCTGTAGGACACAAGTCATTGCTATTTCCATTCCTGCAAAGTTATACTCCTTGTGCTGAGAAGTTGGAGTTTTTATCTCATATGTGTCTAGTTTTGATTCTGCTTCCAGTGGAAGGACATTGGCTATGTCTTCAGCGTGGCTGAAAGTTCAAGGGGACATATGGGGACGTGTCAACTGTTTGGTTCATCAGGTTCTCATAGTAAGGCCGGGGAGCTGTGGCCCTGTCCCTCCTCCTTGGGGAGCTTCCACGGGGTTTTCCTCTCTACACAATCCATGTTAGTTTGCAGAGTGCTTAGGATGGACTCCTGCTGTCTCCGGGGTCCTGGGTCAGCATCAGCTGTGCAGCTTCTGTTCTCCCCGTATGCAGCTGGCTCCTGCTCCTTCTGCTTTTGAATCTGGAGTGGGGTTTACAGAACCTCCAGTTGGAACCTCCCGGAATCCGTACCTCCTGTCTGAAGGCCATCTCAGGCTCTGCTCCTTTGTCCCGTGAATTTTCTCCACCTGTACCATTCTGTCATCAGGCATTTACTGAAAGGAAATCTTTAGAGAAGGTCAGAATCAATCAGATTCAATGTCAACAATGACAGACACTTGCTTTTTTCTCTTTTTTTGCGGAAGGAATTAAGGAGTAAAGGTTATCAATTGTCCAAACGTGTTTTCCAAACGAGAGCTGCTGTCAAAAGGCAGGCTGCCATTGTGGCCAGGCTGTCAGGCTGTGACACAAGGCAAATCCAGGGACAAAGGGCCACCACATTCACCCAAATGTAGTTAAAGTTGCTGTTGAGTTGAGTGACAAAATACTAGAGATGGGAATCTTGTTTTTAAGTCTGGGTCTGTGATTCTGAGATGCTCACTCCCTGTTCCTTGCTGTGACTCACCTGCCACATGAGGGTGGTAGGTTGGGATTTATCCATGTCAACAGTTTCGGTGGTAATCAGCAGGAAAGTGCTTTGAACAAGCTTTGAAAAAAATCTTTATTGCATGTCTCGCAGTAATAAAAAGTTGTTATAAATAACAAGGTAAAACCATATGGCCACATTCCTTCGTAGAAACACCAGGATTGTTGTTTTATCAGTTACTGGGAGCCACACCTAAGCTAAGTGAAATCAGTAGGCCACTACAGGCCACTTTTATAAACTTGGCTCTTCAAACCAGATTCAGCCTCTGACTAAAGACAGTAACAAAGTCATACTTCCCCATTTCTGGTAAGATACAACTCTCCTGGGTACAGCCCCAGCACCAGACCCTTCTCCCAAAGAAGGACACCAGGTCCCCAAGGGTGAAGTCCATTATTGGAGAGAAGCCCAGGTAAGTCTGACATTTCAATTTTCTTGACTGTGGGCCATCTCTGGATTCTCTCAGCTGACAAACTAGCACAGCCCTTTCTACCTCCTTGAACTACAATGTGAAGGTCAGGGTCTCATCCTTAGTAGGCCTATATTAGTTTATTTCACCGGATCCAACTTTAAGTTAAACCACTGTTCTACACTGATGTTTGGTTTGCTCATGTTCCTGAGGCTTGAGCCCAGAGCACTGCACATGACTACACAAGTGCTTTTGACTGAACTACAACCCACCCCATCATGTCACAGTCCTAAGATCCATCTGCACAATTGTTCCTGGATTTCGGTCTGCATAGATTGGAAACCATTCTTCAATCCTTCCAAACATGGCTCACCTCCTCCTGGGTCCTACTTTTTCTACCTTTTGTGACCTGCCAGAACTTTAGTTATAGCTATAAGGCAAATGGGGGAAGCACGGCAGGTTCAGTATCTTGGAAGGATGCAGCGTCCAGGGAGGCCAGTAGGAAACCAAAGGCTAACCTTCCAGGCAGTTGTGAAGGATTGATTCTTGGGAAAGAAGTCTTGTCTGAGTTTAGGGGCTCAGCCCTGTCTTTATGGTGCATTCCAATGCTCAGAGTTCCAATTCTTCCCAATGAATGCTCTCACTGTATCAGAAGATGTGGTGTGTTGGTTGGGAATGAAATCTATATTGTAATTCAGTTACTCAGTATAAAGTTCTGAACCTGACTTTCTGAAAGCCCAGTCCTGCAGATAAAGGAGATAGGTTCCTCTGTGAGAAAAAAAATACAAGTTTACCGTTTTTGATGCAATACTTCCTCTGGGAATTTGAATCCCTGAGCTCATCCTTTGCTTTGCTCACCTTTCAAGTGCAGTTAGAAACACCCAGCCAACTCCATGATGCTCCTTTTTTTCTTTTTGACTAAGATATTCTACAGTAGCAAACATCAGAACTTGCAATGATGCTGGGTTGAATGTCTCTCAGATGGCTGAATGTCTCTCAGATGGCTGAATGTCTCTCAGATGGCTGAATGTCTCTCAGATGCTCCATGCCAGAAGCCACATCATCTCCCAACTGGATACAGAGTTATTAATGCCTCTAAATCTAATCATGCAGAGAACCAATTCCAGAAAATCCAGATGAATTTTAAAAATCACTCCTAAGTTTATTTTCTTCTAGCAGGACTACCAATATCAAATTCTGAATTCAGTTTAACCATAGAAAGAGATGTGCATTAGATTTCTTTTCAGAAACTGGCTTTCATGTTTGAGCAGGTTGGGTTTCCTAAGGCAGAGCTGGCTGCAACTCCCGCCAGGGATGAAACTAGCACCCACATGCAGAATTTCTTCTTCAGGAAAATGTCTACTCTGTCCTAAGGCTTTTCAACTGATTGAGTCAGGTTGGCCTAGTTTCCATAGGACAATCTCCCTACGTTAGCCAACCGATTAAGGACTTCTATTTCACCAGTAAAATACATTCATAGCTGCATCTAGATTAGTATTTATTTTGTTGGTCATGTGACTTGAACTCTGGGCCTGGGTGCTCTCCCTCAGCTCTTTAGCTCAAGGCTAGCACTCTACCACTTGAGCCACAGTTCCACTTCTGGTTTTCTGGTGGTTAGTTGGAGATAAAAGTCTCAGGGACTTTCCTGCCTGGGTTGGCTTTGAACCACAATCCTCAGATCTCAGCCTCCTGAGTAGCTAGGATTACAGGTGTGAGCCGCTGGTGCCTGGCTTAAAGTAGTATTTGACTGAATCACTGGGGCTTTCCTCTAGCTAAGGTGATATATAAAAGATCTACATAGCCTAAAATGTTTAAGACTTGGAGCCATTGCTCCCTATATCTACTGGATAAAGAAGCCAATCTTTCCCCAAGACTGGCCTCCAATTCTCTAGTTTCAAATACCCTTTTCTCATCTTTTCATGCAGGATCCTGATAGAAAGTCTGTGTGCTGACTCAGAATGCCTATAGAAAAAGTGCACCTTTTGGTTAAAACAGGCCTGACCTTGGTTTAGCATGTAGATATGTCTTAAGTGGGGGAGTATGATTGTGTCACTGTGTGTGTGTGTGTGTGTGTGAGAGAGAGAATGGGAAAGAGAGTGAGCAATGGGAGGGAACAGGGAAGACAGTGTGGTGTTGGATCCTTTGAACAGTCATCAAGAGCGTCAGGAAGGGAGAAATGAGAAGTGAAGGATGGGCGAAGGGCGATGAGTGTGTCAGGCAGGACTCATGAAGCCCTGACCTGCGGGGTAGTAAAGTGTGTGGCTGACAGAAGACAAGAACGGATGGGACACACCATAGGCCTAATGAACGAATTCTCCAGGCCCAGTCAGTGTTTTCCCCAAATTAAAATACACAAATGCACTTGCTAGAGTGAACCCTGTATGACCTCAAAGCCTCTGAGATTCCTTTCTGTTTCTTTCTTTTTCACTTGACCCACCCAGGATGGTGTGGAGCTGAGGAAAAGAAGAGCCTTTGGAAAGCCTGAGTTCTAACCGCTTCCCCCAGGAAATCTTCAATAATGCATCTGTCTTAACTTCCTTCTTCTCTAGATGAATTAGTGGACACAATATGGAATCTCAGCTTCTTACCACTGGGGTTGTCATCTACTCTGCAACCATAATATGTGGTTTGAAACATGTACCATATTCTTAGTAATTGTTTGTGAAGAGGACAGTTATGAAAAACATGCAGGGGGCAGTAGTGACTGTCTCAATACAACATGAACTGAGGGTCCGTTATTTGGTTACCATTGATGGTGTTAATGAGAGCCGTTGGGAACCTGTTCCTAGTGACACAAACATTAGTTTGGAATTGGAATCATGGAAATCCTGTTGGATGTGAGGTCTGGGCATGCAGGATGAGCATTCTTCCTTTAACTGGGAATGCCACAGAATAACTTTACATGAAGTACCGTTACCATCTACAATTGTGATGGAGCAGATGTTTCCTGAGAAATAGTGGAATTCTTTTGCTATAGAAAAATACTTTTAGGACAGAAACAGAGAAGGAACTGAAAGTCAACTCTATTTCTGGCCCGTAATGGAGAATGGGTGAGATCCATCAAAGCTCTAAGATTCTGCTGGGGATGAGGCTCGGAGATGGTGAGAGACAGGAAACTTGAGTCCGGACAGTAAGACTCCAGGAGGGTCTCACCCACAGAGAAAATTCTCTGGAGAAATAAATCTTCTCTCTAACATTGGACAGAAAAAAGGAAGCTGGAGATTCACCTACTCACAAGGTCTAGGAACAACCAAGCCAAGAGCCAAGAAAAAACTTTGATTGTCCTGAGACAGAAATACTCATGGAATGCTTTGTGAGAGTGGATCCTACTTGCCTCAGAGAAACCTGTACACAGAACTCAAGACCTCATTCATAATACCCAGTGTGCATGTGTGAAATGGAGCCAGGAACTGGAGGGGAAGGAGGGTGGGGTTGGGACAGTCGGGGAGAATGATGGATGGTGTGACATTCACATCGAATTAAAACCACTTCAATCTCTTAAAGAGACTGAAAAGTAAATTGATTATGTAACGGAAAGAAAGCCCACTAACAATGAAACATGTGCACAACTGAAGATGACATAGCCCAAACCCAACCCCCGCATTTCCCCATTCCTGGGGATTCTCTGTAACATGAGAGTTTCCAAAGTCGGGTGTGACAAACCAAGAAGATGAGTGTGATCGAAATGTTCCTGGCCTCAAGGGGGTGAATGCTGCCTCACCAGAAGTGCACACAAACACAGTGAACAAAAGAGGAGTCGAGGAGAAAGAGAAACCTGTGGAACTACTTCTGGAAATCACTTCCATTGAAATTGAGATTGTCAGTATATATATTAAAGGCAAGATGTGTGGTGTGTGTGTGTGTGTGTGTGTGTGTGTGTGTGTGTGTGTGTGTGTGTGTGTGTGTGTGTGTGTGTGTTGGCTACTTGTGGTAAGAGAGAGATTCAAGGAAATTACTCAATCATTCACATAATGGGGGAATAGAAAATAATTTAAATAGTCAGGAAACATAGGAGATAAAAGGAGATTATACAATATATGTTGGATGCAAATTTCAGGGGAAAAAGAAAGATTAATGAGACAGTTAATCAATCTTTTATAAAAGGTAAAAGTGGAGAATTTTTGAGAGTTGATAAAACACCCAAATCCTCAGACTGAAAAATGAGTCTAGTGCAGAGGAAATACACATAAATCACTCACTTAGAAAAAAATGCTATCTGGACTACACAACGAATCCAAGAGTGAAAGACAAAGTCTTAAAAGTCATGTGGAAAGAAGTGAAGATTAAACCAAAGTAAAATTGAATGACAGTGCACTCATCAAGAACAACAATAAAGATTAGACAACAGTAAAAGAGTATCTTCAAAGTCCTGAGGGAAAATCATTGTCAGCTTAGATATCTGAATGTCACTGCTATATCATTCCAGGCTGAGAGTAAAGCATTTCCAGGAAAATAATGCTGACAGAATCTGGCATAACAATTTATAGACCATGACTGCAAAAAAAAAAATCTTGCAAGATAAATATTTGGAAGAAGGAAATTCAGCTCAGAAAAAGAAAGTTACATGAGGCAAAGGCCAACAAAGGAGCGGTAAGTATCCTACTAATTCCAAAGTATTTGAGGTTTGGAGAGAGACATTCTCATGGGCATTTCAAACTATCCTTGTTTTATTCCAGTTTTTGTAAAACAGGTGATGGCATATTTATTTTGATTCTTCAGGATCACTGGTAATTTCAACAGAAATCCATAGTTTAATTCTTTCACTGCTAGTGGGGGCGGGTTAGAAATTAATGCAACAGTTTTAGAAAACAATACAGAAGGTAGTTGAAGATCTGTAAGATGGGGAAGCAGAAATTCACTACTAGGAATTCGCCCTGAAAGTCTGCTGTCTGTGATCTGGTAGGCTTACTGGGAGCGAAGAGCCCATTTGCCAGGATTAAGGCAGTCTTAACAATTTACCTCTCGTTAGTTTTGGAGAAGGTACAAGGTGCCAGGGTACCATGTTCCAAGCTGGAGATGGGAAGACAAGTCAGCTCTAACTCGTGGCTCAGCCAACGAGCAGACAGACAGATGTCACATTATATTTTTGTTGTGCTTTCTATGTCACATCTTTTATGTGTGTCACTTTTTGCCTGAGTTGTACATTTGCTTTTCTATCTCTCCAGAAAGTGGGAAAGACTTTCCTGTTGGCACCAGAGAAACATCGATGAAGTAAATGTGGGATTTTGGAGCCACAGAGACCTCTGTTCAGATGCAGCATATCGACTTACTGCCCCTGAGCAAGCTTTAGCTCTCTAATTTTAAATGGAGCAACTATTATTTATATTTTAACCTGTTGGGAAAATTAATGGAGAATGTATATAAAAATGATGTAGCAACGTAGATTCTTAATTTTTGATTCCAGGACTTTTCTTTGTTTTAGTGAAACTTCATCAAACTTCCCAGATTGAGGAATTTTGAATATTATTATAATACAATAATTAGAGGTAATTATAATTTTGAATATTGACTTCTTCTACAGGAGGTGGAAGAGGAAAGAAAATCTATTTAAAATGTAATGGCATATTTGTCTTTTCTTCCTGCTCCAGAGAAAACAGCTGGGCAGTTACCATTTCCTTCCAAGCACTTCTGAGTGAGCTGCAGGTATCTGGTGTCCTCTGCAACCAGCACGGGTGGCACTGGGTCCCTGCGGTGACTGTGTCCACACACAAAGAAAATGTATCACCAAATGTGTGTACTTCCATGTTATCTGAACGTTTCATAAAGT
Source organism: Dipodomys spectabilis (assembly GCF_019054845.1). NCBI lineage: Eukaryota > Metazoa > Chordata > Mammalia > Rodentia > Heteromyidae > Dipodomys > Dipodomys spectabilis. The sequence goes on from NW_024870711.1 coordinate 10,594,184, forward strand.
AACAGGGACAAAAGATGATGAGGTGGATTTTCCTCCTGTGCACATTTTGTAATAAACAAGGAGTGGTATCTTCCATTCAAAAACCGAACTAGAAATAGTGAGTCAGTTATGTTATAATGCATGGGTCACACACAAGAGTGGGAGATGTTAGGGGAGCAGTGGGGAAATCCATGCTTGCCTGTCCTTGGCTGAAATCATGACAATATTTTCCCACCTATCACTCCCCAAGCCACCTTTCAGATGAACTGATTCCAGTCTCAAAGGGCCTACCCGGCCCCATTCTTAGGGATAGGTCTTGTATTGACTTCTTTATTTCATTGATTTATCAATGCCTTCATCTCTTTTAACTGTGTGGCTGTTTTTTCATTGGACTCCTTTGCCATCTCTTGGAATTTATTCAGCTTTTTTTGGTCTCCGTGAATTCTTCTTTGATTACTTTTGTCACATTCACACAATGTCTTGTAAAAGTTTTTGATATTTTCATGAATCATTCTTTAATTCCTGTTTATGAAGTTTTCTCCAGGTCCCTATCTTTCTGTTTTATTTTCTGTTTTCTGTGGATGCTGTATTTCCTTGATTTCTCATGTTTCTGTGATGCCTTTTACATCGGAGGACCTTTCTGGTTTTCACTTTCAGGGGTCTGAATCTTCTCCGTGTTCTTGGTTGACTAGGCAGAGGATGGTTTGATCTTCTGTTGTGATTTACTGGGCTTGTCCAGGCTCTGGGTTTGTAATGACCATTCAGTGCAGTTATAGAGTTGCTTAAGTTTATCAGTTGAAAAAAAATTAGGGTTCTAAGGCAAATAAGCAATGGGTAGAGAGCAGTAGTGTTCTAGCAAGATCTATGGCTGAAAAAGCTATGGTAATATAGACTGTTAAAAGAGGAAGGATGGAAAAGAGGACAGGGAATGAGTGTAAAGAAAGAAAAAGGTAAGCAAGAAACCATGTGATTTACTCCAGTGAGGAAAACAGAAATGAGTGGAGATTCGTCTAAATCCCTACACCTTCCTCTACTCTAAACAGCCTAAGCCAGGTGCTGACATTCACTTACTTCATCACTGCTATACTTTTAAACTGAGACAGGCAACAGATATAGATCTGTCTGTCTATCTATCTATCTATCTACATATCTGTCTGTCTGTCTATTAGATAAAGCAAATAATAACTGAAGAGCTAAAGTACTTGAGGCAGTGACCATTTGTTGCTTGTTTCAGAGCAGAGCAACACGTGGTGCTAAACCACTTGGTTGTGTGCCTTTATAAGACTTGCAAATCCTTAGCTAGGGACTCTCCTCCTAGGCTCCGCTGTGTAGGACAAGGCCGGAGCTGCAGCCTGTTAAACCTTAAAACAGCTGTAGAGTCTGACTCTCGGTGGTCTTCTTGGTGGGGATCCTGCGACCTAGGCACAACATATTAGTGGGGGCTCATCCGGGATCCCCCCAAAAACCCCTGAGACCTTGGACTCCAAAGGTAAAACAGCGCTGTCTTTGTTAATTTGTCTTGTCCTGTCATTTGTCTGTTTTACTTTCATTTTCCTTTGTGAGGATGCCCGCTCCTATTCGTAATGTGTAAAGGGTTGTTGAAGCAGACGCGCTTGCACGACAACCCTGGAGGAACTGGGAGATGTCCCAGATCCTCTTGTGGGGTGGGGATCCTTGCAATGCGTGGTGCTAAACCACCTGGTTGTGTGCCTTTATAAGACCTGCAAATCCTTAGCTCGGGGCTCTCCTCCTAGGCTCCGCTGTGTTGGAGTGTAGGACGAGGCCGAGCCGCAGCCCGTTTAAATAAAACCTTAAAACAGCTGTAGAATCTGACTCTCGTGGTCTTCTTGGTGGGGGTCCTGCGACCTAGGCACAACAAAAACAACAAAAAAATGAACAAATGCATAAACTAAAAAGCAGAAACAAAGAAGGCTGACCTCTCTGCTCTGAATGTCCAGTCCAGGATAAGGTGCAGGCCGGCCGTTCTGTGTCCGGTGTCAGCCGTGTCCTTCGGTCTTTGTCACCCTCTGTGCTCTGCGGCCAGGGAGGGCAGGCGAGGCGCAGTCCCGGAAGTTCTCCCGCCTTGAGCTTTCTTGGGGCTGTGGCTAGAGGTCAGAGGGTCCAACCGTTCTCCTGCTGGACTGGGGCAGACACCTTGCCCGCCCCGGGTCGTGGTCCGGGAGCTCAGTTCCTCCTCCCTCCTTCTGTCCTCGTGGATTCTGGTGACCGCTGAGGCTCCTGCAGTGGCTCTGCACACGTTCCTGGGCTGCATGGGAGGCGGACTCAGAGCAAGGCCGTGTGGGGCTCGGGTCCAGGCTCCCAGGGAGGCTGGGCAGGGCTGGGGTGGGGCTGGGGCAGGCTGGGGTGGAGCTGGGGTGGAGCTGGGGCTGGCTGGGCCTGCGGCTGGAGGTCTGGCCTGGCCCTCGCTGCCTGGGCTGGGAGGGCGGGGAGGGCCCCCACCTTCCCCCCCCACCTCCCCCACCCTCAGCCCGGATTTGATCTGAGTCCCCGGCAGCAGGCCTCCCCCCTGGGGTCCCCGGCCCAGCCCCGACCCGGGCCGCAGGCCTAGCTCGGTGAATCCCTGCCTCCGGGGTCGCCGCACGGCCTTTTCCGTGCCACGGACTCCTGGTGGTGTCTGTCCATCCGTCCATGAGTCACCAGGTCTTCCCCCCTCCCCTCCTGCCACCGCAGGCGGATGGAGGCCCAGCCGGGCCCTGGGTGTCCATCTGGGCAGCCTGGGTGCCCTGCGGTCTGTTCCTCTGGTCGCTTCCTTAGCCTGTCTCCCAAACACACTTTGGGTAGCTTGTCTCCCGAGCATGCTTTGGGTAGCCTGTCTCCCGTGTATGCTTTGGGTAGCCTGTCTCCCAAACACACTTTGGGTAGCCTGTCTCCCGTGTACACTTTGAGTAGCCTGTCTCTTGAGTACACTTTGGGTAGCCTGTCTCCCGAGCACGCTTTGGGTAGCCTGTCTCCCAAGCTCGCTTTGGGTAGCCTGTCTCCCGAGCACGCTTTGGGTAGCCTGTGTCCCGTGCACATTTTGGGTAGCCTGTCTCCCAAGCACACTTTGGGTAGCCTGTCTCCCTAGCACGCTTTGGGTAGCCTGTCTCCCAAGCACACTTTGGGTAGCCGGTCTCCCGAGTACACTTTGGGTAGCCTGTCTCCCGAGTACACTTTGGATAGCCTGTCTCCTGAGTACACTTTGGGAAGCCTGTCTCCTGAGTATGCTTTGGGTGGCCTGTCTCCTGTGTACACTTTGGGTAGCCTGTGTCCTGTGCACATTTTGGGTAGCCTGTCTCCCGAGTACGCTTTGGGTAGCCTGTCTCCCAAGTACGCTTTGGGTGGCCTGTCTCCCGAGTACACTTTGGGTAGCCTGTCTCTGGAGTACGCTTTGGGTGGCCTGTCTCTGGAGTACGCTTTGGGTGGCCTGTTTCCCGAGTACGCTTTGAGTGACCTGTTTCCTGAGTACGCTTTGGGTAGCCTGTCTCCCATGTACACTTTGAGTAGCCTGTCTCCCGAGTACGCTTTGGGTGACCTGTCTCCGGAGTACACTTTGGGTAGCCTGTGTCCTGTGCACATTTTGGGTAGCCTGTCTCCCGAGAACGCTTTGGGTAGCCTGTCTCCCATGTACACTTTGAGTAGCCTGTCTCCCGAGTACGCTTTGGGTGGCCTGTCTCCCGAGTACGCTTTGGGTGGCCTGTCTCTGGAGTACGCTTTGGGTGGCCTATCTCCGGAGTACGCTTTGGGTGGCCTGTCTCTGGAGTACGCTTTGGGTGGCCTGTCTCTGGAGTACGCTTTGGGTGGCCTGTCTCTGGAGTACACTTTGGGTAGCCTGTCTCTGGAGTATGCTTTGGGTGGCCTGTCTCTGGAGTACGCTTCGGGTGGCCTGTCTCAAGTGCATGCTTTGGGTGGCCTGTCTCACGTGCACACTTTGGGTGGCCTGTCTCCCGAGTACGCTTTGGGTGGCCTGTCTCCGGAGTACGCTTTGGGTGGCCTGTCTCACGTGCACACTTTGGGTGGCCTGTCTCCCGAGTACGCTTTGGGTGGCCTGTCTCCGGAGTACGCTTTGGGTGGCCTGTCTCCGGAGTACGCTTTGGGTGGCCTGTCTCCTGAGTACGCTTTGGGTAGCCTGTCTCCCGAGTACGCTTTGGGTGGCCTGTCTCCCGTGTACGCTTTGGGTGGCCTGTCTCACGTGCACACTTCGGGTGGCCTGTCTGTCCTCCTCTCATCTTCCCTGGAACCTGGCGTCCCTGGACAGTTCAGTAACAGTTTTTCAAGAGTCTTTATTGGTTTTCCCTTTGCTCTCTGTTTTAGATTGAGAGGACATTAAAATGGATTCTCTAATTAGTTTTTGCCTCCTGAGTTGCTTTGTCTTACTGCTTTAATCTGTCTCCAATGAACCGACCAAAATTATCAAGCCTACAACCGTCTCTAAAGACCAGAGGTTCAGAACCCGGGAGGATGCAGTGTGGTTCAAGGAGAACTGGGCTGGCTCTGAGACTGGGTAGCGTCTCGCCTACTTGGGCAAGGTGTGGCCAGGTGTGGGTGTGTTATCCCTACAGTCCTGCCAGACCAAAGAGCAGATCCCAAACTTGCTAGCTCCGTTACCAAACAACCGGGTTATTCCCAAAGAATCAGGGAAGCCATCTTGTTTTGTTTGTTACACTTAGCATGCACTGTTTTTTGTTTGTTTGTTTTTTAATCATCACAGGAGACTGGAAGCCCTAATTTAGGAGGACAATTTTTGGCTCGTATTCAGACCTGAGGAACACAAAGTCACAAGTGTGACTATGTGTTTTTAAATGTATGGGATAATTACAGTACATTTATTTTCCAAGAAAGTGTTCTTCTCCTTTGTTTCTTTGGAAAGTGCAGTGTTGGTTTGCAATCAAATGTTTTTCTCAACCTATAAAATAATATCTGAAGACAGAAACCAGGAACTCAAAGTGTAATATGTGGATTATGTGGTTCCTTTCAACAACCACAGTCCAAGAAACATTTTCCTAGAGGAGAATGATAACAATCAGAAATTTACAAATGAGTCAACATTATACTATGGAGTTTGCACTACTATTTGTAAAATTTTAGAAAATTATAGCTGGAAGACTATCTCCCAATTAAAATGCCAATAAAGAGTAAAAAACATCTCACTATTTATATTCTCTGGAAGAAAGAAGGTCTGCCCTGTCCAGATAGGAAGATCTAAGTTGGTACTACAATGCCTAGTGTCAGATCATCTAGGTAGTAGATAGGAGACAGATTCTGGAACTCATCCTAAGCCCCAGGAACCACATTGTTCAAGGGTAGTGCTTGACAATCTCACAGAACAATGAGACGATCATGCAAGTTCAAAGACCACTGATCTCTTGCTCAATAGATGAGTGAATTCAACAATAGTGTCAGATAATTCATCAAATCAAACCATAGAGACGCCTTTGATTTGTCTGCAACACTGGTGTCTGCTTTATGTATGAGTTATTTTGATCTCTCACAGAGTCTGAAGCACCATCACCCTGAGAATTATAAGTTCTGAGCTTAAGGAAATTTCCTTAGCAGTGACTCCAATTCCTTATGAACAGTGCCTTGCATTGCTTCCTCTCCTCAGCTGTCATCAAGAACAGCTTCTAGTCAATGCCTCGTAAGCAATGTGCTATGATGAGGAGAAGGGGTAGGGTTGCTCTTCTGAAAATAATTGGGAAAGAAGGGCTTTGGCATGAGTTTTAATTCGCCGCCACCAGAGGAATAGATGTAGGATGAGTAATGCTGCTACATCAGGAAGGTTGTAGTGCTGGTCCAAGTCCAAGGAAGAGTTAAACCTGAGAAGATCCCCAGCTCATGTAACACAGACTCTTCTCATTTTCCTTCATAAAGGCTTTTTTTAGACAGATGGTTTCTACCAGGTGATGTTAAGAAATCAATTTACTGTCTTCTGCCTGAGGCTAAAGTGATATGTGCCATGGCTCTCTCCTGCAAAGTTAATCTTTTATCCTCAGTACAGGGGGGAAGATATTTTGACTGTGAAGTCAACCTGCCTTGACTTAATCCTGGACTACAACACTGGTATTGTATTTATCAGTGGCCTTTGCTTTGTTGTTCTAATTGTGAGTTTGTATTTCTCTCCTTCCTTGTGCATTTTGTTACTGGATTTCTTCTGTAAGAAACATTACAGCCCAGTGCTGGTGACTCACACCTGTCATCCTACCTACTCAGGAGACTGAGATCTGAGGATCGTGGTTCCAAGCCAGCACCAGCAGGAAAGGTCATGAGACTCATCTCCAACTAACCACCAAAAGCCAGAAGTGGACCTGAGACTCAAAGTAGTTGAGTACTAGACTTGAGCACTAAAGCTCAGAGATAGCCCCTGGGCCTGAGTTCAAGCCCCAGGACTGACACAAAAAAAAAGAAAGAAAGAAAAGCCAATTTCTCCTTGCTTTATTTATTTAGTTATTTAATTTTATCAAAAAGGAACTTACGGATATTTTATTCCTTGAAGCATAATCCAGTGCCTCTGTCACTTATTTACTTTGTTGACTTGCTGAACTTGTTCTAATTTTTGGCATGTACAATTTGGCTTCTGCGCTGTCAATAGGTTGTTGCATTTTTGTTGTTTAGCATTTCTTTATTTTCCATCTGCACATTGCATTTTCTTTGTCCCAGTCCAGAAGCCCACGACTTTACTAAGGAGCCATGGCTCGTGATTGTTACTGGGAATGGCACTCGGAGGTGACTGTGCTTGATGGTCTTGAGGTACCATTACTGCTCTGCTCTAACCACCCTCCCTGGGTAGGCTTTGGGACATTTGTATTTGTGGCATGGTGTGGACAATCTCTGCTGTGCCTCTGTTTCCTGGAACGTGTATGAAGATAAGGCCACATATCCACAACTCAGCTCCCAATCAGCCCCACAGGGCATTTCCTTCTTTATCCATTTCCTTATCTGTGAACAATTTCCCCATCAGCAAGACTTGTAGGCCGCAGGCCTGCAGTGTATTTATCTCTTCAACTTCAGGACAGAAAATGAAATGGTTAGAGATTCACTGGTGCTGGGGAATTTCCCATAGTTCACAGCATAGGAACATAATCTGTCCTAACATCTATTTCTTTATGGACTTTCTGTCTAGTCCGTAGGACTGTTTTCAAGTTACTTCTTTCAGTGCCTCTTTTTATTCCTTTATCCTGCTTCCCTTCTGCATGCTTTGCTCTGTGTCTCTGAGTCTTACCTATTTAGCAATGCTTTAGCTTTGTGCCTCTGGGGGTACATGTAAGGGTGGTGTTTGTTCAAGTTCGTGTGAGTTGCTTCTTAGAAATTTCCCTGGCGATGCTTGTCTACTCATATTTCATCTCCGGGTCCCTCTTGTTAAGCACTGCACTTACTCCCTGCACGGCTCCCAGTCTTAAGCAGGTCTAAAAAAGCCCAGATGGAAACTAACTCTTCTCAAAACCCATACTGATATTTCCAAGAGACAAAGTCTCAACCAATCCATTAAAATTCTGTTTTGAAGAGCTGGATCACCTTGGGGATGTTCTGTGAAGGTAAGTCTGAAAGAAGTTTTGTACTTAGCCTAGAAAAAAAATTCATGATTTCTTCTGGCTGGACAAGCTGTGTGGAGGATATTGTTTCAGTTATTTATTTGGTAAAAGGGGTTTTCAGTGATCAGAAGGCATTCCTAAGAAAACAATGGACACTTGAAGATTCTCAGAGAGCTTTCTGTTTCCCCTCCCTGTGGTCTCTGGAGGGCAGCCTTGTGTGCACAGCCCCTCCCCTGCATCGATGGACTAACACCTCACTGGAGAATTTTAAGGCAATCCCTGGAATTACATTGTGCCGTTCTGGGTGGGTGAGGCGCAGGAAGCAGGCACATTTGAAGAGTCTTGGCGTGGGAAGCACAAGGCCATGTGGCTTCCTGAGAGAGGTTTTTCTTCCTCCTTCTCAGGGCTCTGGGGAGGGCAGCCTGAGCGTAGAGTGGTAGCGGCTCCAGGCTGCTTGGTGGGAGGGTGCAGGCCCTCACTGAGTGCTAACCAGGGAAGGCTCAGACTTGGAGGCTCTGCTGAGCAGGCGTATCTGACTAGACCATGCATCTGTCAGCCATTCCAGGTGACGTTGAAGGAGGGACCGGAGGGAGTACAGAGGTGTTCCAGGGAGGACTTTCTAGAAGTGGGCTCAGAGAAGGAGGCAGGACCTCTTGTGCCTGGCGAATAGCTTGGCTCTTATTTATTTGATAGATAACAGAGGGTCAGAGACTACTTTTTATGGGGACCACGTGGCAGTAAGGAATGCACAGATGGTGAGCATGGGAAATGCTAGTAATGAAGGAATTAGGAGTGGTTCTAGAAGTGTTGAGACCAGGCTTCGGCAATGACAGCAGCAACAGAATGGAAGGAAATGAGAGAATCACCACGGTGAACGCTTGGAGGGGAGGGGCTGTTACTCACTGGGTGTGGAAGAAGAGGAAAAGATGCAGACATAAATCGGGAGACCAGTCTTCTGGCACAGCCTTCTCTCCAATTAGCTATCTCTGTGACCTTGGGGGAGCCAACTGACTTCTGTACCATTTAACGGTAGGTGATTTAACTACAGGTAATCCCAGGTTTTGCTTTTTATAGTGGCTTAGGAATGAAGTAGGGCTGTCATCCTGGATATTTGGGAGGCGGAGAGCAAGTGAGTGGCTGTTCAGAGGTCAGTCCAAGCAAGCTTGAGAGACTCCATTTCAATCAATAGTTGGGTGTGGTGGCATACATTTGTCATCCCAGTTCCGGGGGAGGCTAAGATTGACAATCTTGAGGTTCCAAGTTAGCTTGGGGGGAAAAAAACAAAAAAAATGTGAGACCTAGCTCAACAGAAAAATGTGGGCATCTTAGTATGTGCCTCTATCATCCCAGACACTTGAGAAGTATAAATAGAGGATTGAAGTCTAGGCTGACCTAGCCAAAAACAGGATTCTATCTGAAAAATAATCAGAGCAAAAAAGAGGGGGAGCATTTAGCCATGACTTGAGCAATAGAAAACGAGGAAAAGCTGAGTCCCAAGTTCAAAATCCAATACTGTCAAAAATGTTTAAAAATACAGTAAAAGAATGCAATAAGAACAGATAAGCAAAGCTACTGAAAATTCAGAATGATCCTCCCAACAATTGTAATTAATATGACTGACAACTGGAACTCTTCTGATGAATTAACCTGGAAAGCCATGTCCAGTTGAAAGGTCTTGGAAGAATGCATTTGCCAGTTTCTGGTGGGAGATAAAATCCTGCCTTGTATCACTGTGGAAAGGAAATTTCAAGTTTCTTGGCTAAATAATAACAACAAGCAATCTTTCCCCAAGAACACTTGATTCTCATCAACATTGACAGTGCATGAGCCTTAGCATCCATGCCTCAGATAGATTCTACGAGCCTTAGCATCCGAGCCTTGGCATCTGTTCCTGAGGTGTGGTGCCCAAGCCTTTGTGTCCACTCCCCTGTTGTGGGAAGACGTTTCCCCTGGCCCAGAAAAACACTCACATGTGATCAGTCTGGCAAAACCCGGCTGCTGCCTTTTGGAGGCCATACCTTGGGATTGAGTAAGGCCTGACCCACTGTGACTTTGTGATGTAAAACTAGGGGGCTCCTGGACTGTCTGCCGGCTGTGCCTCTGTACTTACCAGAGTCTTCCAGGAGCTGTGGGACTGAAGGCTGGAAGGGGTGGGGGTAACCAGCCTTCAAGACACTTCTTGGCCCTCCTTCCATCTGAGGAAAGAGGTGGCTCTGTGGCTGAGAGGACCGTGTGTCCTGGAGGTGGTACATGGCAGCGGCCCTGCGAAGCTGGATCGCTTGTTCCTGCTAGACCTGGAGGAGGTGCGGTGGACCTGCCTAGTCCCGTGACCCTCTGGTCCTTCATCCTTCAGGCATCCTACGGGCTCCCAGCAGGCTCGGGTTCTTTCCTTTCCTATATTACTCCTCCTGACAGGCTGTCTTGTTTTTGGTCTTTTAAGGAACAGTGTTTTATAGTTCATTGTCCTAAAGCACGTATGTTAGTTTCGACCCAAAGTGTAAAACATTTCAGAGGAGACAAGAAAGCTTCTGCACAAACCTGGAGCTGTCCCCGGGGGAGCTCAGGGGCACACACAGGATCACCGAGGCACAAAGACCGTCTTGTAATTTTTTTATTGTTGCTATGAAGGAGATGTACAGAGGAGTTAGTGACATGTCAGGAAAGGGTACATTTCTATCATTTAAAATGAAATAGTTTCCCTCACAGTGGAGAACCATGAGCTGCCTTTTAGTCAGAAGATGGAAGGTGATGGAGGAAGGAAGAGCGGACGCTGGGCCGCAGGGGAAGGAATGGGTGGGCTCAGGGCCTAACCTGCTGTGAACTGGGGCTAAGTGCTTCCTCCCTGCTGCCATATCTCCAGCCCTCACTCCCAGGCCTGTTCATTTCCAAGCCCCCAGAGGTCTCTTTTTGTCATTACCTTCTGATCTCAAGGACTTGGGGGAGGGGTAGTGTCTAGAGAAGCAGACAGCATATCAGCCAAATGGTGCGATCCACTCCACTGTGATTCCTACAGGTTTACCACACCCACAACACTGGTTTAAAGACCTCAAAACCCTGACGGTGGAAGGCAGGTGGAATGAAGTGGGAACCATTCTACAGTCTCAACAACCGTTGGAGATCGGAGCCCTTGAAATATACAAGTCTTTCATAAACGTACACCTCACTTTGAACCATTGGCCAAATCCTTTCCTCTTCTTTCTGGGCTACTCTTTATGGCTAAGTCTCTCCTGCAGTTAGGTGTGGCCCAGTGACAGAGTTCTGGGGGACTGGGTGTGAGCGTGTGTTTGGAGTGCCACTTTCCAGGCTGAATTGTCCACACTGCCCCAAAGCAAATGCCCAGTGCGGCCTTGTGTGATGGGCAAGGTAGCACCCCACAGGGGAGGAGCTCAGTGTCTCTCCAGAGAGGAGGGTTGTGAGTACTTAGAAATGGGTCGAGTCAGGAATACCACCCGGAGTGTTAGACAAGCGAGAAATCCATCTGAAAACCTGCAATAGCTCAACCACAAAGGAGATTTACCTAGAGTCAGGTGTCTCAACAGCAATCTTCTTTTGAAGGGACTAAAAATGAATCTGTGAAAAAGAAAAGGAACCCATTCTCAGATAGGCCAGATGTCAGGAGATCTTTATCGACCAATCGTTACCAAATATTTGCTGAGGAAGCAATTCCCTCTGTAGGAGCATTCAGAGAAAAGGCAGTGTCCTGCACAGGATCCAGGTAGCCCTGCCCTCCTGGGCCTTGAAATTCAGTGGAGACACTGGAGTAAAAATAGCTCTGGCGATGTAATTAGCATACTTTTCATTTCCTCCAGTAAAGCAGAGTGACCTACTCACTCTAGGGCTCAAAAAGACATAATTTACCAAGCTTGTGCTGGCCTAAGATTTGGCAGATGTGGTAACATGTAATGAGCTCCCTGAGTCAGAAATGACCCTGTCCTGAGGTTGCGATTGCTGTGTGCCAGGCACAGCAAAATCCAGGAAGGAAGAGCTTGAGACCGGCTCTCCCAGGCCTGTCCCGGCCCTCCATGCACTGTATGTGGTCTTCAGCTTTCGCATATTTTGATCAGCACAAAATATGTTCATGTGCCTTGTGTCACTTGAAGGAGAGCACGTTGGCGGCTCTGTGGAGAGCAGACTAGAATCCATCATACATGGATACCTAGTCTCTGATGGTCTACTTGTGTGGCTATAACGCAATAGCACAGCCTGGGGAATTCGTAAAGAGCAGAGCTGTGGTTAGCTCCTGGTTCTCCAACATGGAGTGAGCACCTGATGGGTGTCGGGGTGGGGCTCGAGCGGGCTCAGAACTGGTGAGGCCTCATGAGGCAGCACAGAGCCAGCCTGCTACTGGGCTTGGTGGTCTTCTTGTGGAGCCAATGGTGCCACACCCCATCTAGCCTTCACTACTTCCCAAATCATCACCATGTGATTTTTAAAGATAAAATTTTATGAGTTTTGGAGAGGATAAATGCCGCCAGAACAGAGTGGGAAACTAGTGTTGTTGTTGTTGTTTTTTCTGTCGGTCACAGGGCTTGAACTCTGGGCTTGGGTACTGTCCCTCAGCTCTTCAGCTCAAGGAGAGTGCTCTACTGCTTGAGCCACAGCGCCACTTCTGGTTTTCTGGTGGCTTCTTGGAGATAAGAGTCTCACGGACTTTCCTGCCTGGGCTGGCTTTGAACCGCGATTCTCAGATCTCAGCCTCCTGAGTAGCTAGGATGACAGGCATAAGCCACCGTCGCCCGGCTAGTTTGATTTTTGTTTGTTTGTTTGTTTAGTACATGTGACAGAGTAAGACAGAGGAAGGCTACTTTAGAATAGGAATGGTGGTGAAGGTGGAGGCGAAGTGACAGAATGACTCCCCACTGATGATGACAGAAGCGGTAAGTTCCGGTGATGAAGGTTGGGCCAGCGGGGGTGTGAGGAGAGGAAGAGGATGCCAGGTGGGGGGATTGGGGTGACGGGAGCTGCAGACAGAGCAGGTGTGTGCTCTCAGGTGTGGGTTGTGGCTTCTCCCTCCTGCTGTGCACACGGCACCTGAATGGGATTTGTTGGGGTTGTACCTTGAAAGATAGACATGTTAACTAACTTAGCAACGACAACAACTGGAGTTTGGGAGAAGGAGAATAATTCATGTCAACATGTTCATAGCCTCATAGCAAAACATGTCTTAGCAATTATTCTGTGCCATTATTATTATTTATGACATTTGGGGCCTTTAATGAATCTACTAGAGATTTTCTCCAGGGGAAAAGTATGATCTCCAATAAAACTCTTTTGGAGTTAGCAATGGCTAGCTCACCCTTGATTTCTCAGGATTCATGTTATGGAAAGAACAGCATTAGGAAACACCAAGGTAATGGGCTTCTCCCCTTCAACACTAGTTTGCCATCTGGGCAGAGAGAGTAACTACGTGTTTTGTATGTATGTGCAGAGTGCTAAACTGTCAAATATGGACTCTTGTTTCAATGCTGACAGTATTACCATATTAAAATATGGACTCCTGTTTCAATGCTGACAGCATTACCATATTAAAATATGGGCGCTGCAAGGGGATTATCAATCAGAAAATTCTGTCCTGAGAATGAATTATTTTAATCAGCAATTTTTGTTCCTGGCTGTAGTTGAGAAATGAATGTTTCTGGATGCAGGGGATATGATTGTAGATGTTAGGAAAGAAATGCTAGCCAGGAGCCTGTCTGGCCATAGTAGGGTTGTGTAGAGGAGAAAGAGAATAAAATGAGTCTTTAATTTAAACAAATGGGGCCATCATCCTGTAGACAACTCTGCAGAGATCAGCACAGCACATCTGTGTGCATAGGAAATACGAATGAAATGAAGTACAGACATATATGTAGATGAGTTCCCGAGATGCTTTGCCTACTTTAATCTGAGAATTGCTCCGAAAGCACAGAGGCCCAGACAAGCGGACTCCTTGCTGGACCTCTCTACAGGCACAGAACTTCATTACTGCCCTGGAAGAAACCCAGCCAGAAAGACTCCGTTGTCATCATTAAGTGGATGATAGAGGATTCCTGTGGCTGGCGGGCAGAGAAGGTGAGGAGGAAGGTCTATCTACTAACTCCCTTCTCTTCTCACTTGGCAAAGCTCACATTGAGCTAAGACATGATCTGAGTCTTTCAAAGTTCTTCAGAGAATTTCCTCATTTGATCTACAAAGGGAGAAGTAGTGTAGGAATGACTGAAAGTTTATATTGAGAGCATTGGTTCCAGGAATAATTTCTTTCTTTCTTTCCTTCCTTCCTTTCTTCTTTCCTTCCTTCCTTCCTTTCTTCCTTCCTTCCTTCCTTCCTTCCTTCTTTCTTTCTTTCTTCCCCTTCCTTCCTTCCTTCCTTCCTTCCTTCCTTCCTTCCTTCCTTCCTTCCTTCCTTTCTTCTTTCTTTCTTTCTTCCCCTTCCTTCCTTCCTGCCTGCCTGCCTGCCTTCTTTCTTTCTTTCTTTCTCTCTTTCTTTCTCTCTTTCTTTCTTCTTTTTGCCAGTCCTGGGGCTTGAACTCAGAGCCTGGGCACTGTCCCAGAGCTTCTTTTGCTCAAGGCTAGCACTGTACCACGTGAGCGACAGTGCCACTTCCAGCTTTTTCTGTAGTACTGAGGAATTGAACCCAGGGCTTTATGCATGCTAGGCAAGCACCACTAAGCCACATTCCCAGCCTCCCAGGAGTAATTTCTGATTCATAGGAAGGAACACGGTTTTTAGAAATAATAAATAAAAACAAGAAATAGTTCCTGAGGAGATTTTTTAGGTCTATCTGTCCGTCGGTCTGTCTGTCTGTCTGTCTGCCTGCCTGCCTGTCTGTCTGCCTGTCTGTCTACTGTATTGGCATAGTAATAGAATGGATGTAGCAAATGGGAATTAATCTGAGAGAAAAAAGTCATGTTGGTATGATCAAGTGAGGGAGTGGACATGCCATTAGTTGATTTGTGGAAGGCTATTGGCACGGCAGATTTGGTAGAGATGCCTGAGGTCCTGTCCAACATGAGGGAAGGATGTTTGTGAAGAGGACAGTTGAGTGGCCACATGTGTTTGGGCGCTTCCACGGATGGCTTGCAGTGAAAGCCACGGCAGGGATGAGCTGCGGTGGCAGATCAACGCAGATAAAGACAGGACCAGTGTGAGGTCCTCGTTCAGGGGAGGGAAGTGGGTTAGAGGAGTGGAAGGTAGCCAAGTGTGGCAAGAAGAGAGTGGGGCAAGGAACTTCCTAGAGGGGAGCAAAGGTGGCACCGCAGGGCAGGAGAGGCCCGATGCTGAGGAGCGTCACGTGCAGTTATATCTGGGATGAAAGACGCTGAGATACAGCGACCCCAGATTGATCTTAATGACGGCCTCTCTGGATTTAATGTGGAGAGAACAGCCCAAGTGGAGCATTCCACAGGTAGTATGAGCAAGGGTGTGGACTCGGGCAAGGGTGTGGACTTGGGATTTTAGACTGTCTTTTGGTGGATTTTGACATAAAAGAATGTACATGTATGAATTCAAAGATATTCTTTTTTTTGAAGGGATTATTTGATTATGGCTCTCCAAGAGGAAGATCTTTGTGTGATTGTGGAAATTAGCCACAGAGAGGGACGATCTATGATGAAAGGAGGGGTGGAGCATTTCCACAGTAACATATTAGGTGGCAGGGAACTGAATCCAGGACACATATGGTGTGTGTATGTGGGGGATCGTCTTTAGACACAAGCAGACGGACACTGACAAGACGGCAACTTCAAGAAGAAGAAACGGCAACAACTACAGGTAACTAATAACGTTGGCTAAAGGCAAGAGCTTCAGCACATAATACAGACAGATGATGGTCTAGAAATCACAGTCTGAGCTTGGAGGATGCCTGTTTGATACCCCAGATCTAGTGCTTTGAGGGGCTTGAAGGGGATCAAATGCCACAAAAGTCAACCAGGCTTCCACTAGAGGAGAGAAGTGGGGAAAACTTCTGGAGAAGAGAGTGGATTAGAAAAGACTGTGTGGTTACTTTGAGTCCCTGAAGGTTGTGTGAAGGGTCTGGAAGTACTGGGGTTTGGAGAAGCCAAATGGGTTTAGTAATGGTTGAATGTGTCCAGAATGAAGCTCCATGGAGAATGTGTTGTATAACACCCTATGCCCTCTGCCCTGAGAGAAAGAAGAGAAGGACTCTTCAAAAGCCAGCAGGAGGAGGTGCATCTCCAGGACAGCACTGTGGAACAGGTTTGGTAGAGGACAGTGATGTGCAGAGTTCTGTGCCATTCTTTGCTTTGGTACACTGGGGTTCCTCGTATGAATGTGCACAATTATAGAGAAGCCATTTAAATGCATTCACTGTGAGCAGTGCTCTGTATAGCAGAAACTTCCTGGGTAGGTGAAAGGCACCAGGAGTGTGCAGAGATGACTAGTTCATGGTACTGAGGACGAAACTGATTTCATACTGCTACCATTAGTGAAATTAGGTTTTGGAGTATTGGGTTTGAAGTCGGGGCAGGTGTTGTACTGCTTGAGCTATGCCTCCAATTGCTTTTTCACATAGGTTGTTTTCGAGGGCTAGCCTGGGCAATCTCATACTTGGCTTCCCCAGGTTCTTGGTAATGACAGAGTGTCCACTGGGGCTGGCCATGGTGCTTGCCCCATTGTTGGGATAATGGGTGCATGACACTACCCTCAGCTACTGGTTGAGATGAGGGATTATGAGCTTTTCTTTTGCGTGGACTGGTCTTGAACTGTAATCTCCCAATCTCTGTCTCCAGGTAGCTGTTGGACCCTTCTTTGGTCACTCTGTGGCTCTTATTAACATCAACCAACTAACCAACAAATGAACCAACTAACAAAACAACCAGTGAACCAACCAACCAACAAACCAATGACCCAACCAAACGACCAACTAACCAACCAGTGAACTAACCAACAAACCAATGACCCAACCAAACAATCAACTACCCAACTAATGAACCAACCAAACAGCCAATGAACCAGCTAATGAACCAGCCAATCAAGATCATGAGGTACAGGAAGGGAAGACAACAACAATGTGTGTAAGAGAAACATTTGCAAACAAACTGCCCTTAATTTTACTTCCACTTTTGGTCATCTGGCTGGCAATTCTTACCAAAGAATGCTGGACAAGCTGTGGTTGGAAGTTGTGTGTGCTGTTGAATGGGAGGGGGTACTGCAGTCAGGGTCATTGGCATGGGGTCTGATCATCCTGTGGAAGAAAGCCCGTGATATCAGTCTGTGTAGGTCTTTGATCCTGCCAGACCTGTTTCCCTTGGGAAGGTCCCCCCCCCTGCACCCCCTCCCCCGCCATCTCTTGCCTTAGATTACTGATCTGGCCACCAGTGTCGCAAGTCCAAGCAAGCAGTTGGCCTGAAGAAGGCTCCTTTGCAGAGTTGAGATTTTTCAATTGAAGTCTTTGCTTTGGCTTTTTGCAAGTATCTGGAGCTCACTCGTAAGCCAGCACCTCTGCTGCCTAATTGTGCTAGATGCTTTGTGTATCCCCTGTAATTCTCTCCATCTCTGTCCATTCCAGCTACTGCAAAGATGACAGATTCCATGCAGATGGGACCAGTCTCAGACAAGTATACCTGCTAGCTCTTGGCTAACAGCTGGGGACCCTTAGAGTGAAGCTGGGGTTGCCCTGGCCCTGGGGCAGGGTGCACAGCTCTGAGCCTGATTCTCATCTCCTTAGAGTTCCTTGGAGGTGGGCGACCAGGCACAGCCCTGGACGATGGGATAATGGGCTTGGCTGTAGCTCCTTGCCCTTCACTCCAATTGTGGCTGCTCATCCATCCTCCTGTCCTGGGATCATTCCCAGGTAATTTGTTCTCTCAAAGTGTCATCCCAGGCCTTGGCTCCAGGGGTGCTTATAGGAAGAAGTCTGTGTGCATGCATGCTTTCTGCTTGGCCGGGCTGCCTGGGTTTTAGCTTTCTCCACATACACTGTCCCCCATCTCCCATTTCCAGCTCCTCCCCCTCCCCGCCCCAGTTCTACTTCCATGGTACCTGGGGTGTTCAATTCCTGAGGCTTTTTCACGGCTCAGTGATGTGGATCGCCTGCCTTTTTATTGCTTCCCTTCTCTGCAGGAGATTTGGCTTCAGCGTTTTCCGCTCTGATGTATTATTTAGCGCCGTGCATCTGCTCTGCTCCTTCCAAAATTTTGTTGGCACCTTCATCTGGCGCCACCTCCTCAATACTTCTTGTGCTGCTGGCTGGAGTCCAGCCTCAGACTTTGCCGATGGGGCCCCGGGGGGGAGGCTGCGGGGGCAGGGGGCGGAGAGATGAGTGCACATTTCTGCCTGGTGCTTCTCTGAGGACCCAACATTTGCTCCATGATCTGTGAGGCTGGAGCAGGAAACCCAAACCTCACTCTTGTGAAACTCAACATTGACCGTGAGGTCTGGGGCAAGGCAGTACACTGCCCCTGAGCCTCGGGTTCCTCATCTGTAAACTTGCCTGTGGGAAGTGGTCACTGAGATTGCTCCTGCATCTGAAGACCTGTGGACTATTTTACCTCACTTCCTGCACAGTTCTCTCCAGAATCCGCTCCGGGCTTGCTTCCTTGACAGCTTCAGAGCTTTGTAGAACACTGGCACTCCGTGGCATAGGATCTCCCGGACTTTGGTATTGACTTTATTAAGATGACCTATTGTCTAGAATGGTCCTGGATAGAGGGACCAAAAATGGGCTTTGAATCTGGGCACTATCTGCATACAGAAAGAGAGAAAAAGAGAAAGAGGTGGATTTCCATTGTTTCAAAGTCCTACATTCTCCCGTGTGTCTCTGAAGTGTCTTGTGTGAGGATGGGACATGCAGCTTTGCTCTGACTTTTCTACCTCATCAGTTAAAGCCCAGCACTTGTCTTCCGCATTGTCTCTCTCCTTTGCCTACCAAGGATTTCATATCCACTGAGACGCAGATCTGAGCATGGTGTTTATATTCTCATCAGAGCGAAAGCACGCATCTGTCACAGAAGAAGAGCATTTGGGTACATCAAACCTAGGGCAGTGCCTATCTGCCTTGAACCCCAGAATGTCCTAGATGACCTTCACATTCGGCTCAACTATCACCCCCCCCCCCAAAGATGCCATTCACTGTCCCCACGGGTGGACATCCCTCCCCCACCCCCCCTTCTGCAATAAATCATTGTAATATAGACATTAGAACCACTGTCACCTTAGACTGTAACTTTAGCTAACACATGGTATAGAGAGAGGATGCTTGTTTGTTTGTTTCAAGTCCCAAAAGCTTGAGACAAAACAACATATTGCCACACCTTTTTTCTTCCTTCCTTCCTTCCCATCCTTCCCATCCTTCCTGTCCTTCTTTCCTTCCTTCCTTCCTTCCTTCCTTCCTTCCTTCCTTCCTTCCTTCCTTCCTTCCTTCCTTCCCTCCCTCCCTCCCCTCCCTCCCTCCCTCCCCAAGCACTCTGTCATGGAGCCCCTCCTCCAGCTCTGCTCTGCACTGGTTATTTTTTTAATTTTTAAATTGTTGTGATAACGCTGATGTACTGAGGAGTTATAGTTACATAAGTCGGGTGAACTGCATTTCTTTTTGGACGATGCCACTCCTTCCCTGTTCTCTCAGTTTTCCCCTTCCATCCCCCACGGTCTCCCTCCTACCTGGGCGCTGGGGAGGGGGTGGAGGGATTCTCATGAATCTCCCTGCGGGAAGATGGCCTGCTGCCACCTGGGAATCATGCGAGCTTGGGAAAAGCCTGTGCGGTGGAATGAGTGCCCTTGTTTATCACCCACATGGTTCAGTTCCACATTCCCAAGTCAGATGTATCTGGTTAGCATGTAGACTCCAGTTCAATATGGTTAGCGTGTGTGTAGACAGATGGTTTTCTCCATCGGTGAGGAGCACTGAGGAGCGTGTTCACACAGAGACCCCTGGGGAGAGTTTAGGGTGAGCTCTGGGAAGACGCTTTGTGCTGAGTTCCCCGGGTGACGCGACACAGGGCCACGGAGCTCTGAGCAGTTTCGCGTTTACTAAGAGCTGAAGGTAGGCTTCACCTCTTCCAAGCTACCTAATTACAGCTGAGCCCGTGAGCCAGCAATTCAAGAGGGGCTGGAGGACGGAGGATCGATGAGACATTGCTGCAGTGGGCGACCTTCCCCGGGGGCCGCCTCAGGGAGAGGAGGCTCTGCCGCTGTGCTTCCCCGTTGACCCTGCTGATCCATCACTCACAGGACACAAGGGATGAGCAAAGTAATGAGGTTTTGTGTTTCCTCATTGTTGGCTGATTTGAAGGTAGTTGTTTCCTTGTCACTCCTGATTTCTGGAAAGTCTACTGACTTGTCTCATTCACAAGTGGGAGTGGAGGATATTTACAGTTTCTCCACAACACAGCATCTTTCAAAGCTGTTTTTCTTTCTGCACCTAGCAGAGATTAAAATAGAAGCCATTAGCCCTGGAGAGAGAGAGTTGGGTAGATGCTGTGGGTGTTGACTGGCTCAGGTAGTTTAGGAAAAATCCACTCTTGCTTCTATTGTGGGTGGAGGAGGGAGTGTTTCCAACAGGTGGAATTAAAAACAATTACAACCTATGGTGACTTTTTGTTCATGGCATGTGATTCCCAGGACACTTCTTGAATCGGTGACTTGAACATCAGATCTGGAGGCAAACCAGACATCAGTGAGCAGGTGCACAGTGGTTTGAGCTGTGGTTTGCAAGCAGAGGATCATTTCTGGATGATGTGCAAAGAGTAATTCTTGTTCTTGATCAGAACTCTGGTTCCATCTGTTATCTCAAAAACATAACAAAGCCAAGTGGCCTATTGTGGCCTGAAAGTACACATTCAACTTCAGGAGCTAGGTGGCTAAGTGATATCAATCATGCATCCATCCACATGCAATTTTAAAGAACTCTTACCAAGTACTGTTGTAAGTGTTGAGCATAGAGTATGCGCATGTAGTTTAACTCCTGCCTTATTCCACTTCATTTGACGTGAATTAAAAAAATCCAACAGGTTCCCTGGTCCTCTATCTCTTCTTCTGTCAAACAAGTTTCATGTGCTGTGAGTGTTTCTGGAAGTTTCTAGGTCACGAATCTCCAGGAAGGCTTGATAAGCTCAAATCCATGCCCTGACTGAACTTGACTGAGTGCCTGGTCCAGCTTTGTCCATAAGAAACAGTGTGTAAGCCAAGTAAAATTAGTTCTAGTAGCTTTTATTTAATCCAGTATATTCAAATTAATATTCTTGTAACATGTAATCAATATAAAATGTGGAAGTAATAGTGAGATATTATGGTTTCAAATTCGGCTGTGTATTTGACACAAACAATGCCACTCACACTTGAGTAGCCACATTCCCAGGTCTCGGGGTCACCCAGCAGCCCCACATGCGATGGCATGCGGAGCATCTGAGGAGAGCCTGAGGCGTGTCCACAGAGGGGTCTGTGCATCGCAGGTCTGTCCTGAACCCAGGGACTGGCACGCGCATCCCTGAGAGAGCGCATTCCTCGCTCTCTCATCCTCTGTTTTTATCAGCTAACAGTCAGGGATTTTTAAGAAAGACATAATGGTGCTGGGGATGAGTCAGAGAAGAGAGTTTCAAATGATCAAAGGGATAATGAGGTTGTCTGATGAAGGTAAAGTAAGAGGAACAAAGGCTTTGAGCTCCACGAGAAGGCTGAGGAGGGCAGGTGATCAGAGTTCGCAGTCGGGAAGTAAACACCTCGGCTGAACATGAAATGTTTTTGAAACCCAAAAATAGCACAGCAACAGGGGCTGTGGACTACATTGGAACAGTTAGCTTGAGGGCAAGGAACAAGAAACAGTACTCCAGGCAGCCGGCTAGAGGGTGGGGGAGCTCATTCCTCATGGAACGGCGATGTCTCGGTCTGAGCCACAGCATCTTGAAACAGCTTAAAGCATCCCTTAGTAAATAGTTAAACTTGATGTGCCAAAGAACACTTTCCATCTGTGCGTTCATCTTCCCATCCACCCCCAGCTAACCTCCAACAAGAACTTCCTTTAAAACACACAGCTCTGAACGTATGGACTTTAAGATGGAGAAACGGTCCTGGAGATGTGACCTGTCCACATTCAGCTGGTTGATGCTGTCTTTTGAAATTGTCCCGCCAAGAGCCTGGGCCAGATTTAGTCCCCAGTGAACCACTGTCAAGAAGGAGAGGCTTGGTCTGGAAGAGTGGCCCAGGTGGTACAGCACCTGGCCAGCCAGTACGTAGCCCTGAGTTCAAACCCCCAGTACCACCAACACTACACCAAACCACGCCTGGCCAAGCCAAGCCAAAACAAAATGAAACCACACAAAGAGGGGAAGCCTTTGAAAGTGATTAGGCCAAGCGAGCCCTGCCCTCTGGTAGAGACAGCAGCCCCACTGAAGATCTACGCTTATTGCAGCATTGTTCACCATAGCTAAGATATGGAGCTAACCCAGATGCCCCTCAGTAGGGGATGGATCAAGAAAATGGAGTGTATACACACACACACACACACACACACACACACACACACACACACACACACACACACACACAATGGAATTCAATGCTTCCATCAGAAAGAATGACACTGCCCCCATTGTTAGGAAATGGAAAGACTTGGAAAAAAATTCTATTAAGTGAAGTAAGCCAGGCCCAAAGAAACATAGGTCCCATGGCTTCCCTTATTTGCAATAACTAGTCTATGTCTAGGACAAGCAGAAAAGGTCAAAAGCTATGTACATATGATCATATAAGATGATGCTAAGCGAAATGAACCCCAAGATAGGGGCACAAGAGGTTTTATCTTTGTTGCTGTTGTTTTTAATGTACTGTGTGAAATTTTTTTGTTTCTTTCGTATGTTCTCCCCCACGGTATAACCCCTGTTTTCACTGTATTTGATTCTGGTGTCCTGCATCTTGTATATACATTTTTCTAATTTGGGGAGGGGAAGGGAAATAACAAAATGCTGAAATAAGGATACAGGTTGACCCATTGTTAACAGTGAGACATACAAGACACTGTTGAAAATGAACTTTACAACTTGCTGGGGTGGGGAGGGAGGAGTTGGGAAGGTGAGGAGGGAAGGGATGGCTGGGGAAAAACAAGGAGGGGGCAACCACTCGATGGGAAATGGACTCATTACCTTACTCATGTCACTGTAACCCCTCCGTACAGTATCTTTGCAATAAAAATATGTATTAAAAAAAGAAAGAAAACCCAAAGGTAGGACTGTGGAAAATAAAAAAGAACGGCATAGATCGAGGCTGGGCGTTCAGGTTCGGGTCTCTCAGCGGGCGTCGGGGGTCTTTTACGATGGGTAGTGGAGCAGGAAGGCCCGCCCCACTTGCAGGCCGGGGCCCTGGCCTCCGGCTTTCAGAGTCACAAGTGCATGCGCTTCCGGTCCCTGTGAGTGTCCCAGTCGTGGGCTTTTCTGCTGGAGCCTTGCAGGCTTGGTTGTCAGCTGGTTTAGAACGTGCACATTTAAACTAAGTGCATGCTTAAACTAAGTGGAGTCAGGCGTGAGTGAGGCTGATCTAGAACATTCTCACCAGCGCCCTGGAGATGATCTCCTGTCAGCACTGGAGGTGGAGCTCGGGCCATCCTGCAGGCCGGCTCAGGCCGGGGTGGGCATCCCCAGCGCCCTCTGCCCGCAGGGCGGGGCTTCTCTTGTGGGTGACTGATCCTCTGCCTTTCTGTGACACACTTGCATCGTCTGTGTCGCTTGTTAAGTGACAGTCTCTGGGGGATGCCAAGCGTGGTAACATCAGGAATGTGCCCACTATCAAAACCATGCCCGCGATGTTTCCCCACCTCGCCGGTCACAGCCATAGTCCAAATGCTGCGCTTCAGCGACCGGGGGCTGAGGCTGGGACTGGAACCGATGGCCTGTGTGCCATTTGGAAACTCTTCCCAGTGGCAGGATTTGCAAGCAATGACCTTTCCTTGTTATCTTCTGTGCAAAGTAAGTCAGAATTTGACATTTTATTTCTTGACATTTGATTGAGATGCCTAATGTATGTCGCATTGAACGAAAGAGTCATTAGGACTAATAATATACAAAAGTGAGTGGCAGCTTATAATTGGAGATTGAATATTGCGAGAACTATTCTGGGGCCTTGGAGAGAGAGGCTGTGATCACTCCCCTTTGTTTCTGCTGCATCCTGCTTTTGAGATCTTGGCATGAGCTGCGTTCTTTATCGGAATGTCCTCCCTATTCCCCCCTCTCATTCCCCGATACCCAATGTATTCATTAGGGTAGGATAGGCTACACGGCAGTAACAAGGAAGACCAAGACGTGGAAAGTCCATTTTGCCTTACTTTCAGCCCCGCCAGGTGGAGGTTGCGTGGATTCCTGCTTCCATCTTCCGAGGAGCTCTTTGGCTGGGGTCTCCTACACGGGGCATAAGTGCCCTCTGTGGCCCTTTGTAGACGTGGGCTTGCCTTTAGACAGCACGTGAGGACATACGCTGCTTCTTCATCGCTGATCTGTGTGAGAAGCTGCTCTTGTCATACGCCAAGCGGGCAGCGTGGCGGGAAGAGAAGCTGGAGAAGACATGTGGTTGTATTTGATCTGAGTTTTGGACAGGAAGAGATCCATTATTATCTATTATTATTATCCCATTTATTTTCCAGTGAGAGTGAGTCAAATGACCTCATCCAGGTCCCCCGGGTCTGGAGATGAGGAAGATCGTACAGACGCTTGGTGAGCCAGAGTGGCTTCTGCAGCATCAGACCTGACTTCCCCACCACGGAGCTTTCGCCCTTCTAGAAGCCTGGCCTCAGAACTCTAAGCAAGGTTGACGGATGCATTCCAGTGCTTACCAATCAGGTGACCGGGAAAGCCCACGGAGCCAGACTTCTCGATGAGTGTGTTCGTCTTCGTCAGCAGTGTGGTTGAATCCCACATGGTAGCTGACTCGCTCCTGCATTGCGGTTTGTGAAGGAGCCCTCTGCCTTCATCGCTAGAGGAAGGATGAGACCTGGGGATTGTAAGAAATAGGACTTGTGTTCAAATCTTTGTAGGTCTGTATTACAGGGTGCTAGGGTAACGGAAGTTATTTTCTTTTGACCCAAAGGAGAACTGTGTCATTCAACAGGGACATTGTTGGGAAAAGATGTGATAGAAAGTTTCCAAGAGCAACTTGAGCTGCAGTTACGGTCTGCACTTGGCTTTTTTTATTTTTTGGTACTGGGGATTGAACCCAGGACGTCACACTTGCTAGGCAAGCACTTTGCCACTGAGCTACATCCCAGCCATGGTCTGCACTTGGGCAGGAGCTGGTCCACGCTGCTGGAACCCGGTAGGGAAGTTCCTATCACACATCCAAGACTTTACCGAACTGTCTTGGCTTTGATGCTGAGAAGAGCCAACTGAATTGGGCTTTTCTGTATATCTTAGGTGCTGAGGAAAAAAGTGTTCCTCTCAGAACAGGGAAGAAAGGGAAGGAAGAAAAGGGACGAAAGGAAAGAAAATCTGAAGCAAAGCATTTTTACTGGCTCAGCACCGCCTCAAACATGGGAGCAGAGGAGACAGAAGCAGAGGTTTCTGGGCCAGCTGACATCTCCAGATGCGCCTTAGACACAGCTTCCCAACTCCTGCTGTCCTTCTGTCATGCTTGCCCAGGTGTGGCTCCTCTGTGCGCAGCAACACAGCAGAACGGGAGCAACGCATGAGACTCTGGAGCCTGTCAGGAAGCAAAAATCGAAGAGCAGCAGGCGCAGTGACACACGCCCGTAATCCTAGCTACTTAGGGGACTGGGATAGGAAGGATGGTGGCCCGAGGCCTGATAGCTGGGCAATTATCAACAGCTGGCTGTGGTGATGCATGCTGGTCATCCAGACAGGAGAGAAAAAGGGGAGAATGCCCATAAAAGAGGGGCATTAGCCCCGGGGGTTGACAGAGTGATTGTACAAATACGATTTCAGTTATTACTTTGTTGTTGTTGGTTGTGGGGCTTGAACTCTGGGCCTGGGCGCTGTCCCTCAGCTCTTCAGCTCAAGGCAAGTGCTCTACCACTTGAGCCACAGCATCACTTCCGGTTTTCTGGTGGTTCACTGGAGATAAGAGTCTCATGGACTTTCCTGCCTGGGTTGGCTTTGAACCGCGATTCTCAGATCTCAGCCTCCTGAGTAGCTAGGATGACAGATGTGAGCCACCAGCGCCCGGCGGGATTTCTGTTCTTAAGAATTCATGGGAGAAGAGGAAGCCCTTTGGGATCCCAGGGAAAGTCACCACCAGTGATCTCAGAAGAAGAGACTCTCAGTTCCCCAGAGAGCCAGCAAGTGGCTGAAGCTGGAATTCTTCACTGTCTCTCTAGGGACAGAGCAGGGCATGAGGTCAGTCCTTCGAGCTGTGGAAGCTGACAGCTGACCCCAGTCCCCGCTTCAGAGCTTCCCTCTCCAAGAATGGGCTTAGTCTCAGAGTCTGAGGCCGGGGGTCAGATCCTCCAGCCACAGAGGTTAAACGTTGCTGGGGGACCCGGCCAAGGGCAGCCGCGGCGGAAGCTTACCCCTGCTGAATGGTGAGGCGGGGAAGGGAGGGAAACGCTGGCTTTCCTCTTCACTGTCTGGACTCACCGTTGTGGAAACTCGGTTAAAGTCCCTGTGGCCATGAGGTGCCCAGGCTGAGGGACAGAGGGACAGTGAACCTGGTGTTCACACTGAGTTAAGCACTAATGGGAAACCCAAGGTGAAGCAGCTGTACAGGGGAATTGGAAAGAAGTGTGCCAAAGGGCCACAGCGAGAGCCAGGCGGGTCTGTGTATTCAGAACATGAGCTCTTCTCCTCCATCTTGGTGTCAAAGTCAGATATGTTTTGAGTCCAGGAACCAAATGACCTGAGACCATTACACTGAGTCCTAATCTCGGCCCTGCACACATTCCCTACAGGTCAGGACTATTTTTTTTTTTTTTTTTGGTTGGTCGTGGGCTTGAATGCTGGGCCTGGGCACTGTCCCTCAGCTTTTCAGCTCAAGAAAAGTGCTCTACCACTTGAGCCACAGCACCACTTCCAGGTTTCTGGTGGTTAATTAGAGATAAGAGTCTTTCCTGCCTGAGCTGGCTATGAACTGCAATCCTCAGATCTCAGCCTTCAGAGTAGCTAGGATTACAGGTGTGAGCCACTGGTGCCTGCCAGGTTAGGACTCTTATATGGACCCAGAAGCAAACACTGAGTGTCTGCACCTCAATTTCTACCTCGTATTATTGGTTGCCTTGTATTGGGTTTGAGGAGCTAGATGCTACACTTAGCATCTCCCATGTTTTACCAACACTCTTTATATTGCAACGTAGTTTTTAAAAATCAGTATCGGACTTAAAGCAGTGAAAAGTCAAATAACCTTCCTGCATCTTGAAGTTGAGGTGCGCACGTGAGCCCTCTGGCACACAGTTTCCATGTAAAATTCCTAACAACCCTTTGATTTGGCTGTGCTTGTCACTTTCCTAGCCTGGGCAGAATTCCCAGTCCCCCGTGACATCACTGATTTGCTGAGCCTAACTTCTGTGGCTGAGCCCCGCCTCCAGCCCCTCCCTGAAGCGCTGGGGTCCAGGGCTGCAGAGGCAGTGGGCCTTTGAGTACCCGCTGGACTGAGGCCGCAGCACCCTGACCCGTGTCTGCTGCAACGCCTCTCCTGGTGACGGGAGGGGCCATCCCTCCGGGTGTCCTGGGCCCCGGCACCCTCTATTTATCGCTTGTGTTCTGCGTCTCCCCCACAGCCGGAGTCTGAACAGAGACGTCTCTCCGGGGTGATTCTGAGAGGCCATGTCATGTAGACCCGCCGTCTACCCTGTGATGGATGAAGGCAGAGAACAATCTTCTTCGTCCCCCAAATACCATCTGTCCTTCAAAGCCCTTCACATCTCAAAGGCCATTTCGTCAATTAGCTGTGAAGTGAGCACTGTCTCTGCCGCTGGTGACAGGCAGGGCGAGCCCACATGCCCACGCACGGCAGCCCTTGAAGGCCGCCTGTGGCAGGCCCCTGACCTGTGGCCTGGGAGAGCCCGGCTCTGCGACAGCCTGGGCCTGGAATCACCTCAAATTCCAACAGGTCACACTCAGGCTAGTGCAGAGGGCACCTGCGGTCTGGAGCAGGAGCCCGGAGCCCGGAGCCCGGTGTTGACTGCGTTGGGAGCAGCTCCCGGGAGTCCCACTGCCGAGCACTGCGGTGGGGGCTGTGATGAATCCTCTGTCTCTCTCGTGTGTGGCGGTGCGGTCAGCACTGCTTGCGGCCTGGCCTGGTAAAATGGCAGCTCCAAGTGCTCTTCTTGGCTCTGTTACCCCTCTCGGGTTTCTCGGTCCTCTCTGCTTCCTTCTTTCCTTCCTGGGCCCTTGTCTCTGCATGTCGCTCTCCACCCTCACAGGGCCGGGCAGGTGTCCTGATGGGATCTCAGCCGCGTCCACTGCCAGCTAGACCCAACGAGACGAGTCCTGCTCTCTGTGGCCCAGATGGCTGCAGCAGCCCAAATCAAAATGTTATCAACTGATGCCTGGAAACACAGAGGACTGTGTGTCTCTAGGGTCATAAATGGATATAAAACGGAGGAATATGAATAGTCAGTCACTATAGAATAAAGGAGCAACCAGAAGAGAAAGAATTGGTTAAATAGTCTAATGAAAGTCAAAACTTCTACCTTTCAGAAGGCCCCATTAACAAGTTTAAACATACCAGCTCAGACTACTATAAAATATTTCACAAATTGTAGGCCCATATCACCCAGAAATATCATTCCTAACTACATATTTAAGAGAAATGAAAAACCTGTAGCCACACAAATTCTTTGAGTATGAATTCCATAGCAGCATTTCTTATGCCCACCAGACACAACCCGGGTGACCAGCAACATCTAGACAGATGACCAAACATGGTGTGCGTCTAAAGCTCTATGCATTTATCACCAGCAGCACAGACGCACCAACCTTCTGGTTGAAATCTTAGAGTCAATATCCTGAGGAAAAAGTAAGCGAAATTAAGAAATATTTCAATGTGGATGCTCCCGTGTTCATAAGATTCTGGGTCCTGCAGGTGACGTATGCTGCTGATCACTGATGGGCAGGGCAGGGAGGGGTGCGGAGGGGCAGGGAGGGGCAAAAGGAGGGGCAGGAGGGGCAAAAGGAGGGGCAGGAGGGGCAGGGAGGGGCAAAAGGAGGGGCAGGAGGGGCAGGGAGGGGCAAAAGGAGGGGCAGGAGGGGCAGGGAGGGGCAAAAGGAGGGGCAGGAGGGGCAGGGAGGGGTGGGGGATCCTGGAGGACAGCAATGCCTTCAAAGACGTGCATACGTCAAAACATCAAAATATGAACCTTGAGCTTCTTTTGACAGTTATTTGTCAAGTTTAGGTTATAAAGCTGTTTAATATGCACCTCAAAATGATCAAAGTGAAATAGTGAAACTATTTAACACCAAAGTCAATGAAGGAAGAGTAGAGGGAAAAATGACAAGAGACATCTAAAAGCCAGACAGTGGGATGACCAGCACCTAGCTCTCTCAGTAATGACAGCACACACCAGTGTCTACACACCCTGTCAAAAGCCATAGATGTTTAAAGTTATATACAAAAACATGATCCAGCTATGTACTGCCAAGAAGAGATACACCTTTGATTCAAGGACACAAATAGACGGAGTGTTAAAGAATGAAGGAATATTCCATGCAAAATAGTAATGAAAGAGCTAGAGTGTCCACAGTAACATAATAGAAAACAGAGTCAAAGACAAGAAATATTGCTGGAGTCCAGAGAGACGACAGACGGACAGACAGATGAAGGCAGAGACAGACAGAAAAACACACCAGAGAGACAGAGAGAAATGATCCAAATCCCTCACCTCACACCATTGATAGATCAAATCTGTCTCTTCATCCGGTGTTCTGTCATCTCCACAGATGTTTCCACAGAGGAAACCAACTTCATCTGTCACTAGCAGAAACGTAGGCATCCATAGGCAGCCCATGATTCCCCTGAACACATTTTGTGATCACAGGCAGAGTGAAACCCAGTGAGGTGTTCTTCGAGGAGGCTAAGAAAAGGGTGATAATTGGTCTTTGGTTAAACAAAGAAGAAAAATCCACCTTCACTTAGCCTAAGGACCCCCTTTGATATAATGCGTATGTTTGGCCCTGGTCTGTCTTTGCCACCTTCCGCTCAGTTTTATGATTGTGCAATGATGTTTTCCTCCACCATAGACATGAAGAAAGGGCCTCTCTTTCTTTCACTGTGGTTTTCCATTAGTGTAACGTTTGACATTTAGAATAGACCCGATCACATTCCCTAAGTGGAAGAGTGGCTGAAGGAATGGAAAGTTTTCAGTTTTCGGAAACAAAGATAAAGCTCAACAGATGGTCTCGAGTAGCTAAGTAGGACCTGAGGGTTACCCTCTCTTTGTTGCTTTCCTCTCCTGTCTGAGCCCACCCTGTGGAGGTCCGCTGTGCCTTCCGTCCATCTGAGCTGCCTTGTGGTGGTAACGTGGAGCACACAGAAACACCCAAGAGACCGGTACAACCAAGCCATTTGTGTGTTGATCTTACTTCTTGTTTTAAACCAGACTAAGTTTTAGGATGCACATCCTTCCTTAGGAAAGACTGATAGTGGTACCTGAACTCTACAACCCTCTGTAAGCCACTAGAATCCACATCAGCTATTGATCCACCCCTCCCAGCTCAGGAGAGCCTGTATATGCACACTTCCTGACCACATCAGACATTGATTCTATCTGCCAACCTTTGATTAATGCTAGGTGCATCTCAAGCACCTTCCTTTCCTCCTCCTTGTTCCAGAGGAGATGGCTCCTGAGCTCTTGGCTAGCATGTGTTTACTTGAACTTTCCTGGAGATGGCAAATACCTTCTTACACTCACACACACACACACACACACACACACACACACACACACACACACACACACACCTAAATGAGCAAATAAACAAATAAACGTTGGGGTTGGGAAGGTGGCTCAGTGATAGAGCACTTGCCTTGCATGTATGAGGCCCTGGGTTTGATTCCTCAGCACCACATAACCAGAAAAAAAAAGCCGGAAGTGGCACTATGGCTCAAGTGGTAGAGTGCTAGCTAGCCTTGAGCTGAAGAGCTGAGGGACAGCGTTCAGGCCCCATGACCAGACCCTCCCCCCAAAAAAACAAAAAAAAAAACAAATAAATGTTGTTTATAGTATAGTGAGATTAAGAAACAATCTGAATCTGTAAGCCTTGCTACTCAGGATGCTGAGATCTGAGGACTGCAGTTCAAAGTCAACCTGGGCAGGAAAGTCCATGAGACTCTAATCTCCAATGAACCATCAAAGATCTAGAAGTGGAGCTGTGGCTCAGACGGTAGGATGCCAGCCATAGAGGAAGAGGCTGAGGGACAGTGTTCGAGCCCTTCTACCAGCACCAAAAAGAAAGAAAGAACCTAAAAATTAAGCTCTGTGACAGTCTAAAATTTCTCATTAGCTTTTCCATTGAATAATTGAATTTATTAAAAGAGTAAAAGAAAGTTTGAATATTTCTAAAATCAGGCATGCCTCCTAGTGCTTTAAGGGATGGCCACGAAAAGCTATTTAAATGATGAGAATGCATTATTTTAAATCAGAACACATTTGGAATCCACCACATTCTATAGAAAATATTACGCGTGAACCTTTAATAGTTACATATTGTGTGCTTGTCCCTCATTGACCGTGCCCATGAATGAGGTATGAGGAGACACCTGGTGCTTATTTCCTTATTTACGTTTCTGAGTCGCTCTCAGCCTCAGCAGAGGTCAGCTATGCTCCACAGCGCGGCTGTTGGGATTCGAAGTTGGAATAACAGAAGAATTAGAGAAACACAGTGGGACCCTCGAACCATGGTGATTGACAGGCAGAGGGCGCCGCTCACCTGCCTGGTACCCTGTGTGTGGACCTTCCAACCCTGGCAACAGTGGTCCATTTGCAGCGTGGCCTGTGAAGTGCGTGCTAACAGCCCTGGCAGAAGTGTGGGCAGGGCTAGCCTTGGCGTATCTATCCCCGGACTGTGCCACTCGGTTCTTGGTGCTCAGCCAGGCTGTGGCTGCCATCCGCCCCTGTCCCGTTTGTCCCTCCTGCTGGGACTCACCACGCTGCCTTCTTGAGGCAGGTGGTTGGTTCTGCAGTGGTGACGAGTCTTTTTGTTCTCATCTCAGATGCTGGAGCTGCCGCTGCTCATCCCCTAAGCTTCCAATGCGAGGATAAAGGAGATAATGTGCTTTGGGAGTGAACACATTCTCTCTATCTCTATCTAGTATTCCCGCACCAATGCCTACCTCACTGCCATTTTATCTCTGGGACCTAACTCTGGGTGAGGTCTGCTGACAGGTACCTGGTCAGCAGCACACTCAGAAAACCATGGTGTGTGCTGCGGAGTCTCTGGCCGTGGGCTGTGGCTTGCTGGGTGAGCCAGCAGTCTCCACACGAAGGGAGACCCACCTCCATCATCTCGACTCACCTCCATCACCGAGTCTCACCCGCAAGCCTTTCCAAGCATCTGTCACTGGCTGCCTAGTCCTGACAGGTCCTTTGGAGATGTCAGAATGGAAACCAGGCACTTCTTATGAAGAGGGAAATACAAGGGGAAGTTAAGTGGTGCCATTTGAGACACTGAAAAAGAAACCTAGGACTTAATGTCCCAGGCCAGCAGCTATTTTGTGGGTAGAAGATAATGGGCGTTTGTGTGGGAAGTGTGACGCTGGAAATGGATCTGAAAGAATCGGATTCACTTATAAAGGCCGATCTTACTTCAGACAGACACATAAAGACATTCATGAAGGAACTTTGGGAAGAAGAGAAATGTTTGAGTAAAATTTTTTCCTATGATCCCCAAGCTGTAAATACCTATATTTATAATAGAAGCAGCTAGATGATTATTTCAGCTGATCCATGCAGCTCACATAGAATTTGTACTCTTTTTGGAATTGAAACACTTGGGGGTGATCTTAATAATGAAGGATAATATAGAATGTGAAACAGCCACAATTGTACTCCTAATGCCTCATATAATATGCCATTTGAATTCTGGTTATTTATTCTTGTCTCGCTACCAGGGTCAAAGGAAAAAAAGGCATTGGGGTCTGGAGGCATAACTCAAATGGTAGAGTGCTTGCCTCGCAAGTTTCAGGCTCTGAGTTCAATCCCCAGGTTACTCCTTACCATCAAGAAAAGAGGGGAGAGAGAGAGCGAAAGAGAGAGAGACATAGAGATAGAGAGAGAGAGAGAGAGAGGCAGAAAGTACTGATCCACTTTTTTGCTACTTTCTGTGGACAAACTTTGTTTAATTTATCAACATTTTCCTGTTGGAATTCAAATAAGAAAACAGTGAGAGAACACTAGGGAATGAAATGGACAATAGATCCAAATATAGTTGATGGGCAAGCCTGTTCTTTGATGGGAAGGAGGCATGCAACTCTCCCCTCTCTCAGTTACCTTAGGTTTTACTTTGTCATAATACAGTCTGTGCTCACTGTGATCCATTCCGGCTTCGTCTAGCAAGGGAACATCAAGAAACCACTAGCTTGTCAGTGACTGTGAATGGTAGACATCCTCCCTCCTGCCCTGGGTGCTTCTTGTGAGCCTGCAGTCACTGGGGTGCATCTGTTCTACATGAGTTCTCCTGCAAGTGCTGATGGTGTAGAAATTCTCCGTGGCTCACTCACTAGAGCCTTCCGATTTGGACTCATGCACAAGGAAGCACCGTCATTCCGATGGGCGGGCCTCAGTGCAGCCCGCGAGCTCCAGGCTGTTTTCACTCTTTGCAGAGTGAAACAGTTTCCCTGGGTTATGAGCACACACACCACCTCCGAAGGCCCTCCAGCTAAAGGTGCTATTCAACTTCTTATTAAGTTGCTTCTGGATTCTACTGACAGGGTTTGAATAAAATTGCATACTGGTTTACCAGAAAAGGAAGACTTCACAAAGAGTCTGCTACATTTTCCTGGGAGAGATTGTCTAGGTATGCGTGTTAGTATTTCCAACGTATTCATGTACAGATGAGGCCGTACAGCTTAATTTAACTTTGCACTGGCTTTGAATTTTGAAATATTAGTATTGTTCTCAATATATTCCACTGCCAGGGGGTACGAAGCTGTGGGCTATTCGGCTCAAGTCCAGATTTAAAGGGGGCAGGGCGGGCCTGTCTCCTCTCCTGTGTGAAGGATGGAGATGCTCAGTGGTATCAGAGCCTTTGTGGGAACTCTCTGCCTCACAAAGCCGCTGTGTCAGTGCTTGTTTAAAGATTTCTCTCAGTTGCGTGAAAAGTGCACTTCTTTTTGGAAACTCAAACCATGAACTCAGGATTTCTCTTCATTTTGTTGCATCACCTTCATTTTTCTTATTAGTGCTTTGCAGTTTTTATTCTAGAGCTCTTTTGTCTCTTCAGTTAAGGTTATTACTCGGTATGTTATTTCGTATAACTGTTCTAAGTAGGGATTTTCTCTTGATTTATCTTTCCGGATAGTTCATTGTTGGCGTCTAGAACATGATTGAATTTTCCGTGTGGCTTTTGTATCCTGTACTCTTCTGAAATGGATGTATTATCTCTAACTGCTCTGGGGATAGGATATTTAGGGCTTTTTAAAGATCATTCCATCTGCCCATAGGACCATCTGACCTCTCTCTTCCAAGCTGGATGCCTTGCATTTCTTTCTCTTAGCTAGTAGCTCTGGTCAGGACTTGCAGCACCTTGTTGGATAACAGTGGTGAAGTGAGTGCTCTTGTCTTGCTCCAGATCATAGAGAAAAGCTTTCCACTTGCCCTCATCTGTAGGATGCTGGCTATGGGGCCAAGAGAAAAGTTTACAGAAACAGATATTTGCAACATTGAGGTGGAGAGTTTCAAGCAAACAGCCCAATAGTGTATCCCAAGGAACTAGGAAAGTAAGAACAAACCAAGATCCAAATTCATGCAAGGAGAGAAATAAATAGAGCAGAGCAGAAATAAAATAGAAACTGAAAGAAATACAAAAGATCAATGAAACAAAGCCAACAACATGGACAGAGTTCCACAGCATGCTAAGTGGAAAAGTTCAGACACAAAATATCCTTTCTAGCCATCAGTGTAGACAGCCCAGAATCAGAATCAATAGGGCTGGTGGATGATGTATAGATAATAGAAAATTTCCAGGGTGATGAAAACATTGGCATACTGAATTGTGGTAAGGATGCCTCAATGATTAATGAGCACAAATCACTGCCTTGTACATCTATAGTGAGAACACTGGAAGAGGATGTGGAGCGCTGCAGCACACGCATCTCCTTGCTATTGCTTCGACTTGGTCCATGCTGATAATGTGGTCATGTTATCTTCTCCCCTCTGTGAGTTGCTTTTGAAGAGTTTTTTCCTATTTCTAGACAAGGCATTGCCCAATTTCCAGTGGAGTTCACAAGTATTAAATACCCCCTCATTAGAACATGATGTTTCTCATTGTGAAAATGGTTTTCTTTTAGCAATGACTAACCCCTCTTGTCAAAGGCTATCTCTCAAGCCAGCTGGCTGCCCATCTCCAGGGCTCTTGGGCCATTTGTCACCAGATTTAACATCTGCTCTCTCTCTGTCTGTCTCTCTCTGTCTCTGTCTCTCTCTGTCTCTGTCTCTGTCTCTGTCTCTCTCTCTCTCTCTCTCTCTCTCTCACACACACACACACCCCTCCTCTGCTGTATAAAGCCCAAGTAGGCCAGCAACCTGGGTCTGCTGCCTGTCTGTAATCCTTTTACCTGGAGCTGCCTCATTGGCTCAGAGCTAATATAAACCTGAATTTATTGCTTCCCCCGAGGCTGGAAACAATGGCAACACCATAGCAATGTGGGGTTCAGTGTGCAGCAGAGCCCTGAACACAGGCAGAGGGGTCTCATGTCAGCAAGAAAGAAAGCAAGAGGTGAAGAGAGGCAGGCAAAGAACCCGCAGTCTCTTTGGGCTTATCCTAGGGAGAAGCTCACTTTTTTTCCTTTCCTATTTTTTCCCAAACATAAACCTATTAATGTGGGATCTGTTCCCTTTCGCTCTTCATCATTTTTTGTCAAATATGTAACAAAAATAACATGAATAAATAGAAAAGATGCTGATCCTCCTGCCCCCAAGCAACCTCCACAATGAAATAATAACATTGAACTCTCACCCAGAAGAAACCCAGAGTTCTGACCTGAATATGCAATTCAAACACTGCTACTGTCTGCTGTGTACAAGATCCAAGTCTTTTTTTTTTTTTTTTTTTTTTTTTTATTGTAAAGCTACTATACAGAGGGTCACAGTTACATGAGTGAGGTTATGAGTACACTTCCTCTTGAACATTGTTACCCCCTCCATTGTTTTCCCCCTACCATCCCCTCCCTCCCTCCCTTCCCCGAGGTTCTTTTTTTTTTTTTTTTTTTTTTTTGATTGTGATTAAATGATTACATAATTTCAAAGTCACAAGTTCATTCTAACTTCCCTGGAGCAAATTGTCTACCACAGTCTGTAATATATAACAGTGTTCACATGTTATATACCATATTTGTGATCAGCAGCATGAGGATATTTAGTAGTGGTTCAACCAGATGAGCGGGAGTTCTTTGTTTCTTAAGTCCTGTTAGTTTTGTCGTATCACTAACCTTTTGGATTTAGCATCCACTTATGAGGGAGACCATGTACCGTTTGTCTCTTCGTTCTTGGCTTACCTCGCTCAACATGATTCCTTCTAGCTCCATCCATTTCCCTGCAAATGCCATTATTTTGTCATTTCTAATGGCTGCATAATATTCCATTGTGTATAGATACCACAATTTTTGGATCCATTCATCTGTGGTGGGGCACCTAGGTTGTTTCCATATCCTAGCTATTGCGAACAGTGCTGCAATAAACATGGAGGTGCACGTGTCCTTGTATATTGGTTCCTGTTGTTCAGGGTAGATGCCTAGAAGTGGTATGACTGGGTCGTAAGGGAGGTCAATCTTTAGCTTTCTAAGGACCCTCCAGACTGCTTTGCAAAGTGGTTGTATAAGTGTACATTCCCACCAGCAGTGTAATAGGGTTCCTCTTTCTCCACATCCCCTCCAGCATTTGTCGTTGGCTGATTTGTGGATGTGGGACATTCTGACTGGGGTAAGGTGGTATCTCAGGGTTGTCTTTATTTGCATTTCCTTCACCACCAGGGATGATGAACATTTCCTCATGTGTTTCTTTGCTATTTTTATTTCTTCATTTGAGAAGTCCCTCTTTAGTTCCCTTGCCCATTTAGTAATTGGTTTGTTAGGTTTGGGAGGGATTAGTTTCTTGAGTTCCCTGTATATACAGGATGTTAACCCCTTGTCTGATATATTGCTGGTAAATATTTTTTCCCAATTAGTTGGTTGTCTTTCTAGCTTAGTTGCGATAGATTTAGCTGTGCAGAAGCTTTTTATTTTAAGGTAGTCCCATTTGTCGAGTCTCTCTCCAACTTGTTGTGACCCTGGGACTCTGTTCAGGAAGTTCCTTCCTGTGCCTATTAGTTCAAGTGTCTCTCCTACTCTGTCCTGCAGTAGTTTCAGAGATTCAGGTTTAATGTTAAGGTCTTTAATCCATTTTGAGTTGATGTTGGTGCATGGTGATAGGCTGGGGTCCACTTTTAGTTTTCTGCATGTGGCTGCCCAGTTTTCCCAGCACCAGCGGTTGAAGAGGCTGTGTTTCTTCCATTGTATGTCTTTGGCTCCTTTGTCGAATATCAGCTGGCTGTAGGCCTGTGGATTTATATCTGGATCTTCTATTCTGTTCCATTGGTCTTCGGGTCTGTTTTTGTGCCAGTACCATGCTGTCTTTGTGATTATAGCTCTGTAGTAGAGTTTGAAGTTCGGCATGGATAGCCCTCCCATATTGTCTTTATCCCCTAGAATTGTTTTGGCTATTCTAGGTCTTTTGTTGTTCCATATAAATTTTTGGACTGTTTTCTGTATTTCAGTGATGTACGTCATTGGGATTTTAATAGGAATTGCATTGAATTTGTATATTAATTTTGGAAGTATCACCATCTTTACTATATTAAGTCGGCCTATCCAGGAGCATGGGAGGTCTTTCCATTTCCTAGTGTCTTCTGCAATTTCTTTCTTTAACTTTTTATAGTTCTCATTAAATAGTTCTTTTACATCTTTGGTTAGGTTAATTCCTAAATATTTTATTTTTTGGGAGGTTATTGTGAATGGGGTTGCTCCCTTTATTTCCCTCTCTTCCTGTGCGTTATCAGTGTATAGGAAGGCAACTGATTTTTGTGGGTTTATTTTGTATCCTGCTATTTTGCCGAAGTGACTTATGATTTCTAAAAGTTTGGGGATGGAGTTTTTGGGATCGTGGAGGTATAGTATCATGTCGTCTGCAAAAAGGGATAGTTTCACTTCTTCTTTCCCTATGCGGATCCCTTTAATGTCTTTTTCTTGCCTTATTGCCCTGGCTAAGGGTTCTAGGACTATGTTGAAGAGGAGTGGAGACAGTGGACATCCTTGCCTTGTTCCTGTTTTTAGGAGGATTGGTTGTAGCTTTTCCCCATTAAGTATAATATTGGCTATTGGTCTGTCATAAATGGCTTTTATTGTTTTTAGAAATGTTCCTTCTATTCCTATTTTCTCCAGAGCTTTTAGCATGAATGAATGTTGAATTTTATCAAAGGCCTTTTCTGCATCTGTGGCGATAATCATGTGATTCTTGACCTTGGCTCTGTTGATATGCTGGATTACATTTATTGACTTACGTATGTTAAACCATCCCTGTGTCTCTGGGATGAAGCCTACCTGATCATAGTGTATTATTTTTTTTATGTGTTTCTGGATTCTGTTAGCTAGAATCTTGTTAAGGATCTTTGCATCTGTGTTCATCAAGGAGATTGGCCTGTAATTCTCCTTTTTGGTTGGGTCTTTGCCTGGTTTGGGGATGAGTGTGATATTGGCTTCGTAGAATGAGTTTGGGATAGCTCCCTCCTTCTCTGTTTCTCTGAAGAGCTTGAGGAGTATGGGTATTAGTTCTTCTTTAAAGGTCTTATAGAATTCTGCTGTGAATCCATCTGGTCCTGGGCTTTTTTTTGTTGGAAGACTTTTGATAGCTTCCTGTATCTCATTATAGGATATTGGCTTATTTAATTGGTTAACTTCTTCTTTGCTCAGTTTGGGTAACTTGTATTTCTCTAAAAATGCATCCATTTCCGCCAGATTTTCTTCCTTTAGAGAGTATAGCTTTTGAAAGTAGTCTGTTAGAATTGTTTGGATATCTTGGGTACGTGTTGTGATGTTTCCCGTGGCATCCCTAATCCTATTAATATGGGTTTCCTCTCTTCTTTTTTTAATTAATCTTGCCAACGGGCCATCAATTTTGTTTATTTTTTCAAAGAACCAGCTTTTTGTTTGGTTTATTTTGGTTATGGTTTTCTGATTTTCTAATTGGTTAATCTCTGCTCTCAATTTGGTTATCTGGCTTCGTCTAGTAGCTTTAGGTCCCATTTTTTCTTGTTTTTCTAGCTGTTTTAGTTGCAACATGAGATTATTTACTTGGTCTGTCTCCATTCTCTTGATGTGGGCACTGAGGGCAATAAATTTGCCCCTCAGGACTGCTTTTGCTGTGTCCCACAAGTTTCTTTGTGAGGTGTTTTCATTTTCATTGAGTTCTAGGAAATGCTTTATTTCTTCTCTGATCTCTTCTGTTACCCAGGCCTTGTTAAGGAGTGTGCTGTTCAATTTCCATGTATTAGAGAAATTTCTGCGGTATGCTTTGTTATTGAGAGCTAGCTTGATTCCACTGTGGTCAGATAGGATACAGGGGATTATGTCGATCCCTTTGTATTTGCTTAAGTTCCTTGAATGAACTATGATATGGTCTATTTTGGAGAAAGTTCCATGAGCTGCTGAGAAGAATGTGTACTGTGTTGTTTTAGGGTGAAATACTCGGTAGATGTCAGTTAATTCCGCTTGAAGTATGGCCTCACTTAATTCGGTAGCTTCTTTGCCAATCCTCTGGTTGGTAGACCTGTCCTTTGGTGAGAGTGGCGTGTTAAAGTCTCCTAGTATTATCGTATTGGGATCTATTTTATTCTGTAAGTTTGAGAGCATTTGTTTAACATATCTGGGTGCACCGATATTTGGGGCATATAAGTTGATGATGGTTATATCCTCCTCTTGGATTGTTCCCTTTATTAATATGTAATGTCTGTCCTTGTCTTTCTGTACTGATTTTAATGAAAAGTTTATTTTGTCAGATATCAGGATAGCTACACCTGCTTTCTTATTGGGGGAATTTGATTGGTAGATCCTTTTCCACCCCTTCACTCTGAGTTTGTTTGTATGTTTGGCTGAGAGGTGGGTCTCCTGAAGGCAACAGATGGATGGGTCTTGTTTTCTGATCCAGTCCTCAGTTCGTTTTCTTTTAATTGGCGAATTCAGCCCATTTATATTAAGAGAAAGTATAGAGAGATGCATTGTTGTCCCTGCCATTCCGTTTTCCTAAGTTTTTCTTCTTTCCTTTCCTCCTGTGCTTGCTCAGTTAGACTTTGAGTAATGCCTGTTTGGGGCAGGTCCCAGTTCCTGGTTGCTTTCTTCAGGTTGTGTCCCCCCTCTTAGAATTCTTTGTAATGCTGGCTTAATGTTTATGTATTCATTTAGTTTTTCTTTGCTATTAAAAGTTTTCAGTTCTCCATCGAATGTGAATGCTAGCTTTGCCGGGTATATCAGTCTGGGTTGGCAGTTATTGGCTCTCAGGGCTCGTATGGTGCTTTCCCAGGCTTTTCTTGCATTCATTGTTTGTGTGGAGAGATCTGCAGTGATTCTAATTTTTTTCCCGTTGTAGTATAGCTCCTTCTTCATTTTTGCTGCATGCAGGATTGTTTCCTTATTATTCAGATCCATCATTGTTACTATTATGTGCCTAGAAGTGTTTCTCCTGGGATCTTGCTTGTTGGGTGTTCGATAAGCTTTTGTGATGTAGTTAAGATGGTCGTTTTTGAGGTGGGGAAAATTTTCATTGACTATCTTGTTAAATAGGTGTTGCATTCCCTTGCTCTGGAATTCCTCACCTTCGTCCACTCCGATTATGCGAAGGTTAAATTTTTTAGCATTATCTGCTTGCTCTTGAATTTCCCTTTGGTTTAATTTGAGTGATTTTTCCATATCTGTCACTTTTTGGTCCAGTTGGTGTATTCTGTCTTCTGTATCTGACACTCTACCTTCCATTTCATTCACTCTGTTGACCGTGGCTTCTATTGTGGTTTGCATGGTGGAAATGGATCCCTTTATGGATTCAATGTTGGTTCTCAGAGTACTGATCTCACCTCTCAATGAGGTGATATCAGTATGCATTACCTCTAATTTGGCGTTTATCTCACTTCTTACTGAGGTTTGTGCAGCTTCTATTTTTGCATCCAATTTTTGTTTGATATCCTGTATATCTTTTGATAGTTCATCCTTGTGCTCTTTCAATTTCTGATCCATTTCTCGCTTTATTTCTTGAGTCATTGCCTCCAGCAACCCTTGGATGTAGTTTTTGTCTTCCATTCCTGCTTTGCTCCCACTGGGGCTCTCCCCTGCGTGGCTGCTGGCTTTTGAGGTGAGCTTGCTGTCCTGGGTAGTGGTAAACCTTGTGATTTTTCTCTGTGATTTTCGCATGGGGGTTCAGGAGACTGCTCTTCAATCTTGTTTTGGTGTGTCTGTCTTTGCTTGGTTGCTGATTCTCTATTGGTAGAGAGAGTCTGTGTCTGATCTGGATTCTGTTGGGAGCCTATTTCCAGCTGCTATTCACTTAGGATTCTCAGCTCTCTGCTGTAGCAATTCCCGCCTTTGGAAGGGTTGAGCAGCCTAGACTGCTTGTGTTTGCTCCTGCGGGTGCTCTTGGGAAGATCAGATGCTCTGGATGCACTCTCCCAAATACTGGAGTCTGCTATGGGCTCCTGATGTGTTTTTGTTTGTTTTGGGCTGGTTGTGGGCTTGAACTCTAGGTTTGGGTGCTGTCCCTCAGCTCTTCAGCTCAGGGCTGGCACCCTACCATTTGAGCCACAGCCCCACTTCTGACCCTTTTTGCTTTGTTCAGGCGCCGGTCCCCTGGCCTGGTTCCGGCCCCAGCCTGGAGCGCGCTCGTTAGGCCTGTGCTAATGTGTATACCACCTTGGTTATGCAGCCTGGAGGACACAGATCAAATTTCTTCTACTGTTGGTAGTCTTGACCCAGGGGCACTGTTCCTGGCTTGAGCATTTAAGCTCCCTTCCCGGGGCGCTCTTGCTCTGGCCTGGCCAGCAGAGTGTGCTCCACCGGCTGGTGGGGCTCTCGAACAGTTCCCAGTTTTAGTGGGTCCTGTGGTCCGGGTGTTGGGGTAGGGAGTCTAGGTCAGGGTCTGGGGATTCCCTCCAGCTCTGGTCTCCCTTGATGGATTCCCTGTCCCCTGATGGGTACTCACCCTGTAGGTCGTCAGTTGTTGTTGCAGTCCGTCTGTTGTTGTTGCAGTCCGAGTTCAGTTGGGGTGGTTGCGGGCTGGGTTGGGCGGCCCCCCGCCGGGTCGTTGCGATCGCGACAGGTCCCTTTGTGGCGCTGCTGGTGCCGGGCGGCTTTGGCGGGATGGAGCCTCTCCGCTCCGGTGGAGAGTGATGGGTGGGGTGGGATCCTCCTGGAGACTCCCGGCTGGTAGGTTTCTCTGTTCCTGGCGATCCGCTGTTCTGCAATCCGGTACCTGGTGATCTGCAAGCAGCCCCCTGTGTCTCTGTGGCTCCGGCAGCCCCCGCCGGGCCGGCTGGCCGGCGGCTTGGCGCACTGCCGCGCGGCCAGTAAAGGTTGGGGGAGGGGTCTTCGCTCTTCTCTGTTCTGAAATTCTTCTTTTCCTCTCTTTCTTTTTTTGTTATTTTCCACCTCTGGTTTTTCTCTGAGTGTTCGTCTTTTTGTTGTTGTCGGTCTCTTGGGGAGATTAAAGGTTGGAACTCGAACTCTCTTTTTGGTTGGAGAGAGCTGTGGCGTTTCCCTACTGCCCCGTCGCCATCTTCCCACTCTTTTCCCCAAGTCTTTTTTTTAAGTAGAAAGAAAACTACCCCTGATTTCTTTTTGTCTAAGCATTTCTATGGAAGAGGGATCTATGCATTTGATCTTAGCCTGTCTGCAAGAAACCCAATTGCAATAATAAATACAATCGCATGTTAGAAATCATTTATAAATATTGTGATTAATTCCAGCTTCTACATTCCCTAACTGGCTGAAAAAAAATCCTGCAAGTGTTGGTATTCATAAATACATGAAATGATTTATTCATTGTTTTGTGATTAACTCAGTATTTGGATGCCCAGGAGCCTGCCTAAGCAATAATCTGTACAAAATGTAACCAAATAACGTATCACCCACACCAGGAGGGGAGGGGAATGCGGCTACTGTCAGTGTGGCTCCACCGCAGGCAGGACCGGGCTGTGAGGGCCAGCCGGACTCATGTCGCGCCCTTGGAGGCTTGGAGGCCCTGGTGTCTCTGATGGCCTCGGCCATCCCAGCTTAGAAGACCCCAGATGAGTCCAGTGGTGTTTGGTGAGCTGCCCAGAGGACAGTGGTTGGTGAAAGAGGCTGCAGATTGGGCTGCTGGGGGAGAGATGGACAGGTGAGTGCATGTAAGTCCCAGGGCTGGGCCCCTCTGCCTGACCGGGTGGACATGAGCAAGCTGTGGATTCATGGCTTGAACAGCAGAGACTTGTTTCCACAGCTCTGGAGGCCAAGGGATGGCGGTGTGGCTGGTGCGGTCCCATGGCTGCTCTGGCTGGGTACTTGTGTCAGAATCTCCCCTCATAGGACAGAGACCCTGGGCTCTGCTCAGGGCTCAGATTCATCAGTTACTCCTTCAGAGGGGCCCTGTCTCCCCAGAGTCAGCCACTTTCCCGGCTCCTGGGATTGAGGACTTCAGCACACAGATGTGGGAGACAGGTTTCAGCCTGCAGTTTGGTCTTTCCCCCGCCGCAGAGATTAAGACAATAACTTCTCTGTCAGGGCTGATAGTCCCTTTGCCCTGTCTCTGCCCTCCCTGGCTCTGTGCCTAGTCTGGCCTGGCCTCTAAGGTCTGGCCAGAGCCTGTGTGCTGACAGGCGGAGGCCAGGAGGGCAAAGGAAGCCCCGGGGTTGTGCAGCGTGCCCAGCGGCTGAGTGTCCAGAGCCCCGGAGCCTTCTTTTCATTTTTAATGGTGCCCATCTACGGTCTTGCAAAGGAGACCCCGGGGTGGAGGCCTGGGCAGCAGTGCCTACTTCCTGACTAAGTTGATGCTCCTGCTTTTCTGCAGCTAAAGGAACACACCCCGAAGGGGAATGCTGCCGGGAGGGAGAGCTGGTTTCTGGAGCCACTGAAAGAAATGTGCAGCCTCGGGTGTAGAAAGGGCTTCTGGGGAGGCAGTGAGCCTCCCGGAGGCTCTCCAAGGAGGGGGCAGGGTGGAAAGAAAGATGCCATGGGCTGAGAGCTCTGATTCTGACCGTTTGTCCTGGGCACAGGCTGCCACGTGTAGCTCTGGCCGCAGTGAGTGAGAAAGAAAGAGGCACGCTCCACAGGCCCAACAGGCCATGTAAATAAATCCTCAGGAGAAAGGGAATAACAGGTACCCCAAGGCTAGGATGTCCTGCTGTGATGATTGCTTCCTCCCATCTGCCCAGGGCCATGTTACAGGTATGGGGAGGGAGGGGGGCTTCTTCTCTTGATGGCCTCTGCAGCGGCTTTCTGTGGAGACACACAGCTCTAGGCCATGTGGTCACGGTTCTCTTCTCGTGGAGGAGAGCTGCGGATGAAGCTGGCGTGGCAGCCCTTCTCCTGGAAGTAGGCTTAGGCCAGCAACCAGCCCTGCAAAGTCTTCAGCTCTCGCTCTCAGGGGTGCACCCCGGCCGTGGTTCCCAGCTGCTCCTGGACCATTATGGCAGCGTTTCTCAAGCCCTGTGTACGAGGTGGGGTCCCCTCCCCCGCTTTCCTTGCCCCAGAAGACACAACCAAACTTGCTGTTCATTAGGAAGTCTGATCCAAACAAGATACTAAACCGAGGTGGTCACATCTTCACAGCTTGGTGTGTGTTTGTTAAATTAGGAGAGTTATATTATTCTGAGGCAGAACTACTGACGTTGGGAAGCTGGGTCTTTGTGCACACTGTCATGGAATTGAACTCTCCTGGCTTCCTGTTTCCTGTCGGTTCCACAACCTGTTTTGTTTTCCTTCAACACGGCAGTCGCCAGTACTCAGCTGTGCCCAGTCTGCGTGCTCCGATGCCAAGGGTCCTCCTGATACAGAATGAGAAGAGTGCGTGCACCTGCAACAATCACCCAGAGAGGCCCCTCCACTTTTCTGTGGGTGGTGAGCCTTCTGGAACCCTCGGGGTTGTGGGGTGAGAGTGGCAAAGTGGGTTTGCGGCATCCAGACTTCTGTCTGTGACTCGTGCTTCGAAGTGTCACCAGCTCAGTCACAGCGCCGTACATCTCAGGTCCTGGCGTTTGGTCTTCACCCAGGGAAGAAGCTTCTGGACGCAGCTCTCCAGGTGCGGAGCAGACTCGGGCTCTGTATTACCCAGCAGCTTTCTAAGACTCTCAGCGGAACTTACTCCCAGCCATGGCCTACTCCTTTGGTGTTCCTAGAGTATTACCCCCTCTGTTTTGGAAG
The DNA here is from genome assembly GCF_019054845.1 of Dipodomys spectabilis. Classification (NCBI taxonomy): domain Eukaryota; kingdom Metazoa; phylum Chordata; class Mammalia; order Rodentia; family Heteromyidae; genus Dipodomys; species Dipodomys spectabilis. The sequence continues at coordinate 10,639,175 of NW_024870711.1, forward strand.
CCCCTTTTCTGGCGTCGGCTGAAGGTGAACTTTATTTCTTCTCTTGGATGTGCATTTTCTTTCCCTTGGACACAGTTTTTCAGGTCCAAGAAGCGAGTGAGTTTTAGTAGCATTTGCAGTTGTGTGGTGCAGTCCTCAGGGGTCAGAACGGGACCTTCCCCGGACCCTGTGGGAAGACGGGCTGGGACACTGAGCTCCACGCTCTGGGGTTGATTTGGGACATGCCCGTGTGGCAGAATGTAGCAAGGTGGCTTTTCCCCCGGGGGAGGACCAGTTGTGGAAGGTTCTTAATGATGGCCAGATGCCTCTCCACACTTGCTTTGAGGACCCTGGGCTCGGGCTTGGGCTAGAGGGGCTTTAAGAACCCAGCAACAAGTGAAGACACAGCTCTCCTCTGAGCAATTGTGGTTTATTTGAAACTGAAGTGCACCTCTAAGAGCAGACCCCATGTGCGCATGCAGGAGTTTGTACGATTCGAGAGGAAAGAGGTCACGGTTGGTGGTATACACAGACCTGTCACCACATGGCCTTGCTGGGGGACATTTGGCACCAAAGATGCCAGCAGGCCTGGCCTGGCACCTGGTCTGGGGAAGGAGAATGAGATGGTAAAGAGTTGCAGAGAGAACAAAGGTGACACAAAGCTTTGAAGGAATAAACAAGGGTGGGAGCTCAGGCTGGTGGTTGGGTTAGGAAGGTGTGAAGTTGGCCAGGAATTTGGGGAGCGGTTCCTAGGGGCCTTGGAAGCCAGGTGGGTGTGTGGGCTCGCTCAGGGTCGAGGGAGTGAGCTGGGGCCCAGGGTGGAGCTGCTTCTGTCCCAAGGCAGTTTGTCTGGCTGCCCACGCCTCCGCGGGGTGCCTCCTGTGAAGCTTGTTTTGCAAAGTGTTGCTTGGACACCACCTGCGCGGCCATCTGCGCACCCACAAAGCCCAGCAGCCCTATCCACAGCTCTCCACCACACTCAGGGGCACAGGCTGCGGCCTGGCGCCAGGAGAATCTTCACCCGGGGACAGGGCTGCCACACAGCCAGGCGGGCACGTCCTGGTTCAGTGGTTCCCCTCCCCCTCCCCGTCCCCTTCCCACTCACCCTGCTCACCACATGCACTCACACACATGCACACACATGCAGTCACAGCACTCCATCCCCAAGATGCCTCATGCACAGCTCACACACCCCACTGTTCCGTATGTCATGCAGAATCACCCACATACCGCCTTCAAAACTGCACACAGCACAGCAGCGAGGGTTTGGAGCTCCAGCCGTGTGACTACCGGGATGTGGAGGAATCCCTGGGGGCGGAGCCTCGCGAGAGGAAGTTAGGCCGTTGGGAGCCACCTCTCACCCAGGCCCCATCCTGTCTCTGCTTCCCAGATGCCATGAGGTGCTCAGCGTCCTATGCCACAGCTCCCACCATGGTGTGTAGTGTGGCCTGAGGCCCCACTCACAGAGCCAAGCCACCCTGGACCAAAACCTCGGAAACCACAACCTCCAATGAGCCTTTTCCCTTATTAAGCTGATTATCTCAAGTGTTTGTCACAGTAACACAGGCAAACTAACACTCCCACACACAACACATGACACAGCCTCTACCACAGGCTGTGCAAAGTCATACATCATGCGTACTCCATGAGTAACACAACACACACACACACACACACACACACACGCGCGCGCGCGCACACACACACACACGACACTCTGGGCCCACACTCTCACATGCATACTCCATGAGTAACATCACACATGCACACACACACACACACACACACACACACACACACACACACGACACTCTGGGCCCACACTCTCACATGCAACCCAGCATACACTTCTCACACACACACACACTATACACACTAGGCAGACACATGGCTTACTTTGTTTTGCCTGCAGAATTAGTCTTTCTTCACTTCCTTCTGAGATGGCCAGTCAGTTATTCACCTTCAGGAGCACGGTCTCCTCCATTTGCATTCTGTAGGTGCCCTATTTGCCTCCTGGGCTTTCTGGATCCTTCTTTACCCTATAGCATAAAAATTAGAATTTGGTAGCACAAGGGTTCCATGTTGTCTCTCAGAATTCATACTGTTGGGAAGATAAGAGCAGATATCATCCACACAGTAGGTGCAGGGCGAAAGTCATCAGATCCCTCCCTTAGCCCACTCCCTGTCCACCACAAACACGGGCAGCACAAGCCTCTCCTGAAGACCCCTCCCATGGAGCTTGGGAGGTGATCACTGAAGTGATGGGCCGTGGTGATTCCTCCCAAGGGAAGCAGTTTGGGTGTGGTGCATTAGAACTGTGTGGGCGCTGCTGGATTGCTTCTCTGGGGAAGCTGCTGTCCTGCTCCTGCGTATCATTCCAGGGACAGGGCGGCCCTTCCTGTGCACTGACCACTCCTCCTCCTCCTCCTCCTCCTCCTCCTCCTCCTCCTCCTCCTCCTCCTCCTCCTCCTCCTCCTCCTCCTCCTCCTCCTCCTCCTCTTCCTTCCCATCCTCCTCCTCCTCCTCCTCCTCCTCCTCTTCCTTCCCATCCTCCTCCTCCTCCTCCTCCTCCTCTTCCTTCCCATCCTCCTCCTCCTCCTCCTCCTCCTCCTCTTCCTTCCCATCCTCCTCCTCCTTCTCCTCCTCCTCTTCTTCCTCTTCTTCTTCCTCTTCTTCTTCCTTCTTTTCATGCCCATCCTCTTCCTCCTCCTCCTCCTCCTCTTCCTTCCCATCCTCCTCCTCCTTCTCCTCCTCCTCTTCTTCCTCTTCTTCTTCCTTCTTTTCCTGCCCATCCTCTTCCTCCTCCTCATCCTCCTCTTCCTTCCCATCCTCCTCCTCCTTCTCCTCCTCCTCTTCTTCCTCTTCTTCTTCCTCTTCTTCTTCCTTCTTTTCCTGCCCATCCTCTTCCTCCTCCTCCTCTTCTTCCTCCTCCTCCCTTCCGCAGAGGACGGGATGGCCACCACTGCTGTCCAGCTCACCTCCACCACGGCTTCAGTCACCCTCAGCACTGGCTGCTGACAGGTGGCTCTGGGATTCTGCTTTGCCTGTGGTCCTGCCCCATCCACTCTGTTAGATGTGCCCCTGGGCGGTACTTGGCGATGTGCACATAGCAAGAGACCTGAAAACTGATTTGTCTCACTAGCATGGTGACCCTGAGGTTGGTCTGTGGTGATATTTCTGAACTCTAGGCTCCGTACAAGTATAGAACCAGGCCATCTGCAGATGTAAACATGTATAATTTTCAGGAGGCCATTGCTAAATTATGAACAAAAGTGTGACTGGTACTAAAGCTTCCTGATTTCTTTCTTTTGAGATTCTACCACTATTTTTCAGTACGAGGATTGTACCCAAGGCCTCATTGTGCTTGCTAGGAAAATAGTTGGACACTTGAGCTCTGCCCCTAGATCTTTTGCTTCTACTTTGTTTTTGAGGGAGGGTCTTGCTCACTTCGTCTGAGCCACCCCACACTTGTGATCCTCCCTTGAGTAACTGGGATTATAGGTGTGCATCATGTCCATGGTTTTGCCATTTTGGTAATGACTGTTGCGTTACAGTGGAAGAAGTGTGCTTTATGCTGTCCTAGGGAGCAGGGACAAATGTCCGTGGACAGAATGGGTGAAGACGGACTTCCTGAGTAGATCCGGGACAGAGGGACTACAGTGTGGAGTTTCCACTCCTGAACCTTCACAATAATCTTCTGATCAGCCACACTTGTTAGAAACTGTACCAATGTTATACTTTCTTCATTTCTCAGGAGCTATTAATAAAAAGAACGTTGAAATTGCACAGAGATATGACAGCTTCCCACAGAAGAAATACATGAGGAGGTGTCGTGTAATGGCACAAATGATTAAATCCTCAAAGGCTATATTTGATCATTAAACAAGTAGATATTATTGAATACCTACCTCTGCATTAGAGACTAAATAAAGTAAAGGATGGGACAGAGCCACAAAGTCCGGCCTTCGCCACGTGTGTGCTCTGCTGGGAGACACTGACAATGGCATAGTAAGGATGGTATCACACCACGTGCGTGTCTACTGTACACATATGTACTAGCTGTATGTATGTGAGTGCACACACATGTGATGTGTTGTATGTTAGAGGTCCTGGACATCATGGCGGGGGGCGGTGGGGAGCAGGGTATGGACAATCAGAAGGGCCTATGGGTGGTCTGCACTTTTGAATTGTGTGTGAGCAGGTCTCACGGGAAGTTGTTATGTTCACACTCAATTGGAGAGGAGCAGAGGGGAATGCATGGACGTCCAGTGCCCGTCTTAGCCCTAAAGTTCTGCCAGCACCATGATCCTGGTGGCGGACTTGCCAGGAATGACTGGGAAGGCCCATGGGGCCGGCTTTCCCCAGGACAGGCACACATCTGTGTGTGGCTTCGCTGGAGAGCATGGTAGCCGTGCGTCGGCGGGGGTCCTGGGAGCAGAGGTGGCAGTTTCCTGCTCTGTCACTTTCAGAGGAGACATTCTTGGTTCGATCCCCCACTCTGAGCTATTGGTTGTATCTTTTCTGTGCTGTAGGACCTTAACTATGTCACAGTCACTTAAAAAACAAAAACAAGGCTATAAGTTCTATTTGCTTTCACTTCAAAGTACAACTGGAGTTGGAATGGTAGCTCTCCTTTTTTTCCAGCCAAAACACAGAAAAAAAAAACCGTGCACATTCTTCGGCGTGAGTGAAGAGGTTAAATTCTAAGAATGCTGTCTAGAGCCCTCACATTTGGGCAGGAACTGGAGGATCACGCCGGCTGCCGGCCTGACAGCCAGGGCTGGAAATCTGGCGTGCCCGCCTGTTTTCACAGCCTCACTCGGCCACCTGCGACCTGTGTGGCCAAGCTCGGTGGCTTTCCTGTCTGTGCAGTTGGTTCTGTGGATGAGGTGGTCAGCATGCATTGAGATGATGATGTAGGCCAAGTATCTGGAGCGGTCCCCAGGTCCCCAAGTCCCCAGGTCCCCAGCTACAGAGTGTGTGAAAATGTAAAGTTGAGAGCAGTTAAAAAAAAATCTTGAACCCAAAGGATGGGATTTCACGCACTGCAGGAAGGGAGGGGGCGTCCTGTTTTTCCTTCCTTTCTCACACCAAACCATGAAGCCACATATTTTGCCACTTTGCTGAACCTCCGTGCCAGTGGATACTCAAGGGTCCTGGGGAGATGGCCCATAAACAATACGCTGAGGGCTGGGAAGGTGGCTCAGTGGTAGAGCGCTTGCCTTGCATGCATGAGGCCCTGGGTTCGATTCTCAGCACCACATAGGCAAAAAGAAAAGAGCCGTAAGTTGCACTGTGGCTCAAGTTGTAGAGCACTAGCCTTGAGCTGAAGAGCTGAGGGACAGCGCCTAGGCCCAGAATTTAGGCCCCATGACCAGACCCTCCCCCCAAAAAAGTACGCCAACTGGCGGGGGGGCTGTCTGCTGCCTCTTTTCCCCAAACCCTTGTTCTGGGATGGAGAATCTGGGAGAGTCTACACGTGGCACTCACCACCATTGCTCCTGGCAGTGTGTTCTCAGCCTCCTGTGTGGAACACCGGAATCCCCAGAGAGTGACACTTGAGAAGTCACCGGGGGGGCACCGTGTACGTGGGTTTGGGATCACCATTGTCAGCCAGAGTGGATGGGACCTAGATTGAAATGCCCAGGTACTTTGGCAAAAGCATGAAGTCGGGGAAGGTGGCTGGAACGCGCCCATCATTTTCCTACTAATGAGTGTGAGCAAATGCACCCGTGGGCTCTCTTGGCAGGAGAGACAGTCACTGAGTCCCCAGTCTGTGATCTTACAACTCATAACTTGAAAGGAAGAGAACTTTGAGTCAGCAAAGGTTTCCTATGGGAAATAACCGGCAGGACTATCCTGGATGTGAGAAATGGACCACAAGGAGTTGTTACCACAACCTGAGGGGCTGAGAATGATCAAGATCTGCAATGGGCAAGGGAAGACCCAGGGGGAATGGTGGGGTAGTCCGAGCCACAGTCCAAGGAAGACAAGGGCCTGGGCTCCCGTGTGAACGCCAGCATGCCCTCAGCCCCAGAAGAGCTGAGTTTCAATTCAAACGCAGAATCAAGAAAAGACTAATGCTCTAGCTCAAGCTGTCAGGCAGGAGGAGCTCCTGGGCATCTGGGGGCCACCTACGCCAGAGAGTGCTTTGCTCAGTCCACCAGCTAAAATGTTCCCATCACCGCACACCTTCATCAGGGAGTGCTTCATCAGGGAGCGCTTCACACCAACTGAAATGTTCCCATCACCTCCACACTCCTTCACACATAGCCAGGGTAATGTTTGGCCAAACATCTGGGCCTCTGAAGCTCAGTCAAGTTGGCACACAAGATTGCCATTGGCATCCTTCACTTCTTGCTGTCATTTACAGACTCTTTAGAGCTCTGTGTGGTTCACGGCTACCCCTATGGACCACACTCTGTGGCAGGGAGAGACCACCAGTGGCTGTACCCCGGTGGGACAGGTGGTCACGAGGGCAGACGATCCCAACCAAGTCTGGTGTGTAAGAGCAGCTCCCACAGACAGAGCAGCGAGGAGCCATTGCAGGTAAAGTTTGGCACAGTGAATGTCACCAGAGACAGTCCCTGCACAGCCCATTTACAAGGACCAGAGGTTGCTGTCCCTGAGTGGAGGCCCCAGTAGGCGGGGAGAGTCCAGGGTGGTGATGGTGGTAGTGTGGGGCAGAGGGATGGAGGGAGAGAATGGGTTGGGATAGCCAAGGCCCTTCCAAGCACCCTGCTGGTGGCATGACCGGACTGCAGCCCGCAGCCCCTCCTGGCCTTCACAGCCCCATTGCTTCTTGGTAGCCCCTGCGTGATAAATCCACAAAGATCTCGCCGTCCGTCGCTCTCCGGAAACCCCATCCACTGGCAACAAAGCCTTTAACCGGTCAGCCACCACCGGACATTCCAGATTCAAACCATAACAAGTCACATACAATTTATAATTTATCTCCTTTTGAATACTCAGGTTTTTGGTACTCAGCCTTGTACTTGTCACTTGATCGAGACCCACAGCCTTTCTGATTTAAGTTATATTTTAGATACAGTCTCACTTTTTGCCTAGGGCCAGACTCAGACATAATCCTCCAACCTCCGACCTCCCGCCATAGCTAGATGTACAGGCCTGGACTTGCTTAGTTACTTGTTGAGATGGGATCTTGCTAACTTTTTTGCCCAGGGTAGCCTTGAACCATGATCCTCCCAATCTTTGCTTCCCTAGTAGCTTGGAAGTAACACCACTGGCACCCATCTCTAATTTAATAATTTATAAAGTGTTGTATATGAACTTATTGATTCTTACAATCTCAGTGTGACATAATAGCTTGCCAAAGCTACCCTAGGAGACAGCCAGTGGCCCGAGAGAACAATGCCACAGTGCTAGAGCAGGGTGAGACCTACTTTCTTTTCCAGGTGAGCTCTCAATCTTTGGGGACTTCGGGAATCTTCTAGCAGGAATCTTCTGCCACCTCTCACTTGCAGTATGTTCAGCCTCTTCTCTTTGGAGGGAGTGCTCCGGAGACGGTTGGGGTCTCTGCTGTGGCAGCAAGCCTGGTCGTAATAACTCTCCATTCCCATTTTTCCCAACAATCCCTGACCCAGGATTGCTTCTCTCCTATTAATTTTATGCTTGGTAACTTTCTAACCATGTAACTGCCATTATTACCCACTGGTGACTCCTAAGAGCAAAGAATTTATCAGAGGTCTCTCTTTTTGAGTAAATAACCAACTGAGACATTTATCCCTCCCAGAATAGCTAAGAATTCAGGACTCATCAATCATTGCTGAATGTGTGCAATTTAGGCAGTCTCCTGGAGACAAGACTTTGAGACAGAAAGACAAGCATTCCAGGCTTTCAGCTTTATCATCTCTGCTTCTGAGAGCAAGAATAATATGGCTGCATGAGGCTGCAGGGTGAATCTGGGAGCCAGCTTCTTAGAGCTTATATGAGATGTCAAGCACCCAGCCCCCCTGATCCAAGTCAAGGAGTCCTCGATAACTTGGAATTTACTGGCAGGTTGGGGGTCTGGGCTGGGGGAGGCACAGAGGAAATGAGCCAGAGAGGAAGCAGGAGCGGAGGCTCTTTCTTGGCTCTTCGTTCACCTTCTGGACACTCCACAGGCCTCGGCTGCCGATCGGCTCGAGCCTCTGTCAGTGCTGTTGGTAACTGAGTTTCTTCCCTGGGTCCTTCGACGCTCCAGACGCTTCCTTCTGTTTGGACTCAAGGAGCTGGCACTCACCTCTCCACTTTGCCTTTTCAAGTATGATGCAGGGTTGTCTGTGGGTCCATTCAGCAGAAATTTCAAGTGTGGGTCCAGAGGTGATTTCATCTACACCCACCCTGCTAGCCAGGCAAGACCAGAATCAAGAGGTAGAAATGGGTTTGAGGGTGCTCCTCAAAAGAATGAAAATCATTGCACTGCACCCCAGCATGCAGCCAGGAGAGAATGAAGAGCCAGGGTGAATGAGGAGCCCGGGCGTAATCTCCTGCATGGCGAGTTCCCTTCCCGATCATCCGAGTACAGAGCTCAGGTTCACCCAGGCCTCCACAAATGAGCTCCTGGCCTGTGCCCAAGACGAAGAGGGCCCTGGGAACAGATAGTTCCCCCTCTTCACTCGATGTTCTCTGCCTACTAACCTCCTTTAATGCATCCATTTAAATGCATCCATTAGAAGGTGTTTTCAAACAGGCCAGCACTAAGGTTTAATCTTTTAAGTGTGCTCTATTTCTTGCACTCAGTGTTCAGATCCAAAAATGACCAGATCATTGAATGTCAGTGGGTTACTTATTAAGTTAACAAACTTTGTTTCCAAATTGTATTGTTTAAAGCAGAGTCAAGCTGTAAGTCACCCAGAGATAGATTCTTACCCTGGCTGTCTTTACTAAATTTAGTCAGGTAGCCACAAACCTGGAAAGAGGTCAGTCTTTCCACTGAGATAAACAGGATAATGTGAGCTGGCTCCCAGAACAAGCTCCCTCCACCTGGAAAAGGTCATCAAATCATAGCCTTTATCCATGAATTTCTAAGTTAAAGCTGTGAGATTATGTGAATTCAGCTGTGATTCTCCATCTCTCTTGTACATGCTCTTACTTGAGCAACAACCCATTAAGAAAGAACTCTCCTCTCCCTTCCCTTGCCTTCCCTTCCCTTCCCTTCGCTTCCCTTCTCTTTCCTCTTCTTCCATTCTCTTCCCTCTTCTTCCATTCCCTCCCTCCCTGCCTGCCTTCCTTCCTTCCTTCCTTCCTTACGTCCTGCCTTCCTCACTTCCTGCTTTCCTGCCTCCTTCCCTCCCTTTTTTCCTTCCTTCCTTCCTTCTCTTCTCTCTTTCTATCTCTCTTTTTGCAACAATAAGGATCCAACCCGGGGCCTTATGAGTGTTTTAGCATTGTACCATATCACTCCTCCCCACCTCCCAAGACACTTTTTTAGACACATTCTCACTACATGGTGGTCAAAGCTGGCCTTGAACTCATGATCTTCCTGCTTCTGCCTCTCAAGTGCTTGAAATTACAGGCCTGTGCCACCATTCCTGGCTGTGACGTCTCAGAAAAATGGCAAGGTAATCTGGAATCCTTTCTGCTCCTGCCTCATTCCTTCACTCACTTCGCATCCGGTTCTGGCTGACCTACTCCAACTGCTCTACTGGATGTGTGTGGGAGATAAAGATGTGAAAAGCAGGGTGAATTGGTGGTTCTTTTGAAGAAAGCAGGAAGGGAAGAATGCGAATCTTGGGAAAGGCTTGGGAAAGGAGGAGATGCGTCTGGCCTTGGGTGAGTCTGCGATTGATGTCATTCCACCTTCAAGGCCTCACAGCTTGGCCAGTCCACACAGGTGGGGGGGAGGCCTGCCCGCCAGAGGTGTGCTCAGTCCCTGACTTTCCCATCCAAACAAAGTGGGCCCGTGTGAAACCACCCTCAGTGGCCACCGCCCATCCTGAATCCACTCAGTGTGTCTCAGGAGCTCGGTGTGCCTTGATTTGGACTTTCAATATGTCTTATTCCCAGAGCACAAGGGCAAGAAGAATAAACAGACCCCGAGGAAATCCTGCAGCGTGAAAAAGGACGATGCCTGAGTGGAAACAGACAATGAATGAGGGAAGGGAAAGGAAAATTGAATATTTTCTTTAAGAAAACACTACCAGCTTACAAAAACAAAACTTAACAAACCCTGTTATGTGCTGCATTTTTTTTTTTGAAGTCTGAGATTCAACTAGAAAGCACAAGTTAGGCCTTGGAAGTTCAAATGAGACTGGGTGTTGCAGGAAAGAGTTAATAATTCAATGCAAGAGTTCAAAGAAAACCTGAGAGGAGCATCTAGCATTCCGAGCACAAACACAGAAGCTGCGGAAGCGTGAAGAGGAGTAACAGGACAGAGTTTTAATGCAGAAAGTCTGATATTTAATTAACACAAGTTTCATTCTGTAACTGAGGAAACAGCACCAAGAAACAAATAAATAAGACAACAACTATCTGGACCCAAGCGAATACTGAGGCTTCGACCTGAAAGCAGTTCTCAAATGTCAAGAGGGATGTGTGAAAAAGTACACACATTGAGGTGTGCATTTGGGAGGGTGGAAAATGCCAGGTTTGGAAAACATTATCAACAGTTTATGAGAACAAACGAAATAGGAGCCTCACCAAGAGGGAGGGGCTGGCAGGCGTCAGACCTCTCTTCAAGGACAAATGCTCAAATGATCTCAGAACTTTGTGAGGAAATGACATTAACCAAGACTCTGCACCCAGACTATATCCAGACTGTGCTAGCAACACAAGCAGCAACATTTACCCATCTACATTCTAAGGCTTTCTGGAAGAAGTCTAGCAACAAAGAAAACCAGAGACTGTCACAGAGCCATCAGAAGAGCACAGGTGTGTCACTGAAAATAAAGCCCCAGGTGCCAGCTTTGTGCAGCCATGAAAGCGTTCTGCCCAAACCAGAGCAGAAGCCTGTGGCTCTCACGAGTATGCCTTTAATCTAGGAGTGTTGTGCAGAGAGCAAGAGTAGGAAAGGGCTCACGTTTCACCTCCCACGCCCAAATAAAGTACATTTGGAGAATTTGTACAAAATAACTGCAGTCTAGTTATCAAGTTACTTGAGTTGAAGCACACAGACTCAGGTGGAGGAAAACTACAGTCGCTTTGTTCTGTGGACAGTGTGATCAGCACACAGGTCAGGACATTACAATTCCAGAAAAGGCAGTGAACATGGGTATTTATGGTGACAGGATACCATCACGGTTTTACCCTGTTTTTCAACAGTTTGGAAAAGAAAACAAACCTTTTATTTTTTCTAATGTAATAATAAAGTAGGAGACAGTAGAAGGATTAATTATGGGAATGGAAGAGGAAGTAAATACTACCAATCTTGATAAAAATATAAAGAGGTGTGGTATATAGAATTTGATGGCTTAAATCACAATACTTTCCAAGAATGGGCTTCAAAAACAAAGGCTGACAAGATAAAGTGATAGGGAATTTGAAACACTTCAAATGCAACCAATGACAGGAACTGGAAAGCAGAAATGTAATTAGAAGACAGGAGCTGGCCTGGTCTGCAGAGCTCTTCACTCCCACAGGTGGAAGTCAGTGGAAAATCCAGAAATAGCCATCTGGAAAGCTATTTAGCAAAGGAATAAACAGCATCAAAACTCAAACCACAAATCAGTAGAAAACAGTTGTGCCTGGAATGATCCTGAGGGATGGATGGTAAGGCCTTTCATCCTTAGATGGTTCTTAATGTTTGCTCAATTGTAACTTCAATCAAAATGATTTACTAAGGTCTTTTTCTAAACTAAAATAACATCACCAGATAGGCATACTTGTTTGTGGAATAGCTAGTAACCTAAATTGCATCATCAGTAAGCATCTGGTTATGTACTGATGTGTGTAAATGTCTATAAAAATATTCTTGCATAAACCTCCTCTCCCCTGACAATGGGGACTTTGACCTTTGCCTAAAATTACCTTTCCATTCTAACTTCTTTACTTACACTTTCCTATTGTCCTGCCATTGCATGAGCATTTTGTCTCTTGAGGACTTCACAGAACAATCTGTATCTCTGAGTTCTGAGCAGTTATGTGTGCATATTAGAATTCAGGTACATGTTTGGCCCCTTTTCCAAGTGCCAGTCCCCATTTTGTGTGGTTATCAGGGCAGCTCCAGGGAGAACTGGAGCTGAGTTAGGTCTTGAGCAGTCACAGAGTCTCTGTGGGTGTAAGCAGAGGAGAGTGTTTGCTGCCCATGGTGAATGGGTGAGGTAAGGCACAGAAGCCATATGGGCAGGGCCACAGCATTAATGAGCAGGAGTTGTGTTCCTGGATCTTCTGGTTTGGACCATCTGCCAATGCTGCTGCTTATCATATCTGTCGAGAACGCTGCGGTTACCACCCATCACTGGCCATAAACGACCGCTGCCTCGTCTTGCTGTAGGACTTGAAACGAGGTACTCTCCTGCTTGTCAGTCTTGATTTCCTCGTTGAAAACCTGAGGATGATCTGCAGGGCTGGTCCTAGGATTAAACAACAGATCCAAGGCGGAGCATCGCTGTCAGACACTGGGTCTCAAGTGCCAGATAGTTCAAAACAGTGATCTGATTCCATCAACATCTCACGTCTGATGGGCTCCATTAGGAGTTATTTGTAAGCTTAAGTAGTCCATGTGTTCAAAAGAGCTAAATCCTCCTTTATCAGAGTGGATCCACACAGCCATCTTTTAAAAACTACCAAGTGTGCGTGACTTGATTGGCCATTCCCGAGAGATAGAGATGGTAACGAGATCTAGGAGAGAAGACGTAGATGAAGATTTCATATTTATCACAACCAGAAAGCAAACATGATATGTTCTCATGGACACGTGGGGTCTAAAATAGTCAAACTCTAGAGGCAGAGCGGTTGCTATGAGTGGAGGGGAGAGAAAATGGGGATGGTCATGTCAGAGTGTCCACAGTCTTAGTCATGCAAGACATATCAATCCTGAGGTTACAGCACAGGGCCCGTAGCTAACAGTAGTAGAGTGAGGACTTAAACCTTCCCAAAATGTAATATCCTATGTCAAATGACCTCACCACAAAAATAACAATAATAATAATAATAATGGGAGAGGGAGACAAGTTGGGGAGGTGATGGATCTGCGTGTGGTGTTGATAGTGATGGCTGTAGGGGTGTTTACTAATCCTCACACTCACTGAGAAGTGTGCCTTCAATAGTCCAGCTCTCTAAACATCAGTTCAATCTCAATAAATGGTTAGAAAAATGACTGAGAGACTAATTCACTGAAGATCTTATTAAAATATTATTCTGGAACAGGGAAGGCTTTTAATAGATACTTAGTAGCTAGTGTCTAGATAGAGAGCATATATTATCCATGCTACCAAGCAGCATAAGTTTCTCACATTTGCTTTCTATAGATATTTGAATCGACTCTTCAGGTTTGAATCCACCTGTCAGCCAATCCATAATTGTCTGCAGTTATTACCATGTAATCTGCTTTTTAATGAGAACTTGACACTTATAAAGGCCTCAGCTCCTGTTGTTATTGTTGGAAGAATTGTGAATTATCCTTGTATCTATTTCTGTCACATCTTGGAGTGTGCATACCCTGGACACTGGCTCCACTGGCTCCTGCTATATTCTAAATGAGGCAAACAAAAGGGGATGCTGCATTACGTGACCAATCTCTAAAAGGAAACTCGTTTAAACTTAAACACATGATAATCCAGGCCTTTAGTATAAATTATTAAGCAATCCACATTGCGGATGGCATACTTTCTAAGTTTTTTTAATAAAAATTAATTTTAGCATATAAAAGTAAACTACATAGCAACATCAATAAGACAGTGAAAAGCTATATCATGGTCTAAATAAATTTGTGTCAGAAGACAAGCACGAATCTGCAATGGGCACTTTGGGCTGGGGGGGGGCTGGGTTTGAGGGAGTCTTATCTTCTAGATCTGTGATCTCCGAGCAGAGTCATCCTGAGGGGCTGCTTCCTTAGCCATACTTTGAGACTTGTATGTGATCTGCACTCGGCTCTTTCTTCTGAAACTGCTACTTCAGATAGATGAAGGGGCACAGGCAATGATAAAAGAACCAGCCACAGTAGAAACAACAGGAAGCAGAAGGTACTATCAGGAACAGGAAACTATAGGAAGCCTGCTGACCAATCACAGCATCCTTCCTTGTCCATGCTCTTTCTCTCTCTAGTGACCCCTGTTGGCTAAACCTGACAAGACAGGGGTCTGCAGAGAAGAAATGTGGTGCCCCAAATTCACCCTAACACCAAGCAGAGCAGAGAAGTGCATGTGAAGAAGGTGGAGGAGGAAGAAAACACCTTAGTTACTGGCGTAAGTCTGTGAATTTCCCAGATACCTATACCAAACAAGGCAACCCAGGACCTGAACTGTGCTGTGTAAACTCTCCCAGCCAATTTTTGCCCAAGAACTGCCACTGGCCAAACCAAGTGGCTTTACCAAGTTGATACCACCAGCTGGAAGCAAGCTCCTGTTGAAATGAGGAGTCCCAGGCCTGGGTCCGGGTCTTTGTCAGGAAAACTCTGGAAGCTCATCCACCTGCAGAGATGCCTGTGGAATCAGCTGGAGTCTTCCAGGCTTGCTTCTCAGCCCACGGCCCTCACTGCCATTTCCTGCTTCCTGCAAAGTATGCTACAAGCATTTCCCTGTCCCCTTCCTGGGAGACGCAGGGCACTCTGTCCGCAAGACAATGGCAGGTCTCACAAGTGTCCATGGTCAATTTTTGTAGAGAACTTTTTGTTATAAGCTCTAAAAATAATTTGACTCCAAGTCCCATACTGTAAGAGCATTTTACATTCTTCTAATGCTTACCCTTAGCTTCTTCAAGCCCAGAAGTAGGTTTGACAGGGATCTTTCTCTAAGGTTGACTAAGGATCTGCAGAATCTTACCCTGAATTATACTGGCTGGGAAGGATGAATTAGCTGAGTATACTAAATTCATTTCATAAATGCACACCTTAGAGAATTTCCACAAAGTGAAAACACCACTTAACAGATTGAAAAGAAAGGAACATCAATACATTCAAAAGTAATTTTAATGTTGGTCTTTCACTTTCTTATCATCGGCACCATTTGTTTACAGGTTATTTAAAGTGTTGAATGGATATGGTGTTAATTATATCATTGTTTTCTTCCTTTCCAAATGTTACAGTTTAATTATATTCTGATCTTATTTTGCTAGCTTTACTATTGAATAGATGCAAACCAAAAGGGTTTGGAGTGGGTTGGAAATGAAGCGTATGATTCCATTTGTGACTTTTGGTAGACATCACTTCTGTAGTTTATCTTGTTCCCTTTACTCTCTTAATGCTAAGACTTTTGCTTCTTCTTCACAAAATGACCTTACTCATTTGTGCCTGGCATAGCAGCATCTTGCCCTGTGATATTATAAACAGGTAAGCATTTTATCTAAGGACAAATGTGAAAAGCAGGGTAATGTAAACAACCACCTCAAGAAGGCAAATGGCCACTACTTTATTTTCTTTTTGAATCCTTTTTGCTGGGTAGTAAGTTACAACTGCATGTGATTGATTTATAGAACATAGTTTGAGCGGGTTTGCAGCTCCTTGCTAGAGAGAGGTCCATGTGTAAACCTGATTGTTTTTTCCTACTTTAGCTTCCTTGGATGGGAAAAACAAGGACAAACCAGCACTCAAGTACCCTAAACACCTATTCTTACAAACCGATAAAAATTAAAATAGGTAAGAGCTGAGGCTTACTAACACACATAATTCTTTTTTGGGGGGGGAGGGAGTCTGGTCGTGAGGCCTGAACTCTGGGCCTGGGCGCTGTCCCTTAGCTCTTCAGCTCAAGGCAAGCGCTCTACCACTGAGCCACATTCCCAGCCCCCATACATAATTCTTTGTGGATATCATACTCATTAGTTTGGCCCTCCAGGGAGAACAGAGATACAAAGGAGTTTGTGAGGGTTAGCACATAGTTTCACACAACAGAAATTAAAATCTGTCCTCTTTACCCTTATATTATTCTTAAAATAGGAAAAATGTCTTTTCTTAGAGCAACATTTGTGTCTAAAAATGTAAAACTAAGCATCCATAAAGTGACTTTGTTAACGAAAATTATGGAGGAAATCACTAATTAAAAGCACTAATTAAAATGCTTTTAAAAATACATTGAATCCACTCACAAATTATTTTTTCCAACCAATGCATCTTCAAAGAAAAGCTCCTGTCTTCCTGCGCTAGAGCAGCCTCACAAAATCATTGAGAAGCATTAAATGAAGAAATAAATGTTCCATATTATGGATAATTTAGTAATACTTCCTCAAGGTTTACCCAATTGCTCTAAACTAATTTAGAGTGTAAAACAGAAACTACAGAAAATGTTAAGAACTTTCTCCTGTTGTAAGTACTAATTTAGAAATCATGGGGCTGGGAAGTGGCGCTGTGGCTCAAGCGGTAGAGCGCTCGCCTTGAGCTGAAGAGCACAGGGACAGCACTCAGGCCCAGAGTTCAAGCCCCATGACCGACCAAAAACTCCCCCTGCCCCCCCGCCAAAAAACCCACAAAAACCCACAGAAATCATGGGGCTGTAATTTTTTTATATTGGAGGTTTCCTTTAGAAAAAAAAATGTTACATACTATTCTATTCTATTTCATTTCATTTCGTGTTAACCCCTATTTTAGAGCTGGTATGCTAGATCCTTTACATTTGGAAGCATGTACTGATAAAGATGCGTGTCTTCTTAGGGAGCACATTAGAACTGCCATCCTGTTCAGGGGCTTCAGCGTTCCCTTGGGGATTATCACTGGTAAATTAGATTTTTGAGAAATGTTTCCACTTCTCTACCTTTCATACTTGAGAGCTAAACTTGTTCCACATACATTCTCTTGACATGTTTGCATTCTCTGAGGCACCTGTAACTATTCACTTTTTTTTTTTTTTTAAAGAATTACAGGCCCAACAGAGATGTTTTTATTTTATCAGTACTTTAAGTAATAAACTTTTAACTTTGTTGATATTTCAGTTGTATCCTTTCCTTTGTTTCTATTTTATTATTCTCTTTCCTTATTTGTATATCATTCTATTTTCAAGAAAGATTCTTAAAAAAAAAAGATTCTTGGGCTAATTGATTGATTAGCTTATTTATTTTAAATTTTCCTTATTTATTTATTTAATTAATTAATTTTGTTGGTCGGGGGGCTTGAACTTTGGGCCTGGGCTCTGTCCCCGAGCTCTTCAGCTCAAGGTGAGCGCTCTACTGCTTGAGCCACAGCAGCACTTCCTGTTTTCAGGTGGTTCATTGGAGATAAGAGTCTCATAGACTTTTCTGCCTGGACTGGCTTTGAACGGTAATCCTCAGATCTCAGCCTCTTGAGTAGCTGGGATTACAGGCGTGAGCCACTGGTGCCCAGCCCTATTATTGATTTTTTTATATTTATTTTTGCTATGGGGGGGGTCTTATTATGTAGCCCAGATTGGCTTAAACTCTGGTTATTCCTTCTTCAGCCTGCATGTAGCTGGGATTCTATGTGCAATGACTTTCCTGCCTCATCATATTTCTGCTAATTTAACATAAACATCAAAGCTATACACTCCTTACTAAGTGCAGCATTAGCATTAACCCACATGTTTTTAGTATGTGATATTTTAATCAACTGACAACACTATTACAATTTCTAGGTATCTCAACCAGCAAGGGATTGTAGAGCAATATTTTGGGGAAGGATGAGAGATAGTCTGCTTTCTGTGCTTATGACAGATTTTTGCCTATCATGTTTTAAAGTTAATTGGAAAACTAAAATGATCAGTTCTTCATTGTTTTGTCTTTCCCATGACTGCCTTTCATTTTAGAAAAATGATCTTCATGACCTATCCTCTGGATAATTATTCTTGATTCTTTTTTCAATTCAAGCTCCAAGTTCAGAGTAATAAAGCTTGGAATATGTCAGTTTGCGTGTCGGTGTGTGTGTGTGTCGGTGTGTGCGTGTGTCGGTGTGTGCGTGTGTCGGTGTGTGCGTGTGTCGGTGTGTGCGTGTGTCAGTGTGTGTGTGTGTCGGTGTGTGTGTGTGTCGGTGTGTGCGTGTGTCGGTGTGTGCATGTGTCGGGTGTGTGCATGTGTCGGTGTGTGTGTGTGTGTGTGTGTGTGGTTTAAAACTATCTTTGGAGCTCTTGGAATGTCTAAAAGGTATCACAAAGATTTGTGTCTTTACCTTATAAGAGGAAGATAATTATAACTGAAAGATAACGAGAATTGATTTGACATTTAAATTTCAGTTAACTGCTGAGAAAACTCTTTATTTTACCAAGATTAGCATAACATGAGACAAAAAAATGACATATTGAAAGAAAAGTCTCAATCTCTTTTTTTAACCTCATCGAGATAAAGTGAGTTCAGATCAACATGTTTCTAACGTGAGAGGCTTTCCAAGTTGACAGGTGTAGGCTCAAGGGCAGAGTCTGTTCTAAGGTTCTAATAAAGAGGGCTGGGACTCCGGAGGGTTTTGTTGGGTTTCCGAGTCCTCGTGGATGGTTGTGATGGTGTGCAGGCTGGCGCGCGCCCCTGGGCACATCTCCCTGTTCACCAGCTCCTCCCCCGCTGCCGCCCTGTCCACCGGAGACTCCATGTGTCCGCTGATGGCCACTGCTGTGGTACTTCCTCTGGACCTGCCTGGTCTGGGAGCCAGTCCCCCTGCGGCTCCAGGGCTGTTCCTGGCCTTTGCCCCCTTCCAACCCACCACCCTGACCACACTCAGCCACGGCACAGGTGGGGCCTCGGTCTCCAGATGCAGTTCAACAGCCCTCCACCAGGACGCACTGTGCTCCACCCGAGTGCCAGGCGGCCCAAGGCCTCCTGCGAGGGGCACGTCTGCATCACAGCGAGAGAGCCTTTCTGGACTTGTGTTCCCAGGCGTGGGTGTTCCAAGCTCCCGAGTGACTGGGAAGATGGTTGCCGAGTAGTAGCTCGGAGGGCTGGATTATCACTACCCCTGACTCAACCCCACACTGTCTGCCCCGATCGGAGTCCTGGAAGGACGCCGAGAGGCAGTGATATGCTCTGGCCAAGATACCCCAAACAGTAAGACACATGGAACCGTTGAGTGTGTGGCGTGAGGCAGCGGGGTCCCTTTGCAGGATGAGCAGGTGTGAGGTGCTGCGCAGTTCCCGCGTCCTCCCGCAGCTCATTCTCAGGAGGTCTGACAGGGCCCGGGCCATGCGTGCACGCCTGCGCACACGCAAGTGTGTGTGGATGCGTGTGGGATCCGTGTGCATGAACTCACTATGCCCATACAGCTCTCTCAGCTACTGAGTCATTTGGAGAAACAAGCACACGTTGCCTTAGGTTCAGTTTCAGTCATTTCAAAAAGTCTTCACACGTTGGATAGACCACGTGGTGGTGGTATAATGTTTAGGGCCAATGCAAGGTCCGTCTTCCACTTCTGAAGTGTGAGTGGTGGCCCCTTGGACTCCTTCCTCTGTCTGCCTTCATCGTCTGTTTTCACAGCCTCTGAGACAGATCACAGTGGACAATGGGTCAGAAACACTTAAATATAAATCTTGATTGCAGGCTTTCTCTATAGACCTTTATGCATTTTATGCTCCAGGTTAGCAATCTTTTATGAGTGCTTTCAATATTTTGTGATGAGAAGAGGCTGAACTACCAAATCCAGACTCCATTGGATAGCCACGCTCATGAATATGTCATCGATTTCATGCTCTTTGTTTGCAATAGTTTACATTTTAGTATTTCATTCTTTGACTTTTGAAAAGAAGTACAGAGAAAGCTTTATCCGCCTTTGACAATGGCTAGTCAATTTT
The DNA here is from genome assembly GCF_019054845.1 of Dipodomys spectabilis. Lineage (NCBI taxonomy): Eukaryota > Metazoa > Chordata > Mammalia > Rodentia > Heteromyidae > Dipodomys > Dipodomys spectabilis. The sequence continues at coordinate 10,658,965 of NW_024870711.1, forward strand.
TAAGGTCATTTATTAATAATATATCATTTATCTCATCAGTTAGAGAACCGTCTTTACCATACAATAAATATTCATATAGACAAAGGCCAGACAGAGCCATGTGCTAGTGATTATCAAGAGATGAATTTTAATAAGAACAATTGTTAAAACAATGGTCTTAACCAGGCACTGGTGGCTCATACCTGCAATCCTAGCTACTCAGGGGGCTGAGATCTGAGGATCACAGTTCAACACCAGCCTGGGCAGGAAAGTCCATGAGACTCTTATCTCCAATGAATCACCAGAAAATTGGAAGTGGCGCTGTGGCTCAAGTGGTAGAGCACTTGCCTTGAGGTAAAGAGCTCAGGAACAGCGCCCAGGTCCAGAGTTCAGGCCCTGTGACTGAACAAAAAAAGAAAAAAAAGATCTTTTTAGTAATGTCTTTAGACTCTATATCTAAATATTCTACAATCCCAGCAACTCAGAGAGAGAAACACATAGCACTTTTCCCCGCTGCTACCTCTGTATGCTGGCCTTGGCAGCATTCTGTGATTGTGCACGTATTCTTTGAGCTGCTTTTCTGTGCCTGACATGATGCATTGGTGTCACAAAGCAAGCACACTCACAGGTATTTTTAGGCACTTAGTTTTTCCGTGTATTTGCTCTTGCATGAACCCTCGATCATCCATCAATTTCCATAATGAGTCCTGCTTTAATAGCTCCTGGTTTGCCAGTGCTTTCTCTGTATGTGCCCCACGAATGCTCTGTTGATTTGGAGTTGGGGGAGAAATGGAGGTGAGCCGTCACTGTGGCATTGCCTTGGCGGGAAGAGGGAGGAAGGGAAAGCTCACAAAAAGGGCCTGGTGCTCCTGGGTGGGGAGGGTGGGCCGAGGCTCTGTCTCGGGGCCACTGCAGCACTGAGGTCGGCTCTGCAGGTTTGCATGTGGTAGCCACATTTTACACACTGACTTTTGAGCTGGCTCTCACACTGGTGTGCAGGGCCTCTCCGGTTTCAGCCCGTTTTCAGTGCGGGTCTTTGTGGAGAGCTGGTTGAACTGCACATCTTATGAAGCTTTTATTAGTTTTTACCTGAGGGCGTTATGCAGATGATGGGAAATAAATAAGGGATTAAAATTCCTCCACATTAATATTTATTAACCTAGGTACTTTTCAGCATATCTTCTCTCGGCAGACCAAAGCAAATGAAACTGCGTAGATACCACAGGCTGCTGGATCTCAGGAGTTTCTTGTTACTAAGAGTGTAATTCTTTGCCACGTTTTCCCCAAAGGAAAAGTTAGTTGCCGGGATGAGCAATGTTGGCAGAAATTGAAAAACTTCTAGGTAAGAAGAAAATAAGCTGATTTATTCTGTTTACTTATCACTGCCTTTTCTGGGCTCACCAGGACAGAGTTTATTATGTAATTACCTGCTGTCTTGCTGGATTCATTATTTGTTGGGTGTGTGGGGTGGGTTTCTGAATCATTAGCTAGATGTGAGGAGACTTCAGGGCAGACTCAGCCTGGCTTTCACTCCTTTAACCCTTATCTGAATATCCTGAAGCCATGAGTCCAACTCTGGAGCATCAGAAGATGCTCACAATTGGTCTGAAGTGTGGGCTGGGGCGGCTCAGCCTCCTGGCCATCGCCCCTGCACTCCAAACCTTCTGCTGAGGCAAATGCAGCAGCATTTGCCTGAGCTCCCAGTCTCTGGAGCTGAGGACAGAGCTTAGTCAGGCAGCTCAGCCTCCTTGTGTGTCTGTGGCCATTTGTGCTCTGCTCGAAAGCAGTGCTTCTAGGTACCACTTGGGGTACCAAGAAATGGAGTGGAAACATGTGAGGTACCTTGAGATTGAGGCACAGCACTGGCTCCCCATGTCTGACTCTGTGGATGGTGAGCCAGCGCACACTGGAATACGGGATACAATGCACCATCATGGGATGGTGAACCAGTGCACTTTGGAACACAGGATACATGCACGTCACGGTGCATGGGGTATTGGGACCGAAGGGAGTAACCGCAGCGATTCTGCATCCCACAACTTCTCGCAAATACATTTTGTCAGGAAATGCGGATGTAGACGTTATAGATCTATCAGTGTAGCGAGCTAAAACTCATCCCAGGGACGCTCTTTGGTGTCAGAATGTCTTCAGTGTCACTTTGCTTAGGGAATTTCTCCTTCATGTCCCGTACAGGAACCTTGCTTTCCACGGCACCAAATGCGGCTTCTTCTTGATTCTCAGGGCCACCTTCCCACAGCGCCCAGCTCTGGACAGGCTTCTTCTCTATGGTTAATTCTTCTCTGTCTTCGCCTCACCCCTGGGCCTTTTGTGACCATCCGTCCTCTTCCTGGGCCTCATGCACGTTCTAGGACTCAGGCCCACGCCACGTCTAAGGTGCAGCCCTTGCTTGCTTATGTCCCTTGCCAATGTCTCTGAGACTCTCTCTGGCATTTACCATGGAGGCTCCATGCTGATGGTAGTCAGCCATGCCTCCAGGTCTCCTTCACCTCCTCCGGTACTTTACCTGTGTTTTACCCATGGTCAGGCACTTCATGCAGGGCAGGTGACAGGCCATTGATCACCACAGCCACTTAGCAAATCCTTGACCTGCGTCTGACAAGCCCTCTCTCCTCACTCTGTCCTTAGTCAGTGAACTGGGCACGAGACCACACCTGTCTCGAAAGAGACTGGCGCTCACCACGTTTGTGCTTTCCTGATGACGTCCTCTTGCGCATTTTGCATATTCCAGCACTTGCTTTGGAAATGTTAAAGTGCCTTGCCATCCCTTTCCCAGATTCCTCCCAACCCAAGGCTTTCCAACTAAAACGAATACATTTATGAAATATCAAAGGGAGAATAACTTCAAGCCACAGGAGACCCTCTCCCAAGCTGCTGGGCAGACTGCGCATCCTGAAGACATTGATTATTTCTGGATCCTTATTAATAGTTTAGGTAACTTATTGCAAGTGTGGTTTTTAAAGCATATACTTCCAAGTGATTTTAAAATATCCTCTTAACAGCGACTAGTTCAGTTGATCTATTTTTAAGTCAAAAACATCTCTTTGCTCTCCCTGCGTCCCAAACGCTGTGCTGGGCCTGAGATACAAGTGAGAGTGTGGCGGAGCTCTGCTGGGGCTTTGGTGACGCGGGAGCCTCTGGCTGCGTTCCACGGCGGCTCTGCGCACTCTGCCGCTGCTCCTCAGACAGGCCCTGGGCGGCTGGAGCCTCGGGACGTGGTGAGCTGCCCTGCCCAGCCCACCTGTCCATCCCAGCCCACATCAGCCAGGTGTTAAGATCAATTTCATGGAAAACGAATAGCAGGGAATTACAAAAGGTTATGATTCTTGGTTAAGCCTTGCTGTCCAGGGAGATCATCCTCAGTCACAAAACAGGCTGCTTTGGTACCAAGAACAAGTACCTAAGACCCTGCCCCAGCTGCGCTTCTGTAGAACAGGACTGACGGAGGCCTTGCCCGGGCAGTGTCCTCCCCTCGGGTAGACAGTGCTCCGGCCAGCTGCGCGTGGGACAGGGCGGGCCAGCGTCGGGCAACACGTGCAACGGGAGACAGGCCACCTGCTCACCAGGTAGAGCACATCGTGGCCCGCTGTGTGTCCTGAGTAGATCGCAGGATCATGGCTCGGAGGGGAGGGGTGACTGGACAGCTGGGGAACCAAGAGTGAGGCGCGGTGAGACCAGAGGCGACGGCCACCTCCCCGCTTTCCTCCTCCGGCTCCGTGTGCACGTGCTCTCCTCCTCCTGCCAGCCACTCTGCTGTCTACCTGGCCCCCTGCGGCCGGGCCAACCACAACCACAGGGGCCTCAGAAAGTGGACACAAGGGCCCAGAACTCCCAGCAATTTCCACAGCTCCTGCGTTTGCCTCTGTCCCAGATGTCAGGCACTCTCTGGTTCTCTATTAGGAACAAGAAAAGTCACTGATGAAACCGTCTTCCCCGCAGACCCCCACCCCACCCCCACCCCCCCCCACCACCACGCATGCACATCATTTAGTTGTGAGAGGAGCAGTTTAACACTTGGATGGGGGTTTTGCGTCCCTGGCCTTCCATCCCCCATTGGACTCAGTTCCAATGCAGCACTGCTCATCTCCAGAGCCAGTCAGAGCACCAGGCAGAGCCTTCTGCTCCCCTCGGGAGGCAGCCGTGCTGTGCAGCCTACGGGGGCAGCTGCTGCTTGGACTGTCTCCAGTCCTTCATCCTCTGATCACTTACCCTGCTTCTGCAAACTTGATACTGTAACGAGAGAGAGAGTGAGAGAGATGGAGCCATCCTCGTGTGTGTGTGTGTGTGTGTGTGTGTGTGTGTGAGAGAGAGAGAGAGAGAGAGAGAGAGAGAGAGAGAGAGAGAGAGAAAGACAGAGACAGAGAGACAGAGAGGGGGAGCCATCATGTGTGTGTGTGTGTGTGAGAGAGAGAGAGAGAGAGAGAGAGAGAGAGAGAAAGACAGAGACAGAGAGACAGAGAGGGGGAGCCATCGTGTGTGTGTGTGTGTGTGTGTGAGAGAGAGAGAGAGAGAAAGACAGAGACAGAGAGACAGAAAGGGGGAGCCATCGTGTGTGTGTGTGTGTGTGTGAGAGAGAGAGAGAGAGATCCTGTGTGTGTGTGAGAGATGGAGAGAGGGAGAGAGAAGGGGGAGCCATCCTTGTGTGTATGTGTTGGGGGGAAAGCCATCATGGGTGTATATAGGAGTGTGTGAGAGATATACTTGTGTGTGAGAGAGAGAGAGAGGGAAAGAGAGAAGGAGAGAGAAGGGAGAGCCATCCTTGTGTGTGTGTTTGTGTAAGAGAGAGAGAGAGAGAGAGAGCGCGCTACCCTTGTGTGTCAGTGAGAATGGAGACACAGAGAAGAAAGGAGGGAGAGAGCTGTAGACTGGTCAGGGAGTTTTTGGAGAGGACTCCATTTCAGAGCAGCCGGCCGGCCTCTCCAGCACTGTGGGGACGGGGGTGGGGGGGTGGGGGGGAGCAGCACTTGCAGAGTAAACTCAGCAAGGGGAGCAGCTGCCTGCTCCCTCCCCCTAGTCCTGTCTGCAAGCAAAATGCCTCTCACCAGCCGGAAGTCCTCTGAAAACTACGGTCCAATCACAGCGTGGTCCAGCAGCGCTTCTCTGCTGTTCTCCTGTGTGTCTTCTGCCGCATAACAGATAATAGTATTCCTGCAAACCTGGAAAGCAAAATGATCTCCTTAGTTACTTTTCCTCATCGTGTCATTTCTTGTCAACAGATGGTTTAAGGTAGCGATACTTGGCCTTTTGTTCAGGCTTTGTCGTAAGAGTGAGGATTTGAACCAAGTGAAGACCAGTGTGGGGTAAAAGAGAGCATCTGAATGTTGACTGCGGGTAAAGTGCCAGATGGACAGGCTGAGTGGGGTCAGCTCTGCAGACTGAGCCTGGTGGGTGGGGGGACTTGTACTCATGGCTGATGAGGAAGGCTGTAGTACGGGCCTGCACAGTTAGACATTTGTACCCATGGCACTAATTTCAGGTGGATTCTCTCTCTCATACACACACACATACTCACACACACACTCACATGTGCACACACGCACTCTGCTGGGACTCAGAAGCATCCCCCCACCCCCGCCCTTTGCAGGAAAAGCCCAGCTTCTTCTTCAGTCTTTCCTTACTAAAGTCATCTGCTGAGAGACCAAATCCTGCCCAGCCTCAGGCTATAAATGCCTTGAAGTATAGGACAGAGCAGGGATGTGCACTTTCTGCAGGGTGGCTACGCAGAGACAAGCCATGATCCTGGTGTGAGGGTCTCTCAAATCCAGGCACAATGGCTGAGCAAGAGCATTGTAGAAATACAATTGATGGGTACAACCTGGGCAGCACAGCCATTGGGCCAAAGACTCTTTTCTTAAACACTGAGTTTCATTTTTGCGATAGAAGCATTTCATAGGGCATTGACTAGCAGACATTTGCTAAAGCAAATGAGCAGGTGCCCTTAGTTCCAGGCTGTGTTCTAGGCTTTGCCTTCCATTCAGTTTAGGCATGACCTCCACCTTCTAGAGCCACTGTGATGCTTTAGTCCATTTCCTGTTTCTGTGACAAAATACCTGACGGTCTATTTTGGCTTATGGGTCTGGAGTTTTACATCAGAGATGAGGTGGCTGAATGGATTCGGGCCTTTTGAAAGGGCAGCACACTGCAGCAGAGGGGTGTGAATGCAGGGAGCTAGCCATTTGGCTTTAAGCTAGGAGGCAGAAAGGCACGAGGAAGAGACGGTTCCCTAGTCTGCTTTGAAGCACCCCACAATTATCTAAGAAGCTCTAAGTCCATCTCGTGGAGTTCCCCGACTCTCAACAGTGTCCCCATGGGACCAGGGCCCTCAGGACCCCCTGCGCTCCCCCCCAAGCACATAACTCATGAGAAGGAATTGCGAAGTCCCGAGGGCTGCAGGGTTTCGATGTCGGTGCACCAGCACAGCTCGTAGCCACAGACACTCCAGACGAAACTCTCTCCACCAGCGGGGCCAACCCGAATGTTCACTCAGCTATGAGGTCCACCTACTCAAGCCCCCCATTTTCATAGACCACAGATGCCTCTGTCTTTGAACAATGAGTGTACCACATCTCCGGTAAGGTCTTGTTGCTAACTGGAAATTATCATGTCTCACAGGACAGCAGAATAAAGGAAAAAATGGCATTTTATGTTGACATAATTATTGTGGTTTATTTTCAGGGACATAAATTGTAACAATTCAACTGACTAAATTTAACTTAAAATTACGTGTAGGCACTATGCACAGGGTATAGGGAAAGGCTGTCAGAAAAAACACAAGTTGTTAGTTTCTCAACATTTTTTGTTTGTTTGGTTGTTTTTTTTGGTTAGTTTTTCGTTCACATGGAAGTTTATATGGAACTTCATTACAGAAGTAGGAAAGTGGAATCATCTTTCTGTTTGGTTCTGATGAAAACGTACGGTGTCTGTGGCCACCCTTCCTTCCAAATGGCATCCGGGCTCCTGAGGGATTGGGCAGGCAGCAACCTGGAAGTGTAATTCAGTAGCCTGATCTAGCGTTGAGGAGCTGTGGAGCATTGTGTTAAAGGGTGTGGGCCCTGGAGCAGGTCTGCTGAGATTTACGCCCGGGTGTGTCACAGGTTAGCAGTGGGGAATCCTGGAGACAGCTCAGAGGACCTCGTGACCTTGCCAGCAAGGCCTGGAGTGAAGGGCACACCGCGGAGGTGCTCAGTACGCTGTCATCTTATTAATGAAATATGAGTGACAGCCTTGTCAGAGATATGTTAGCCCCAGACACCTGAGTCATGTGGTGAGATGTGGTAAACTAATTTCACAGGGAGAAAGTCTTCTCTGGAAACTCCTCAGTTTTAAAATCTGTAAGTTTGAAATTATTCCAAATTAGAATTGATCACATTGATAATATGCTACCGCAATATTTATATTTTTTAAGTTTCACCATTTATATGTATATATGTGTACATACACACGCACACATATATGTATATATACATACATACTCGTATATATGTACGTCTATATATGTACATACCTGGTAACGGGTAGATTAGACTATGTCTACTCCTTCTCATGAGGTCTTTCTCCAGGCTGTGAGAAGCATCTGTGTCTTAGTGACGTGGATGGCCAGGATGTGGAAAGTTCTTTTCCAGGAGCCTATGAGCTGGCAGCTAGCAGTAAGGAAGCAGAGGGTAAACTGAGGATTGAACCCTCTGTGTAGGAGCTCTCTATCTGAGGTCTGCACACAGATCCTGGTAAGTTGATTTCCCTTTCGTCACCTTTGCAAAACAACATAACCCATGAGACATGGACTCATTCACTGATACCATAGCAGGCTTTTATCTAAGTCTAATACAACGGGTGGATGGTAGACAGAGGAGCAAGGGAAAAAAGCATGCGAATGCACACACACGCCGAGGCTCAGGATCTACGTAAAGCATGATGGACCAAAAGGACAGATGTTGAAGGCTTAATGACTGTCTTCCTAGGGGGAGGGAAAGGTGGCTGTCAGTGCTGTTATACAACAGACCATGCCTTGGGATGTTTCCTCTGCGCTCTGTGGGTATTGTTCGATTTCAGTTTCTTTCTTTGCAATAGGAGTTCCAGCTTCCTTGATGCATTCGGGTAAGAAGATAGGAAGGCAATGTGTTCATCTTTGGTGGAACTGCTGTTTAGGCCAGACTGAGAAATTCAGAGGAAGACCTTCCCTGCATTTGCTGCTCCCGAGCGCTCTGAAGTCCAAAGCTGCACATCTTCTGATCTCATTTTCCAAATCCTAAGATGTCCAGTGAGGTTCTAAAATGTGGAGGTGAATTCCCAACCCCAAGGTTAAGATGCTAGAGTTCTCCTGTCCCCCGCCCCAGCCCATAAGACATGAGAGCCAGCTGCGGTTTAGCGGAGTTGCTGAGGTGAAGTAGAGTTTGGGGGGGGGGGCGGGAAGTGGGAGGGGGACAGACGGCAGATGCACGCCGCCAGGAGCCAGCTTCCTGCCCCGGGCCTCTTGTGCATCCATGTAGTTGTGGCATTGTAAAATGAAGAAGGCACCACCCCCAGGTCCCACGGAGATGCAGCCCCAGATGGAGCAACGCTAAAAGGCCTGGAAGCTTTCTTCATGTTCCAAACACCCTTCCAGGTCAGGCGGCCCTGCATAGAAAGCTGGGTGACGGATGGGCTCCTGCTGGTGTCCGAGGTGGCCCTAGTGCAAAGTGACTTGTGAAACAGAGGCCTCCTCCTCTACCATGCATGTCTACCATTCCTAGCATTGGTGTTCAGTCTTCCTGTCCTGTTTTTCTTGATTATGGCATCTCTACCTGACACTATTTGGTCTTGAAATAAAAATCTCATCCACCTGGAGAATTTAAGTTGTGGGAGGATAGAAGTCTGCTCTGTTCTCTGTGCTATGTCTGGAGTTCTTGGCTTCTATTTCCCTCATTCTTCCACTCAAAGCCCGCTGAGCTTTATTTGCTTGCTTTTTGCTGTCATCAGAGCAAGCGGACTGGGCCAGCAGGGGTCAGCCAGTGCCGTGGGAGAAGGAGGAAGTCCGGAGGGACAGCAGTTCTGAGTGGAAGCAATGTTCTGTGAGTCTCAGCTCTCAGGGGAGAAAGACTTCTGTCCTGGTGACCAGCCAGGGGTCAAAGAAACTTGGGACAAACCCTTGCAAAGCAAGACGCTAATTTCTGGGTTCTCGGAATCACTCTTGCTTTTCCAGATCTGCAGTTCTTATTTGCATGCAAATGTACTGCTTTTTAAAAATTATAAAAATTAACTACTTAGAGTATGCCTATAAAAATCATCATTTATTCAACCTATCCTTAAAAAGAAAGGGGGCGGAGAAGAAGCCAAATACTGAACCTGTGGTTTCCAGGGGTAACTACAGCATAACCATTCCGTTCTGAGCTTGTTTACTCCAAGTATGCAAGGTGACGCATCAACGCATGGAATTACACACGGGGTCTCCCAGGAGCCCACCTTTCCCTGCCCTTTCTTGCTCGTGCCCCATGTAACTAGCGTGGTGGCTGCCGTGACGGGAGGCCAGCCCCTTCCGCACACGGGGCTCCACATACCACGCCACCCAGCAGCCTCGCCGCAGACACCTGCAGCATGCCCACTTCCACAGCCACTGCAGGAATGTCTTCAGTGCTAGTTGAATTTATGCTGCTCACCTGAGGGCCTTCTTCTTTTTGAAATACAGGCTTCCAGCTATACACGTCCTCTCAGTACTACGTCTGCTATATCCTGTAAGCTTTAGGGCTTCGCATTTAAATTCATTCCGCTCTCTCTGTCTCTCTCTCTGCATCTCTCTTGATGGTCCTGGGGTTTGAACTCAGAATCTCACACTTGCCAGATAGACTTTCTACCACTTGAGTGAGAACCAGAGCTCTTCAAGCTTTTTAGAAATAGCACTTTATTGTTACAATTAAGGCACTGTACAAAGGGGTTACCATTTCAAAATGTAGATAATGTGTACGTTTCTTGTTTGGACGATGTCACCCTTTTTGCTCTCCCCCGTTTCCTCCTCTCTTTAAATTTTTTGAGACAAGGTCTTTTTTATTTATGCCACAGTTGTCCCGGACTGTTATTCTCCTGTGAGTGGAATTTCTTTTGTTCTGGGTGAATTTAAAATGAATTGACTTGTTGGATGAAAATTAAACAAGGTCTCACTCATGGTGACATCCAAGACCATGGTGCCAAAGTTATTATTTAAATGACAATTTTATTATATTTATAAAAATGATACATGGTTGCAATAAAAGATTCTGGTAATTCAGGTGAGCATAAAGAAAGTTAAAAAAATCACCTCAACTATCCTTCAAAGAGTATTGTTTTTGTTTGGCAAGGATGATTTCAGATATTTTTCTATGCGGATACACAAATGAGGGGTTATATAACCTGCAGTTCTGTGCCTCACTCACAGCTTCCCTGTGGGTCTACAGCACAGACAAGACAGAATTGTGGATGAGCTCACACCCAGGGGAAAGGTTTTAGATCAGTGCAAAATTGGATCCTCTGTGTGTGTGTGTGTGTGTGTGTGTGTGTGTGTGTGTGTGTGTGTGTGTGTGTCTATCTAGTATCTATGTATCTATCTCTATCTCTTTGTCTGTCTCGATCTCTCCTTTTTCCGTCTCTTTCTCTATCTACCTCTCTGCCCCCCCCCCCCCATCTGTGGTGTGTGTGTGCCTGAGTGAGTGGATTATCTATGGACTCAGTGCAATTCCTATCAAAATCTGACAAATGTCAGTGGTCTCTGCCGTCCAGCCTGCAGCTCTTCATCACAGACGCCTCTTGGGATGGAGGCAGCCAGTCAGTGGCGAGCCTGGGGCTGCTCACCCGCAGGCCCAGGGGCTGCTCACCTGCAGACCCAGCCAGGTGAAGGTCGGAAGGAGGAATGGACAGGACTGGGTCAGGATTCTTGCTCTGAAGCCAGGCTGCTGGGACCGAGGTGCAGAGTTGGTTCCTGGAATCATGCAGGTGTGCAGCCTGCCTCTCCCACCCGTCACCCTGTCAGAGGGACTAAGAGTGGCTTTTCATAAAAGCAGATAATGATGGCTTTAAACTCTCCACAATAGATCAGAGTAGCCGATAGCATCCAGTGCTGTTAGAAAAGTGAACAGGACATTCTGCTAATGTTGTCCATGCGTAGAAATTGCTTCTGTGGTTTTGCAAAACCACTTGGCAGAACATATCAAAGTGGAAACACACTTGCATTCTGACACAGAAGAGCACCTGTGGGACGTTTATCCCACTGAAATAATCCCGTCTGTTTACAAGGCCCTGTGAATGTTTACTGAAACATTATTTACAGAGGTAAGAAAATAGACAGAAACAGCAGCTGCCAATACAGGAAGAAGAGAATACATCTTCCCCAGGATAGAATTCTGTTCCGGGGTGACCGGAGTGTTACCAAGAAAGACTCTTCCCTGGGTAACAGGAACTGAAAAGAAGGGAGCGGGGTAGGAGGGGGGAGGGAGAGGGGAGCATGCTGTCTGTGTGCTGTGTGGCTGTGTGTACCAGAGCTTTGATGCTGATTTCCTGGGGAAAGAATGTGACCAGGAGGAGGTCTGGAGAAGCAGCCATCTTTCCATGTGGTGAACTACTGATTGAGCTTGCTGCAATAAGCAGTGTGGACTACTTTCATAGTCTGGGAGGAAAATGCAATGACATATTTAAAAGGAAGGGCTGGCAAGGTGGCTCAGTGGTAGAGTGCTTGCCTAGCATGCATGAAGCCCTGGGTTCGATTCCTCAGTACCACACACACAGAAAAAACAGGAAGTGGTGGTGCTAGCCTTGAGCCAAAGAAGCTCAGGGACAGTGCCCAGGCTCTGCGTTCAAGCCCAGGACTGGCAAAAAAAAGCAAAGAAGAGAGAAGAAAAGAAAAGAATATCTTGATAGTTGGTGTCATATAGAATCTGAGTTTAGGGAATCTCCTCCACATGAGCTCATTCACCATCTATCCAGCAGCTCCCGGTGTTCCAGCAAGACCCGGACCCTGGGCAGAGACTCTGCGTTCCTCCTGGAGAGCTGACACCTGGCGGGACACATGGCTGCCATCGGTGCACCCCTGTTGCTGTCGGGGTCACAGTTTTCTCTGGAGGAGAGGGATTGAGATGGGTGTGTGGGACAGTTTGAATTCCATTTCTCCCTTGGCTTAATAGGGGTCTGCGTACTCCTAGATCCAGTCTACTAGAGAAGAAGCCCTCACTGGTCAGGCACAATGCTGGGGAAAGCTGAGCTGGGGCAGAAGTAAGTCATGAGGGACTCCTTCACTCTCCACCCAACAGAGAGAGCTTGCTCCTGGCCACGGCCTTGTGGTTGGCAACTAGGGCTGCGTCTATTATCAGTAGCAAAGATTTCCTCCTCAAAAAAGTCCTTGAGCATTCCTAAGTAAGGGTGGGATCTCCTGTGAAAACCTTTTGGAACTAGAAACCCTGGGCGTGATAAGGGACTAACAAGCAGAAACCCCGGGAAAACCTGGGAATCTGGCGTGGAGGGAAACATGAGGGTCAGACTGACGTCCTGACTTTCTTACACTCAAGTCTTTCTGCAAGAAAAAGGGGCTTCAGAAACAAACTCCACAGAGGCCCCGCTCCGTGGGCAGGCTGTGGAGCGGCCTGGCTCGAGGCAGTGGCGCCCAGGCCTCACGAGTCCCAGACGTTTTCCTGGCTCTTTTCTTTCCCCTTCGCTGTCCAGGTGACAAGGCTCTTCCCTTTGGAGATGTGCGGGCGCATCCTGTGCTCTGGTCAGAGCCTGCAGCGGGACTGGAGCCTGGAACACAGACGCCCCGGCGACGGCTCTGTCCCCCGTGGTGATCCAAGGAGCTTGCGGCGGGCGTGGCATGGTGCTGGCCCTGCTCTGTGGGGCTTCGGTGATTCTCGAGATGAGGTCTGTTATGAGAAGTGGAAGGGTCTTTTCTCCTTCCTAGTTCTCAAGCTCAACTCAAACCCTCTGTGCGTTGACAGCAAGCATCTGTGGCTCTCAGGGTCCGGACGGAGCTGCATCTCCCAGCCTCTGTTTCCCTATTTGCAGCCCAGATCCACCAGGGCACACATGGTGGGATGTGTGTGAGGGTGATGTCTGTGATGAGCATGCAGCGGGCCAGTGGAGAGGGTCCGTGGGCAGTGCATGCAGCAGGGACTCAGGCTTAGTGGGCCCTAGAAGCTCAGACCAGGCCATCGGCTCCATCCAGCGCTTCTCTAGGATACACCATTTGTGCCACACGATTAAGAACTTAATGAAGTACCGTTGCAAACTGCTCTTAATTGTTCATGGGTGTTAGAGTATATTAGCCTTTGCCAGAACACCACACAGACATCCAGGTATGAAGAACAAAGGAAAGGTTTATTGCCAGTAAAGGGATGGGCAAGACCCTTTCTCATAAGAGAGGAGTGAGAAGCAGTGCTGGCTATATAGCCTAGGAGGGTTAGGAGGGGCCGGAAGGGGCTAGAAGGTGGAGACCCTGGTGTGGACGTGAGGGCCAGGGCTTCATCATGGTAGACTGTGGTTTATGGCTGCTGCCCAAGTAGTAGATAAAGGGCCCTGCAGCTGCCTAGAGCTGAAGGTCACTCTTAGGGGCTCTTGCTGCCTTCTATGGTGGTGGCTGCCCCAGAGGTGGCTGCCATCCCAAGGTAGAGGGGCTGGAGGCTGATTCTTTACTGCCTTTACTACAGGGGCCAGTGCTGCCTAGGAAGGGAGCTGCTGAGCTGTGGAGAGGGGATGGAGCGTGCTGAGCTGTGGGAAGGGAGCTCATTGGACCGACAGAGGGGCTGTCTACACCAGGCTGCGGCTGGTCCGGCCCTTCGGGCCTCCAAGGGCATTGGGGTCCTTAGAGGTCACACAGCTCCCCGCTCAGGCCCATTGCAGGAGTTCAAATCCCTACAGGGGTTGGGGGTGGAGCCTGAGAGGAGCCCTGGGAATCCTCACCGCATACAAGGGGGGACAGAACATATCCAGTGACCTGGAGGGCACCTCAGCTCGGAGTGACAGCGGCTGCCAGGGGAGCGGCTTCTGAGTCTGCGGTGGCCCGTAGGGAAGGGCCACGGGACAAGGTGTGGGAAGAAGTAAATCCATGTGCTAACAACCTCTTCTGCTGTCTTGAATTTAAAAGGCCACATCTCAGATCCAGCACAAATTTGCTGCTGATGGTGATGGAAAACAACAACAACACTCTTGCTTTGGGAGTCAGAGGCCAGCTCTGTCCTTGGCGCTGCCTGGGCAGGCCAGGGCTCCCTATCTGCTTCCTTTCCTCCCAGGCAGGGAGAGAGGCAGCCCGCCAGCCCCCTAACACTGCGCTGAGTCTCTCTGAGGACCGCAGGAGTTAACTGATGAAACAAAATGTGTTGCAGAAAGTTTTAAGTGCTCCAGGTAGAAGAGAATATTGCAATCTTCTCTTCTTTGCTATGGAAACAAGTCTGTTCCCAGAGTCAGAGCAGTGACATGCGGTCTCATCAGGAGTTCCAGCTTAATTGGAAATCGTACCATGACATTGCCTTCTGGAAACTTCCCTGGAGAGTCAAGTAGCGGCGATTCCCCAGGGAGGCTGCCAGGCCCGGGCCTGGGGTGGGGAGGGAGAGGGGGAAGGGAGGGAGGGCGGGAGACTCATACTAGGCCTCTACCTTACGCGGATGCAGGATGCATCTTCCCTGTGCTTTTCCCTCCGGCACGCATCATTCTCCCCCAGCCACAGTTGAATGCTTACAGTAAATCTATTAGCATTCTTAAGCCAGAGAAATTCAAGAGCGATAGAGAAACCCAGCTCTGCTAAGTCGAGCCAGACACGGTTGGCCTTCTGACGTGGACGGGGCCACCGTGGAGGCCGGGAAGCCCCCAGGAGGGGACTGGGGACGATGAGCCAATGGGACACTCATGCCCTCGCCAAGGTAGAAACACCTCTGAGTGGGATCCCACGTGCTTCTCACAGCCGGGGGGGGGGGGGGTGCGGGAGGAGCACCTGGGCCAGTAGCTGATAAATCATAGATTTATGAAGCGGGCTCACTGTTTCGTTGTTATGTTTGGGTTGCCTTTAGCTCTGTGGGTTTTTACTCATTTACTCCCTCATTCATTGCAGGTCCTTGTTCTACTTTCTTGCTCAAGGCTGGTGCACTATGCCTTGGGCCTTGAACCATTCTTCCAGTCGAGCTTTTGGCTAGTTAGTTATACATGGAGTCTCATGGGCTTTGCTGCCTGAGCTGGCTTTGCATTGCAGTCCCCAGATCTCAGCTTCTTGGGTAGCTAGGGTTACAGGCGTGCGTCACCGGCACTGGCTGCGTGAACAGTTCACCGGAGCCCGCCCTCCTGTGACATTTCACCCACACAGGGCAGTGATGTGAGCTGCTCTTCCCCCACAGTCGGCTGTAGTCTCCACACCTGAGCTTAGCAGCGTGACTTTAGAAAGGGGAAATGGGGAGGGCAAGGAGGAGGCGGGAGGAGGGAGGTGGGGACACAGGACACACACGCTATGGAAATATCCCAATGAAAACCCCTTGTGCAGCTAACTTTTACTAATAAAAAGGCAAAACAAGAAGGAAAACATCACTAAGCACCTTCAAAGCCCCCTGAGCCCCACTGCATGCAGATGTGGGACAGACAGCTGCCCAGGACCAGAGGGGCGCCGGGAACCCTTGTGGGCCAGAGTCTTCTCTGCTGCTCCGAGCATCACAGCAGGTGTCCTGCGCTGCTTACCCCCTCAGGCTTCCGCCTCCAAACCAGCCTGGGTCATGTGTCACTGGGTGCGTCCGCAGGCCCTGTGGTGTGGCAGTCTGGGCCCCAGTGGCTGGCACTCAGGAGGCCCTGCTCCCTGTAGCTTGCAGGGGATTTCTGTGGACTCCATACACATAGCAGCGCCCAGCATGGCCTCGCTCTGGGCCTGGGGCGGCTGTGTGGCAGGCTGAGTTGCAACTCAGTTGCAAAGCGTGGAGGAGCTGCATTTGCTTTGCCACTCCCTATTTTTGCTGTCAGGACGCTCGGTGTTCTTCCCTCCTCCCCTGCTACAGGCTTCTTTGTGAACTTGGCTGTGTGTTGATCACTGGCTCGTCGCAGGCCAGTCTAGATCCTGGTCTCCGCACTTGTTCATGCATTCTGCCAACTTCCCTCGCTGTCCTGTGCGGCCTGGTTTCCTTATTGACATGGTCTGACTTCCACTGGGCAGGCACGTTACAGGCAGGCTATGGAGGTTTGTGCCAGCGGGGACGCCAGGAAGCCAAAGAGAAAGGGGAACTACAGAGACAACGCCTTCTCTCCACACTGGGGCAGAGGAGGGTGAGGAAGGGCAACCGTGCCCTGAACACGGCCGAGTTTAACTTTTGATGGGAAAAAAAAGCAGGCGCTAAAGGGGCACTTGTGGGGGGAGAAGGTGCCATTGGCCAAGGATACATCTATGTTGAATAAGAAATATCTATTCAGCACCTACTATGTGGCTTGCTTATGCCCGGACTCAGGAAAGCTGTAGACATCCTACGGCTTTGCAGTTGCCACCTTCGTGAAAATCCTCTCTCCAATATATGCAGTATTCAATTCAGCCTTAAAGTTCATGGAAGCTGCCCTGAGAGAGGAAAATATTGAGGTCTGTCAACCTAGACTGCAGAGATAAAGAATATGAAGACTAGGCCAGAAAGGACTAGAAAGAGGAGACAGAACATAGAGATGAAATCCAGGGATGGGACGGGTTTTCCTAGTGGCTCCGGCTGATATTCTGCTGTGAATGTGTGTTCATGGCATTGCTTTGCCGTCCTGCTGCTGAGACAGCAGGGTAACTCTTCTTATGATGCACAATGGACTTCCAGCAGCAAACTACAACACCATCCTCCTGCCCACCCTTCACTGTGCTGGAACTCAGGGAAGCCAAGGCAGACACAGCCAAGGGCTGCTGGAGCAGCCCATGTGGTTTGCCAGTGCATTCAGCGTCCCCATCTGCAAGATGAAAGCTGGGGAATGCACTCAGCCTCCACATCTCCAAGACGTCCTGGGAAAGGGAAGGCGTGAGGCTGGTTCACATGGGTATGATGTTCACAGTGACTGAGGGTTGAACTCACAAGGCAGTTCCTCTACGCTCTGACCATGCTTCTAATCCCTTTCCCATTGGTTCTCCTTTTATGCCCAGGCCAACTTGGGGTGCCCTTCTCCTTGTGCTACTGATAGGCAGTGGTGGTGACAGGCGCCAGCCGCTGTGTCCAGCTACTGCACCTCTTTTGTAGATGGGATAAAAAGTGCATACCACTGCCCACAGCCCGTCACTGAGATGGAGTTGCAAGAAACTTTATGCCCAGTCTAGACCTGATCCACAATACCCCAATTTCTGCCTCTAGAAAGCTAGCTCTGCTCTGCTCACTCTTTCTCTCTCTCCATCTTCCTCCCTCCCTCCCTTCCTCCCTCCCTCCTTCTCTCCCTCCCTCCCTCCCTTCCTTCCCAGCTTTCAAAGGTTGCTTTTCCTTTGACAACTCAGATCCTATTATCAGTACATGAAATATACTACATTGCATAGCAGTGTTTTAGAATATATGTTTACTGAATTGGCTCAAGTAATTGTATATAAAAACAGAATGATGTAAAACTTCGACCAGCTCATTTTCAGGAACACGAACACTGCTGCGGATCTTTGACCTCATGATATTAGCTGCAAGATTTATTAGGTCTTCCTTTGCTTGGGCAGTAATAGGAATTAAGTGCCCTCTCCATGTGCACCTATTTCCCAAACCCCATCTAAGTATTAAATTAGATTAATATATATTAATGTCCTATATATTAGGCACTTAATGTGTATTTAATGTGAGCCATGAATAAAAAATGTTTTGTCCACTTCAGAGAGAGTTTCACTTTAATGGCTCCTCCGCTGGGGACGGGCCACTTCCTTGTTCTGAGGGAGTCAGTAGGGGGGAAGGGGGCGGGCCAGTCAGGGCTCCCAGGAAACGGCCCGTGGAGACTCACCTAAGAGGAGATGCCTTGTGGGAGCTAGCCCGTGTGTGGGAGCTAGCCCATGTATGGGAGCTAGCCTGTATGTATGTGGGAGCTAGCCTGTATGTATGTGGGAGCTAGCCTGTATATGTGTGGGAGCTAGCCTGTATGTGTGTGGGAGCTAGCCTGTATGTGTGTGGGAGCTAGCCCATGTGTGGGAGCTAGCCCGTGTGTATGTGGGAGCTAGGTATGTATGTGGGAGCTAGCCTATACGCCCTGGGGGCTGAGACGTCTTGTTGTTGGTATCTGCCAGCTGCAGAGCCAGGAGAGCTGTGCTTCAGTCTGAGTCTGAAGACCGACCCAAGGCCGTGGACGGCGCAGTTCCCCCAGCACAGGAGGGTGAAGGGACACTGCTGGTGTTGGTGTCAGAGCACACAGGTACAAGGGCCAGGAGCTCTGAAGTCTGAGGCAGGAGAAATTGGATGTCCCAGAGTGCACCAGGGCAGTGCGAGGACTCCACCATCCCTTCCCCACACCTGGCCTGCTGGGCCCCAAACAGACTGGACCATGGCCACACATTGTGAAGGTGGCCCCAAACAGACTGGACCATGGCCACACATCGTGAAGGTGGCCCATCCTCTCCCAGGCTGGACGAGGATGGCCACACGCGTCACGTGAAGGTGGACGATGATGACCACACACGTCAATGAAGGTGGACGATGATCACACATGTCATCACATGAAGGTGGACGATGATGGCCACACACATCACGTGAAGGTGCATGATAATGACCACATGTGTCACCTGAAGGTGGACGATGACCACACGTGTCACCTGAAGGTGGATGATGACCACACGCGTCATGTGAAGGTGGCCCATCCTTCACTGTCTTTGGACCAAAACATTAATTTCTTTCTGAATCGGTTTTGTAGCTGGTATCTGCAGGGCCCTGTTCTTAAGAAAGAGTAATGACTGGCAGTGGAATCCGGTGGACACTCTGATGTGTGACCAATTCTAAACGCTCACAGGGAGGCCCATGCCAGACAGTCGTGGAAGGCTCAGGAAAAGGGATCGCTGATAAGATCTGCTGCGAGTGCCTTTTCAAACCATCCCTCTCCACGTTGCTCACTGCTCACTCAGACCAGGGCAAGCAGACCCACGCCTATACTTACATGTGTGAACACTTACAAATGTCTTTATGCTTAATCTGTTAATCAGAGTATACTTTTTTAACTTACATTTTTATTATCTCTAAGTAGTTGTACAGAGGGGTTTTCATTCAACATGCCAGTTTACAAGTACAAAGTGCCTCCATCAAACATTCTTTTAAAAATAAAGTGGTCCCAAATGAGCCACTGTCTTATTTTGCCTTTATAGATGTAATGCCAGACATGAAGCAGCTTGCTGCAGAGTGAGGATTCAGAGGCAGTTTACATTAAAATTCATGTCCGTGGCCCTCTGGGCACCATCACGACCCTCCCTAACCCTGGACCAGGAGAGACGGTTCCCCTCAGCCTGCTGCTCCAGCCTGGCCTCACTTCTTAGAGCATTTTCTCTTCCTTCCTTCCTTCCTTCCTTCCCTCCTTCCTTCCTTCCTTCCTTCCTTCCTTCCTTCCTTCCTTCCTTCCTTCCTTCCTTCCTTCCTTCCTTCCTTCCTTCCTTCCTTGCTATCTTGTTTTTTTCTGTCAGTTGGGCCTGGGTGCTGTCCTTCAGCTCTTCAGCTCAAGGCGAGTGCTCTACCACTTGAGCCACAGCACCACTTCTGGTTTTCTGGTGGTTATTTGGAGATAAGGGTCTCACGGACTTTCCTGCTTGGGCTGGCTTTGAACCTGATCCTCAGATCTCAGCCTCCTGAGTAGCTAGGCTGACAGGCATGGGTCACCGGATCCCGGTTTGAACGTTTTCTTTGGAAAGGTTGTCATTGTTATTTCTTGGTTTGTCCCAGTGAGATGTAAATCTATTGCAAAGTCTCTTGCCATGTTTAGAGTCCAGGACTCCTGCTCTCCAGGGCTTAGACGCCACCTCTGAAGTTGGTCACAAGGAAGAGGGAGATGGAGCCTGGGCTTAGGGTACTCCTGGCTTCAAGTGGTCGCTTGCCCTTCTGCTGGGAAGACAGGAAGCTGTCCACCTTGCTTTTGGGTAAAGCCAGTCTGTAAGCAGATGTCTCACCATCCTTTGGCCCTTGCAGCTCTTCCCACATTCTCTGGCCTCTTGTTTCTGAGTTCAGATTTACTTCCCACTTCTCTCCACTTCACTCATAGCCTTGAATCAAGTATTTCGTCCCTGCTGAGATTTGCCTGGTGAAATGTTTTGCTTTGGCCGTGGGCAAGGCCAAAAGAAAAATCTAGAAAGCAATTGACGTCTAAAGTTGTGCGGGTCCTGGTCCTCCACACTTTACAGCAGTCAAGGTGGTCTGGCTTGGGGGAATCTGCACACCATGCCCCATCCATTTTCTAGGGTGGCTCCTTCTTACAGACTGCCATGTGGTGCCATTTTCTGAGCGGCTGTAAGCGTCACGTTTCATTGTGTCTGTGCCCTGCAGCTGCCTAAACCAAGGTACAAGTTGTAGAGGCTGAGAAACGAATTCATAAACAAGACTGTCAGGAAGAGTGGAATCAAGGTAACCGGGAGCCTGGGGAATCCTGCCAAGGCCAGGGGAGGGGAAGCAGAGATAACCGTGTGTGGCCACCGTAGATCAGCCGTGCACACTGTGCATACCTGCACGGAGGGGCACACCGTGCACACCTGCACGGAGGGGCACATTCTCAAGGTCTGTCTGTAGAGAATGAAAACACTGAACGGTCACAAGCTGGAAGGAGACAAAGGATGGGCAGGGCACCTGTTTGCAGTGGCTTTCGCCATTACATTTCTTCGAGTGTAAGAGAGATGCTGGTCCGGACATGGATTCCGGCTTAACCCTTCATGGAGGGCTGCTTTCCACGTGTGTCCTTTAGTCCTTTCTCACTGCGTTTCTCTCCCATTCTGGCAAATTGCTCAAGCTCCACGCCCAGAGCCACCCACTCAGCTAAGGCAGCCTAGAGACTCCAGGCAGGTGACTCTTGGACCTCATCACCGTGTGCCAGCTGTGACACTAGCCGCTGGCTAGGCTGCCTACCTCTCGTCTTTAACCAATGTTGTAATTTATCTGGCTGGAAAATGGAAGACCGTGATGTCGCTTCTGGTTCAGCTTTCTGTGTCTCCACACTGGGTGACCCCCAAGCTTCTGAAGCAGGTGCATGTGGCCTCCGTGCCTGTTACGCCCCCTGTCCCTGGAGGCCACTCCCCTCAGCCCCGACCGCCATCCCTGCCGCTTGTGTTGGCCTCCACCCACGCTTTCTTGCTTCTGGTACTTCCAGTTGCTGTAGGGTGCTTGTGGTTCTTCAGAACTGGTTTTCGGGGAAGTGAGTCTTGGATTGGAATTAGCCCTCTGGAAGACATAGATGGACCGTCCTCACCCAGCACTAGGATTCCCCACACTCGGCCCATCTTCAGCTACGCTGCTGACAGACTCACCTGACATCACCCCACACACAGCACCCAGCCTCTACCTACCATTCTAACACCTTGCTGTAAACTAAGCCAGCCTTTCCCGAACAATAACTTACATCTTTCTACCTATAGTCCTCCCCACTCTCTCTCTTTCATACACACACACACACACACACACACACATATTCACATACACACATACAAATGTATATACACACATTTGCTTCAATAACACTCCTATGTTCTCCTTTGGAAGTGGTAGGAAAAGATATGATTGGCTGTTCTCAGATACTTTGTGCTAGATAGTAACATTTATAGATACCCTACATTCATTACCTCAGAAGCTTTTAAATTTGTAATAGGAGAGAATAAGAAAGTATTCATTATGAGAGAGAAAGAGAGAGGGAAAGAAAGAGAGAGAGAAGGAGGGGAGGGGACAGTATAACCCAGAAACTCAGATAAGTGCTTCCTAAGTGGTACCTTGTAATCACCCCAGAAAGTCGTGACTGGGCAAAGCATTGGTTGTCCTGTGGGCTGACAGCTCAGGAATCTGAGAGTAGATTATTACAGAGGCTCTCACTGAAGATTTCTCAACACTGTCTCAGCATGCTGGCTGGACTGGGCAGGAAGATCACTTACACGACATCTCACTCATGGGATGTTGGTAGAATTCCTTGCTCCATGGAAGGCTCAGCTTCTTGTCATTGTGTGGCTCAGGGGCCCTTACGCTGGCACCCAGAATGAGTGGTCCAAGTGAGAGAAGCAAGGAAGAAGCGACCTTGTATTGAAATTCACACAAGGGTCACTTTACCATGTTCCGTTCCCAGATGCGAACCACCAAATCTAGTCCCACTCAAGCAGAAGGAAATCTGGTCTACTTTGAGAGAGGATTGCCACAAATTGGTGGGCCAGTCTTAACATCACAAGTGGATGCACCATCCTGCTCCCTTCCCATGACACACAAGCCTGGGGTCTTCAGGGAGACAAATGCCTCCTCTGTTCCTCTGGGAGACCCTTCATGCTACACGTGGTCAGACCCAGAGACTGGATTCCCACAGGAAGGATTTCAGAGGCTCTGCGGCAGCGTACTTTCATGAACTTTCCATTACCTTTCCTAAGTGACAAAATATTTCATCTGGCGCAGTGTTGACTTATGCATGAAAATGGAATTGTCAGCATGGCTTTTTATTGTGCTTGCTGTCTAACGAGGAGTGCGCGGTTGAAGTTTTGCTCCATGGAGTTTAATTCAGCTGCCATTCAGTCATTAATAGCTTTTACTCTGTGACGACACCGAATGCTCATTGGTATAGGATAAGGCTCATGAAAGCTAATGTACAAGGGGCTCTGAGGGAAGATTTGTTAAAATGGGGTGCCTGGCCTCAGTGCTTGGGGATGTAGATTCCATCCAACTGGGGTAGTCCCAGGAATCCAAATTTTAAGAAGCACAGGTAATTTTGGTAAAGTTGGTCAAACACCACACCCTAAGAAACATGGATGCTGTTGGTGATTGAGCCAGATATCCATTCCCAAGTCCGGTACTCACGCGAGCTACTGTTGAAGATCACTGTCAGTGCCTTAGAGAATCCCCTCTGCTGGACAATTCCCCGGATGGAAAGGGCATGCCTGGCTCAGGAGACAGCATTCCCTCCTGCAAGGATGACTGACTTTGTAGGATGTAAGTTAGCTGATGGCTTGCCTCAAGCAATCACCACTGATACAACACGTTAGAACTTGACAGTCCATTGAACCGAAGCTGGTTTCCATTGACGACAAGGACTGCTTGGCTGTCTTATACCCTACTGTGCATCGTTGGCTTCTGTTTTTCTGGGCTGGAGCACATGAAGAACAGCCTTTCCACAGTCATGATCCCTGCAGACACAGCATGTGGAGGGAATGAGAATGGGCTTTTGGTCGGCAGGAATCCCCAGAGAGGTTGCATTTGTTTCTGCTCTCTCTTCCTCATGGAAGGTTGATTTTTCACTTTGAGCTTATGTTCACATTATAATCAGCGGTAGCGAAAACACAAAACTCAATGTGAAAAGACTTTAAAAAATATACTCATGATGATCAAATAGTAGGGCTCTGCTTATTGAGAAGCTGTTTGACAATGGCAGGGACATTATTTTTATTTATGATTATTTTTATTAATGATTCATCATTGCATTTTCTTACCTTGTAATGTTTCTTCCCACTGAATAGTGTTTTGTCAAAACAAATGAAAATGTGGGTGACTGACCAGTGGTTTGTATTTCAGATGATAGTAGCACTTGAAGTTTGAAATTTCCACCTTATTGGTTTGGGATGCAGTAGACATTGCCTCGGCCTAGGTTATGGTTAAATAGATTTTCATTTTTCTCTCCTTAATGGAGTTAACCTAACTTGAGTTTTCTGGATCTGTCAAAATGCTATCTCACCCCTGATGCTCAGTCTCTAATGGGATTTGAATAATGTACTGCTATCTCGCCTCTGAAATTGATTGAATCTCAAATACTGGGATATGAATTTAAGGGTGAGTTTTTATCCTTCAGCCTCTTCTGAAAGGATGAGTAATCCTCTGAAGGGGAAATGCCTTTTCCAGTAGAAGGAAGAAGAAAATGGCTGTATTTTAAAAACTGAAGCAGTGCTATATCATTATGCTACATCTACTTTATCTAGTTAATCCCCATTGATGGGGGGTAGGCCAAGTTACTTTGCCATAACATGAATGGTCATTTATCCTTGATTAGACAGTGATAAACCCTTATTAGATGTCCATCTATCTTAACTGTGAGGTTAATGTATTCTACTAGTACATTAGTAGCTCTGTTGGTCTCAGGACACTTGCTGCTTATTAATAACTGTCCCCACATGGCTCCTGGTGTTTAAGAGTTGTCACTTGGTTTCTCTTATTTACAGATCCTGACATCCCCATTGACACAGTGAGTCTGGTTTCCAGAAGTTTCTTCTGCCTTCCACTCTAGCCCCAGAGGGAAAAGGGGGCCACTCTGGGCTCCTCAATTATATGCATTACCTTCATCATTGCATATCAGCTCATTTAACCCCTAAAGTCATATACATTTTCTAAAATACAGCTCTGTGGAGCCTTCCAGCTCTTCTTCCAGCACTTGGTGTAGGCATTGCCTGCTCTAAGCTCCTAAGAGTCTTTATTAGCATTTTAGCACCCACTCTTAAAGTTGCTGCTAAGATGTGAAATCCTTTAGGTTAACTGCTCCAAATGCCTAAGCTGCTGTTGTCTGGTTCTGTGTTCTGGATGCCCTGAATCGGCCCCCTCAGGACCTTGTTCTATAATAATACTCTCCTGGAACTTTCTAGAACGTTGGGGTTAATTTCTATGCTTCCTTCAGGTTATAGCCCTTCTTCTCAATTTTCCATTCCACATTTGTGTTTGCCTTATACGTTGTTATTTGTCCAGTGTATAGGGAAGGGACGCATGTAAACCTTTGAATTGTAATTATTGCCTGCATACGAGGTGACATTGACGGAGACGCATTGTACTCACAAGCTGCCTTGTTGAATGGAACCCCTTTGTACAACAGCTTTAAGATACTAATAGCAACAAAGAAAAACCCCTACTCCAGCATCCATGCATTTGGGTGGCATCTCATGCATGTAACTATAACTATGGGATGGAAATCTTGTATATGCACAGATTGCTTCCAAAAAACCCTGCCAAATTATGACTTTTGTAAGATCAACCCACTGTGTTATTACGAACTCCCCTACCCCTCTGGAGCCCTGGGAAGCTGACATTTTCACCTGAACTGCCTTGCTCAAATCTGCCTTTTCTCTTAATGATGTGCTGGCTTTTATCAGACTCATGGTACTTTACTCTGGGCTGTGTACCCACACACAATTTTTTCTTCAGGATGTCAAGAATCTGGGATTTAAGACCACCCTGGTGTCTTTCAATTTCCTTATGAATGGAGCAGTGTCGTCTTTTCTGATGGAAGCATAGAATTTCATTGTGTATAGATTCCATATTCCATTTCTTGATCCATTTATCCTGAGGGGCATCTGGGCTGATTTCTTATCTTAGCTATGTTAAATAATGCTGCAATGAACATGGTTGTGCTGGTGGCTTTTAGTATACGGCCTTGTTTGTGGTCATTTGGGTAAATGCCCAGGAAAGGAATTGCTGGGTCATAAGGAAGCTCTGTTTAGTCTTTTGAGGAACCTCCACACTGTTTTCCAGAGTGGCTGAACAAGTTTACATTCCCACCAACAGTACAGTAGTGTTCTCATTTGGCCATATCCCTGCCAGCATCTGTTATTAGTTTTCTTGGTAATGGCCACTCTAACTGGGGTAAGGGGGAATCTTAATGTTGTTTTGATTTGCATTTCTTTTATGGCCAAAGATGTAGAATGTTTCTCCATCTATCTATTGGATACGAAGTCAGCCAGACCCAAAGAAAGCATAGGCTGCATGAGTTCCATCAGTTGTAATAACTAGAATAGTCTAGGATATTTTTAGCAAGTGTTTACAATAGCTCAACAGCCATGTGCATTTGACCATATAAAATGATGTGCATTGAAATGAACTCCAAGAAATGGAAACCAGAGGTTTTAATAGTGTACTATTTGCAGTTCTTTTTTTTCTACCCCTTTGGTTTATTCCCTGATGTAATTGTTTTTTATTTGTGTACCTTTTGTCTTGTATATAAGTTTATCTGATTTGGGGAAGGGAAGAGGAATCACAGAAATGGTGGGACAAAGAGTGAACCAATGCAACAGGGATACTCACTAGACACTGCTGGAAATGAACTTAACAGCTTTGGGGGGAGGGTACCTTGTGGGGGGAAGTGGAAGAAAATGAGGGACGGGGTAACACTGTTCAAAAAGAAATGTACTCATTATCTTACTTATGTAAATGTAACCCCTCTGTACATCACCTATACAATAACGTTAATAAATAAATGAATATCATCTTCTTCCATATCCTTAAAAAAAAAGACTATCCTCAGGTAACCAGATGATCCATGATTGCATATGTGCAGAGATGTAGGGCAGGGACTTAGGTAGGGAACTGCAAGGCTGGGCATGCAGGACCAGTCAGCACCCTGTGCCTTGCTCAGACTGCTTTGTTTGACCATATGGTGCATTCCTAGAGAGGCAGAGAGAGGCTCAGCTCAGGGGAGGACTTAAGGGTTGCTCTTGCCTATGAAATCAGCTTAGCAGGGAAGACAAGAATGGGCTCAGCCTGCAAATGATCTTTCTGGTTTAACTTGTTTGGACTTCAGAAAGAAAAACTACTGCTCTAACCCAAAGACAACACACCTAATAGACTGCAAAAGACTAGCAGAATGAAATTTACATTTTCTACTCTGCAAGTGATATCCTCCATATTTTTCTTTTCTTTTTTATATTTCTGCTTGTCTCTTTTTTCTTTTCAGTCCCTTCCTTTTGATACTTTAGTTATAATAACTTTAGATTTATTAATTTTTAAACTGCCCCGTAAGAATCCTAGCTCACTTATTTCCTAGTCATATTGAATATATACTTGAAGTTTCCAACTGCTTCAATTTTATTTAGCACAGTTAAATATCTGATTTGTATCTGATATGTTTCTGTAGCTGCTGAATTCTTTCTGTCCTAAGTAAGGAAAAGTAAGCCCAAGAGAAGGCTTTTACTCAGAAAACTTCCATAAAATAATTTTTTTTTTTTTTTTTTTTTTTTTTTTTGTCGGTCGTGGGGCTTGAACTCTGGGCCTGGGCGCTGTCCCTCAGCTCTTCAGCTCAAGGCGAGCGCTCTACCACTTGAGCTACAGCGCCACTTCCGGTTTTCTAGTGGTTTATTGGAGATAGGAGTCTCACGGTCTCTCCTGCCCGGGCTGGCTTTGAACCGCGATCCTCAGATCTCAGCCTCCTGAGTAGCTAGGATTACAGGCGTGAGCCACCAGCGCCCAGCTTCCATAAAATAATTTTAAAAGAAGCAAAAAAAAAAGAACTAGAAGATATATCTGTTGGGAATTTCATATAGGTAGAAAAAGAGCTTAGTTTGACAGGAAAATTTTAAAACAAAGATTTATTTGGATAAAAATGAAAGAAAATGGTGGTCAGGTAGACAGAGCACCATGGCTGCTGCTGTGCTGCTGTGACTGGGGCAGACAGGCTTTTATGGAGTTTAGCTGGGATCTCACTGATTGGCTGGTTATTCCCTTGGGCCTTGTTGATTGGTTATTTCTTCCTTGGATCATTTCCATACTCCATTTGGCTTGCTTGCATTCCATCTGACCTATTTCAATTGCTTGGCTCCACCTCCATATTCCATTTGCCTCTATATCCTATATTCAGATCCTAGTCCCTCATCCTGCTGGGATACTGGTTTTGTGTTCCTATCATGTTTTCTTAAAGGGAAGGGGATCTTCCTCCACAATACCTACCAAAATAAGAAACATAAAATCAAGGTAATATGACTCCTCCAAAAGCTTGTAAGTACCCAGTACCTGAATCCAATAATATAAATGACTTGAATAATAGGCAGTTAGAGTCTAGTGTTTAAAATAATCACTAACCTCAAAGAGGATTCAACTAATAGACAAATGACGTAAGAAAGTCAGTTTAAGACATAGGCAAAAAAGTAGAAATATAGATGAGAAGCAGCAAAGAAAGATTCTGAAACAAAATGAGTAGAATTGTTGAAAATGAAAAAAAAAATCTATAAGAAAATTCAGAGGAAAGCATCATCAATAGGCTAGATCAAACAAAATAAAGACTGTCAAGAATCGAAGACAAGGGAAAGAAAACAATACATTCAGACAACAGAAAAGAAGAGACCAAATAAATAACGTGGTGAAAACTTTCAAGAACTCTGGGACATGAATAAGAGACCAAATCGAAGAATCTATTGTGTAGAAAATGATAAGAAACAAAATTAAAGGCATAAAACTATTAAATGACACTATAGCAAACATTTCCCAAACCTAAGCAATGCTATGGACATCTGAGTCAATATCAGAATCAGGAAGTCAATGCCTGAATCAGAAAAGGTTTAAAATCATTAAGAAACATAACCACCGAAGAAACTCTTTTTCTCACACATTATAGTGAAAATACTTAGACCATAGGAAATTTAAGAAAATTGAAAGCCGCAAGAGAAAAATATCAGCTAATGCCCAAAGATAAAATCCTCTCTGCAGAAACCGTTAAATCCAGAAAAGCATAAAAAGGTATATGTTAAGCAATGAGAGTAAATAGAATCATATAACTGCAGCAACATTTTCTTTAAAATGATGGCAAATAGAGATCTTCCAAAATAAGCATGGACTAAAACAGATCTGCCAGAATTGCAGAAAATGCTTAAAGGATTCCTACATCCAGATGAAGAGAAAAGGAAGTTTCAAACATGAGACTTCAGGAAAGGATAAAATTCATGGAAGAAGACATAAACACATGAAAATTAGATAAACTTCAAGCATATTCAACTTGTTAAGCCAAAAAATTTCTAATGATAGATAAGGCTGAAAGAAAAGATGAACTATTCAAGTCAATGCGGGGGTGGGGGGGTGGGGAGGGATAGGTCAATTAAATCATAGAAATCCACAAACACCTCTCAACAATAATTCTAACTCTAAATGGCATTCATGCACCAAATAAAAGATGTAGAATACTCATTAATAAGAAAATGTAGCTTTTGATTGCAAAAATCATACTTCACTGGCAAACACACACAAGTTAAAGGAGAGAAAATTATAGACCATGCTCATGGAAGTTGAAAGCAAGCAGGAGTAACTACTCATATATGACAAAGTAGACTTCAAGCCCAAATTAGTTAGAAGAGATAAAGAAGGTCATTATATATTAATAATGAAAAATCCATCAGAAATAAACAACAAATCTGATGCCAGTGGCTCAGGTCTGTTACTCAGGAGGCTTAGACCGAGTGGATCATGACTCATAGTAAGCCTTGGCAGAAGGCTTTAAGGCTCCATCTCCAAA
Organism: Dipodomys spectabilis; assembly: GCF_019054845.1. Classification (NCBI taxonomy): domain Eukaryota; kingdom Metazoa; phylum Chordata; class Mammalia; order Rodentia; family Heteromyidae; genus Dipodomys; species Dipodomys spectabilis. The sequence continues at coordinate 10,688,239 of NW_024870711.1, forward strand.
ACAACCAGTAAGAAGACAGGCTTGAGGCGTGGGTTAAGTGGCAGAGTTCAAGCCACAAGGTGAAGCCCCTGAGCTTGATGTCTACTGCTACAAACATGAAGATATAATGTAGATTATAAATACACATACACAGAGGATACATCTGATTTCACAAAACAAGCACTACTGGACATAAAGGGACAAAGAAGCCCAAATACAATAATAATGGATGACTTAATACCCAACTGTCATTAGTAGATGCATCATAGAGAAAAAATATTCAACCAAGAACTTTAGAGGTAAAATGTACACTATAGATAAACAGATATCTATGGATTATTACATCTAAGAGCTTCAGAGTATACATTTATAGATTTCTCCAAAATACATTATATTTGGGGCCACAAAGCACATCTTTTAAGAAATACAATAAAATAAAATAACTTCTATCTTATCAGATTGTAATGGAATACAATTAAAAGTGAATAGAAGCAGAAACTATGCAAATGAATGGGGAGATAGAATACAATCCACTTTTAATGATTAGTGTGTCACTGAAGAAATCAAAGAAGGAATTTAAAAATTCAAGCATTCCTAAAATGCTTGAGATACAACAAAGTGAGTTCTAAGAAGGATATATATATATATATATATATATATATATATATATATATATATATATATGGAGATACATTTATATATGTATATATTCACTTCAAGGTCTTATATATATATGTATATATAAATATGTATATATACACTTCAAGGTCTTAAGAAAATAATAAAAAGCCAATACTAAATTAGAAGACAAAAATAAATAAGCAGGCCAGGGCAAAAAATTAAGGGAATACAGGCTAAAAGAATAATACCAAGAATCAAGGAAATAGTTGTTTCTTTGAAAAGGAAATATATATAATTGTCAAAATCCTAACAAAAGCAAGAAAGTTAAGACCCAAATTAACCAAATTAGAGAGCATAAAGAGGACATTGACACAGTTACCAGAGGGTAGTTAGAAAATATTGTGATAGCTTATATTCTCATTTATTGAGAAATATAGAAGAGCTTCTTTTTTTATGTTTTTCCAAATTTGGACAGAGAGGATAAACAACTTAAGCAGATCCATAACAAGCAATGAATAGAAGCATCAGGAGAAAGTGTCTTACTGAAGGAAAGTCCTGGGTTGGATGAATTTGTTGCTGAATCCCCTCATCCCTGCAAAGAAACACTTGTGGCAATGGTCTTCTGTACACCAGAAAGGGAAGGGAGCCATGACACTCACTCTGCTGAACCAGTGGTATTCTGATAGCAAAACCAGAGAAGGACACAACAAAAAAGAAAATCCTAGAGCAATTTCCTTGAGAAAAACAAGTACTACATGCTCTTACTCAGATGTGGAACCTAAAGATGTCAATCATATAGAAATTGAGAATAGAATAGTGAGAATAAAATAGAGAATAGAATATTGAAACTGGAATAATGAGAGAGAATAGAACAGTGAAAGATAATAGACTCGTGAGAATAAAATAGAGAGAATAGAATAGTGAGAACGAATAGAATAGTGAGAATGGGATAGTGAGAGAGAGTAGAATAGAATGATGTTCACCATGTGCTGGTATGGGAGGAATACTGGAAACTTCCAGATAGCTGGAGGAATAAGTTCATGAGGTCTGTTGTACACAGGAAGGCCTGTAGCCATTAATAATGCAATGTGCTTTCTAAAATTGCTGAGAGAACATCTTATATGTTTATGTCATAAGAAAAGCAACACATACATGAGGTGATAAATGCTAATTAGCCTAATTTACGCATTCTATAATTCATATATGTACCAAAACATTGTGCTCTATGAGCACGTTTCATTACGATTCCCCAATTAAAAATAAAATTTGGCCAGGTGCTGGTGGCTCACACCTGAAATCCTAGCTACTCAGGAGACTGAGGATTGTGGTTCAAAGCCAGCCCAAGCAGAAAAGTTTGCGAGACTTTTATCTCCAATTCACCAGTTTCCCCAAAAGCCAGAAGTGAAGTTGTAGCTCAAGTGGTAGAGTGTTACTCTTGAAAGGAAAAGCTAAGAGACAGTGTACAGGCCCTGAGTTCAAGCCCTAGGACTGACACAAAATTCAAAGGAAATAAGTTAAAAATAGAATTAAAAGACCTTAAACAGAATTAAACAGCAATGAAAAGACCAGGAAAAACCAAAAGAGAATTCATTAGACTTGGTAAGAGATAAAAGAAAAAGACAAAATGATTTCAGATTTAATAATAGATTACAATCTTTAAAATAAAAATAAAATTTAATGAAAATCCCTGAAGAAAGACAAGAGAAATTGTGATAATTTGAACATTTGGACAGGAACCCAATAAAATCAGATTTTCAAAAAGCAGTGGAAATGGAATGTAGGCCAAATAGAACTTGCACTGATATTTTTGGGAGTTCCCCAAAAGAAAACAAAATTTTATATTGTAACTTTTAAACTATAACTCAAAAAAAACTTCTCCTTTCTTCCCTCACAAAAAGTACATCAATAGGAAGCCCTGTACTTTCAAAGAGCGTATTTAGTCCCTGGGAACAGTAACTCACAATGATCAACTTTGAGAAACTTCATAATAAAACTTTTACATTTCAAAAGTGAAAAAAAGAATTCTCAAGGCCACAAGTAGAAGATCAAATAAATTACAAAGATGAAAGGAGACGCTCATCCAGTTTTCAAGTAGGGAGCAAGCAAAGGAAGCTAAAAACAAAGCCGTGGTGTGTATGTGTGTGTGTTTTTAATAAAAATGTTCAAGATCATCAGAGAAAGTTTTTAACACACAAAAATTCAGGGAACTCTTACTGATAGGTCTTTTTTGAACAGTTAATTAGTGAATGAGCTCAATACATCACAGGGACCAATTCTAGAAAAATTTGAAGGAAAAAAACTCAGTAATGATAGCAAAGGATGATAATTTACAGAATAAAATGTTTGATCCTCAACTAACAGAAATGAAGGGCGAGACAGGTCAGTCTCCCTGGGACTAGAATTTTAATTAATTCAGAGGGAATAAAGGAAACGAAAACCAACATTAGCCAAACACCAAACATCACAGCAAAAAATGATGATAGGCCGGAATGATGACATTCTCTTCTACACACAGCTTACCCGGAGAGGATATTTTTATGACAAGTCTTATATAATGCCTTTTCCAGCTGGCCTTTTAGCAGCAATAAACCATTTTCATCCTTGTCACTTGTACCAAGTTAGTTCCTAATCATGATCTACTGATTCCATGTGCAGAGAACCTGGGAAAACCAGCCCTCATCCACGGGCCTCAGTGCGTGTGAAGGATCGTCAATGAATCAAGGGGACATTTTGCTCACCAACAGCACCAGAAGTTCCGTACGGACGAATAAATATTACGAGTGACACTGTGTTATTTAATAACATAAACTTCTGTGAAGGCATGAGACATAGACACATGGATGATTAGTGTGCAGAGTTGCTTGCTTCAACCAGGCACCGCATTTGAACTTCAGGGAACAGTAAGTGATTTATTCTGGAAAACTGTCACTGAGCAGTAAATTGGCTCCATAGTTTATAAATGTGTCTTCTTTTAGAAGTTTATAATAACGTTCTGTGCATTCAAGATTGTAAAATAGGATGGCTTCGGATCACCTTCTCCTCTTTATAATTAACAGTTCTGCATTTTTATCTGCAACCAGCATTGTCAACACATCCTTTTGCTATCAGCGGCCCAGGCAGGTATTGCCTTGGTGAATTGCCTGGACCACAGCTGAGCAGAGAAGAGATGAAAGTTTAACCTGAGCGCTTACCAGTGATGATACATCACCAGCAATTTCTTGATTTAATGCATTTGTCTGTGTTTTGTGTTCTAAGAAACTTTAAAAAAAACAGAACACACAGTAGCATATTGTCTGTTGGCATCATGAGGAAATGAGGTATAGCCTTACCAAGAACACAGTAATTTTGGTTTTAGTCACAAGAATGGGCAATAATTGTTGTTTGAAGTATGGAAAACACAAAAAAAAGACAAGTGTAAAACTGAAAAAATATATGTATCTATAATACTCTAATTCTAGCAACCAGGAAAAAAAGAGTCATGCCAATCTAAATTATTTAATCTTTTTTGCAGGCTACACGTACCCACATATACATCTCTGATTTACACAGAGACTGCTCATTCTGTACCATATACCATGAGGAAATAAACCAAACAACTAATTTCCTATGTTATTCAGTATTTCCCATTTCAAGCACTTTATAAAATACACAGGACTCTATTTTTGGAGTTACTCTAGTTTATTTAATCAATAGCATGGTTAAATATTTAGAGAAGTTTAAATTTTCAATTGTTTTAAATTATGCAATTATAAGCAATTTCTGAGAAGCATGCTGGTACATTTCTTCATGGAAACCCAATTATTTCTTTAGAGGAAATCCTTACAAGTTGAACTGGTACATTAAAGAGAAATTATGTTTTAGTACATTTCAAAAAATTGCTTTAAAAAATGATCAAACTGATTTACACTCCAACGAACAGTTCAGTGTCCTCAGGCTCTCTCCAAAGTTGCTGTATAATTCTCTATATTCTTGACAAATTGTGAAGTACTTCTCTCCCTTGATGCCAGTGTATTTCTATTTTCTTTATTTTTATTGTAAAGGTGATGTACAGAGGGGTTACGGTTACATAGGTCAGGTAATGCGTGAATTTCCTTACGAACAGTGCCATTTCTTCCATCATTTCCTCCCTCACTCTTCTTTCTTTTTTGCCAGTGATGTAAGTTTTACTTGTAAACTTCCTCTGCATTAATTTTTTTTGTGAAGAGTCTTTCTAAAAGATATTATACATGTTCTAGTTGCCTATTTGTGCAAACAGAGTCAAAATGAACCTAAACCTAAGAGACTGAAGCAGCATGTGCTCGCCCCCATACAGTTCCTAAAGGTTGGAAGTCTGGTGGGGCTCGCCGGTTCCTCTCAGCAGTGAGACACTGGCCAGGACGGGGCTCATCCCCTAGCATGACTGAGGATCTGTGTTCAACCCACCTCCAGGGTTTGCACAGGACGCAGCTGCTTCTGGGCTGCTGGGCTGAGGGCTTCTGTCTCTAGCAGACTGTGAGCAAAAGCTCCCCTGTGTGCTGTACCACATGGAGAATGGATGCCATTTGCAAGATGGAAACTGGCCTCATTATTGTCAGGGAGGGACAGAGTGGGCCAGGCAGATGGAGCTTGAACTTCACTTACCGCAGACGTGGTAACTCCTCAGACTTGCGGTTTTGTGCTAGCTGGAGGGAAGTCACCGGCACCGTGCATCTGAGAGGCCGGCACAGAAGCTGCCATCATCTTGTGGCTCTGTGTGCTTGGTGTTATGTACACATCTGAATGACCACGAAGAGATGGCTCATACTCAACTCTTTCCTTATCTGAGATATGGATGAAGCTCAAACCAGTAGCCAGCCCTGTCCCAGGCTCATGGTTCTGCCCACCGCCGTTCCCCCCATCTCAGCCTTTCACCCAGGCCGCCCTGTAGCCCAGCAACGAAGACCGTTCCTGAGTTTTCCTAACTGTGCAGTGGGTTCCATGAGAAGTTACATTCTCCACAAGGGACTGAGCAGGTCGTGTAGCCCACTTGTTTTTTGGCTGTATTTAGATTCCAGCCTCAGAATCATGATTCTCGTCTTCCATTAGCTCATAAAGTCCAAGGTTTACTATTAGACACATTTCTAAAAGAAAGTGAGGAAACATTCATTTGTTTAAAGCATTCTTTCAAGCATATTTTTCAAACCTGACATCCGTTCTATTTATTACCTATCATGTACCCATTTATCATCTACCTACTACCTATTTTTGTGTCTCCCTTTATGTATTACCTTCCCGAAAAATTCAATAATTTGTAAGAGAAAACCTCATTAAAATAGACTCTACCAGTTGACTTATATGATAATTTGGGTAGAGACCAGATAAAAGGTGTTTCCACTTTTTCACAAGAAACTGAGGTGTTTCTTGAATAAACCAACATTTGGCCTTAGTCAATTTATATGTGCTTAGTATGGGAAAATGATTTTTATTACAGAAGATCTATTCATATACACACTTATTAATGTACTAGTTAGAAATTATTCTCACCAAGCTTATTAATTTTTTTCTCATTGATAACATCTTGCTGGGGGTTTTCCATTTAATGTTGGAATAGACCTGGAAGCAGAAGTTCTAAGTTTTGAAGAATAGTGGAATTCAGACCATATTACCCAGCTTCTCTAAATCAATGAGGCTTGTTCTTGCTTAATTTCTACTTCTAGCCACAGAAACAGAAAGATTAAATACTATTCCTTTGTTCTCAAGTTATTAATATTTCAGCATTTATATTTCCTACAGGTCATGGTACTCTCAGTGTGTTAGAAAATGGCTTGCGGGCAAATAACCTAAAATTTAGTAGAATCGCAGGCTTCTTAACAGAAATGATTTTTCTTGTCCCATCACAGTCAGGAAGCAATAAAGACTGAAGATAAAACTGAAATGTCAGAGCAGGTTCAAAGGCAGTAGAACTTCCTTTTCCTTTAGGATGTGGATGACCATTTGGGATGAGACAACAGAGAGAGAGACAGACAGACAGACAGACAGAAAGACAGAGAGGCAGAGAAAGACAGAGACAGAGACAGACAGAGACAGAGACAGACAGAGAGAGAAAAACAGATCTGTTGTTCCTAAGCCAGCTTCTTGGTTGTAGTGACTTTGGATATACCTAACCTTTGACATGAAAATGAGAAACAAGTCATTTTTAAATAACTGAAAAATTATAACATAATATGTATTATTATTGTTGTTTGATTTTAAACAGATGGAAATTCTGTGATTGGTTTGATCTATCTTCACTTTCCCCAGAGCCCTCGTTTTCTAGCCCTTGACCTTGAATATGGCTGATACAAGTTCAGGTAGAACAAAATCAAAGGGCAGAGATAGGCAGAGGCAGAAACGCCCCTTCCTCTCACTGTGGGCTTGTGTTCTAGATCTTTTGGGGAGTCGTTTGTTTAATATCCAATTGTTTCTACAAACGCACAGGTTACATACAGCTCCTTTCTCAATCTACACTCACCTGAGTTCAATGTGCTTGTGCAGTCATCCTTGAAGGTCACATGTAGGACAGAAGGGCCTAAGTAGGTTTCTCCCTTCCGAGCTAGAAAATGCAGCTGGCTCCTTTCTGGGAGGAGAAAGGGACTTGGTTAGATACTGAGACAACCGTTTCTCCTCCTAAGCGCACAGAGGCTCTGGGACATTTTGCTCTTTATATTTCAGCTTATAGCTTATAGAGAAACAACTGTACTGTTTTTAGGTGAAGGTCATGTTAGAAATGGTAGCATCTTTATAAGTAACATTTAAATTCACAGAGGTGGTGGAGTGTGTGGCTCAAGCAGTAGAATACCCGCCTAACAAGCATGAAGTCCTGAATTTAAACTCCAATATGGCTAAAACCATTTACACAGAGATTATCAAGGAAAATAATGAGCAATTGTAAGTATGCTGTGTTGGCATACATTCAAATGCTTCTACTAACTTTTTTTCTTTTTGGTGGTACTGGGGTTTGAACTCAGGACCTCATGCTTACTAGGCTGGTACTCTGGTACTTGAACCTTTCCACCAAACTTTTTTGTATTGCTTCTTTTTTTAAGATATGGTCTTGTTCTGTGGCCAGGCTGATCTAGATTGCAATTCTTTTATTTGTGCTGAATCTGTACTTTGGGATGATTAACACATGCCACACTGCCCAGCCATTGGTTAAGATGGGGTCTTGTAAATTATCATGCCTGGGCTGGCCTAGAACCATGATCCTCTGAGGTCCACTTTACTGTCAGCCTTGAGTCAACATGCACAGCACTTGTATTCACTTCTAATCACAGAGTTAGGCAGATGTGGTAGTACACACTTGTAATTACAGCATTTAGAAAACTGAGACATGATGGTTATGAGTTCAAGTCCCTGGTGGGCAGCACAGTGAGATCTTATTTCAAAACAAGCCTCTTGAGGTTACCTTACCTACTCAGCTCAATTAGGCCCTGAATACGGTGGGCACTGTCTCTGTGAAGTACGTGTGTAGGTGGGGTTGGGGCCGCTGTGGCTTGTCTTCGTGTCTTGCATTTGGACAAAATCTGAATCTGTCTATGATTCTGAGCGCGCCATGTTGGCTGAATCCACTGGGACCGATCTGATTCACTTCACATCCTCCCCTGTGCTTCCTACTTTCTCCTGCAGGATTGATTCTGAGACCACACACAAGAAGCTCCTGCAGGCGACACTGCACCGTGAACCTCTTATAGCTGGCCTTATAACATGCGTATGAGATGGAGAGAGGGATATGGTCATTTTATCATTTTAACAAGCATGACTGTCTTCACGTAAGACACATTGATGGTGGTGGGCTGGGTAGCAGTGACATCCCCGCTGTCATTGTACAAATTGTACCTGTCACTGGACAGGGGCCAGGACAGCTCTTCCTAAACACTCCCCCAGCCTTGCTGGCCTCAAGCTGCAAAGAGCAACAGGGGTACTGAGGAGCCAGTCAGAAGTTGGTCCTCAAATGTGAGTTCTCTATCCATTCCACTTACATTGGCCTTTACATTTGTGAATAGCAATGCTACACGATAAACACCACCATCTCATTAAATTTCCAAGCACTTTTAAAAGTTTATAACATTCAGATTATAATGATGTCAAATTTTAATTGCTGGGTTTTCTTCCTTACTAGTACCTAAGTGACAAGACTTCTAATTATAACCTTACGATTGCATATGATGAGCAACACTCCCGTTAAGCCAACACGAGGACCCTGGGACACAGATCCTGTCACAAAGATGAAGCTGCATGAAATCAGTTCTGTCACCTTTCCATCCCTAGCCGGGTCCCCATGCCCAAGCCACATCTCTTTGCTTACTCCCAGCCTAGCCACGGTCACTTCTGCCTCCTACCATAGGGCCGAGGAAGCTGTGGGAGAATGGCAGGTCTGGCTTTCCGTGCCCAGAGAACAAATTACCATGGCCAGGAGCTGCTGGCTGCAGCATCTCATTAGAAGTCACCTGCAGAGCGTCAGCGCAGAATCCACTTTTCTGAGAACCCACGAAGAGTGATGTGAATTCTGAAGAGAGATTAAACCCTCCGTTGCTCTAGCCTAAAATTCCCAAGTAAAGGGAAGACAGGCCCTCCGGAGAATCACTTGTTAACCGTCAGGATACAGGCAGCTTTCCGAGCTCCCGAGTGATGAGGGAGCCAGTGGGGGCTGGAGGTGGTCCCCGCTGTGGTGACGGCCATGCAGTGTGGGCGGTGTGGGCGCCCACTGGCTGACAGACACGCCGTGACTGACCCCCGCTAGCTGCTGCTTCTCCAGTCTGGGTTTCTCAAGGGCTCCAGATTTGAACCCTGAAGAATCTCTCCCTTTCTAATTGCGAAGAAACGACAACCTTAGAGTCAGTGTATGTGTGTTTATATTTAAATGTACATTGTCTTCTACTGTTTGCTGATTGGATGAGTCAAAGTTAGAAAAAAAATGTGTTAGGAGCTCATAGCGGAGTTAATTAGCTCAGCAATGTTTTCTCAGGCTGCATCAGAAGCATAAGCACAATTAATGAAGGCACAGGACAGAGAAAAGAACTTGAGAAAACTGGGGGCTCATTTGAGACTGGCCGGGGGTGCAGAGGTAGCTTCCAGAGGCACTGTGCCAGGGAGGCAGGTAGGAATCCAAAACGACGTTCTATATAGTGAACATCACGGCTTGTGAGGCCTGCCAGCAGCCTTGCCTTCCTGCGGGTGCACCCATCCCTTCCCACCATCGTGATTCACCTGGGTCCTTCACCTTCAGCCCCGAAGGGCCACACTTTCCAGCACGCAACCCACGGCGTGCAGCTTTGTTGTACTTTCTCTGTACCATGCTACCGAGGGTGGTTTTGAACGCTGGGTTCAGGTGAGCCTGCCTCAGCTGGAACTACAGACGTGTGCACAGTGCTGCTGTATGCAAACTTTAGAGTTCTGCACCCTGCTTAATGAGGCACCTGTCCTTGCATTCTCAGGCATTCACACTATCTGCCTTTCTCAGAGAATCCATTCACATGTTAAGAAGACCTCCAGGATGACAGAGGACTGGCTAAGGATGAGATTTTAGGAAGACTAGAGTGGATGGTTGTGGATGTGAACACGGGTCTCAGTGTTCATGGCAGTCTGCATTTCTCTGCTGTCATCCATGAGAACCTGGAGCCAGGCTGGGGCACTGGGGTCATGGAAATGGTTCATGCCACTGTCTTGTCCTTGGTTGGACGAGCGGGGAGCTGGGCTGATAAGCACCCAGGGCAGATGGCTTTGTGGGGACAGCACTTCTAGGAGCTTCAGGCACTTCACTCTTGTCTAGCTTACATCGCTGCTGCTCCTGCAAAGAAGCTACTAGAAAATACTTTACTTTGATTTTCTTTGGTTGGCTATACCAAGAGGGAGATGACACGCTGGTCTTTGACCAACAGAACACCGCCCGTGCTTTCTCCCGAGAACAACTTCTAAGTGCTGTGCCGTCATTCATCTCACGAAGACAAATCTTAGGAGCCATGCATGAGGGCACATTATCTATAATCTCACCTATTTGGGAAGCAGAGATCAGCAAGATGGTGTGAGACCAGCCAGAGCAGAAAGATAGTGAGGCTTCAAGTTCAGCAGTAGCATGCCTCTGTCATCCCAGATGTGTGGAAGAGTGAGTAGGAGGATGGCCATCCAGGCTGGGCCTGGGACTCGATCAGGAACGTCCACAAAGCAAAAAAGAAAGGGGCGGGGTTGTGTGTGGCTAAAGATTACCTGCCTAGCAACCACAAGTCCTAAATTCAACTCAAGGGCCAGAGGACCACTTGAAGGCCCCGCGTCCAATCTCCAGCATGCCAAAATGAATACATAGAGTAAGTAAATGAATAAAGGATGGCAATTGAAGAGCTGTGAGGCGGACACCACCATGCCTTGTTGATTTTGTGGTGGACACCACCAGGGCCGTGTGCTGTGCGGTGCGTGCTGACTGCGGGTGTGGTGGTGCTGGGATCCTAAGTGACACTGGTATGTGTCCCTCTTCACCAACAAGAGCACACATGCCCCCATCCCCTTTGTACAATGTGGCTGGTTGGGGTTTTTCCTTCCACTGGTTGCTGGGAGTGACTGAGTGGAGAGAGGAGGACTCCAGAGGGAAGGCTGCAGGATAGAACTGAAGGACGGGGCGGTGGGGGGGGGATCCCATTGTGAGAGAGGCCTGGACGACTTTCAGAGAGGGTGAAGCAGTGGCATGTTTGCTCTCACTCAGTTTGGGTGCCCGGGCAGGCCTGCGCAAGTGTTGTGAGCTGGTGTGGTCCCAGGAAGCGGGCTTATAAAGCTAAATAAATAATTGACCCCCTTCATTTTTTAAACCTGTAGTTCTTCACCTCTTAGAGATCCCGGGGCTCCTGAGAATGTGATGGAAAACAAAGGCTCTCTCTTGCAGTAAACAGAAGAACACAAAGTCTTTGCAAACGAAGTCTAGGAGAGTCAGTGGACAGCTGACGGCCCCCAAGGCCGCGGGTCTTCATGACGTTCAATCTGGGACCCCTTGTGTCCCTGGACAGAGCTGGCAGCCACAGATTTAGAATTAAAGTGACAGCCAGAGTGGCAGCACGCACAGCTACCATCGTCCAGGGCCTGGCGGGCCGTTTCCCTTGTGACAACGCAATTGTTCTTTAGTGGGGAGGAGGGATAGAGGACGCAGTCTGTAGTTTTAAGCATTAAAATCTTGTATGTGGATCTGGGAAGGGCGCTCACTCCTCTCAAGGGCTGTAGAACCTTAAATAGAGCAGACTGAAGCGGAGCGAGCCACGTTTATGTCCTGGTCATGCACAGACAGGTTGAGTTCCCCTGGAGAATCAGGTTCCTGAAGAAGACAACGATTTCAACCTCAGATCCTGCCATGGTCCCCTCTGCTGATGCCTGGTTTCCAGTGAACCAAGGCGGGCAGGCTGCTTTCTCGCCAGGAGGATGAGGAGGGCCTGGGACGTGAGGTCACGGGTCTCGCTGACCGAGGGTTGGGTGGGAGACCTCCTTGGTGTTCAGGGTGTGATCTGCTAAGTGCGTGGCGAGGATGGGAAGGGAGCAGGAAGCAGGGCATCTGAGCCTGCACAGGAGCCCGCCCGCTACCCAGGAGGAAGCACGGGCCTCATTCCCCAGGGCTTTTCTCGCTGCCATCCTGGCAAGTGGAGCTGTGGTGCAAGTTGTCTTTAACAATTGCTGGTGTATCTCATCGGGGCTGAGTGTCTCCGCTTGTCTGCAATGCTTGCTCCTTACGCTGTGCTGATGAGCTTCAGGGAGCTCTACGACACACAGCCCTCTCTGTTATTACAATTGCTAGTGCATATTACTCGAACACATTAGCGGGCTTCACTATGACATTTCCGTGTATGCCTGTGTTGTACTTTGGTCCTCTCTACCTTCCCAACCACACAGTGATCTCACACTTCCCTAGCATCGGCCTACTACTTACAGGCTGTCTTTTTTTTTAATCATTATTATTCTAGCTTTACATATGAGATGAAACTTGCTACGTTCCTCTGAGTCCAGTGTCTATCATTAACTCAGTGACCCACAAATCACGGGCTTTCATTCTTCTGTATGGCAAAATAATATTGTGTCACATGCATATGCCACATTTTCTGAAGCCACTCATTAGTTGATGGACCCTTGGCCTGACTGTACAGTGCGGCTCTTGTACAACCTGCTGGCATAAACATGGCCGTGTAGGGGTCGCTATTGTGCACTGACTTTGTCCAGTGCCCAGGAGTGGTGCAGCCGGCTGAACCGTCGCATGGGAACTCTGTTTCTAGTTTTTAAGGTGCCCTCCATGCTGTTTTCCACAGGGGCTATACACTTAGACACACTCACTAATGCATGCATGGCTCCATTTTCTCCAATTCCTCACATTTGCTCTTTTTAATTCTTTTGATGATAGCTAATCAGACTGGGGTGAGTGGAACCTCAGTATAGCTTTGATTCACATTTCCCTGATGTCATATGGGCTTACCTTCTTTATATGAAATTTGGTTAAGGACTGCTTGAGGTGAAATGATTACCTGGGAAGCTTCTTGGAGCAGGTAAGGGTGGTGGCTGTGTAGTGTGTGTACATGTGTGCCTGTGCACATTGGTATGCATGTATGTGTTCATATGTGCACACACGCACACACGTGTATGTGGAGAGGTGCTTGGACATCCCAGGCAAGGGAAATAAAAACACCTGGATGCAAACATGACCAGACTGGAGCCCAAGGCTAACAGGGTAGAGAGAACATACTGATGAGGGAAAACGATGCAAAGTAATTGAGGTCACATTCCATTTGGCAATCTGTGGAGAGGCCGCCCTGCTACTCACCCACCCACAGACACATCGAATCACCGCTTACCGACCACCTGTTCTATCCAGGTCATTCTGGGGTACTTTGGGGTCACAATCTTGAGCGGAAGAGATGCTCAAATTCAGATGTAAACCAGATTCAGAGCTCATTCCAGGAGGGCACAGAGATACTAAGCAACTAACTTCCAAATTCGTTTTGTTCTTTGGCGGGGGTGTGGTGGGGGTGGTAATCACTTCTTAGTTTAGACAGTTGCTTTGTAACTTTCAGTGTCGTGACACTTGGCTGCTCTTCTGGATTGTCGAAAGCTTCCTGGGAGAGCTGTCAGCAGAAGCAGTGAAGGAAGGATGTTTGAAAATCTTCAAGAAAGCAAGGAGAACCCTGGCAAAAATTAATAGCTTTTTTTTTCTCTCCAGAAAGTAACCCCAGCTCTAGAGTGGTCTCACAGGCCCTCATGTAAGAGAAACGCTGGATCTCAGCAGGATCATGGCCTGCATGGGGCTTTAATTTAATCTATTCTAGTCTCCCTTGTTGCAGTCCAGCGACAGCCTGGAAAGCCCAGAGTGCCCACTGATGCTGGCAACAAGGGCCCAACAGCCCAATGGGGTGGGGAAAATGGAAATGAGACTCCCAACCTGAATTCCCAGAGAATGGCCTGTATTTGCCTTGCATGGTGGTCTCCGGAAGACCAGCTCTTATTTTACCTGGCTTAGAGCCTGCCCAGGGCAAAAAGCCTTCTCCTGGGAGCATTTGTCAGAAACACTCAGTGCAACTGCTTACTTCCCACTGTCTGAACCTATGGATGCCAGCTGACAAACGAGAGGTCAACCAGAAGCCTTGCGTGGGGAGGGCTGGAGTAGGAGGTCCGCAGGAGCATTGAAACGCTCTGCTGTGTTCCAGAGGGGTCAGGAGCCATGTGCCCAGGACCCTGCACTTGCCACAGGCCGTGAGCATGCCCAGAAAGACCTCAGGAGGCCCCAGCCCAGCAGACCCTGGCTCCCCACGCTGTCTTGCTTCTTTGCCTGCTTCATGATTTCTTGTTGGAAACGGAATCTTTTAAATGATATGAAGATTCATGGTGGGAATTCGACTTATCTAATCCCCAGGGCTTCTTATGACTGCTGTTTATATTTAACTTTTGCTTTGTTTAGTGAATTCCCTGTGAAGTTCGCCTTCTCTTCCATGTGTGACTGACTGGCTTTTCGAACATTGGAGATTTAGACAGGTTTCTCTAAATGCTTGGAACCATGAACCACCCCTGTCTTAGCCGAATGTTTCTCTGTGGTATGTGTGTGTGTGTGTGTGTGTGTGTGTGTGTGTGTGTGTGCTTGCACATGCGTGTTGGTACACACTGTTAACACTCAACCAGACACTTGACAACTCTGCCTTAGCCTTCACTTCCTGCCGAAAGAAGCCAGACATGAGGACCACGTATTATATGAATTCGTTTATATGAAACTCCAGAACATGAGAACATGCCCAGAGGCATGCTGGGGGTTTCCAGGCACTGCGGGAAGGATGGATGGATGGAGGTTATTTTGCTAGCAAGCACGTGTTCTTCTGGGGACTTCCCAGTACTGTTTGGGTTTTCCAGCTCCCCATGGCTACTTCATAGATATTCTGCCCAGATTACCAGAAAAGGCCTGTTTCTTCATGTTAGTTTTCTTTCTGGAAACAGGTTTGGGGGGATAAAATTCCTCCCTCCACTAACTTCTGATCCCTCAAGCTGGTTTCTCTTACTGTCTGTGTCAAAGAGGCTTAGCTCTGTGTGTGTTCAAGGCCTGCATCAAAGACCATCACCTCCCTTCCTCTTCCTCTTGCCTTTCCTGTCTCTCTGTTGCTTTTGCAGATGACTTGGTGAAAATGTTCTGGAAGGAGACAATGGTGAATATCCTAAATATCCTTGGGAACCAATGAGAAGCCACAGACTCGCCCACTTTTAAAGAGTGGATGCTATGCTATGGTCTGCTTACGTTTTGGCTTTGAGAAGCTCACACGAGGCGATCGGCTCTGGTCAGTGCGGTAGCTGCTGTGGGTCAAGATGGCTTCCCAGAGTGGCCCTGGGAGACGGGAGGCAGATCCAAAGTCTCGCAATCTTGGATGAGTGCCGGGGTGCAGAGCAGAGAGCCCAGGAGGCACAGAGCAGAACATTTCCTGCGTGAGGAGATGAGTTGAAAGTGTTCTGGGTTGGATGCCAGAAGTCAGAGAGCTGCACCGAGAAGAAATTCAGAGATGGGCAGAAGACCACCCTCCAGCGCTCCGTGGATGATTGGTGATACAGGCTGTGAGGAAACTAGAAAAGCCCAGGACTCTTCCAGGACTCTGAGTTAGTAAAGCGCATCAGCCCTGCCCGTAACAGACTTCTACTGTTACACCAACAGGACGGAGCCAAACCTCAGAACGTGGGTTTGGGTATGAGGCTGAGGAGGGTGCCGTACACCACAATCAGCTCTGCTCTCAAGCCTGCGAAGCTCTTAGCCCTCTAAGTGACCAGTAACACGGTACTTCAAGACAAAGCCCAATGACTTCATCGTATCTGAGACCAGGGGGGGTGGGCAACTCCATAACGTTTATTAAAATGCAAAACTATTCATCATCCCACAAGCTCACAGGTACAGTTTGCTGATCAGAGATTACTAGGCATACGAAGAAGTGGAAGGCACAGCCCACAGATTATTAGAAAGACCCAGGAAAGACATTAATGTCAGAAGGAATAGAAAGAGGTCTGAGAATCAGAGCTATCACCTTCTGAAGACATTTTTAGTGATGGCTAATAATAATGCCTCATCTATGGTATTGGTCTCCAGATTTTGAACAGTGGTTTTGCTTTCTTTGGCTCAGCTGATTGCATAGAGAAATCTTTGTAAGCATAAAAGATTCATTGTTTCAAATCTTAGAGACGTTAGGCAAGTGTTCTACAGACTCAGTGTTGGCTGACCATGTCCCTGGCCCCCCTTGGCTAGGATCTCATTTCTTTTGGCTGGTGTCTGTCAGCAGGTGTACTGTGGAGCCGGCCATCCTGCAGGCTTCCTGGGTTGCTTTAGATTCCCCCGGATGAGTGCACACCAGAACCGGAGCTGAGTGGCTGCTGTAAGATCCATCCTCATAAATCAGCCCTCTGCGTCTGTACCCTCGTTACAGGGAGAATGTTACTAAGTTTCATAAAACGAGTAGGAGGAATCAAGTAACTTGACTCGTAAATGAGAGCGTGGAGCCTGGTGTAGAAATCTTTATGCACAAGCAGGTAGAAATTCATTCGTCACATAGCTCTCCTTCATCCTGTTACCATAAAAAAGACAAAAAAGGTACTTGAGGGGAACTTTACAGTTACCTGCATAGCTGCCGTTCTTCTCCTTCGACTCAGTGTAAATATACTGCAGCCTTTTACAGGCTTTTCCTACTGGAAAAGCAATTTGTTGTTTTGATTTTTAATAAGTGGCAGTTATATAGGACACATTCTAAAACCTTTTATTATCTTTAAGTAGTTGTCCAAAGGAACTGCCATTCTCCGAAGCAGTTTATGAATACATGCATCCTGATCAACGCCCCTTTCGCACTCACCCCGCCCCACCCCATCCATTCCCTTACTTACCTTCATTTCAGGTTATGCGTTGAAGTTCTTGCCATTTAACAAAGCAGCTTACGTGCACAGTGCATCTTCAATAGGCATTACCAGCTCAGAAGAAGAGAAGCACTGAGTGCTAGTCTTCAATGTCACCATCTTTCTGTAGACAAAAAAATCAGAAAAAAAACCATCGATGACAGAATGGATTGACAATAGCTCCTGCAATGGAGCAAATGGGAGCCACAGTCTCCTGTTGATGTTGTGTTGTTCTGGGTGGTATGAGGGGTTGAACTCAGGGCTCTGTGCCTGCGGGGAAGTGCTGTGTTACACAGCCATGTCTCAGCCTGATTTTTACAAACATAGTTGCCATGTGGTTATAGAAATATAAGTGGTAAGGCCACATGTGTCTCAGGTGAGAATTACTAGGGTTTTATTTGGATGGTAGTTTCTGCCCATGTTACTACTTTTTGGTACTAGGGTTTGAACTCAGGGCCTTGAATTTCTTAGGCAAATCTTCTCCCATCCATTTTTGCTTTCGTTATTTTTCACGTCGAGTCTGATACATTTTGTCCGGACTGTGATTGTCCTACCTCTGCCTGTCACCTAGGTGAAACCACAGCAGGCTGTCATCTTACCTGGCTTGCTTGTCGGGGTAACGTCTTGCTAACTTTTAGGCCAGGCTGTCTTCCAATCACAATCCTTCTATTTCTGCCTCTCGCTTACCTGGGAAGACAGGCATGAGCCACCATAGCCAGCCCCTTCTGCTTTTATTCACAAAGAATGCTAGGGGTTAGCATTTCTCGGATAACACAGACCTTTTAAGGAGTTCCTGTTCTCCTGGACGCTGTAGTCTTCATACAGACACCACAGAAACAATGCTGGAGAAGGTACGATGATGAAGTAGCATATAAGATATATTACTTAAAATTTAAGGATTTAGCAATGAGTGAGAATCTACTTGGACAAGGTTAAGGTTTTATAGATGTGGATAAGGGGGACCAAGCTTCAGTAGGTAGGAAAAGAAAGAGAGGCACTGACCTCTGTGGCTGACCAGCTGGAAAGGACTTTGGCATTTTGAAACCTCAGTTTTTCACTATTGATAAAACAAATGTAGGAAATGTAAGATGCTGGGACATGGTGTATCGGTCAGCAGGCGCGAAGAGCACTGATGGGAAAGGAAACATCGTTGCTCCCGCTGGGTTACAACGCAGTCTTTGCTCTTGTGCGTATTCTGTGCCCTCTGCAGGCCAGCGGGGGAGACTGGCCATTGTGCTCAGCCAGGCCCCTGCAGCAGCGACCTCCTGTGGGGTTGGTCTCTGGGCCAGGCAGACATGAGGGTTCTAGAGGAAGATTCAGAGCCAGGAATTGAACACGCTGCTGTACGTGATGAGCTCATAACTCACTGGCCTCCATAGGGGCCGCAGCAGGCCAGCAGTGCACGCTTGTTGTGTGTCAGGAAAGGGGTGGAAAAGTCACCGTTCTGTTAACAGCTGTTCCCCACACACAGGCTTAGGACCGACCAAAATGGCCCCCGTCTAGGGCCACGCCTAGGCCCGATGAAGTCCTCGGCAATTTTTATTAGCTTTTGGTAAACACGAAATCAATCATTCTCTCATAGTTATTCGCCACATGATGTGCAATTGTTCAATCCTTAGAGGTTACTAGCATCGTTTTATAAATAGAGAGACATCCTCACAGAAAGAAGTGATTTCCCACACGTTCCACAGCACTAAGGAGGCTGTGACCGGGGGTGTCCCAGCCTGCTACTGTCACTGCAGTGTTGTGCCTCTGAGATTCCTCCTCAGTGCTTATGTAAAAACAATATTCAATACATATGCCCTGGAACTAATATTCTACACTGCTAGACATGGAGCATACTATACAGTATCGCTGCTTTGGTGTTTTCCACCTATCAATAGGGAAGAGAAATAAAGAGACAGTGGCCACATTGCATGGTAAGCGTCCTATGAGAAGATGTGAAGTGGGGTGAGCAGCGGAAACAGGAAGAGGGGCTTGGGCTGGCTTTAGAATTTGGATTGGGCCCGAAGGCCAGGAGAAGGCGCTGCCTGATCTCCTTTAAGAAGACCCTGATCGTCCAAAGATCATGCTTTAAAAAGGCCATCAGAGTAATCTCTAGAATGTTCTTCCTTCAGCAGAAGAGTCGAATGTGGATTAGAAGAGCTAGATCTGGAGATAAGAAAAAGGAGCTGGCTGTTCACAGGTAGAGCCATTGCCTCAAAGAACAGGACTGTGAGCCAAGCCATGGCCACCAACAGAGGATGCATTTCCAACCCCAGAGCTCCTGTCTGAAGAGGAGAGAGCTGCCCCACCACCGCTCCGTCAGACTGCAGAGTCAAGCAACCTGAGGGCTTCTTGGAATGAACATTCTTACGAGCCATGGATGACCCATGTTTTTAAGATGAATCAGAGACCAGGAGGAAACACTGCACATACACTGCGGGGAAACAGCTCCCCTCCACCCCTATTAGTTTATGAACCCCAAGCTCAGAGCTCTCCAAGCTCATTTCTGCTTCATTTTGTTTTGTTTGGGTTTCTTTGTCACTGACGGGAGCTGAATGCTACTATCCAATCAAATACCCTATAAACCAAGATTTACCATATTTGGAAAACATACATAAAATTGCCACAAATGCATTGTATTTTCTATAAAAATACACATCATCTTAAAGTTTCCGAGAAAGAAAGCAGTAATTGTGGAGATATCTGCCCCTCCCAGTCATAATGCTTTTGTTTCTTTAATGCAAGAACTGAAAAAACATGCTGAAAAATGTATGAGCAGATATGGTTTTCTGCACATTTAGAAGGAAATTATTCAGCCCATCAAGATATTTTCCCTGGGAGAAGTGCTTGGAAGGATTGGCTCATATCTCTTGCTTTTGAGAAAAGCCAGCAGGGCATTGTAAATCGACTCTCATCTGAGATGTCTCTTTGAAAGCAAGTGTTGACAGTTCTCTTCTGGTGACCTTTGGTGACTTTCCATTCTGTGAGCTTGTCTCTCTCTACCCCCCACCCAGTGCCATTACTCCACGTGTCTGCTCACATCAAAATGTCATCTCCCGGCAGCCTGGGAAGGGTTGATTCACAAAGACTTTCTCCTTCTTTTTCTTCTGGGGCTTGAGCTCATGGGCTCACACTGTGAGGCAGGTGCCCTGCCACTTGAGCTACAGCTCACACTGTCTTTTTCTTTAGTTATTTTTTGGGAAGGACTTTTATGATGTTGTTGCCCAGGCCCCTGCTCCTCTGGCGTATGCCTTCCACATAGCTGGGATTGTAGCTGTGCACTAATATTCCTGGCTGATTTGTTGAGATGGTGGTCGCCTTTGGCTTTTGGTCAGGCAGGCCACTACTGTCCAATTCTGCTACTCAGTCAACTGAGAGATTCCATGGATGGACCCCAGTGCCCTGCTCTTTTCCTGATTATTTCTTCTTCTTCTTTCTTCTTCATCTGTGTGGGGCTTGAACTCTGGGCCTGGGCTCTTGAGCTCTTCAGCACAAAGTGAGCACTCTACCACTTGAGCCACAGAGCCACTTCCCAGTTTTCTGGTGGTTAATTGGAGAGAAGAGTCTCATGGACTTTTCTGCCCAGGCTGGCTTTCAACTGCGATCCTCAGATCTCAGCTTCCTGAGTAGCTAGGATTACAGGCATGAACCACTGTGCCTGGCCTCATTTCCTTTTGAGGTATAGTTATAACCACACTGCTGCTCGTTGAGTCGTGAACAGCTCCAGTAATATGGCAGTGCCCATTCCTCTGAGCAGAAATGAAGTTCCAGCTAAAAAATGAGATCTTCAGCTGGGCCTCAGTGGTTCACACCTGTAATCTCAGCTACTCAGGACCACAGTCTGAGGATCATGGTTCAAAGCCAGCCTGGACAGGAAAGTCTATAATAAGACAGTTATCCCCAATTAACTATCAAAAAGTCAGAAATGGCACTGTGGCTCAAAGAGAACACTAGCCTTGAGCAAAATCAAACTCAGGGACAGCACTGAGGACCTGAGTTCAAGTCCCAGGACTGACACAAAAAACGAAAATGAGACCTTCAAATGAAAATATCATGATGTATATTTTATACCTTTAATACAACTTTATTTGCTACAATGTGAAAAATCAAGAATGCTCATTTAAATCTTAAGTTGAATAATGAGATATCTGCATTTAAATACTCCTTCTCCCCCCCCCCCCCAAATCTCAAGAGGTTTCTGAAATAACTTGTGATTTCATAAAGTAAGGACATGAAGGGCCTGCATGGCAGCACATACCTCTAATCCCAGTTTAAGGGAGGTGGAGATGGCAGAATTGCAATTTGAGGCCAGTCCAGGAGAAAAACATGAAAAATAATCTAAGGCAAAAAAGTTGGGGGTATGGACCAAGTAGTAGGGTGCCAGTCTAGCAAGCACAAAGCCCTGAGTTTAAATCCTAGAATCATGAAAAAGGCAGGGAAAACTGGAAGAAAAGAAAAAGAAAAAGGATAGGAGCGTGTCAAAGATGAGCTGCCAATACCAAATCAGGAAAATGCAAGAATGGAAATATATGATGATAACATTTGATTATAACTCAGAACATAAACAGTGGTAAATTAATACATGCAACAACACATGATTAAATAAATAAATGGGAAAAAACTCTTCCTTACAGAAAAGCACAATTAATGAGGAAGGAAGGAAGATGGGAAGGAAAATCACCACCAGAGTAGAAGAATAATAATGCTAGCAAAACCTGCTGATGGATGCTAAAATTAGTAAGCAAAGCTTAAGGTGAAAAAAAGATATTTGCATAGCTCTGAAGTATCTCCTATAAAATATTTATTAGTTACAAGAGAAAAGGTAATACTTTTATACTTGAGTAACCTTGAAGTTAGACCACTCTTTGTGACCACCGTGGCTACTTACTTCGTACCAAGACATAGCACTGTATGCCCTAATGAGAGAGCCAAGGGGATATCAATCCAATAATGACACTTGCCTTTGTGACAGGTCCTCCCTAATTGATAACCTCAATCTAATCATGAAAAGAACAGATGCACCCAAATTGAAACATCTTCCTTACCATACTTGGCCATCAATTATTGCAGTGTTAAGAATAGGAAAGAGGGACAAGGAAGGGCTGTGGAATTGTGGCAGATCGGAGCAGGTGTGGAGAGGGTAAGGAAATGTCCATGTAAGATTCTGGATCCTGTGTTAGGGTAAAAACAGTATCAAGAAAACTAAGGATACTGGAGTAGAACTCATAGTTTAATTAATACACGTCAATCCATATTAATTAATACATACTAATGTTGATTTCCTTTGGGCTAGAAAACATGTCATAACCATAGTAATTTACAGGCTAAGCCTAGGAAAAATATTTAGGACATTTTCACTATTTTTAAATTTTCATTTTGAAATTATTTTTAAGTAGTTGCACAAGGGGTTTCCATTCAACACATCAGATTATGAGCATCCCCCATCTTGCTCAATGTCACCTTCCATTGTTTTCCTGCAGTGCATCTATCCTCTTCAATTTCCTGGTTCTGTGTTCACATATGTACATTGAGTGTTCTGACCACATTTGCTCACTCTTTTTCTTTCCATGTGTCTGCCCCCCTCCTGTCTAGCCCTACCTCCCCACACATGACATGCTGTGGTCATTTGGTTACATTGTCACTTGTTCAAGGGGGTTACACTGTGGGAAGCCAGCTATGTAAACCATACCTTAGTCACTTTCATTGTCTGTGCATACATATGGCCCTACATGTGTTTTCATATTTATTTATATTTTGTATCTCCATGTGAGAAGAAACTTTCACCTTTTATCTCTCTGAGCCTAATTTATTTCACTCCAAATAATTTTCTCCAGGTTCATTCATTTCCCTGAAAATAACATATTATTATTATTATTATTATTTCTGATGGAAGAAAAATAGTCCATTATGTGTGTGTACACGTATGTGTATTACAATTTCTTGATCCATTCATTAGTTGTAGGGCATTAGCTGTTCTCACAATTCACATAGCAGCAATGACCACGGTTGTACAGGTGGCTTCACTGGATCCTGACTACTTGTAATTTTTTTTGATAAATATAGTATTGCTGGATCATAGGTAGTTTGCCTTTTTTACCATATTTTTCTGTGTCTTTTCTTTTTTGATATTGTGAATTGAACCTATGATGTTGAATTTGCTGGGCAAGCAGTTTATCACTCTGCTACATCCTCGCACAGGTAGATCTATATTGAAGTGGTTTTGTTTTGTTTTGTTTTTGAGGAATCTCTATACTGACTTCCATAATATTGAATTAATACATCCACCAAGAGTGTGTTAGAGTTTCTTCCCTCCCCATCCCATCCACACAGCATTTGACATTTCTTGTTATTTATATTCTTAATGATGGCCATTAAGACTGGAATGAGATGGAGTCTTACTTTTGTGTGTGTGCCAATTCTGGAACTTGAACTCAGGACATTGCACTCTTGTTTGACTTCTTCACTTAAGGCTGCTGCTCTACCTCTTGAGTCATACCTCCATTTTGGCTTTTTGTTGATTAATTGGAGATAAGAGTCTTATACTTAGCTATTCAGGAGGCTGATGTGTGGACTATAGTGCAAAGCCCCAGGCAGGAACGTTTGTGAGACTCTTATTTCTAATTAATCACCAAAAAGCCAGAAGTGGAGAGGTAGCTCAAATTGTAGAATAACATCCTTGGGCCAAAAAGCGAAGGGACATTGCCCAGGTCCTGGGAGTTCAAACCACCGTGCCAGCACAGAGCAAAACAAAATGAAAAGAATCTTTGACACTGGCTTTGAAGCTGGGATAGCAGATGCATGACACTACGCACAGATTCTTGCATTGCTGGCCTTGAACCAGGATCCTTCCAATATCAGAGTCCCATGAAACTGTTAAGTTTAGACCAAGGGTTTGATCTATGGGTGTCCACACAGCTGGAAATTTCAGCTCTTACCACTGCAATTTTATATTACAAACAATGCTGCATTATGATTTGTATATTCTATTTGTGATGTGGTGTCTATAGACAGATTCTTCTTCAATACATCCCAAACAGTGATGTATCATATGGTTAAAACACAAAACAATGTTTTTGTCAGAGAAACATAATGCCAGTGGACAGCCACTGAGCTTCTGCTGGTCCATTTGTACCATGTGCAACCACTGTCCCCAAAAGTGCTCTCCTGTTGGTATCACTCACTGTTTTCATTCTTTCTTGGAGCTCTGCATGTTTAATTCATGGTGTGCGTTCAGCAGTTAAGGATGAAGACTGCTAATATTTCTTGCCTCATTTCCATACATTTCATCAGAAATGTATTATAGTCTATATAAATAGAATATATTTATTTCTCCACATTTTTCAACCATACCCAATGTAGTATGGTTTCTAGACTTTTAAATTGTGCTATTGCGCTCTTCTAAAAGTTGAGAAAGTATGAAATGGTTCTGTAAAGTGTGGAGCTAGAAACAAATCTCAAGTTCCATTTGCATCCTGATGAGTGAGGCCATTACCCAAGATTGAAATATATTTATATTTGTAGTAATCATTTTAAAATATTGATTTTCACTGAGCTTGCAGTGAGCTTCATCGCCAAGACCCTGTTATATGCAGCTAGCTTGTCTACCTAAATGCATGGCTGAAATCCACCACTATGAACTCTTAGTGTTGATTTCCTTCCCCTGATTATCCATCCCTGTCTAACAAATTACCCAGAACTTAGTGACCTAAAATATCAATGAATACTTACCATTGTAATTTGAGGAGTTCAGGATCTTGGGGGCATGACAGCATGTGTGGTGCCTTAGGTCTTGGTAAAGGGGTGCTGAACATGGTATCTGGGCAGGAGGATCTGAAGCTTGCTCCTGACTTGTGGAGCGGCTTCCAAGATGACCGTCTCACATGTCTGCAAGGTGGTTGCAGTTGATGGTGGGCGGTTGTAGTTATTCTCTATTGGGAAGCTGAAGTGTTTTCCTGAGAACCCAACTAACTTGTCCTGGAGGAAGCAAAAGAACAAAACTAGTGAATATTACTGCTGCATTAGTTCACCCTTTGTCCCAGCATTTCTGCGCTTCCCTTTCCCCTCCCCAAATTAGGTAAACTTACATACAAGACAAAAGGTACAGAAATAAAAAATGGCAACAAAAGGAGAAAACCAGAAAAAGACCCACAAATAGTAAAACAAAAACCTCATGTTTCCATTTCTTGGCACTCATTCTGATAAGCACCATTTGCACATATTTCACTCTCTCAGTGTCTCTCTCTTTGTCTCTGTCTCTTCCTGTTTTCAGTGAGATGAAGAATCTCCTCTGCCAACACCTATTTGATCTAACACTCTCCCCAAGTGCCAAGGGCCACGTGGCCACGGAATGGACCCTGTATGACTGTGAGAGTAAGCCCCTCCTCTCCTAAGGTGTTTATGTCACGTATTTTGGTCACAACAAAGAGAAGCTGACTAATAGAAAATTGGTACCAGAGAAGTAGGGTTGCTGCTATGACCTGATCTGCCTTTGGAACGGGTTTGTAGGAGAGCTTTGGAAATGTTTGGCAATGTGGGCCAGAGAAGCCTGGAAAGCCCTTGTGATCCTCTCCTAAGAATATCCACCTTCGGTCTCACTGTGTGAATGTCTAAAGTCCTGTTTAATTTATCATGTCCAAGTATAATTTTTGGTATTTACTATCCATTGGGTTTACTTGTAGATTTTGTTGTTGTTGTTGTTGGTCATGGGGCTTGAACTCTGGGACTGGGCGCTCTCTCTCAGCTCAAGGCAAGCACTCTACCACTTGAGCCACAGCGCCACTTCCATTTTTCTGGTGGTTTATTGGAGATAAAAGTCTCAAGGAGTTTCCTGCCTGGGCTGGCTTTGAGCTGCGATCCTCAGATCTCAGCCTCCTGAGTAGCTAGGATGACAGGCGTGAGCCACGATCGCCCAGCTACTTGTAGATTTATAGTCACATTCTAACTATTACAAATGAGGGAAAGCCTGCATCCTGTTTCTTTGGGTCTGGCTTACTTCACTTAATGTAATTTTTTTCAGATATTTCCATTTCCTTGTGAATGAGGCAAAGTCATTCTTTCTGATGGAAGCATAGAATTCCATTGTGTATGTATGCCACATTTTCTTGATTCATTCAGCCACTGAGGGACATCTTTTTAATTGCATTAATTTCTTTAATGTTTGTACCTTTCAGCTGACTCCTTTTCTGGCCAGACTGAATATTCTTCAAATCGTTTTGCTCTTCTTTTTGCTCCTGTTTCCCATTGTAAATCTTGCTAAGAGAAGACAGCAATACTCAAGCTGTAGCCCGGATACATGCGGTCTCAAACTTTCCTCAGCCAAAGTGGTGAGTCTATGACTTTACCTCTGAATTTGACCTTTCTCAAAGTCTCAGGACAAACTAGACAAATATGCCATGAGTGGCCTCTAGTTTAAGTCCCTGTCTGAAACCTCATGAGCTTGGCCTTCAGTGTCCACATTCCTGTCAGCTCTGGGCTTCTGAACTCCCCCAGAGTCACCCCTATGTTCCACCTGTAGCATTCCAGGTTTCGCCCGCCCACACTGCCAGACATCTCCAAAGCTTTCCTGCAAACTCGTTCCAAGGCTTCAGAACCATGTAGGCAGATCGGGTCATAGCAGCAACTCGATTTCTCTGTATTAGTCAGCTTCTCCTTGTTGTGACCAAAATACATGACATAAACACCTTAGGAGAGGAGGGGCTTACTCTTACAGTCACATAGGGTCCATTCCGTGGATGTGGCCCTTGGCACTTGGGGAGAGTGTTAGATCAGTGAGGTGTGTGACAGAGGAGATTCTTCATCTCACTGCAAACAGGAAGAGACAGAGACAGAGACAGAGAGACTGAGAGAGAGAGAGAGAGAGACGGAGAAGGAAAGAGAGAGAGAGCTATAGCCCACTTCCTAAAGTCTCTACAACCTTCCCACATAATGTCACCAGCCAGGAACTTAGGCTTTAATGCATGAGCTGCCGGGGGTATTTTGTGTTCAAACTGTAAAATATCATTGCATATTTAAGTTAAGAGATGAGCATATTCATCTCTTATTAGCTTTATTGCTAATGTCTAGCTGTCAAGTAATCAGTAGCTGTGCATCGGGAATCTGCTATGTAGTCCATTATGGCTGACACAGTGGGAGCCTAGAAAATTCCTGCCAGGAAGTTTACAGCTGAATCATAGAAGGTGGAGAAGTACTAGAGACTGCATAGGACACTATTGTGCCCTTTTAGAAGATAGACATTATGCTAAGTGTTCTTAATACACACACCACTTACCTCACACACACAGAGGAACATGAGAAGACCTGGGAAGATGTTAGGTGTATCTATGTCTATTGCATTGATTGGGGTATAAAGATAACATAGGAGTGTATGTATGTCTAAATCCATTAAATGATAGGTATCTATATGTGCAGCTCTTTGTATGTTATTTATACTTCAAAAGCTTCTGAAAACAAATATTAAATCCAATTTGGGAAGGTGCATACACACACACACACACACACCCATGGAGGTCCATGTGCTCACTTTGAGTAATCATCTATTTGCTGAAACACAGATTTGTCCCTAGGAGACTGTAGGATAGAAAGCTCCTTTGTCGGAATGAGGTGGGGCTCTGTCTCTCGCTTCTCACTGGGATGCTGTGGGGAGTGTGAGGAGTGCTGGGGGGCCGGCTTGCGCTGGGGGGCCGGCTTCTTGGGGGAGCTGACTTCCAGCCCTGTATCTGGTGGCTCCACTTGACTGCGTGCCAGCAGACTGTGAGCACACAAGACTGGACAGGTCTGCGTTTGGAAGCAAGGGAGAAGCTATCCTCTGGATGCTTTTAACTCAAGATCTATTGGGAAATCAATGGAGACCATTTCACTACACCTTGACCCAAGAGTGCACTCAGTGGTTTGGTGTTCCTGAATTTAACAGGAAGAAGTAGAACGTGGTCACTCTGGAGAGCAGGTGGCGGGAGGCAGGCAACCGTAGTGCCACTGGGAGGCGACGGAGCCTGTGGGGCATGTGAAATGCCGTCATGACCGGGATTGTCCCCTTGAGAGGGACTGGGATGGGTCTCGGTGCCTTCCTTCTCTTTAACCTTGTGTTCCCTGAGTGGTTTGCTTTGCCATGAACTCCCTGTCATGATGTGCTGGCCACACACGCCCAACCCCGAAATAGTGGGGGTCACAAATCGTACACTAAAACTTCCAAAATGGGGAGCCAAAATAAGATTCTTTTCTTTGTACGTCGATCCTCTCAAGGGCTACCACATCTTAGAATGAAACTTCAAAAATTGCGACCTAAAGTAAGATTCTGTGTTCTTTATAAGGTGTTCGTCTCAGTTGTTACTGTTGCAGAAAGCTGATGTGCTGGATTACAAAGGTCTCAGACACTTTATTTACGTCAACTAACATGCTTGAAAGTTCTGTTGTGGACCATAAGCTAGCCAGCCCCCGGAGCCCAGACTCTGAGTGTTCTTAGCGCTAAGAACAATAATGAAGAATGAACGATACACTGGTCTTGATTTTAGAAGCCAGAGATGAACTTTCTTTTCATCTGTAATACCCGGATGGGGTTTGGGTAGAGCATGGCTTAGCCACTCAATCCTTGAGACTCCTTGAACTCCTAAGTCCCGGAAGATCGCAGTGGGGCACTGCACAAATTTAGCCCTCATTGGAAGGTGGCTGATGGAGGACAAGCTCTAGCTGTGGACACAGTTAACACAGGAGATAGGCCATCTGCAAAGAGAGCACTTAGAAGGTAACTGAGATGGACAATTCGATATTCATCAGTTGCTGTGATTTGAGTTCTTGGACACAATTGGTTTCTAACATGATTTTTTCAATACCTTTTGGTATCAAACTTCCTACCCACATGGCTTTGAGAACAAGAGTGTCTGACCCCAGAGAGGCTGAGGAGAGTGCAGACTGGGATTTCTGTTGAAGCCTGACATCGAATCTGTTCGGTCTCCCACACACTCAACACGTGGGGGGCGGGGCACTCGAGTATTCCTGTGAGGTGACTTCCTCTCGCTCAGGTATTCCTGTGGGCTAACTTCCTCCCGCTCAGGTATTCCTGTGAGGTGACTTCCTCCCGCTCAGGTATTCCTGTGAGGTGACGTCCTCCCGCTCAGGTATTCCTGTGAGGTGACATCCTCCAGCTCAGGTATTCCTGTGAGGTGACTGACTTCCTCCCGCTCAGGTATTCCTGTGGCCTGACTTCCTCCCGCTCAGGTATTCCTGTGAGGTGACTTCCTCCCGCTCAGGTATTCCTGTGAGGTGACGTCCTCCCGCTCAGGTATTCCTGTGAGCTGACTTCCTCCCGCTCAGGTATTCCTGTGAGGTGACTTCCTCCCGCTCAGGTATTCCTGTGAGGTGACTTCCTCCCGCTCAGGTATTCCTGTGGGCTGACTTCCTCCCGCTCAGGTATTCCTGTGAGCTGACTTCCTCCCGCTCAGGTATTCCTGTGGGCTGACTTCCTCCCGCTCAGGTATTCCTTGGGCTGACTTCCTCCCGCTCAGGTATTCCTGTGAGGTGACTTCCTCCCGCTCAGGTATTCCAGTGAGGTGACTGACTTCCTCCCGCTCAGGTATTCCTGTGAGGTGACTGACTTCCTCCCGCTCAGGTATTCCTGTGAGGTGACTTCCTCCCGCTCAGGTATTCCTGTGAGGTGACTTCCTCTCGCTCAGGTATTCCTGTGAGGTGACTTCCTCCCGCTCAGGTATTCCTGTGAGCTGACTTCCTCCCGCTCAGGTATTCCTGTGGGCTGAATTCCTCCCGCTCAGGTATTCCTGTGGGCTGACTTCCTCCCGCTCAGGTATTCCTGTGAGGTGACTTCCTCCCGCTCAGGTATTCCTGTGAGGTGACTTCCTCCCGCTCAGGTATTCCTGTGAGCTGACTTCCTCCCGCTCAGGTATTCCTGTGAGGTGACTGACTTCCTCCCGCTCAGGTATTCCTGTGAGGTGACTTCCTCCCGCTCAGGTATTCCTGTGGGCTGACTTCCTCCCGCTCAGGTATTCCTGTGGCATGACTTCCTCCCGCTCAGGTATTCCTGTGAGGTGACTTCCTCCCGCTCAGGTATTCCTGTGAGGTGACTGACTTCCTCCCGCTCAGGTATTCCTGTGAGGTGACGTCCTCCCGTTCAGGTATTCCTGTGGGCTGACTTCCTCCCGCTCAGGTATTCCTGTGAGGTGACTTCCTCCCGCTCAGGTATTCCTGTGAGGTGACGTCCTCCCGTTCAGGTATTCCTGTGGGCTGACTTCCTCCCGCTCAGGTATTCCTGTGAGCTGACTTCCTCCCGCTCAGGTATTCCTGTGAGGTGACTTCCTCCAGCTCAGGTATTCCTGTGAGGTGACTTCCTCCAGCTCAGGTATTCCTGTGAGGTGACTTCCTCCCGTTCAGGTATTCCTGTTGCCTGACTTCCTCCCGCTCAGGTATTCCTGTGAGGTGACTTCCTCCCGCTCAGGTATTCCTGTGAGGTGACGTCCTCCCGTTCAGGTATTCCTGTGGGCTGACTTCCTCCCGCTCAGGTATTCCTGTGAGGTGACTTCCTCCCGCTCAGGTATTCCTGTGGGCTGACTTCCTCCCGCTCAGGTATTCCTGTGAGGTGACTTCCTCCCGCTCAGGTATTCCTGTGAGGTGACTTCCTCCAGCTCAGGTATTCCTGTGAGGTGACTTCCTCCCGTTCAGGTATTCCTGTTGCCTGACTTCCTCCCGCTCAGGTATTCCTGTGAGGTGACTTCCTCCCGCTCAGGTATTCCTGTGAGGTGACGTCCTCCCGTTCAGGTATTCCTGTGGGCTGACTTCCTCCCGCTCAGGTATTCCTGTGAGGTGACTTCCTCCCGCTCAGGTATTCCTGTGAGGTGACTGACTTCCTCCCGCTCAGGTATTCCTGTGGCCTGACTTCCTCCCGCTCAGGTATTCCTGTGAGGTGACTTCCTCCCGCTCAGGTATTCCTGTGAGGTGACGTCCTCCCGCTCAGGTATTCCTGTGAGGTGACTTCCTCCCGCTCAGGTATTCCTGTGGGCTGACTTCCTCCCGCTCAGGTATTCCTGTGGCATGACTTCCTCCCGCTGAGGTATTCCTGTGAGGTGACTTCCTCTCGCTCAGGTATTCCTGTGAGGTGACTTCCTCCCGCTCAGGTATTCCTGTGAGGTGACTGACTTCCTCCCGCTCAGGTATTCCTGTGGCCTGACTTCCTCCCGCTCAGGTATTCCTGTGAGGTGACTTCCTCCCGCTCAGGTATTCCTGTGAGGTGACGTCCTCCCGCTCAGGTATTCCTGTGAGGTGACTTCCTCCCGCTCAGGTATTCCTGTGGGCTGACTTCCTCCCGCTCAGGTATTCCTTGGGCTGACTTCCTCCCGCTCAGGTATTCCTGTGAGGTGACTTCCTCCCGCTCAGGTATTCCTGTGAGGTGACTGACTTCCTCCCGCTCAGGTATTCCTGTGAGGTGACTGACTTCCTCCCGCTCAGGTATTCCTGTGAGGTGACTTCCTCCCGCTCAGGTATTCCTGTGAGGTGACGTCCTCCCGCTCAGGTATTCCTGTGAGCTGACTTCCTCCCGCTCAGGTATTCCTGTGAGGTGACTTCCTCCCGCTCAGGTATTCCTGTGGGCTGACTTCCTCCCGCTCAGGTATTCCTTGGGCTGACTTCCTCCCGCTCAGGTATTCCTGTGAGGTGACTTCCTCCCGCTCAGGTATTCCTGTGAGGTGACTTCCTCCCGCTCAGGTATTCCTGTGGGCTGACTTCCTCCCGCTCAGGTATTCCTGTGAGGTGACTTCCTCCCGCTCAGGTATTCCTGTGAGGTGACTTCCTCCCGCTCAGGTATTCCTGTGAGGTGACTTCCTCCCGCTCAGGTATTCCTGTGAGGTGACTGACTTCCTCCCGCTCAGGTATTCCTGTGAGGTGACTGACTTCCTCCCGCTCAGGTATTCCTGTGAGGTGACTTCCTCCCGCTCAGGTATTCCTGTGAGCTGACTTCCTCCCGCTCAGGTATTCCTGTGGGCTGACTTCCTCCCGCTCAGGTATTCCTGTGAGGTGACTTCCTCCCGCTCAGGTATTCCTGTGAGGTGACTTCCTCCCGCTCAGGTATTCCTGTGGGCTGACTTCCTCCCGCTCAGGTATTCCTGTGAGGTGACTTCCTCCCGCTCAGGTATTCCTGTGAGCTGACTTCCTCCCGCTCAGGTATTCCTGTGAGGTGACTGACTTCCTCCCGCTCAGGTATTCCTGTGAGGTGACTTCCTCCCGCTCAGGTATTCCTGTGGGCTGACTTCCTCCCGCTCAGGTATTCCTGTGGCATGACTTCCTCCCGCTCAGGTATTCCTGTGAGGTGACTTCCTCTCGCTCAGGTATTCCTGTGAGGTGACTTCCTCCCGCTCAGGTATTCCTGTGAGGTGACTGACTTCCTCCCGCTCAGGTATTCCTGTTGCCTGACTTCCTCCCGCTCAGGTATTCCTGTGAGGTGACTTCCTCCCGCTCAGGTATTCCTGTGAGGTGACGTCCTCCCGTTCAGGTATTCCTGTGGGCTGACTTCCTCCCGCTCAGGTATTCCTGTGAGGTGACTTCCTCCCGCTCAGGTATTCCTGTGGGCTGACTTCCTCCCGCTCAGGTATTCCTGTGGCATGACTTCCTCCCGCTGAGGTATTCCTGTGAGGTGACTTCCTCTCGCTCAGGTATTCCTGTGAGGTGACTTCCTCCCGCTCAGGTATTCCTGTGAGGTGACTGACTTCCTCCCGCTCAGGTATTCCTGTGGCCTGACTTCCTCCCGCTCAGGTATTCCTGTGAGGTGACTTCCTCCCGCTCAGGTATTCCTGTGAGGTGACGTCCTCCCGCTCAGGTATTCCTGTGAGGTGACTTCCTCCCGCTCAGGTATTCCTGTGAGGTGACTTCCTCCCGCTCAGGTATTCCTGTGGGCTGACTTCCTCCCGCTCAGGTATTCCTTGGGCTGACTTCCTCCCGCTCAGGTATTCCTGTGAGGTGACTTCCTCCCGCTCAGGTATTCCTGTGAGGTGACTGACTTCCTCCCGCTCAGGTATTCCTGTGAGGTGACTTCCTCCCGCTCAGGTATTCCTGTGAGGTGACTGCCTTCCTCCCGCTCAGGTATTCCTGTGAGGTGACTGACTTCCTCCCGCTCAGGTATTCCTGTGAGGTGACTTCCTCCCGCTCAGGTATTCCTGTGAGCTGACTTCCTCCCGCTCAGGTATTCCTGTGGGCTGACTTCCTCCCGCTCAGGTATTATGTGAGGTGACTTCCTCCCGCTCAGGTATTCCTGTGAGGTGACTTCCTCCCACTCAGGTATTCCTGTGAGGTGACTGACTTCCTCCCGCTCAGGTATTCCTGTGAGGTGACTTCCTCTCGCTCAGGTATTCCTGTGAGGTGACTGACTTCCTCCCGCTCAGGTATTCCTGTGAGCTGACTTCCTCCCGCTCAGGTATTCCTGTGGGCTGACTTCCTCCCGCTCAGGTATTCCTGTGAGGTGACTTCCTGCCGCTCAGGTATTCCTGTGAGGTGACTTCCTCCCGCTCAGGTATTCCTGTGAGGTGACTTCCTCCCGCTCAGGTATTCCTGTGAGGTGACTTCCTCCCGCTCAGGTATTCCTGTGAGGTGACTTCCTCCCGCTCAGGTATTCCTGTGAGCTGACTTCCTCCCGCTCAGGTATTCCTGTGAGGTGACTTCCTCCCGCTCAGGTATTCCTGTGAGGTGACTTCCTCCCGCTCAGGTATTCCTGTGAGCTGACTTCCTCCCGCTCAGGTATTCCTGTGGGCTGACTTCCTCCCGCTCAGGTATTCCTGTGAGGTGACTTCCTCCCGCTCAGGTATTCCTGTGAGCTGACTTCCTCCCGCTCAGGTATTCCTGTGAGCTGACTTCCTCCCGCTCAGGTATTCCTGTGAGGTGACTTCCTCCCGCTCAGGTATTCCTGTGAGCTGACTTCCTCCCGCTCAGGTATTCCTGTGAGGTGACTGACTTCCTCCCGCTCAGGTATTCCTGTGAGGTGACTTCCTCCCGCTCAGGTATTCCTGTGGGCTGACTTCCTCCCGCTCAGGTATTCCTGTGGCATGACTTCCTCCCGCTCAGGTATTCCTGTGAGGTGACTTCCTCTCGCTCAGGTATTCCTGTGAGGTGACTTCCTCCCGCTCAGGTATTCCTGTGAGGTGACTGACTTCCTCCCGCTCAGGTATTCCTGTGGCCTGACTTCCTCCCGCTCAGGTATTCCTGTGAGGTGACTTCCTCCCGCTCAGGTATTCCTGTGAGGTGACGTCCTCCCGCTCAGGTATTCCTGTGGGCTGACTTCCTCCCGCTCAGGTATTCCTGTGAGGTGACTTCTTCCCGCTCAGGTATTCCTGTGGGCTGACTTCCTCCCGCTCAGGTATTCCTGTGGCATGACTTCCTCCCGCTCAGGTATTCCTGTGAGGTGACTGACTTCCTCCCGCTCAGGTATTCCTGTGGCCTGACTTCCTCCCGCTCAGGTATTCCTGTGAGGTGACTTCCTCCCGCTCAGGTATTCCTGTGAGGTGACGTCCTCCCGCTCAGGTATTCCTGTGGGCTGACTTCCTCCCGCTCAGGTATTCCTGTGAGGTGACTTCCTCCCGCTCAGGTATTCCTGTGGGCTGACTTCCTCCCGCTCAGGTATTCCTTGGGCTGACTTCCTCCCGCTCAGGTATTCCTGTGAGGTGACTTCCTCCCGCTCAGGTATTCCTGTGAGGTGACTTCCTCCCGCTCAGGTATTCCTGTGAGGTGACTGACTTCCTCCCGCTCAGGTATTCCTGTGAGGTGACTGACTTCCTCCCGCTCAGGTATTCCTGTGAGGTGACTTCCTCCCGCTCAGGTATTCCTGTGAGGTGACTGCCTTCCTCCCGCTCAGGTATTCCTGTGAGGTGACTGACTTCCTCCCGCTCAGGTATTCCTGTGAGGTGACTGACTTCCTCCCGCTCAGGTATTCCTGTGAGCTGACTTCCTCCCGCTCAGGTATTCCTGTGGGCTGACTTCCTCCCGCTCAGGTATTATGTGAGGTGACTTCCTCCCGCTCAGGTATTCCTGTGAGGTGACTTCCTCCCACTCAGGTATTCCTGTGAGGTGACTGACTTCCTCCCGCTCAGGTATTCCTGTGAGGTGACTTCCTCTCGCTCAGGTATTCCTGTGAGGTGACTGACTTCCTCCCGCTCAGGTATTCCTGTGAGCTGACTTCCTCCCGCTCAGGTATTCCTGTGGGCTGACTTCCTCCCGCTCAGGTATTCCTGTGAGGTGACTTCCTGCCGCTCAGGTATTCCTGTGAGGTGACTTCCTCCCGCTCAGGTATTCCTGTGAGGTGACTTCCTCCCGCTCAGGTATTCCTGTGAGGTGACTTCCTCCCGCTCAGGTATTCCTGTGAGGTGACTTCCTCCCGCTCAGGTATTCCTGTGAGCTGACTTCCTCCCGCTCAGGTATTCCTGTGAGGTGACTTCCTCCCGCTCAGGTATTCCTGTGAGGTGACTTCCTCCCGCTCAGGTATTCCTGTGAGGTGACTGACTTCCTCCCGCTCAGGTATTCCTGTGAGCTGACTTCCTCCCGCTCAGGTATTCCTGTGGGCTGACTTCCTCCCGCTCAGGTATTCCTGTGAGCTGACTTCCTCCCGCTCAGGTATTCCTGTGGGCTGACTTCCTCCCGCTCAGGTATTCCTGTGAGGTGACTTCCTCCCGCTCAGGTATTCCTGTGGGCTGACTTCCTCCCGCTCAGGTATTCCTGTGAGCTGACTTCCTCCCGCTCAGGTATTCCTGTGAGGTGACTTCCTCCCGTTCAGGTATTCCTGTGAGCTGACTTCCTCCCGCTCAGGTATTCCTGTGAGGTGACTTCCTCCCGCTCAGGTATTCCTGTGAGGTGACTGACTTCCTCCCGCTCAGGTATTCCTGTGAGGTGACTGACTTCCGCCCGCTCAGGTATTCCTGTGAGGTGACTTCCTCTCGCTCAGGTATTCCTGTGAGGTTACTGACTTCCTCCCGCTCAGGTATTCCTGTGGGCTGACTTCCTCCCGCTCAGGTATTCCTGTGAGGTGACTTCCTCCCGCTCAGGTATTCCTGTGAGGTGACTGACTTCCTCCCGCTCAGGTATTCCTGTGAGGTGACTGACTTCCTCCCGCTCAGGTATTCCTGTGAGGTGACTTCCTCCCGCTCAGGTATTCCTGTGAGGTGACTGACTTCCTCCGGCTCAGGTATTCCTGTGATGTGACTTCCTCCCTCTCAGGTATTCCTGTGAGGTGACTTCCTCCCGCTCAGGTATTCCTGTGAGGTGACTGACTTCCTCCGGCTCAGGTATTCCTGTGATGTGACTTCCTCCCGCTCAGGTATTCCTGTGAGGTGACTTCCTCCCGCTCAGGTATTCCTGTGAGGTGACTTCCTCCCTCTCAGGTATTCCTGTGAGCTGACTTCCTCCCGCTCAGGTATTCCTGTGAGGTGACTTCCTCCCGCTCAGGTATTCCTGTGGGCTGACTTCCTCCCGCTCAGGTATTCCTGTGAGCTGACTTCCTCCCGCTCAGGTATTCCTGTGAGCTGACTTCCTCCCGCTCAGGTATTCCTGTGAGGTGACTTCCTCCCGCTCAGGTATTCCTGTGAGGTGACTTCCTCCCGCTCAGGTATTCCTGTGAGCTGACTTCCTCCCGCTCAGGTATTCCTGTGAGCTGACTTCCTCCCGCTCAGGTATTCCTGTGAGCTGACTTCCTCCCGCTCAGGTATTCCTGTGAGCTGACTTCCTCCCGCTCAGGTATTCCTGTGAGGTGACTTCCTCCCGCTCAGGTATTCCTGTGGGCTGACTTCCTCCCGCTCAGGTATTCCTGTGGCATGACTTCCTCCCGCTCAGGTATTCCTGTGAGGTGACTTCCTCTCGCTCAGGTATTCCTGTGAGGTGACTTCCTCCCGCTCAGGTATTCCTGTGAGGTGACTGACTTCCTCCCGCTCAGGTATTCCTGTGGCCTGACTTCCTCCCGCTCAGGTATTCCTGTGAGGTGACTTCCTCCCGCTCAGGTATTCCTGTGAGGTGACGTCCTCCCGCTCAGGTATTCCTGTGGGCTGACTTCCTCCCGCTCAGCTATTCCTGTGAGGTGACTTCCTCCCGCTCAGGTATTCCTGTGGGCTGACTTCCTCCCGCTCAGGTATTCCTTGGGCTGACTTCCTCCCGCTCAGGTATTCCTGTGAGGTGACTTCCTCCCGCTCAGGTATTCCTGTGAGGTGACTGACTTCCTCCCGCTCAGGTATTCCTGTGAGGTGACTGACTTCCTCCCGCTCAGGTATTCCTGTGAGGTGACTTCCTCCCGCTCAGGTATTCCTGTGAGGTGACTGCCTTCCTCCCGCTCAGGTATTCCTGTGAGGTGACTGACTTCCTCCCGCTCAGGTATTCCTGTGAGGTGACTGACTTCCTCCCGCTCAGGTATTCCTGTGAGCTGACTTCCTCCCGCTCAGGTATTCCTGTGAGGTGACTGACTTCCTCCCGCTCAGGTATTCCTGTGAGCTGACTTCCTCCCGCTCAGGTATTCCTGTGGGCTGACTTCCTCCCGCTCAGGTATTATGTGAGGTGACTTCCTCCCGCTCAGGTATTCCTGTGAGGTGACTTCCTCCCACTCAGGTATTCCTGTGAGGTGACTGACTTCCTCCCGCTCAGGTATTCCTGTGAGGTGACTTCCTCTCCCTCAGGTATTCCTGTGAGGTGACTGACTTCCTCCCGCTCAGGTATTCCTGTGAGCTGACTTCCTCCCGCTCAGGTATTCCTGTGAGGTGACTTCCTCCCGCTCAGGTATTCCGGTGAGCTGACTTCCTCCCGCTCAGGTATTCCTGTGAGCTGACTTCCTCCCGCTCAGGTATTCCTGTGAGGTGACTGACTTCCTCCCGCTCAGGTATTCCTGTGAGCTGACTTCCTCCCGCTCAGGTATTCCTGTGGGCTGACTTCCTCCCGCTCAGGTATTATGTGAGGTGACTTCCTCCCGCTCAGGTATTCCTGTGAGGTGACTTCCTCCCACTCAGTTATTCCTGTGAGGTGACTGACTTCCTCCCGCTCAGGTATTCCTGTGAGGTGACTTCCTCCCGCTCAGGTATTCCTGTGAGGTGACTGACTTCCTCCCGCTCAGGTATTCCTGTGAGCTGACTTCCTCCCGCTCAGGTATTCCTGTGGGCTGACTTCCTCCCGCTCAGGTATTCCTGTGAGGTGACTTCCTCCTGCTCAGGTATTCCTGTGAGCTGACTTCCTCCCGCTCAGGTATTCCTGTGAGCTGACTTCCTCCCGCTCAGGTATTCCTGTGAGGTGACTTCCTCCCGTTCAGGTATTCCTGTGAGCTGATTTCCTCCCGCTCAGGTATTCCTGTGAGGTGACTTCCTCCCGCTCAGGTATTCCTGTGAGCTGACTTCCTCCCGCTCAGGTATTCCTGTGAGCTGACTTCCTCCCGCTCAGGTATTCCTGTGAGGTGACTGACTTCCTCCCGCTCAGGTATTCCTGTGAGGTGACTTCCTCCCGCTCAGGTATTCCTGTGAGGTGACTGACTTCCTCCCGCTCAGGTATTCCTGTGAGGTGACTGACTTCCTCCCGCTCAGGTATTCCTGTGAGGTGACTTCCTCCCGCTCAGGTATTCCTGTGAGGTGACTGACTTCCTCCCGCTCAGGTATTCCTGTGAGGTGACTGACTTCCGCCCGCTCAGGTATTCCTGTGAGGTGACTTCCTCCCGCTCAGGTATTCCTGTGAGGTTACTGACTTCCTCCCGCTCAGGTATTCCTGTGGGCTGACTTCCTCCCGCTCAGGTATTCCTGTGAGGTGACTTCCTCCCGCTCAGGTATTCCTGTGAGGTGACTGACTTCCTCCCGCTCAGGTATTCCTGTGAGGTGACTGACTTCCTCCCGCTCAGGTATTCCTGTGAGGTGACTTCCTCCCGCTCAGGTATTCCTGTGAGGTGACTTCCTCCCGCTCAGGTATTCCTGTGAGGTGACTGACTTCCTCCCGCTCAGGTATTCCTGTGAGGTGACTGACTTCCTCCCGCTCAGGTATTCCTGTGAGGTGACTTCCTCCCGCTCAGGTATTCCTGTGAGGTGACTTCCTCCCGCTCAGGTATTCCTGTGAGGTGACTTCCTCCCGCTCAGGTATTCCTGTGAGGTGACTTCCTCCCGCTCAGGTATTCCTGTGAGGTGACTGACTTCCTCCCGCTCAGGTATTCCTGTGAGCTGACTTCCTCCCGCTCAGGTATTCCTGTGGGCTGACTTCCTCCCGCTCAGGTATTCCTGTGAGGTGACTTCCTCCCGCTCAGCTATTCCTGTGAGGTGACTGACTTCCTCCCGCTCAGGTATTCCTGTGAGGTGACTTCCTCTCGCTCAGGTATTCCTGTGAGGTGACTGACTTCCTCCCGCTCAGGTATTCCTGTGGGCTGACTTCCTCCCGCTCAGGTATTCCTGTGAGCTGACTTCCTCCCGCTCAGGTATTCCTGTGAGGTGACTTCCTCCCGCTCAGGTATTCCTGTGAGGTGACTGACTTCCTCCCGCTCAGGTATTCCTGTGAGCTGACTTCCTCCCGCTCAGGTATTCCTGTGAGCTGACTTCCTCCCGCTCAGGTATTCCTGTGAGGTGACTGACTTCCTCCCGCTCAGGTATTCCTGTGAGGTGACTTCCTCCCGCTCAGGTATTCCTGTGAGGTGACTTACTTCCTCCTGCTCAGGTATTCCTGTGAGGTGACTGACTTCCTCCCGCTCAGGTATTCCTGTGAGGTGACTGACTTCCTCCCGCTCAGGTATTCCTGTGAGGTGACTTCCTCCCGCTCAGGTATTCCTGTGAGGTGACTGACTTCCTCCCGCTCAGGTATTCCTGTGAGGTGACTGACTTCCTCCCGCTCAGGTATTCCTGTGAGGTGACTTCCTCCCGCTCAGGTATTCCTGTGAGGTGACTTCCTCTCGCTCAGGTATTCCTGTGAGCTGACTTCCTCCCGCTCAGGTATTCCTGTGAGCTGACTTCCTCCTGCTCAGGTATTCCTGTGAGGTGACTTCCTCCCGCTCAGGTATTCCTGTGAGCTGACTTCCTCCCGCTCAGGTATTCCTGTGAGGTGACTTCCTCCCGCTCAGGTATTCCTGTGAGGTGACTTCCTCTCGCTCAGGTATTCCTGTGAGGTGACTGACTTCCTCCCGCTCAGGTATTCCTGTGAGGTGACTGACTTCCTCCCGCTCAGGTATTCCTGTGAGCTGACTTCCTCCCGCTCAGGTATTCCTGTGGGCTGACTTCCTCCCGCTCAGGTATTATGTGAGGTGACTTCCTCCCGCTCAGGTATTCCTGTGAGGTGACTGACTTCCTCCCGCTCAGGTATTCCTGTGAGGTGACTGACTTCCTCCCGCTCAGGTATTCCTGTGAGGTGACATCCTCTCGCTCAGGTATTCCTGTGAGGTGACTGACTTCCTCCCGCTCAGGTATTCCTCTGGGCTGACTTCCTCCCGCTCAGGTATTCCTGTGAGCTGACTTCCTCCCGCTCAGGTATTCCTGTGAGGTGACTGACTTCCTCCCGCTCAGGTATTCCTGTGGGCTGACTTCCTCCCGCTCAGGTATTCCTGTGAGGTGACTTCCTCCCACTCAGGTATTCCTGTGAGGTGACTGACTTCCTCCCGCTCAGGTATTCCTTTGAGGTGACTGACTTCCTCCCGCTCAGGTATTCCTGTGAGCTGACTTCCTCCCGCTCAGGTATTCCTGTGAGGTGACTTCCTCCCGCTCAGGTATTCCTGTGAGGTGACTTCCTCCCGCTCAGGTATTCCTGTGAGGTGACTTCCTCCCGCTCAGGTATTCCTGTGAGCTGACTTCCTCCCGCTCAGGTATTCCTGTGAGCTGACTTCCTCCCGCTCAGGTATTCCTGTGAGCTGACTTCCTCCCGGTCAGGTATTCCTGTGAGCTGACTTCCTCCCGCTCAGGTATTCCTGTGGGCTGACTTCCTCCCGCTCAGGTATTCCTGTGGGCTGACTTCCTCTTGCTCAGGTATTCCTGTGAGCTGACTTCCTCCCGCTCAGGTATTCCTGTGAGGTGACTTCCTCCCGCTCAGGTATTCCTGTGGCATGACTTCCTCCCGCTCAGGTATTCCTGTGAGTTGACTGACTTCCTCCTGCTCAGGTATTCCTGTGGGCTGACTTCCTCCCGCTCAGGTATTCCTGTGAGGTGACTGACTTCCTCCCGCTCAGGTATTCCTGTGAGGTGACTTCCTCCCGCTCAGGTATTCCTTGGGCTGACTTCCTCCCTCCTCTCTGCTGTGAGCGGAGGAAGTGCCAGCCCGCGGGCTCAGGGATGCCTGCCTGTCCGAGGCAAAGGCAGAATCCAGGTCGCGGAGGGAGGCCAGCTCCAGAAAAGTGGCAAGCTCTCACAAATAATATTAGCTGCACAAATTTGCTTAGCTTAAATTAAATGGAGGGGAAGAAATTAGCCAGTGCCAGCGGGGTTGGGCAAGTGCCAGGAGGTCTATGTAAGACCCGGCCAAAACCTCATACTTCATGGCTGTCTGTGAGTTGATGTCAGATGCGATCAAGAAAGACTGGGTCCCTGTTAAGCCACGGCCTGCAAACAGCCTCACCCCAGCTCTCCCTAGCACGTAGGCCTTCAGTCTGTATAACTGAATACTTGCTTACTGAAAAGTAGAGTATGCTTCTGAGCCTGAAAGAATTCATATCATAGGTTCCAGAGCAAGACCTTTTCTCCCTACCTGGGTTTGAGTCCCAGTTCTGCTGTATGTGGTAATCCAGGCTTTCACAGCTACCTGTGAAACCTACCTGTCCTTCAGCTGGGCGTGAATCTAAACCCTGCTGTTTATTTATTATAAAACCTGGCAGTGCATTCGCCTAGCAGTCCTTTAGTTTCCTCATCTGTCAAGTGAGGATGGTAACAGTGATTACAGTGACAGGTGAAGTGGGAAGTAAACTAGGTAGTTCTGGCAGTGAACCACCATGAGCAGAGCCTTGTGCAAAATATGTGTGATAGAACCCCAGCAATTAAGGTACCTATTAATACATAACATTCATTAATGCACTACAATAACTGCAATTTTATAACGCATTCACTAATTTGTCTCTTTGGCAGAATTTATTATAATGTATGCAATTATAACTAATATATGTATAATAATGTAATATAATTTCAGTAATTGCTAAAATTCCATAGCACTAATTATGTGTCTGGCACATAATTAAAGAAATGCATATGTATTTTTGTACACAAAAGGAGAGAGTTTTAAAAGATGAGATAAATTTATAATGTTTTCTTCTAGAATTCCAATGGATAGCACAGAAGCTCACTGGTGTGTGTGTGTGTATGTGTGTGTGTGTGTGTGTGTGTGTGTGTGTGTGTGCATTTTTTGTTTGGACACTCTTCTCTGTACCAGAAATCCTTTTTTAAAATAAAAGGCCATGGAGTGTTATTTTTTAAAGTTTTGCAGCCTATGATAGCATTTATATCAATACTCAACACAAATCTGCAATAGTCAATTTCTAAATAAATGAGTTTGGAGGTATCTCAAGAAAAGCAGGTGAAAAGTAAGGGTTTGTCCAGGTGTCCTAGTTTTCCCACCCGTTTCTGTAGGAAAGAACTGAATCAAGCAGATAGAAATGGCAAAGAACATGGATCCATTCCAAATAGAGTGCCCTGCATGTCTGCCAGCTCACATGTGAATTTTCTAGAACCAGGATTAGTTCTCTCACAGACAGTGTTGTGAGTCTTTAGACAGAGAGACTTTCAAGGACCTTTCCAAAGCTAATGATTAATTAATCTACATAATGGCGACTCTAGATCGCCATATTTATGCTGGGAGGTCTAGAGGTAAAATATAAAATCATTCTGCTGTCTGAGCAATTATAGAAGAAATTAGCAAGTCAGATATAAAATACAACATGGAGAGAGGAATTTCACGAAGATGCCATTTTCTAATAGGATAGGTTAGAGAGTTCGTATGAGGAGATGATGTTATTAGCTATATAAAAGGCTCTCAGCCTTCATCTTATAGCTAATGAAATAAGGAGGTGGTTGTGACCTCCTATCTCAAAGCCCTAGGTATAGCCAGCTTCTGGCTGATAATCAGATGTGAATTTAGAGCTGCAGCTTTCAGTCTCAGACTGGCATAGATACGTGCTCGGCTCTCCATTTGGAGTTCCACATTTTCACTAAAAGCAGCAAACAGTGGCTTATGTGGTGTAATCAATGAGAAAATACACTCCCAGTTCCATTCTTTGATTCCCAGATCCACATATACAGGCTTTGGGAGAGACTCATGCAATTGTCTTTGACTGCAAAACTCAGATTACATGCTGTAAAGTAGAACTCCGCATTTCCCTGATTTCCAACAGGGCTGAATGGAGTCTTTATGAAGATGCACCAGTTGCCAATGCTTTTGATATGCCAGGTACGTGATCCTCCCTCTGGGGCGGCCCGGGTTCTCAGAGCAGAAGCTGTGCTGTGCCATCCCATAGCAGTGAACAGAGGCAAGGGCGAAGACAGTGCTGGCAGAAACATTGCAGGGAGGAGAGGCGGGCCTGTGTCGCATCTATGTCCAGTACGATGGGAGCAATGGCCTGTCCCCTCCACGAAGGGAGACACTCAGGCTCTGCGAGATTCCCGTTTCCATGCTGGGGTCTCTGATGTTGCTGATGGAAGCTGAGTCAGTCTTCATAGGCAAAGCGTAACCTCTGTCTCTGCCTCTGAGACTCTGTTGTTGGTGAGCCCACTGAGCATGCCCTGGGGTTGTCATGGACAGTGGCGTATTAACATGTATTACATTCCCCCGCCTGGTTATTGGAGCAAACCTCAGGGTCCTCATTGTCCTCACTATCCGTGCCGTTCTGATATTCAGTTTCTACGCCAGACTACTTTTCAAAAGTCTGCTCTCTCCAACGGCACTGACTGTCTAGTCCAGCCGCCATCAGCCGCCCGTGCATTGCTGGAGATTCCTGCTTCTGGGCATCTCACAGAATGCTCCGCAGTTTAGCCATCTTGGCCTCTGGACAGAGTGGGCCTTCCGTGATGTGGTCGTGCACTTTCGGCTGAGGCTTGCTTGTGGTGCACACCTGTCTGTCACTAGGATGAAGGCTGGTTTTCCTAGGCTGACAGGGATAAACAGGAAAGCCCACCTGGACAGAAAGGCAGTGTGGTAAAGGGGGTTGCTTCTTGTTGAGCTAGTTTGCACCGTGGAGACGGTCCCTTAGTCATCTCGTGGGTACTGTTCTGTCAGCAATGTTCTGTGAGGCTCTTCTGGGCTCCCACCACCATTTTGGTCATTTAACACACATTGTTGCCACCTGTCATGGGAGTTAGATATTCAGTTCTATCAGCAGGAGACTCGGTACCTTGATAAGAGGGCCCTGGCTTCCTCCCAACCCTGGGGTTTTACCTGTGACTCCACACTGGTGTTTGC
This sequence comes from Dipodomys spectabilis, assembly GCF_019054845.1. Classification (NCBI taxonomy): domain Eukaryota; kingdom Metazoa; phylum Chordata; class Mammalia; order Rodentia; family Heteromyidae; genus Dipodomys; species Dipodomys spectabilis. Next base: position 10,732,522 of record NW_024870711.1, read on the forward strand.
TAGGAATCCCATGTCACATTTTCTGTAGACACTTTGGTCTGCCATGAACTCCACATGCAGAAGCAGCTTCTTCTGCAGCCAGGAGAAGTGGCAGAGCCTTCTCTAAGCTTCTGTTTCACATCGAATGTGACCAGTTCCACCTTCCAAATACCACAGGAGCTCCACAGAGTCATGCTCTTTCCTCTTCTATGAAGAAGTGCAAGCAAAGCAACTTACCTTCCAACCTGTAGGTCGTGGTGGGCTGTGGGTGGACACAGAACTGATCGCTGGCTTCCCAGAGTGCATGGGACCGAGTGCATGCTCCTCCTCAGATCCAAGCAGACTTGGATCTGTGGCTGGATCCTCAGATCCATGGCTGGCTCGATGTTGTGGCTCGATGGAGACTAACTGTAAGCAGTCAAAGAAGGAATTGGCTAGTGCGCCACTGCAGGCAAGCTGGAGTTTCCGATAGCTTCCATGGACCCTCCCAGAGCTTCATAGAGCATGGTGTCCTCATGGGATCCGATGGTGGACTCCCTTTGCCCAGAAGATCATGATGGGCAATTCTAAAGTAAGATCCAATCTACTAACAGTAAGCCCCAATCTGCCCTCCCATCTCTCTTTTTCTCAGCGTGTATCTGAGATATTTAGATACTCTAGAGAGGCCTCCAGATGCATTGGTTTTACTGAGAGAGAACAATGTGTTTCCTCAGGGCTTCCGCACACAGCATTCCCACACCCGTGCACTCTGTCCTTACTGGTGGCGCTCTCTTGATTTTGCCTTTCCTTCAGCACTCCATCCTCTGGACCAGACAACGGTGCCTAAAGACACCCCAGGGCCACAGGATCACGGGTACTCTCTCCATCTACTTGAGAAAGCTTTTCCTTATGTCTTTGCCATCTGTGATTCATTCTGTTTGTTCCGAAAGCTTTTCTGTGCCTGATGTCTGACAGATGAAGAAAAGTCCTTCATGACAGAGGAGTGTTTTCTGAGATACAAGTACTAAGAGCTTTGAAGGTACGTACATCTTTCCTTCCACATCCACGTCAACTACAACTGTGGAGAAACACGGAGCTTAATTATCTTGTAGTTTCTAGATGCTCTGCATGCTCTGAGCATTGAGGAAGCAAATTGTTCTCCCTGTGATTATAAACTTGTGTGCCACTGGGACAAAGTAAAAAGATCACAAGGATGGCCTTTGATAAACATTAACCATCAAAATTTTATTCTACCTCCCACTGAAAACATTACTTGCAATTTACTAATTGCTGAATGTCTGCCAGACATACATTACTTTTATTGTCTGCCCTATAATATTTCAAAAATGTATTCTAATCCCCGGTTTACTAGTGAGAAAACTGAAGCAGGAAATTAAGTGATTTCTCAAAGGTTACATGGCTGGTCAGAGGCAGGGCTGCAATTTCTATTCTGTCTAAAAGCTCTGTCTTATTAAATCTGCAATTCCAAGAGAAAGAAGAAAGGCATAATGAGGCAGGCAGAAGAAATCCATTTTCCGTGATGTGGGAGTGAAGGCAAGCTATGGGAATATGAGACAATTCGCTCTCTTTTTCTTCAGCAAACTTGTCTGCAAAACGCTCAATCCAAACTCTCCCCACGGTAAGGAAGTGACAATGCGAAGGATTTCAACCTATGCATCTGATCTCAACCTTACCACAGTTATAAAAGAAACAAGCCGCTGGGCGCCGGTGGCTCACGCCTGTAATCCTAGCTACTCAGGAGGCTGAGATCTGAGAATCGCGGTTCAAAGCCAGCCCGGGCAGAAAAGACCGTGAGACTCCTATCTCCAATAAACCACCAGAAAACCAGAAGTGGCGCTGTAGCTCAAGTGGTAGAGCGCTCTCCTTGAGCTGAAGAGCTGAGGGACAGCGCCCAGGCCCAGAGTTCAAGCCCCATGACGGACAAAAAAAAAAAAAAGAAACAAGCCTTAAAGACATGACCGTGTAGTTTGTCCTAACTCTTCCAAATCAAAGAGACAGGATTAAGAAGCAACAGTAGCAGTCTTCGCAGTCCTCAGGCAGGTGACCATCGACCTTGCCCCTTCTACCTCCACGCAGGTGACACAAGGCTGACCCATCCCACGTCCAGCACTGTGGCCTAGACAGTAGGTTTCCTGAAGACCTGCTGATGTCCAGAGTCATGTACACAGCCTGCGAGTGTGGATCTCACCACCCACCAGGAAGACTTCAGTGAAGGGGAGGGAACATGAGCTATTCACCCTCTTCCTCCTTCTGTCGTACTTTTTCAAAGTCTGGTGCTCCGTAGAGTCTATCAGTAGATACAGGTAACTGTCCAGTGTGTCCGTTTACAATTGACAGCACCTCTTCCTGGGCCTATCACCAAGCGGTAGCCAATAATTGCTGCCTTCTCTCCCTCTTGGGTTGTTCCTGTGGAACAAACCGTGGCTACTTAGTTTTTTTCTCTGGGTTAAGTTTCTGGGTTAAGTTGGGTTGAGAAAATCTGAGTCAGGCATCTCAAAGTCTTGTATTGGAGGAAGGGGACGGAGAAGGAATATTCTTGATACTGACAGCCATCTCTATTCTTCCAAGTGGAAGGCCGTTTACTTTCCAAGAATTGCTTCCACTCATGCCCATGGAAAGATCGCTTCCCATCTTTTGGAGAGTAAGAAAACCTGTCCACTTGTCCGCCATCTGCTTCCAGACTAAGAGCGATCGCCATAGTATGTAAACATCCAAGTATGGGATGCCACGCACAAGCAGAATTTCGTTCTCTGCTTTCCCCTCCTTCTTCACTGACTTTCTAACTTCCACCTTCATTCATCAAAAAAAGTGACCGGCAATATCCTAACAACTGATTCCAGAGGAAGGGCTTTGAGCCACTCCACCACCTTGAGGAGCTAGCTGCGCGGCTACACAGCTCCTCCAGCCTCTCTGTGCCTTAGTTTCCTCATCAGTACCATCAGCTTAGCTGGGGTGAGCCTGCAGTATGCAGGGCACACTCGGCAGAGCCAGTGTGAGTAAATTGTGTGCGTGTGTTTCCCACAGATTGCTCTGCCTTAGGTGCTCGTGGAAGGGTATCCTATCCCACCTCTGAATGCTAATTGCCTTTTCAGATTATGGATCTCATTAAGCTCTGTATATCTTCATTTCTAGCCTCCGTGGTAATTGAGTGCTCAGTCATTGTTATGTTCACTATCCTGACAACATTTATTAAAATGAAGCAATTAACTATTGTCTTAAATGGAGTTTAGAGGTAGGGCTCATTAGACTCGGGCTCATTACAATTAAATGATAAATGCAAAATTATTTCATCCCAGCCTTACCCTGAAAATGGGTTCAACTAGATTCCTCTAGAGCTGGCTTTCCTTCCCCACACAAGAGCAAAGCTAGTTAGGAAATTTTTTAAGTGAAACATAATATTCATTGAAAGGATATTAAAAATGTAAAGCCATGGGCTGGCTTGCAGAGGTACCTGCATATTAACATCTGAACCGGAGCCCTCCGGCTTCACAGGAGGCCACATAATTGGACACCGAGGCTCTCTGAGTTCCAGGCACAGAAAGAGCCCGGCCCACACTTAAAGTGGCCGCCGAGCCCTTTATTTGCATTTGGTTCTGCAGGAGACACGTGCCCTGTGCCCAGGCAGTGTGAGGGTGACCGTGCAGGCCAGGGGCACCTCTTCCTGCCCATTCATGGCGGGGAGATCAGGTCCTCCATGCTAAGTGATTGTCCAGTGAGCTCATCAGTTACTGGGAATGAAACCAAGGCTTCTTGGCTCTCCCCACAGGCTGCAGACAACAGACAGAAGTCTTGTTTCTCACAGAAGTAGAAGTGAAGTTTTGTTGAGCGCCTGCATGGTGCACGGTGGGTCTCGTGGTAATGTCAGTGAAGGAAGGCTGGGTCTCCTCTGCCTGCATGGAGGGCCCCTCCCACACCACGGACGGGAAGGTTCCTGAAAAGCATCTTGCTAGGGTCTGTGCTTAGAACGTGAGTTCGGATGGAGGCAGCAAACTTCAGGGCTCACTGTGTTGGAGACTGCCTGCGGGGTCCATGAGTGCAGCCTCACAAGAGCTCCCTTCAGTCATCGGAAACAGAAGCTGTCACTGGTGCTGGCGGCTCACGCCTGTAATTCTAGTTACTAAGGAGTTGAGAGCCGAGGATCATGGTTCAAAGTCAGCCTGGGCAGGAAAGTCTATGAGACACTTATCTCTAAACCAGACATGCAACTGTGGCTCAAGAGGTAGAGGACTAGCCTTGACCACAAAAGCTCAGGGACAGCACCCAGGCCCTGAGCTCCAGCCCCAGGACCGGCAGACACATACACAAAAGAAGCTGTGGAAATGGATGAGGCAATGAACAGAAACCTTAAGCACCACCTCAGGAACTGTGAGTGTGTGGTAGACAAATGTCCCTCTCGACCCGGATCTCATAGGTCAGGTTAGCCACTTGGTATGATTTGAATGCAATTCAAATGGAACTCTCACCTATGAGGTAGAGTATATGTCAGCAGCACGCAGAATACTTTAAAGTTTACCTTTCTCAGCTGGACAATTATGTTCTCTAGTTTCTGGTCTCATGGATAAGTCCTTCCGTGTAATTCACAGAATCTTTAGTAAGATTCCGAATATACAGCTTAAGTGTGTTGTAAACTATACATTGCATTTTTTGTGTATCAGAAATATATGAACTGCAATATACAGCAGAACAGTCCTCACGAGCCATGATTTAGTTATTTGAGGGAAAGAAAGAGAAGAGAGAAATAGTGGAGGACCTACGTCTCCGCTTTCCAACCGCAGAGTGGAGCCTGGGGCTGGTGGGATGGGGGCCAGTTTCCGGAAGGAGGAACGAGATGAGGAAGAGGAGCACCCCAGGTGGAGGAGATTAAAATAACCAGGTTTGATGCTTTTCCACATTTAAAAAAAAAAAAAACAAGGATGATGTCACCAAGATGGCAGAACAGGAAGCTGCAGCCGCTCACCAACCGCAGCTCCATCTCTGTGACTCTGTCAGGACTCGGAGAAATGCAGAGACAGAGGCCCTGTCAGGACTCAACTCTGAGGAATGCAGAGACAGAGGCCCTGTTAGGACTCGGAGAAATGCAGAGACAGAGGCCCTGTCAGGACTCGACTCAGAGAAATACAGAGACAGAGGCCCTGGGTGGGCAAGTGTTCCCACAAGGACTGGAGAAAACAAAGGAGTGTGGAAACAAGGTCGGAACAAATGAGGAAGACAGGACTCCTGAAAGTGAGCGTGTATCTCTGTATGGCTGTGTATCTCCGCCAGAGATCCCAGAGGACAGGCACAGGTGGTGCTGGCCTGCGTGGTCCCTGGAGCCAGATGTTCATGCTCTTCTGCCCGAACCCCCAGCAGCACATTTCCCCTGACTCTAACTGCATCTGACAGACAGGGACCAAGACACGCACTGTTGCTTGAAAACCAAGTTCGGAGTATCCGGAGCGTTTTGTAATTGAGATATTTATATAGTCCTCTATCCACTGCTCAGAAAACAAAGCTTCTAGATTGATTGTTGTATCACTACCTTCTCTGTCTGTCCGTTTGTCTGTCTGTCCTGTTTCTAGTATCTCAGATTTGTATTTTATTTAGGAATATGATACACTTCTAATTACTTTTACATATGGTATGAGGTTTGAATTGTGATTTCTTTTCTGTGTTTGTATATCTAGTTGTCCTGAAAAAATTGTATATACCACTTTGTCTTTCCATCATTGCCAAAAATCAATTGACCAGGCCAGGAGTGATGGCCCAAGCTTGTAATCCTAACACTAGGAGTTGGAGGCAAGAAGACTGAAAGTTTAGCAAGGGCCAGTCTAAGAACAATTTACTGGACCTAAGTGGCTCTGTTGCTAATTCTATTTTGTACCATTTTTTTCTATGAGTCTATTTTCTCTCTTTTTTTATTGGTCTCCATCAGTTATATGGGGGGGGGGTATTTTATTCTTACATCTCCACAGGTGTTTATTAACCTATTTCCAAAACAACTTGAGTGCTGTGACTACAGTAATTTTATAATAAACTTAGAAATCAGGTAGTCTTAGTCTTTTTTTTTTTTTTTTGTCTGTCGTGGGGCTTGAACTCTGGGCCTGGGCACTGTCCCTCAGCTCTTCAGCTCAAGGCTAGCTCTCTACCACTTGAGCTACAGCACAACTTCTGGTTTTCTGGTGGTTTATTGGAGATAAGAGTCTCATAGACTTTCCTGACCCAGCTGGCTTTCAACCGTGATCCTCAGCTCTCAGCCTCCTGAGTAGCTAGAATTACAGTCGAGAGCCACAGGCACCCGGCTTGTCTTAGTCTTAAAACTATTCTTTTTTAAGTTGCTTAAGATGTTAGGTCATTAGGTCATTTTCTAAATTTAGAAATAGTGTATCATTTTCTACAGAAAATTTTCTGGAATTCTGATAGGGATTTCAACCAATCTATACATCAATTTGAGAAGAACCATTGGCTATACCTATAATCCTAGCTGCTCAGGAGCCTGCGATCTGAGGATACAAGTTTGAAGCCAATCAGGGCGTGAAAGTCTATGAGATTCTTATCTCCAATCAAACACCAGAAAGCCAGAAGTAGAGCTCTGGCTCAAGTGGTAGAGCCATAGCCTTGAGCAAAAAAGCTTAAAGACAGTGCCCAGTCCCCAGAACCAACAACGAAGAAGAAAGAAGGAAGAAGAAGGAGGAGGAGGAAGAGGAAGAAGAGGAAATCATTTAAGCAATATTAATCTTAGGCTTCATGAGTATGGTATGGCTCCATTTATTTAAATCTTTTAAAAATAATTGCCAGTTTGTTGTTTCCAGCCCGACTGAATATCTTTTTGGAGATTGAACACCTAAGTGGTTTATGGTATTTTCCTCTTTTTTAAAATGTGTGAATGCAGTATATTTTGATCAGTGCCACCCTTTCAGTGATTTCTCCATCCCTGTCCTACACACCTTTCCCTCACTCTTCTTAATTTTGTATGACATACATTAGATACATTAGATTCTTGACTGCATTTCCCCCACCCCTTCATTTGTTTTCCCCTTTCCTGTGTATAGTTTTTAGACTTGTAGAAAGGTTGAATGCTGGGATAGACGTTTCCATATATTCCATATATTACGTATGCAGATACTCATTAACATACGAGGTTAGTGTGGTACATTTGTTATGACTGGTGATCAGAGCTGCCACGGTATTGTAAGTTCATACTTTATTGAGATGTCCTTATTCTTTTCCTCTTGACTGGTTTCATTTCTGGGATCCTCTCCAAGATAATGCAGTATGTTTTCTAGCCATGTCTCCTTAGAATCCTGAAGCTGTGACACATTCTCAGACTTCCCAACAAGAGTGTTGGAGAATATTGATGAGGTATTGTGTAGAAGGCCTCTCTGTGGGGAGTTGTCTGAAACGTTCCTCCTGATCTAGGCTGTGGTTCGGAGAAGGGAAATGGTAGAAGGCTCGGGCTGTCCCCATGCTTGTCGCTGGCCTTGGGCACTTTCTTCATTGTAACTCCTACTTACTCTTTGTCTTCTTTGGAAAGAAGCCATCATGTCCAGGTGGGCCTCCTTGAGGATGATGGACATATAAATTATCTACAGTTCCCCTGCCTGGTAGCTTTGTCCCATTTCCCTCATTACTTATGTATTCAACCATCTACCCCTCGTAATGTGCGTGTTTATTTACTGTATAATCTGGTTGTGATCCTTGGTTACTTTATGTCTACCAATCGTGAGAGTTGAGTTCAGGGCCTCACGTTTGCCGAGGATGTGCTCTGTCACCAGATTTGCACACCCAGCCCTCTTTTGCTTCAGTTATTTTTCAGGCAATGTCTCCAGTTTTGCCCGAAACCAGTCCCAGACCTTGATCCTCCTACTTCTGCCCAGTGGCAATCGCAGGCCCGTGACACCCGCCCAGCTTGTTGATTGGGATATAGTCAGTCTCACTAACATTTTGCCGGGGCTAGCCTCAAACCTTCGTCCTCCTGTATAGCTGTGATTACAGATGTAAGGCGTCATGCACTCCTGGCCACAAATCAATATTGTACATGTAAGAGCTGTTCTACGTTCAGCTACATATAACGCTGTAATGAATTTCCACACAGATCCTTCTAGGCTTAAGAAGGGGCTTTTTCTAATCTCTACAGCCCAGAAAATTATTTTCTCATGGTTCTGGACTAAGGCTAGTCTAAAACACAAGTGTCTGACATCCAGCATGATGCTGTGCAAAAAATAATAAAAATAATCTCAATAACTGATATACTGACTTCACGCTCAGCAGCCCTGCAGGGAGGCTGGGAGGATACCTCGCATCGCAGAGGGAGACATCTAGATGGGACATGCAGGGAGGGATCGGCTCAGCTGAGTGCTGGGGCCCAGAGGCTGCTTCCGCCGGACGCCAGGGCAAGCACACACAATGGCTTTGTGTAACGTGAACTCAGAATTGTCCACTTGTGCTCTTCCTGCCTCAGCCTGCTCAGCGCTGGGGGTGCCCGTGTATGCCTTCCTACCTGGCTTGGAGACAGGTAAGATACATAACCTTGATCATTACCAATTAAGATGGAAACTATATCTTCTTTATATGACATATCTGCGTGTTCAAGTATGCTAGTCTCTTCTTTAAAAAAATTTCACTTTCTTGAGGTATGATAGACATATAAAATATTGCACATATTCAAAGTTTCTGTCTTTGTGCATTTAGATACTTGTAAACCCAGCGTGATAACTTATGTCATGCACCCCTCGGTCACCTCCAAAAGTTTCCAACCTTTTATTATTATTAATTAATATCTACTCACTTCACATATTTTTATATTTGAATCTTAACGAAATACCTGGATCTCTATGTCCATTGCCGAACCCTTCACAATAACCAAGACAGGAGAACAGCAACGATGTCTGGATAAATGAACAGATAAAGAAAATATGGTGTCCAATGGGACACTCTTCAACCTTAAAAAACAGTCCTGCTATGTATGACAACATGAGTGAACCTGGAGCACAAAATATGCTAAGTTATACAAGCCAGGCGTAGAAGGACAAATATGATCCCACTTATAGGATGAGTCTAAAAATAGTATAAAAAATCACAGAGTGAATGGTGGATGCCAGTGCTGGGGGAATGGAGTACGTGTGTCAGACTTCTGAACTTCGTTAAAAGGTTGCACTTCCTGCCATTAAGCTGAACTTGGTCCCAGTAGGTCCTAGGCACTGAGCTATTTAATCTCTCTGACTTAGGAGTTAGGGAAAAAGGAAACAAATGTTTGTTCTGGCTCTTTTGCTGCTTCCTGGGCAAGCATTAAAAATGCAAAGAGAAATAGCTATGGTCATATTGTTCCCTTCCACATTGCGTACTAAATGGATTTTGGAATGAGATAGCACACAACCGTCTTCTGGCAATTGCTCGGAAATTCTCTCTCTCTCTCTCTCTCTCTCTCCCTCTCCCATTCCCCCTCCCCCTCCTCCTCCCCCTCCCCCTCACTCTCCCTCTCCCTCTCCCTCTCCTTTTGTATTGTATAGCTTCTGTAGCTGGAGGGACTCCCTGACTTTTACACTACACAAACTCTCTGGGGTCTTCCATAGACACTAAGAGGACAGCATTGTGACAGCAGATCAGCATTGTGACAGCAGATGATGGCCAGGGTGTGCAGCAGGGAGGGAGGGAAGGAAGGAAGGAAGGAAGGAAGGAAGGAAGGAAGGAAGGAAGGAAGGAAGGAAGGAAGGAAGGAAGGAAGGAAGGAAGGAAGGAAGGAAGGAAGAAAGGAAGGAAGGAAGGCAGCAAGCCACCTTGTTCTGCACCTTGCTATATTCCACAGTTCAGCTCTCTCCCGCAGGTCCAGGCTCCCTCAGGTTTATCTGTTAATTAGCTCTTCATAATTGGTTATCTACAAATTGTTCTAATTCCCAGGAGATTTTTGCACTTTGGAGAAGAAGAACTGAAAAAACAAAAAATAAGCCATAAGGATTCTCTGAAAAATCGCGGACTCTTTGGGGGGCAGCTTGGCGGTGCCATGCTGGAGGTTGGAATCACAGCTCTACCACAGCCGGCTGGTCCAAGCCGTGACCTTGAGCTTGGGGTGATGGCTTTGACCTTAGAGGGGATCCATGTGGTACAGCCGAGGTCTCAGCAGAACGGTGAGTTGAGGGGCGGTGAGGAGGACATGGAGTATGCCTGGAGAAGAGGGGGTGGCCCTGGGGGACCGCAGCAGGCACAACACTATGGTCGGGTCAACAGCCTCCAGGGCTGTCCCCTGCAGACACTGCTGTTCTGCCTTGGACCTGTCTGCCGGGTTCACACAGCCAACCCCAGTATCACTGCTTCATTCACAAAGAAATGACCTGAGATGAAGCCACAGGCCCATGGCGGGGGTGCGACACGGCTGTAATGCGGTGCTCTGTGCTATTTCCCGCAATTGCCCTGTACCTTGTGGATAAATAAAACCCTCCACGTGACAGCCCAATAAAGGGAATTCTATTCCTCCCAATAGCTTGGAGAGGATTTGGGTACTAATGGGGACAGAAATCAAAGTTACAAGTACACAAACACACTGCCAAGAAAGATTCCTGCCTAAGACCATCAGCCCTACTATCATTAAGAAGCCACTTAAATATTTATGGGCTTTCTGATTTTTAAAGGAAACAGAAAAATTCACAGTAGCTACGAGACTATTCTCTTTCCTTCATGTGAATACCTTGGTGGACTTCCATATCAAGATGACACAAAGTCTTTTTTGTGAATACTTTATTCGTGGACCTCTGGTGTTTCTGTTATCCTAGCTTCTAGAAATGGTTTGTATGTGTCCTCCTAACATTTTGGCCTTGCAGAATATCATTAGCTCTGTGTTCATCGCACCTGGTGTCTGACCCGCTTCGCCATTCTCAACAGCTGGTGCTGAAGAATCTCACCCTATCTGGAAAGCTCTTCCCTTCCTTCTTCATGTCTTCAACTCAAGACGTGTGTACTGAGCATTCAAAAATAAACCCAGGTGCCCAGTGCAGGACAATAATGTCAAAGAAACAAAGAGGAGGGAATGAGTCGGGGGGCGGGGTGCTGAGCAGTATGTTGAGGAGTTTTACAAGTTCCAGGCTCCGTTTCATCCCATACTATTATATTATTGCAAGTATTTGAGAATTCCTGTTTCAGAAAAGTTTGTGTTATTGGTCAGAAACACAGGTGGCCACCAGGAAGAGAGATTCCAGAAAAAAGATAATGAGACACAGGGTCATGGCCAGAGCTGAGCAGTAATGCTCCAGCCCAGAGCCATAATAAGAAGCCGCAGGACCACGTAGGATGAGGGAGCTGTAGAAAAGCGCTTCCTTGCTAAGGCCTCAAACAGGGAGGTGATTATACCACACGGAGCAGGAAGTAATTTACCACGAGAGGGATGGGTACAGATAAAGGAAGTGGGACAGGGATGATGTTCCACTCAGAAGTTCTCGGTGGCTCTTATTTAAAAAGAATCCCGACACTCTATGGTGATTTAAGTGTTTATAGTTTATGCAAGCCAATGCCTTTATCCAGGTGAAGAAGACACCCAAGACATATTGAGTGTGTTCAGTTTGATGAGTGACAGCAAGGGTGTGGCCTGGCTTTCCCCCAGAAGTTTCTCCTACCCCTTCAGAATCCTCCTCTCCATGTCTCCTTGCCGATGCCGCATGGCATCAGGTGCCCCTGATCTTCTTTCTGTGAGTACACAACCATCTTCACGTTTCTGTCCCATCGGTGGAGCCACAGTGTGTGGACCTTTTGCTCTCCTTTCTTCTTTCGTATTGCATTTCTGAGTGCCATCCACATCATACACAAAAATCGTCCATTCATTTTCATTGTTGAGTATTCCATTGCACGAATATGCCGTTATTTATTTTCTTAATTCAACACACATGACAATGGGTGACTTCATGAACATTCCTGTACAAGGCTTTGTATGACCATAAGCTATCATTTTTGGTAAGGACCTGGGAGTAAAATGGTTGGGTCAAATGATAGGGGTGTGTGTGTGAGTGTGTGTGTGAGTGTGCATGCGCATGCACGCACATGCACGCACATGCATACATACGTGCACTGCCAATTATTTTCAAAGGTATTCACTCCATTCTACCCATCCCCCATCATTCGTGTAAGAGAGCTACGGTAGCTCCATTCCTCCCCTGGCTCTTGCTCTAGCCAGGAACTTGAGTTTTAGGAACTCTAGTAGATTTCTAATTGCCATTCAGCATTTTAGGGTGAATTTCCATAATGAGTAAGAATGATAAGTATCATAGTGTGTGATTATTTGCCATTTGTATAGATTTCTAGTACTGAACTACTTCCATAAATTCTTGGCAAATTTTATTGGGTTCATTTTCTTTATTGTTAGGATGCGTATATTGTTGTGATAATACATTATGATATATATGTATATATGTTCTAGGTTGAAGTGCTTTATCTGGTACCTAGGCCTCAAATATTTTCTCTCATTGTGTGTTTTCTCTTTTCATTCTCTCAAAACAGCATCTTGGAAATGCCAAAGGTCTTGATTTTAATGCAGTACAACTTGCCAGTGGTTTTTTTTTTATATAGAAGATGTGGTGCTGCATCTGACAGATTTCATTTAACCTAAGTCACAATATTTTTCTGAGAAATGTCATGATTTTAACAATTATGTTCACGATCTACTTTAGTTAGAATTTTCATGTGCTTTTGAGTGATGAAGGGTGGCGGTTTGCTTTGTTTTAGTTGTTTCTGCAGACAATTAGCCAATTGTTTCAGCAAGATTTGCTGAAAAGATTAGACTGAACCAAAAATCAGATTCTCCAATGAATTGAGCTTGCATTTTTGTCAAGTAAATTGACAAGTATTCTTTTGGACCCTGTCTATATTGGATGACCAGAGCTTTGCAGCCTCTCTGGAGTCAGGGTGGAGATGGAACACATCACCTTAGTCTATGTTTGCAAAGTTATGCCATGCAAACCGGGATTCTCCTGTTTTTACAGAGCACTTTTTGATTTGGGTCTTGTCGAATCTACAGGCTGCTAACACTATCAAGAAATCCATATACTGCCTCCCTATTATTGAACAACTTTCAGTGATATTTCTTTTCTTTTCTTCATTGGTTGTGGGGCTTGAACTCAGAGCCTGGGTGCTGTCCCTGAGCTTTTGTGCTCAAGGCTAGCACTTTGCTACTTTGAGCCACACTGCCACATCTTGTTTCTAGTGGTTAAATGGAGAGAAGAGTCTCACGGACATTCCTGCCAAGGCTGACTTAGAGCCATGATCTTTAGGTCTCAGTCTCCTGAGTAGCTAGGCTTACAGACCTGAGCTGCCAGCACCCAGCTAAAGTGGTATTTCTTATGCCACCTCCATTCCTACACAATTGTTTTCTGATATTCTTTACTTTCCAGCATTCTATTTCTCTCCCCCTCTTCCTCTCCTTCCCCAGTCCCATAATTGCGATCAAGATCTGTGTATGCACGTGTGTGAGCGTGCACACACATACATGTGGTGTCTTTAGAACCTAGATTCTACAAATGAGTAAAAATGTGCAGCATTTGGCTTTTGGAGCTTTGCTTATCTTGCTCAACATGATGTCTTGTTCACTTTTCTAAAATGACATTATTTAATTTTTTAGGGCTGAGTAATTTTTCATGGTATGTATGTACAGAAGTAGATCTATTTGTCTGTTTGGGGGATCATCAGCTGATTCCGTTGGTTAGCTATCAACAGAGTTGCGATAACCATGGGATGCAGGTGACATCCTGGTTACTGATTTAGATCCTTCAGCTAGTGCCCGAGCGTTTCAGGGTGGGACTCAGAGATTTAGAGTTAGTTATATATTCTTTCTGTTTTTTTTTTTTGTCGGTTGTGTGGCCTGAACTCTGGGCCTGGGCGCTGTCCCTCAGCTCTTCAGCTCAAGGCTAGCACTCTACCACTTGAGCCACAGCGCCACTTCCGGCCTTTTCTGCTTATGTGGTGCTGAGAAATTGAACCCAGGGCCTCATACATGTAAGGCAAGCACTCTACCACTGAGCCACCTTCCCAGCCCCAGTTATATATTCTTTTAAAGTGAGGATTGGATGTTTTTACCAGTTGAGAAAACTTTCTGAAAGTTGCTCAAAAATAGTTGTTCTTACTGAAAACAAGACAATCTATGAATAGATCTATTATATTATATACCTGACATTGGAGATTTGTGTTTTCTCTCCTTTTATTGTCATATTTGTTCTAGACAGAAATTTATCAATACTGGAGACATTCCCAAGAGATCACTTTTTAATTTTGCTCTGTAATGCTTTGTTTTCACTGATAGCCTTTATCATTTTTCTTTCATTTGCCCTGCATTTCCTTTGCTCCTTGTATTCAAGTTATTAAAGTTTCCAATCCAATTTTAAGATAGTGTTTATCATTGTAATATTCTTTCTCAGTACTGCTTTCACTGTAGCCCTCAGATTTTGACACATTACAAAAGCGCAATTCAGTTTAAAACTTCTAATAAACTGTTTTATTTATTTCAATGACTTGGTAATTAGGAAGGCAGTGTTTACTTTTCACATACTGATGAGATTCTTCAAGTTTATTTCTTCCTAATTTCCAATTTAATTCGTTTGCTGTATTCAAACAGAGCGCTTTGGATAACTTGCATTGTGCTATATTTATTGAGGATTGTATTAATGAAGTGTATGATCTGCTTTGATGAGTGTCTGTGTGCCTCCCAAATAATGTCTGTTCTGCAGCGGATGGAGGAAATAGTCTATGTTAATTGGGTCAGTTTCTTTAACCATAGCATGGCTGTGCGAGTCCACATCCTTGCTGTGTCTGGGATGATATAGGTGAGTCAGTTTCCACTGCTGTGGTGGAATGCCTCAAACCATCTGCTGACTCAGGCTGCCTTGTTGGTTTCATGGATTTCTGAACATGGTAGTGTGATCCTATTGCTTGGAGACTGTGGTGGGACAAGAATTATGGTTGGGAAGATGTGGTAGATGGTGATCAGAAAGCAAAGAGAAACAGAGAGGACCACAGCTGTATGCGACCCATTCCCAATGCCTTCATGCCTCCCAGCAGGCCCAACTACGAACACCAACACTGCTCACGAGGGCGGCCGACGGGGAGTATGGCCTTGGGAGAACATTCCGGGTATCAATTACAATTTTCATTATTTAAATGGATAGAGCTACTTATCCCTGCATTATGTTAGTTTTTGTCTCATGTACTTTGCAACTATGCTATTAAGTGCAGAAACATGTAGAATTCTTGTAGATTCTAGTTCCTCATTTATCAATAAGAAAGGATCAAGCTTGTCATCATTTCGATTGCTGTGGAATCCATTTTGTCTGATGTTCATTAATAGGGCCGTAAGAATTTCTTTGGACTACATGAGCTTCAGCTAGTAGTATATTTTTCATCTTTTTAACTTTTACACATATTCAATGTTATCTTAATAGTTATTGAAATTAAATACATCTTATTCTTTGCTTTGTGATTTGATTCTCTCATTTGTTCTTGGCTTCGTTTGCCCTATTTGCCTTCTTTGAGGTCAAGTACATTTTACAGTTCCACTTCACCCTCGTGATAAGTTTGGTAACAAGGTAAGGTTTGTGGTAGGTATTTATAACCCAGTACAGCATCGTTTTAACTCACCCTGCCCCTGCTTGTAGCATGTTGATGCTGCTCATGTTGCCAGATGATACATTTGACTTCTGCTGTTATGTAATAATTATGCGGTTGTTATTTTGCTACAAGCCACAGTTATTTTCAAAAGCTTCGTATAATGCCAATACAGTGAGTTACATTTTGATGTAGTTTTCATATCTGAGCTAGCTCTTTCCTTTGCTTAGGTAGACAGTTCTAGCAAGTTTCTCCCTGAACTTCCTTTAATACGTTCTGTGGCCTAGTTTTGTTGGTGATAGATCGGTGCCTCCTTCATATGGCTGAGAATCTCTTTTTCATCTCGGATTCTGGAATCGATGTTCCCTCAGTGTAGAATTCCAGGCCCACAGTTTATCTTGTAATGTAAACTTATCACTCTGCTCCTCTGGCTGCCACTCTGTGTGACAAGAAATCTTCATCTTTGTCTTTGTCTGTACAGCATGAGACTTATTTCCTTTTCTCCCGCTTAGGACTTGCTCTTGACAAAGGAAATTTAGCAATGTCACAAGCATGAGGTCACACAGTTGTTTAGCTGGGATAAACAGGAGAGTACACTCACTGTGATCCTGCTGATCATTCAGACCGGCTGCGACAGGTAGAGCTGCAGTTGGCTGGAGGCGGGAAGAGAGGAAGAAAGCCCATCACAGCTGCGTTCTGCTTGGGGCAGTTCTTACCTGAAGGCATAATGGATGTGACTAGTCAGCCCCTTGTGCTCTGGTGGGGCCTCAGCGCCGCGATGGAGCTCGTGTTCCATGGCCTCAACACCCCACATGCGTTTCCTCCTCCTGACATGCCGGTCCTCACTGCGGCCTCCCCGCGCCCGGCCCCCAGGTCCCAACCCTCCCTGTTCCTTAAACAACTGGTGCCGAATCCCTCTGTGCAGCGCCCTTTGGGGTTTTCATTCCTCCTGGTCACCGAGGACCTGTTGTTCTGAGATCACTTTTTGGTCGTTACTTCGTTTCTTCTCCAGGGGCCCTGCGACTGCGGCCGGTGTCCTGCCCCAGCCAGGCCACCCTGTCCATCCTGGCCTCTTCCCCCTCAGCGGCGGCATTTCAGGCATCTCCTGTGGCTCATCCTGCAATTCCCCCTCTTGTCTCGGGGTGGCCGGGCTGTGGTGGACGCATGTGGGGTGTGGTGCGCACTATGCGTTGGTGTTGGTGTTGGTAGAGGGGTTCCTGGTGGGGTGTGTTGCACACTATGTGTTGGTGTTGGTGTTGGTGTTGGTAGAGGGGTTCCTGGTGGGGTGTGTTGCATGCCAGGTGTTGGTGTTGGTGTTGGTGTTGGTGTTGGTAGAGGGGTTCCTGGTGGGGTGGGTTGCACACTATGTGTTGGTGTTGATGTTGGTAGAGGGGTTCCTGGTGGGGTGTGTTGCACACCAGGCATTGGTGTTGGTGTTTGTGTTGGTAGAGGGGTTCCTGGTGGGGTGTGTTGCACGCCAGGCGTTGGTGTTGGTGTTGGTAGAGGGGTTCCTGGTGGGGTATGTTGCACACTATGTGTTGGTGTTGGTGGAGGGGTTCCTGGTGGGGTGTGGTGCACACTATGTGTTGGTGTTGGTGTTGGTAGAGGGGTTCCTGGTGGGGTGTGTTGCACACCAGGCATTGGTGTTGGTGTTGGTGTTGGTAGAGGGGTTCCTGGTGGGGTGGGGTGCTCGCCAGGTGTTGGTGTTGGTGTTGGTAGAGGGGTTCCTGGTAGGGTGTATTGCACACCAGGTGTTGGTGTTGGTGTTGGTAGAGGGGTGCCTGGTGGGGTGTGTTGCACACTATGTGTTGGTGTTGGTGGAGGGGTTCCTGGTGGGGTGTGGTGCACACTATGTATTGGTGTTGGTAGAGGGGTTCCTGGTGGGGTGGGGTGCTCGCCAGGCATTGGTGTTGGTGTTGGTAGAGGGGTTCCTGTTGGGGTGTGTTGCATGCCAGGCATTGGTGTTGGTATTGTTAGAGGGGTTCCTGGTGGGGTGTGTTGCACGCCAGGCATTGATGTTGGTGTTGGTAGAGGGTTCCTGGTGGGGTGTGTTGTATGCCAGGCATTGGTGTTGGTGTTGGTAGAGGGGTTCCTGGTGGGGTGTGTTGCATGCCAGGCATTGGTGTTGGTGTTGGTAGAGGGGTTCCTGGTGGGGTGTGGTGCACGCCAGGCGTTGGTGTTGGTGTTGGTAGAGGGTTCCTGGCTCCGCCGCAGGTCTTCATGTCTCCATGTTTCCCTTAGTGTCCAGGACATGAATGCAGTTACACTGCCCCTGGGGGTGCTCGTCAGCTCATGCCTTCAACTGTCATATGTCAGAGCCACTGCCAGTGTTTTGGGGTCTGCCTATGATCTTCTGGGTACCACGGGGGCTGGCTGTGCCTCCAGCCCTGCGCATGTCTGCTGGAGAGCAGGTTTTCTAGATTAGAACTGGCAGTGGACTCGCAGAGGTTCCCGGGGGAGTGGGGAGGGTAGGTTGGGAGAAGGCGGAGGCAGGCCCTCTCCCCTCCTGCATGCTCCCCTCCTTCCTGAGCTGTCCTGCCACCTCTGTGATCGCTCAGTCTTCTACCACTTTTCCTTTCAGAACTCATGTCCACCAGTTTAGATGGGAGGCTCGCCTCTTCCCCCCGAGGCTTGCTTTGTGCACTTGGGCACAGCCCCAGGTGTGAGGGCCCCAGCACAAGAGAGGAACAATCTAGAACAATCTCAGCCCCAGCACAAGAGAGGAGCAATCAGAGGATCCAGCACCCCAGAGAACAGAGACTGACATTTAAAGAAGGATGGAAAGCTCAGTAGCTGCTGCTACCCAGTCAGGAGTCCATGCACTGTCTGAACATTATAGTAGGAAAGAGAGACCACTTCTTCTTTTGTCTTACATATTTATTTTTAGTGATTTTATTTATGTACAAAATAATGGGATTTGTTGTGACACTTCATGCACACGTTAGGTAAGTAAGTCATGTTTGCTCTCCCTTTCCCTTTCTCCCCTCTCCACCTCTCCCCTCTCCTCTCCCCAGCCCTCTTCCTTTTTTATCTTCCTTCTTTTATCACTTCAATTCAACCTAAAGCACTCAATTAGACTTTTTCTGACAATGGGTAAGTCTGATCTGCCTGGTCAGGGTGACACTGAGAGTTGACTTTTCTACAAGTCACATGACAAACACCAGCTAGTACTTGCATATTGATATTTGATTTTCAATAATGTTCAACAAGCATATACAACTAAACATATAAGTATTTTAGGTGTCAAATTGAACAGTATGTAGTTCCTACCATGGAATACTATTTGGCCCTGAGAAGGATGACATCTTGTCATTTTCAACAACAGGGGTGGAATTGGAGGCCATTATATCAGGTCGAAGAAGCAAGACACAGAAACACAAGTACCATGCACTCCTATTTGTGTCTGCCATGTAGCAAGGTTGGAGTGCAGAACAGTGGTCACCAGAGGTTCAGGAGAGGTGGGCAGGGCCCGGGCGGGGAGAGCCTGGTGGATGGTACGGAGGCAGAGGTTCAGGAGGGGTAGGAGGGGCCGGGACGGAATGGGCCTCAGAGAGACAGGGTTGCAGCAGCAGCCTGGCCCCCTAGGGCTGAGCTCTGTGCAAGGTGGGCCTGGAATCACTGGGCGTGGTTGTGGGGACTGGAGCAGAGGAGGAGGACGGGAGGAGGAGCAGAGCAGGGGACAGCCGTGAGAGGAGGGATGCCTGGACACTGGGTCTTGGACTGGACGGTGGTGTGGGCTGAAAGAGGTCTGGCTTGGTGGAGGGTGCTCAACCAGATCTCCTGCTGGAGGAATCCTATTTTTTTTTAATATTTTGGTGCTAGTATTTGGGGCTTGAACTTGGGGCTGGGTTCTATCCCTGAGGGTTTTTTTTTGGGGGGGGGTTGTGTGTTTTTTTGTTTGTTTTGTTTTGTTTTTTTGCTCAAGACTAGCATCTTACCACTTGAGCCACAGTACCACTTCCAGCTTTGGTGATTAATTGGAGATAAGAGTCTCACTGACTTTCATGACCAAGATGGCTTCAAACTGTAATCCTCAGACCTCAGCCTCCTGAGGAGCGAGGACGACCTGTGTGAGCCACTGGCACCTGACAGGAATCTTACCTTTTGCAAAATGGGCCTGCCTTCCCACACACTGTCCCCCGTATGCTTCTGGGAGACACAGGTCAGGGCTGGATGGAGAGGGTAACGGCTGGCTGTGGGCAGTGGGAGACCCAAGGGGTGGATTTCCGGGCTTTCCAGCTCCTTCCAGCCTTCTCCTCCACACCCTCCTCACGCCTGCCTGCGGAAAACCTCCATACACGAGCTGGACACCGAGAATGACTGGAAGGGGCTCACTCTCATGGGACGACATTCTTTGCGAAAGTAGAAGAAATAAAATAATAATAATTTTCTTTTGAAAATAGGTTTTACTGACATATATCAATTGTGCCAAACAACGAGCTTCATGATGATCTTTTCATACGTGTATTTTATTCTTGTTGACAGTGATACTTGTAGCTTGTATATAAGAAGACATCCTAAATCACAAGGGAAACCAGGGGGAAATATTCAGTTGTTAAACACTGGATATTTCCTGACTAGATGAATATGTATAAATAAGATATGAAAAAGAGATGAACATTGTTCCGATTTATTTATGGAGGCAGGCACTATCTGAGTGTTCAGGTGCAGTGCACTTGGGGATGAAATGTGGGCTGTGGATGGAACTCTTGGCTCTGTGGGTTCCCTGCAAGGATCTGATGGCTGGAAGGAAATGGGGTGCCGGGGTAATGGGGAGAATTGGGTTTGTCAGAAAGTGCGTTGGGCTGATGCAAATAGTGAGTGCGTGTTTCTGCAGAATCCAGGCCGTGGACTTTGGGGAGTAATTAGTAATGGTCTCTGGGATGCATAAATGTATTTCTGTTGTACTTTCTAGGGTGTTGTTAAAGGTTACAAGATGATCTAAGATGTTATTACACTAATAGTCTGATAAATTTAGAAACCAAGACATAAATGTGGAGAAAACACTCAGAATCCTTCTGTGCTTTTGACTGCATGGAAGCATCAGAACAGTATGACTCCGGCTTGTATTTCCTGACTCCAGCTAAGGGAGAAGGTGAGTCTATTTGGGATCCATGAAGGTCCTCACCTTGGAGGACTGGTTTGGTGGTATTGGGACTTGAACTCAGGACCTCAGCCCTTTATTAATTTAGTTGTTTTTTCAGATAGATTCTTGCATTTTTCTCTCAGGCTAATTTAAGACCGTGATCCCTCTACCCACGCCTTTCTCCAAGCTGAGAATACAGTCATGCTCCACTACATCCAGCTTATTAGTTGAAATAAGGTCTCACTAACATTGTTCCTGGATTGTCTTTGAACTGCGCTCCTTCTTATTTCCATCTACTGAGAAACTGGGATTACAGGCATGATAGATCATGCTTGTTGAAAGCCAAACCACTCTTCAACATGAAGTCCCAACATTGGATGTGTATAAGCAGGTGTGTGTGTACACACAGGCAGTTCAGTGACACCTGGGGAGGAGGCTGGGCACCAGCTCCCCCATGGCCTTTGCCAGCCATGTCCTTCATTCTTCATGCAGACATGCTCTTAAACTCATGAGAACATCCAGTTACATCCATGCTTCTCAACCTGAACCATCTGGGTCACTCCAAGGAGACCACATCATCTGAGAGAGGCTGGAGCCTACGAATCCATTTTCCAACCTTCTGGTACTTGGAGCCAATGTATTGGAGAGCACAAGACATCTAAATGATCGAGCACAAGGCACATCTAGAGCGCAAGACATATCTAGATGCCAATGACATGAGAACTTGGTAACAGCGTGATTGTTGGGAAGGTGGCACCAGCTTGTGAATCAGAATCAATCACAATAGCAAACATTTCCATTAGGAAAATTCCCAGGAAGTTAAATATAGCCTGCAGCCAAGGAAACAAAGATCATCTCCCTATACTTAGGTACATCTCTCTTTTATCTAGGTAAAAAACATGATAGATAGACAGACAGACAGACAGATAGATTAATAAATAGATTGATAGATGATATGTAGATAGATGATAAACAGATAAATGATGATGAAGATAGACTCAATATAGAGGATAATTTTAGACTAGATTTAGATGACAGGTAAATAAATGGTGAAGATAGATGTAGATAATAAATAGATGATAGATGATGGACAAACTATTTGTCTTTGCGCTTACAGTGAATTCCTTCATCCACATAGGAGATATTACCAAGAATGAAATACAAAAAAGAAAGCTTCCAACCTCATGGAAAGAAATTACAGGCGATTTCTCTAGTATGAAGCATGGAGAATGATAAAGAGCTAAATAAATGAAATTGTTAGGAGTTTAGCACGGTAGAGTAGTTAGTCATGATATTTGCTAGATATTTCCACACATATACTGTATTTGTGAAGATAACATAATAAAACCCATTATTTCGTATGGCAAAAGGCAGTAAAACCAAACTTATAAGGAAAAGCAACAGTGGCTTAGGGTTTTGACCTGGGTTTCCCTGGTGTCTCTCTCCTGATCTTTAGACAGGATTAGGTGAGTGAAGGGAAAATAATCTCCCTAAAATACTCAAATTTTGCTCTTTAATTTACATCCTGTACCCCAGGACTGGGTCAGGCAGAGGAGATCAGAGGAGACCAGCTCTCTATCTGGCAACTCGGTCACTGCTCCTGCTGCTAATGTGTGATGTGGGCAGCTCATAAATTTACATTCAGACGTGGTTTGTGAGGTTTCAGCCCCCGAGCTCCTCCGGCTTCCGGGCCTCTCCTCCTGGCGCCTGGCCTGGCTCCCCACGGCCCCCTTCTCCTCGCAGGCCCAGATCTGCCCTGTACACGCAGGGTCCTCACTGTCACCACCCGGATTCTTGACCTGGATATTTGATGTCAGGCCAGAGGACTCAAGATCATCATGGGATCTCAGACCCAGAAACCAAGCAGCCGAGCGGGGCAGATCTGTAAAATCACAGGACTGTTTGTTTTAACAAATATGGAGCTTCCATATCCGATGGAGTGCTACTGCCTTCTCTCACGTTTTTGAGATCCTGGGTGTGTGTGCGTGTTGCTCCTGGGGTTTGAACTCAGGATCTGAGCATTGTCCCTGAGTATGCTTGCTTAGAGCTACTGCTCTACCACTTGGGCCACAGCTCCACCTCGGACTTCCACATGCCGTGGTGTTTAAAGGCATGGCTGGGCCGGTGGGGCTGACTCCAGCATCACTGCCTCCATCCCTCTCAGAGATGAATACCAAAATCAGCGTGCCGTCACGCAGAGGAATCTTGCCATAGGGGATGGTGTTCGAGCTCTGATGTATTTATAAAGAAATCAGTAACATGAATTCCTAGCCAGGCCCCCTCACTTTTCTCGTTTTGCAATGAGACCGCACAGCAAATACAAGAATGGATCCAGGGACAGTCACTCACCCCTCTCACATTCTAACACCACCTCATCAGCCCTTGCGTATTATTGAATGGTAAGAAAAAGAAAAGGAGATGGAGGGAAGAAAGAAGGAAAGAACAGAGGAAGGAAGCTAGTAAGAAAAGCAAGCGTGAGGAACCAAGGATTGGAAAGAGGGAGGGAGAAAGAAAATAGGAAGGAGGGAGGGAAAAAAGAAGGGAGGCAAGGTAGAAAGGAAGGAGGCATATAGGGAGGGAAGAAGGAAAAGAGGAAGGACAAAAAATTAGAAAGGAGGGGGAAACTAGGAAGGAGGAAGGAGGGGGAGGTGAGAAGGGAATGAAAAGGATGATAGGAAGGAAGCAGAATGGAAGGGTTAAAGAAAGAGTAAGAGAAAGGGAGGAAGAAATAGAGAATAAAGAAGGGAAAGAGAGAGGGAGGGAGGGAGAGCAACAGAGCTGGAGAAAGGGAAGATGGAGAGAAGAAAGTTTTTCAAGGCAGTGATCCTTTTCATGCTTTAATGCACTTGGAGTTGATAGAGAGATAAAATTGTCCCATTTCTTGTACAATTTGGCAGGATAATAAATAAAAAGTAACATTAACACCCAGATCAAAGTACCAAGAATATATCGGAGTCAACACAGATAACGATTAGAAGTGTTCTGTTTTCATCCGTGAACTAAAAATACCTTCTCAGGGAAGTTGAAGGACGTCTCGGAAGTCCCGTTGTTGCAGACGCCGGCCTGAAGACCAGACTGTGAGGAACACCTCGTGGATCGTGGGCATTACCCACCCACCGCTCCATGGGCCGTGCAGCCTGAGCCGCAGTGGGCCCACCAAGCCCAGCTGGAGAGAAAACAGCTGTTTCTTCAGGCCCAGGACTGTGTTACATTCTTCTTCCCACTACGTCTGGAATGTTCACATTCGGCCCGCACACATCCTTCTTCTCCAGGCTCCTGATCTTACCTGGTCTGGGTCAGACAGACAATCAAGGCCCAGGGCCCTGCAGTGGTGGGGAGACACCCCGTCAGTGCCCTAAACATACCCATCACCTTCCCAGACCCCTGTAACCGGGCACACAGAGGACACAGCCTGGCAGAGGGAATTACGGTGCGGTGTCAGAACGCAGCCCGGTCAGCAACCAGCATCGCCTGGGCCCACAGCGCATCAGCCAGAGGGCAGGTACCTGCAGTACCACGTGGCCGCGACCAGTCAAGCCCCTGACCTCCTTGCAGCTCTGTGACTCTGTTCCTCCTGCTTCTCCTGCAGCGTCCCCGCTGCTCTCCACACTGCCTTAGGGTTTTCCTCACGGCCCATTGTGTAAATGATGCCAGCGGTCCCTCCTCCTTGGCTCGCCATCTCTCTTGGCAGGCTTTGCCATCCACTGAGATGCCTCAAGAATGGATCCAGCTCCTGCTGGGGTCAGGTCAGGCCTGTGTGCCCAGCTGCTCATGGGTAGTTGTGTGTCCACACCCTGAGCTGGTCTGTCAGAACTACCCTTCAGATGTCTCTGCGATCTGCTCTGGAAGGAGCCCTGGGTTGTAAAGCTCAATCACAGGACAGAGACCTGTGCGTCAGAGGGCGGTGTCTAAGAAAAGGGCGAGAGAAAGTAAATCTGCACATGCATTTCTCTAAGCAACACAGAGAGAAAAATAATGAGAGAAAACAAGCTCACTTACAGAAGGGAAGACCGTGTTGCAGGAGATGGAGACAGGGAGATGAAAGGAGACTTCTTTAGATCGACTGTGGTTTGTAGATATGGATTGGACCAATGGTCATGGCTCACTAAATTGTGAAAACAAAATTAAGGTACAAATAATAATACTTATAAATCAATAGAAAGACCAACTAATGACTGACCATGTGCATCCACGAGGTAGCAGCCCATCCCTGCCAGGAGCGACAGGATTAAGAACAGAGAGACGTGGGGCAGGAGGTGAACTGTGTGCAGCGACCTGATTGTTGTGTCAAAGAGGATGTTCACTTTGGAGGCTGAAGCAATTATTTCTTTGGTTGTATTTTTTATCATGTGTCAAAAAGGATTCTTTAAATATGAGAGAAGGGAGTTAAAGATGATAAAAATTAACATGATCTATTTCGTTCTTAAAAAGGATCCTGTTTCGGCTGGGAAGGTGGCTCAGTGGTAGAGCGCTTGCCTTGCATGCCTGAGGCCCTGGGTTCAATTCCTCAGCACCACATAAGCAAAAAGAAAAAAGCCGGAAGTGGCGCTGTGGCTCAAGTGGTAGAGCGCTAGCCTTGAGCTGAAGAGCTGAGGGACAGCGCCCAGGCCCAGAGTTCAGGCCCCACAACCAGACTCCCCCCCCCCCCCCCAAAAAAAAAGGATCCTGTTTCTTTCTGCAGAGAGTGCCTGAAAACCCCCAGGCAATGCGCCCCTCCATGCTGGTGGTCTGTCTTGCAAACAAGTTCCCGCCAGGGAAAACAGATTCCAGAATTAAGACAGAAAAATATACCAGGTAACCCTGCAACATCCTGAGATGTCAGAAAACAAGGAAGACGACCACAACAAGGCCACAGCCAAGGGTCCTGGGGCCGTGGTCAGCAGCCTTCCTCGTCAGAGACAAAACTGAAGCTTCTGTGGGAAGGTAACTCCAGCGGTGTGAACACGAGAATGGCTGCGTCTATGAGTTCATGCCAACACTCCGTGTCCAGACCCCCCAGGCGCGTTTGGATGAGGTGAAGGAGGCAGTTCAGTACTGAGAAGCCCGGTTCATACATCACCAATCAGGCAGCTGCCTTTAGGCCTCCTCCCATCCACAGCCCAGGCATACAACACCGTCTTCTAGCTGTGTTCTCATTACAACCAGGCCGGATTCCTCCCAGGATGGCTCTGAGCCCTCCTCCCTTGACTTCCATCCTGCATGTAGATCCCAGGGTGAATCCCAAACACACAGCCGGCTCAGCCAGGTCCACTGCTCCTCAGATAAAACCCCACCCACTACCCATGTCTCTCCCCTGGGGCCCCTGCATCTCACACACACACACACACACACACACACACACACTCCTCGACCAGCAAGCTCCAGGCTGTCACCTTCAGCCCTCATTATCTCTACTTGATTCTGCTTCCTACCGCAGAGGACTGTCCCTCTGGTACTGGTGATTCACTTTGCTCTGTATGCTCCCTGTAATCTGCAAATGCACATTCCTACCACTATGGTCCCAACATCTAACTGACTGGGAGAACAATGCCCAGGAAGGAAAGAAGGAAGACAGGGAAGGAGGGAGGGAGAGGGAGAAAGGGAGGGAAAGAGGAAGTTAGATGCTAAAGACAGAGAGAGAGAGAGAGAGAAGGAAGGAAGGAAGGAAGAAAGAAAGAAAGAGAAGCCAGGAAGGAAGGAAGAGGAGAGAAAAGGGAGAGGGAAGGATGGAAGAAAAGAGTTCAGATATTTAATAATTTAACTATTCCTTTAAATAAAATTTAAAAAATAATCCAAGACAAACTCTGTTGGTCTGGTAAATCCCGATTATACCAAAAATCAACATAATCCTAAACTACAAATCCTCCAGTAAGTAAATTCGCAAATAAATTATATGTAATTAGTTTTAAAGAGCTTTGCCATGTAATCATGGGAACATTCTTAAAGTGTATCCAAGCTCTAAATTCATTATTTCTGGATGATGTTTAACTGAAGAGGCCTTCATAAATCCAGGAGGAAGCCCGCAATCACAGGTACAGCAAATCAGTATTTAGCTCACACGGGGGCTTCTTTCTCACCCAGGCCTGGCTTCTTCATTACTGTTTCAACAATACACATTCCGTATCCTAGTGGCAGCAACGATAAGCAAATGTTATCTTTTTTAATCCTCAGAAACAATTTAGAGTTAAGGCAAACTTAAAGACTTCTTTTCTCTTCTTAAATGAGCTTGGTGGCAACAGCCTGGCTTTGGTGTCTGAATTTACGCAGCGTAGGTGGGGTACTTGTTTCAGTAGACAAAGGCCAATAGTCTGGGTTTCATTTTAATTTCCAAATGCATCCATTTTGGGCAATAAACAGCTCTTAGACTGCTATTTTTTTCCTTGGCACAGACATAAAAGACGTGGTGATCATCTATCGCCATGGTGTGGTGTAATTTCAGAGAAATACAAAAAAGAATCCACTACCTACCTAGTGACAATTCCATACATTAAGAAGAATAGTTATACAAAGTTAAAAGAGGACCAAGAAGCAGAGTGGCCAAACAAATATAGTTGTCAGCATGTTTATTAGTTAGTTGTTTCTTCCTAAGTTGGTGGAGGAAGAAGATAGAAGCCACAAAATGCTGTCTTCTTCCTTTCTCAAATTAGTGTTAAAATGACAAGAAACCCCTGTACACAGAAACATATATGCTAGAATACTCAGAATTCAGATAGATCAATAGTTAAACAAATGAACGTATGTAGATAGGTGTGGATGGATGGATGGATGAAAGGGTAGAGTCACAGGTAGGTAGGTAGTAGGTAGGTAAGTAGGTTGGTTAGTTAGATAATAGATGATGGGCAGATAAATGATAGATAGATAGATAGATAGATAGATAGATAGATAGATAGATAGATAGATAGATAGATAGATAGATAGATAGATAGATGACAGGTAGAGAGATGGCAAATGGACAGGCAGACAGGGCAGGTAAGGCAGGACAGGCGGTAAGGATTTAGCTAAGCCTGCACGGGCAATAAGAGGTTGGGTGTCTGCATCTGAGGAGGCATGAGCAGGTCAGGGGCTGAGAGCAGTGAGGGTGTACCAGTGGCTTTGGGTACGGGCGCATGCCTGGGGTGCTCAGAGAGCCACACTCTGTGGTTCTAGCCTGGGAGCCTCATCCGAAACAAGACTCCAAACAGAGACACCGCTGTCGCCCCCGGCAGTTCACCTGTAATTTTCCACGGTGATATCTGGGAAGCCCTAGGGAGCTGCAGCAAAGAGAGATTTGTCAAATTCTCCCGTCCCTTCACCTAATTGACAAACTGTGTTTTGTTGTGTGTTTTGGTGAAATGTCTGCATTTCTCAGGCACTTGCCCGGAGCTGCTTCTGGTGAGTAAGAGACTGAGATGATCCTTTCTTTTTTTCTTTTCTTTTTTCTTTTTTTTTTGGTTGGCTGTGGGGCCTGAACTCTGGGCCTAGGCGCTGTCCCTCAGCTCTTCAGCTCAAGGTGAGCGCTCTACCACTTGAGCCACCACGCCACTTCTGGTTTTCTGGTGGTTAATTGGAGATAAGAGTCAAGGATACCCACAGGACTATATTGGAAATGACCTTTACAACTTTGGGCAGGGGAGGGGGGAGACGGGCTGGGGGGAAGGATCGTGGGAGGTGGGAGGGACAACAACAGGGGAAGGGGTAGCAATGATCAACAAGCAATGTCCTCATCGCCTTACTCGTGTGATTGTAACCCCTCTGTACAGCATCTTTACAACAAAATTTAAAGAAAATGCTAGTCTCACGGACTTTCCTGCTGGGGCTGACTTTGAACTGCGATCCTCAGATCTCAGTCTCTGGAGTAGCTAGGATGACAGGCCTGAGCCACTAGCGCCTGGCTGAACCAATCCTTCCTAAGAGGAGAAATTGCTTTGCAACTCCTTCCAAGCCTATATTTGTTTCAGATGGCCTGACAGAGAGACTCTCATGTAGACTGTGACAATGAGTTACAAAACCAAATGACATCATGGAAGAACAGGGAAGAATCTATTCTTATAAAGTTAGTCATGGTTTTTACCTGGTAGAAATGCATAAACAGAATATTTTCACCTATAACTCATCAAGTATAATGAAGTTTGAGAAATAGCTGTAGAATTAAATTACTTCAAAACCAATTTCAAAGTTTATCTTTTTGTAATTTAGATCTTTCATCACAAGAACATTAGATTTCCAAGTTACAAAACTCCAAAGGGAAGAGCTAATTCATTTTGGTGTCCCCATCAATCCAACAGTGAATCCATCAGCCATTTTCTCTCTGCAGATCATATGAGTAAGGCAAGAGTAAACCTGCCTCGAAACTTGAACCCAGGAATAAAGTTTATGAAGGCAGAAGGGCAGATGATCACAGAATGCCTGTGTGTAAGAGGTGTGCAGATTCTGACAGGTGAAATCTGAGAGAAGGGCTGCGTGGAAGAGGTGGAATTTGGCATTTCACATGTTTACAAATGAACACAGCATTCCCTCAAGAAAGGAAGCACAGGAAAGACTGACTGCAGCAACAATAGGCAGGCATGGAGCATCTGGGCCTTCCTGCTAAAACAGACAAGCTCGGGATCAAGCTGCAAAAATGAAGGAGGCGGAGCCATCTTGAGAAGTCCGGCTCTCGCTGGGCAAAACAGCTGCCGTGCCCGGTCCTCTGGCCTGCACCTCTCTTTGTGGTCAGACACAAGGCATAAACGTGCTGAGGGGAGCTGGCAGGCTGTGGCAGTTCATTTGTCTGGAGAGCGGGAAGGAGCCCGAGAATAGTCAGCTGATAGAGTCAAGAATCCCCCTGGATCCCCGAGGGCAGCCTTCAAACTTCACGAGGTATTTACAAGAGTTAATGATGCTCTTTTCACCGCTTGTAGGATAATGATCCTCCAGGTTAACGATCCACTTCTCACACCTTCTAGATTAATGATCTGCTTTTCTCCTGTTCTAGAGTAATGACCTTTTTTTTACTTTCTAGATTAATGATATACTTTTGCTACCTTATGTATCAATGATCCAGTGTTCCCCCTCCTAGATTAATTATCCATTTTCCCACCTTCTATGTTAATGATACATTTTCCCATGTTTCTAGATTAATGATTCACTTTTTCCACCTTCTAGATCAATGATCCACTTTTCCAACCTTCTAGGTTAATGATCTACTTTTCACTGTTCTAGATTAATGGTCTACTTTTCCTGTGTTCTGGGATAATGATCTTCTTTTCCCTCCTTCTAGATTAATGACCCACTTTTCCCACCTTCTAGCCTGATAAATATTATTAAGTTTATACATGTATGAAAAGATACAACAATGTATGAAACCTGTTGAAATTGTTTTAAGAAAGGGGTAGGGGAGAGGAGGGCTAGAAGAGAGCAATAGAAAAGTTGGGTCTCATTAAGGTACATTGCCTATAGGGACCTGTCAAAATAAAATCCCCTTGTAGAACATAATAGATGCTAACAAAATAAAACCATGAAGGGGACTCAACCAATAATCTCAGCCAGTTATAAACCACAGTCTTCGGTCTCTCCCTGTCTTTCTGCAGGGTGGAAAACAACTTGCCACAACCAATTGTCTCCTCTATAAATGCAGAGTTTCTCTAGAAGTAGGAACTAATGGACAGGCGATTGCTGTTATTTGCAGAAACCATTTAATTTCTATTTCAAACATGTTATAACCTTTGAGTTCTTAAAGTAGTCTTTTCCTACTCGAATAAACTTTGTAATAGGTCAGGATATATCAATTTTAGAGAAAGTGCATTCTCGATTGCTGTGTAAACTCCTCACCTACACACTCAGCACAGTCAGAAAAGAAGGACGTGTGTCCCATTGTGAGTTCTTTCACCAAACCGTAGAAGCAGGGAGGACTTGTTGGCAAAGGCCAGCTCAATATTACATCACTCACAAGAGTTTCTCTTGTTTGTCCCTGGCCTCCAAATGCACAGCATGTCTCTACTGTCCATGTGCCGAGGAGGACCAGCTTCCCTCTGGCTTCCTGGTCCTGGTAGTGAGCATGAGTCTTCTCTGGACGTAAGCACACAGGTCACCCAGGCCTGAGAGAGTCTGTATTCAGCTGAGCCAGGGAGTGTCCTGTACCTGAGAATGCATATCAATCTGCACAGCAAGCCATTCTCGAAGGGTGAGATTTAAGAAAGGACTATGCAAAGTCAAAACCCAGCTCAATCTTAAAAAATGGTGCAACCACATGGCTTGTTAGCAGGCTGGTATATTTATGACACTTACAAGCCTACAGAATACTCAGAAGACGTTGCCACATAGAACTCAGTGTTGGCTGACAGTTGCCCTAGCAAGCATCTTCACTAGGCAGGGAGCATTTCCCCCCATTTGGTGCAGAATTAGAATATGTTTGGGGACTATGATTTTAATTTCTTCTAGTTCTAATTTTTACTTGGAAAATGGTAGAGCGAAATTCCACAACTCAGATACCACATGCCCTACAATGTATTTTATTCACAGAGTTTTGAAGACAGTTTGGATTAGCACTCCATTTAAATGCCATGTGGGGCCTCTTTTGTGTTTGTTGACCTGTCTCAAGTGAGTGAGGTATGAGGTAGATTAAATCCACGTCTGCTAGGTGTTAGCTTCATCCTCTTCGCTTTACATTCAATTCTGGATTTCAGAATCTGTGCTGTGTTTGTCTTTGTAGTGATAACACAGGATCAGGATTTCAGTGTTGAAACAGTAAACATATTATTCCAGACAACTTGTGGTCTCTGCCGGGCATTCTCAGCATAGCACTCTTGTTATGAGGTGTCCCAAAGGGAGCAGCCCCTTCCCTCTCCAACCTTCAACACTCCATAGGGCTTCTCAAGTATGGACAAGGGACAGGAACGGGTAGCTCCTCCTCTCAAGCCATGGAATATATTTGGTAAGTGTAACGCAGCCCAGCTGCAAGCTAGAATGAAACTTAAATTCCCATGGATCCTAGTAACTCTGAGACGGTAGACCAAGATACCAATGACTATGTTGGCAGAAAAACCTGTACCCAGCAGCTCTTGCAAAGGGAAAGCAAGGGCCGTGAGCCGAAGCTTCCATCTGGCAGAGGAATGCTTCATTACATCAGCGGAGTTCATGGGACTGCACTGCATATTGTTTCAATTATCATTAATTGCCAGTCCTAATTGGCAATTTGCCCCTAGAAGGTACCAACATGAAATTTAGAAAGATAGCATCAACTGTAAGGAAAACTGTACTACTTGTTGCAACCCCAAGTTAGTTATGGGGTGCTGAGGAATTGAACCCAGGGCCTCATGCATGCAAGGCAAGTACTCTACCACTGAGCCAGCTTCCCAGCCCCCAAGTGTGTTTTTTGTCTTTTATCATCCAGTGTGTACCTGTAGATCAGTGAACACTGTCTAGTCATAACAAATGAGGGAAACTATACAACCTATGTTTTCTAGGGTTTGGTTTAATTTACTTAATATAGTTTCCCCAAGTCTTTCCATTTCCTTATGAATGGTATAATATCTTTCTTTCTGATAGAAGCATAGAATTCCATTGTGTATATATAATACATTTTCTTGATCCATTCATCCACTGAGCAGTATCTGGATTGAGTCCGGATCTTGGTTATGGTGAACAATTCTGCAATTAACATGGTTGTGCTGGTTGTGGTTGCTTCAGTATTATCTTGTTTGTGATCTATTGAATAAATGCCTAGGAGTGGGATTTCTGGGTCACAGGGAAGTTCTATGTTTAGTCCTTTGAGGAATCTCCACACTGCTTTCCAGAGCAGTTGAACACATTTACATTCCCACCACCAGTGTAATTGTGTTCCCTTTTAGCCTCATCCCCACCAGCATCTATTATTGTTAATGTTCTTGATAATGACCTTTTAACTGGGGTGAGATAGAATCTCAATGATGTTTTGACTTGCATTTTTTAATAGACAGAGATGTTGAACATTTTTTCATGTGTCTATTGGCCATTCTTCTTCTGAGGATGCTCACTTTAAGTCTTTAGCTCATTTATTAATTGGGTTGTTGTTTCTTTGAGGGTTTATTTTGGGGGTTTAATTTTGGGGGTTCTAAGATACGAAGGACCTCTACTATAAAAACTTTAAAAATCCGAGAAAAGGAATGGAAGCAGATTTAAGGACATGGAAAACTCTGCCATGCCGCTGGATTGCATCATGAAAATGGCAATACTGCCCTAAGCAAATTCATGCAATACCCATCAAATTCCAACATCCTTCAATGATAGAGGAAGCAATCCAGAAACCCATATGGAATAATAAATGATCAGAAATACCAAAAACACTCCGTAGCAGGAAGAACAGTGTTGGAGGAATATCAACACCAAACTTCAAACTGTATTACAAAGCCACAGTAATAAAAACAGCTTGGTACTGGCACAAGAATGGGTTCAAGGTCTAATGGAACAGTATAGAAGACACAGGAATAAGGCCTCAGACCTATAACCACCTAATATTCGATAAGGGAGGAAAAAACACAGGATAGAAGGAAGACAGCCTTTTCAACATATGGTGCTGGCGGAATTGGCTATACATATGCAGAAAACTGAAACTAGATCCTTATATATCACCCTGCTCCAGAATCAATTCCAGATGGATCACAGACCTCAATGTAAGGTGAGATACCATGAAAATATTACAGGAGAGGGTAGTGGAAACTCTAGGGATACTAGACAGAGGTTAAAACTTCCTAAGTGAAGATCCAATAGCACAACAAAGAAAAACTGGATAAGTGGGATTGTATGAAACTGCAGAGTTTCTTCATGACAAAGGACATAGCTATCAAGATAAACAGAAATCCCACAGAATGGGAGAAGATTTTTACTAGCTATGTATCAGACAAGGGCCTCATCTACAAACCCCTTTTCAGTGAGAATTGGAAGCCTTAAAGCTCAATCTTACCTGAGACTAAAATACTGGACAAATTTGGAAAGGCAACCTGAAATTTTAGAGGCAAAAAAGGTATAAGGTAATTTTCTCTGTCCTTGCAAAAGGGATGTGTTCTTCTACTTCAGTACTGGCCATAAGACGTTGAAGACACTGCCAGTATGGTCACACTGCACAGCTAATCCACCATACTCAGAACTTCCCCGGGAACTTGTGATACAGCTGAGGAGCATCCTACAAGTAATGCTCATGCTTTGTGAAAACAGCCCAGCCATGCCCAGCCACATGCTGTCTTTTACCATGATGTCCACACAAGAGTCAAGAGGCGCTCAGCCTCCAGACCATCAGTGACTTCATTTTCTTAAAGTTTGCTTTCACATAAATATCACCCACAACTGCAACAACTGCCAGGCCCAGATAGCACATAAAATGTCATATTAATAAAAAAAGCAACCAACACGCAGGCAGGATTTTACCTAAGTACACTTTGAATTCCAGAGCACATCTTGTTCCCAGTGTTTTCTTTGAAAAATGCCATTATATGTCCACAGCAGTTTTGACATAAAGTATTTCAAATTAAATATTAGCACTGAGGATATTAGATATTGTTTCATGCAAAGCCTTTAAATCACAAATCAAATAGTAACAAAACAGTCACAACTTAGCAGTCTTCCCTCTTAGCTTTAAACTGAATGAATTATGATACAAGATTCCACATAAAGTAAGCTTGCTTCTTCTTGCTTAACTTCCCTAATGTTTGTGCTGAATACCTCATATTTCCTTCCTCCACCCCTGCCCAAATCCTAACCATTTAATCTCTGGATTCTCTAGTAGCAGCTTCATTTCATCATGGTAGACTTTGGAGAGGGCTAGGTCAATAAACCCTAACAGTATCAGTTGTATTGCATTTTATTGCTTAATTATCTTTAGTCATACAAACAGATTTCACATCAACATGTCCATCTGTGAGTACAAAGCCTCTTTTTTTTTTGCCAATCCTGGGGCTTGAACTCTGGGCCTGGACACTGTTCCTGAGCTTCTTTTGCTCAAGGCTAACACTCTACCACTTAGGCCACAGTGCCACTTCTGGCTATTTCTGTGTATGTGGTGCTGAGGAATCGAACCCAGGGCCTCATGCATGCGAGGCAAGTGCTCTACCACTGAGCCACCTTCCCAGCCCAAAGCCTCTTGACCAGTGTCACTCATTCCATCTTTCTCACTCATACCCCATCTCTCCCAACCCCACCCATCCCCTCAAGTTACCTGGCTTCATTTCCACAGGTGCACATTGGAAATTCCCCTTTCCGTTCATCTGCCCTCCTCCCTTTAGCCCCACCCTCCCAGGTAAGGTATCTTTCATCTTCCTGGTATTCCTTTGTTAAGCTGTCAGTTAATTGTTCAAAGGAGTTACACCACAGGAATCCACCCTGAGTATACGGTACTTGAGTCCCTGTAAAGATTTACCCATGCTTATGGTCCTGAACCTGTCCTCATATATGTTTATGTTTTGGACCCAACTTTTTCATATGAGAGAAAGCATGTACCTGATGTCTGTCTGAGTCTGACTGACTTCATTCCATGTAATTACTTCCAAGTCCATCCATTGCCTGCAAATCGCAGTGTTTTTTTCTGGATGGGTGAGTAAATTTCATATGTTCGTGTATATGTTTCTGTGTGTGCATTGCATTTTCTTGATCCACTTATTTCTTTGAAGGGCATCTGGTCTGTTTCTGTAACTTATCTCTGGTGAATAGTGTGATAATAAGCATGGGTATGCACAGTTCTTTACTGCATCCTGATTTACAATCTTTTGGATAAATGCCGAGAGTGGTATCACTGGATTATAGAGTAATTCCATGTTCAGTTTTTTGAGGAATCTCCATACTGCCTTCCGTAGTGGTTGCTCTTATTTACATGCCCATCACCAGTGTATCAGAATTCATTTTCACCCTGCTTCCTCACCAGCTTTTATTGTTGCTCATATTCTTGATAACAGCCATTTTTATATTCCTTAGACTTTTGTTAGTAGCATATGCTATACCAAGTTGAACTTTGGCAGTAAACGCTTTCTATGTTCTCTGAAGAACTTAAGAAAAACTGGTTTAATAAAAGACCTTCAGAAATATGTGCTGAATAACTTATAGGAATTAAAGTGGATAAATATATTTTGTTTCTTTCATTGGAAATGTGTAGACATTCACACAATATACACAGTAATAAGATTTTTAAGCAAAATAAAATTATAGAGTGAAAAACACTCAAAATTCCAACAAATAAAAACTCAGGACTGGATAGTTCTACTGCTGAATTTTACTAAACTTTTAAAGAAGAACTAATACCAATTCTTCTAAAACTTTCCAGAAAATTGGAAGGAATAGAACCATTTCAAACCCATCCAAACACTGCCAGCATTACCCCAATACCAAAACAAGACAGAGACACAGCAACTATAAGTAAAACTATAGAACAATATACCGGATGAACATAGACACAGAAACTCCTAAAAAATTGCAAAACAGCATGTCAAAAATAGTTTACACCATGATCATGTGACATTTATCCCAATGATGCAAGGATGGTTCAAGGACAGAAATTAATAATATATCAATGAATAGAATCAAAGACTAAAATTATGTGACCATTGGAGAGCCATGGGAAACATTTAATAAAATCCAATTACCATCCATATAAAAATTAGAAAATCAGATACAGAAGAAACATACTTCAACACAATAGAGGCCACATATGACAAAGCTACAGCCAACAGTATAGTGAACGAGGAAATATTGACTCTGTTTGCTTATCATGAGGATTGGAAACCATCCCCATCCACCATCCCCATGCTTAAGCAGGGGGGTCTTGTCATAGTGATAGGCAAGAGAAGGAAGTAAGGTCATCAAATAGGAAAGCAGGACGTCAGATTATCCTGTTTGCAGATGACATGATGTTGTACATTGAACAACCAGAAGATCCCACCAAAAAGACTAGTAGAGCTGTTAAAGAAATTCTGACAAATTGTAGGATACAAAGCCAGCTTGTAAAAATCACTTATATGCTAGAATTTGTATGCCAGCAATGAACTTGTAGAAAAAGAAATCAAGAAACCAAGCCTATTCACAGTAGACACACACACACACACGCACGCACGCACGCACGCACGCACGCACGCACGCACGCACGCACGCACGCACGCACGCACGCACGCACGCACGCACGCACGCACGCACGCACGCACGCAAGAATAAGTTTAATGGAATGGAGAATGGTTAGATCCAGGTGGGTGTGATTTACAGCAATGATGTCAGCCATACACCATGGTTATGTGGAGTCTGTCCCAGGGATATGAGTAGATTTCTGCCTCTGACCCTCACAGAGGGCTTCTCACTCTGTCCACCATCAGGCCCATTTCCTCTCCTCTCTAGCCAATGGACGCTTCCTTCTTCCCACAGATGTTCATTTTCACAGCTCTGCTCCTCAGACACACCTCCATGACAAAACTTACTGTGCTGATGCCTCCTATCTGGGAGGGAAACACACACATCTACAGCATGCATGGAGATTTCTGGATTCTCCAACACACAGGCAATACTACAGCAAGGCTGTTTCCATCTTAGAAAAGTCACCGGAATTTGAGGACCACTAGGGCAGGAGGGAAATAGATATGTAGGTGGGAAGGATGATTCTCACTTCTCTTCATTATTGGGACTTAAACTCAGGGTCTCACGTTCTGGCTTAACTTGGTGCACAAGGCTGCTTCTCTACCATTTGAGCGGTACTTCTTCTGGCTTTTTGCTCACTAATTGGAAATAAGAGCTTCTTGGATGTGTCTGCCCAGGATGACTTTGAAATTTGATCCTCAGATTTAAACTTTCTGAAAGTGAGGCACCATGGACAATTCCAACTTCTGTGGAAAGAAGCCAGATCAAGGAGGATAATCGTATTTGGGTAATATGAATGTATGTTGTAAGTCACCCCATATTGGAAAAGAAGATTCCTCTAAGTTAGCAGTAATAAAAGGATTCATTTGGAAATAATATGATTCATAATCTAATTTATCTTATATTTAAGAAATTGTACATTTTATTAACAGTACATTTCCCAAACCTATTTTTTCTTTTTATTTTAAGATTAATCTGACCCAAACCACCATAAGTCTTTATATTTTTTTGGTCTTTTAACATTGAGTGCAGCATTTAATCCCTCATGTTGTAGAAGACTATAACAACCACATATGAGAAAGTCACATATTGTTATAATTCAACAAAATGAGTAAAAAGCGTTTTTATTAAATCAATTTATAGTCTTCTTAAAGCTTTATTCATCAATAAATTATTTTCTGTCTTCATGTCCTCTTTTAAAGTAGGAGGAAATGCAGTTAATTTTAGTTTTAAAAGCATTATACACTTAAGAAAAAGTTTTGAAAAATAACCAAAGTTCATCTTAAAAAGAAATTAAAAATAAAAGGTAGAGTGCTTTGGTGTTTGTCACAAATAAGACAATAAGAATTACATTTGGCGGGAGAGTTGGGCATCCTGAAGGACAATTGCATTTGGAATGAGAAGGTTTGTGCTGCTAGCTTCTCTTCACTCTGGTCATGGTGGACAGGCTCCACAAACCACCATTCACAGAATATATTATTGCTTACCTACTGTTTGCCATCCGTGGCATGAAGAATGGGGGCACAGCAGCAAAAATAAAGCGCTCCCAACCTTGTGTGCTCTTATTACTTCTATGTTTTCAATAAGGCACTCTCTCCCTTGGTGAATTCTTGTCTCATTGTTTTAAACTCTATTGACAAATTACCTACTTTCACCTTTTTTTTTTATCTCCAGATGTGTAGCTCTTTCCAGTAAACCAGGTTTATGGATCCAATCTCTTAATATTTAATAGCACCTAAAACTAACCAGACTCGCTATTGTCCAACCTGCGTTGGTCCCTTTTTCCTATTGTGGGAAATAGCAACTGAGGGGCATCCTGGACTCCTGTCCGGGCACTAGAGCGTCTGAGGAGATGATTCCTAAGTCTCCTGTGTGTCAGTAGCCTTCTCCCATGCCTGTCTGCCCCAGTGATTGTGCTGGGTTCCTGTCTTTAATGCTCTTCACTGAAATCCCAACAGGGCTGCCTTGGGCCATCCCTGCCTGGTAATTCCAAGAACAAGTGTACCATTCACAGAACATTCTGGCACCTTTACAATGGCCCCAGTAGCCCCACACCTCCTCACCCTGCAACCCCTCTGGGACATCCCCCAACTCTCCAATTTTTTGAGCTCTAAGTATATTTTAGATATGAGACCCTTGTCCATTGTATGGCTAGTGAAGATCTTCTCCCAATCCCTGGGCTTTCTATTGATCTTGCTGGCTATGTCCTTTGACATGCAGAAGCTCTGCAGTTTAATGCAATCCCATTTATCCAACCTTTCTTTCATTTGTTGTGCTTCTGGGTCTTTATTATGAAAGTTTCAACCTATATGAAGGAGCCCTAGTGTTTCCCCTATTCCTTCCTGTGATATTTTCAAGGTATCTGCTTTTACCCTGAGGTCTCTGATCCATTTAGAATTGATTCTGGTGAAGGGTGCTATATAAAGATCTAACTTTAGTTTTCTACCTGTGAATAGTCAATTCTGTCATCACCATTTGTCAAAGAGGCTTTCTTCCATATTTTTTGGCTCCCTTATCAAAGATTAGATGGCCATAATTCTGTGGGTCCATTTCTAGTCTTCTGTTCTATTCTCAGGCCTGTTCTTGTGCCAGTACCAAGCTGTTTTTATTACAATAGCTCTGTAATAGAGTACCTTACCCTAGTTAGAATGGCCATTATCAAGAAATCTAATAATAACAGATGCTGGCGGGTATGTGGCCAAAAGGGAATGTTACTACACTGTTGGTAGGAATGTAAACTTGTTCAGCCAGTCTGGAAAGCAGTGTGGACGTTTCTTAAAAGACTACACATAGAGCTCTCCTATGACCCAGCAGTCCCACTCTTGGGCATTTATGCAAATGACCACAAACAAGGCCATACTAAAGCTACCGTCACAACCATGTTAATTGCAGTATTATTTACCATAGCAAAGATATGGAACCAACCTAGATGCCCCTCAGTAGATGACTGAATCAAGAAGATGTAGTATATATATACAGTAGAATTCTATGCTTCCATAAGAAAGAATGATACTGCCCCATTTGTAAGGAGATGGAAAGACATGGAAAAATTGTATTAAGTAAGCTAGGCCCAAAGTAAAGTAGGTTGCATGGCTTCCCTCATTTGTAACAACTAGAATAGGTCTTTTACAATCCTAACAGTTATCTCAAGAACTCAATTGCTAAATGCAAAGGACCATATACAACAAAGCACATCAAAATGAATTCCAAGAATTGGAAACAAGATGTTCTTATTATGTCCTGTATGCAGTTATTTCTCTGTACCCTTTGTCTTGTATATAAGTTTATCTGATCCATGGAAGGGAAAGAGAATCACAGAAACAGCAGGACAAAGGATGAACTAATGCAACAATGACACTCAATAGACACTATGCTGGAAATGAACTATATAACTTGGGGGGAGCAGAGTAGGGAGAGGTAAGTGGGAGAAAATGAAGGAGGGGGTAACAGTGTTTTAAAAATATGTATTCATCTGTTCACCTTCACAATAAAGATATTGCATTAAAGTAGGTTCAGTATTGGTGGCTTGAGGAAAACATTAGGACCAGAGTCTGTTAGCAGTCAAACTCTGGGCTTTCTAGAGGAGTCGTGGATTATGGTTATGATAACTTAGTGTTCACAGACATAGATAATGTATACCATCGGTGACAAGAAGGAACTTTGAAGGCTGCCTTGCCTTGTAACCATGAGGAATTATACAAAGCCAGAAGACAGAAAGGTCCCAATTTTAGGAGAATTACTAGGCCAATTTTGCATACTATTCAACCCTCTGGAGTACCACCTAGATTGTTAGATGGGGCAGAATCGGGGTCAGTTTCTTCTCAGGAGCAGATAGCACCATAGTTTTCTGTACCTACGCCCAGCCTAGTGATGCATTTTAAAGCTAGAATGTGATTACCAGCAGCACCCAAGTTGATTAAAAGAACAAGAAAGTGAGTTATGAACTGCTCCTAGACTTAATTTAAGAACAACTCCCTATAGGATTGAGTTAAAGGCATTTGAGTCCATACATCATTTTGAATGTAACGTGCTGTGAGTTTACAATTCTCTGTGCAATTGCTAAAAATATAACTTCTGAGTAAAGACTATTACCTACCTGGTAGATTTCGGGGCACTCTACTGACAAGTGTGGAACCTTGGCAACAGAAAATACCAGAAGCAAAATCTCCCTCTCCACTGACCCGGATCACATGCACTCCCCCATTACTCCTGCCTATCTCCACCATTCCTCCCACCTCTTTTTTTTTTTTATTATTGTGAGAATACCATACAGAGGAGTTACAATTACATGGGCAAGATAACGAGTACATTTCTTATCAAGCATTGTTGCCTCCTCTTTGTTTCCCCTTCCCATCCTTTCCCATTCTCCCCCCTTCTCCCACCCAATCTTCCCCCCCACCAAAGTTGAAAAGTTCATTTTTCGACATAGCGACTTGTACATCTCATTGTTGCAATGGGTCCACCTGTATCCTTGTTTTAACGATTTGTTTTTTTCCTTCCCCTCCACAAATTATACCAACATCAAATACAATGAAAGCATGGGTTGTACCCTGGGGGAGGGACATACAAAGCAATGTAGAAATCATCTTATAAATATGTTAGAAACAATTGCATGAAAGGAAAAAAACAAAAAAATTTGAATACTTATCTTGGGGTTCATTCCCCTAACATCAACTTATCTGACCTTTTCTGCTTGACTCAGACAGATACTAGTTATTGCAAATAAGGGAAACCATGGGACCTATGTTTCTTTGGGCCTGGCTTACTTCACTTAATATAATTTTTTCCAAGTCTTTCCATTTCCTGACAAATGGGGCAATGTCATTCTTTCTGATGGAGGCATAGAAATCCATTGTGTATATATACCACATTTTCTTGATCCATTCATCTACTAAGGGGCATCTGGGTTGGTTCCATATCTTAGCTATGGTAAATAATGCTGCAATAAACATAGTCGTGCTGGTAGCTTTAGTGTGGTCTTGTTTGTGATCATTTGCGTAAATTCCCCAAAGTGGAATTGCTGGGTCATAGGGGAGCTCTATGTGGAGTCTTTTGAGGAACCTCCTTACTGCTTTTCAAAGTGGTTGAACAAGTTTACACTCCCACCAACAATACAGTAAAGTTCCCTTCTGTCCACATCCCCTCCAGCATCTGTTGTTATTAGAGTTCTTAATTATAGCCATTCTAACTGGGGCGAGGTGGTATCTCAATGTTGTTTTGATTTGCATTTCTTTTATGGCTAGAGAGGTTGAGCATTTCTTCATGTGTCTATTGGCCATCCTTCTTTCCTCTTCAGAGAAGTTTCTCTTTAAGTCTTCAGCCCACTCATTTATTGGGCAGTTGTTTCTTTGAAGATTTGTTTTTGGAGGATTTAATTTTTTAAGTTCCAGGTATATTTTAGATATGAGACCCTTGTCTGTTGTATGGCTAGTGAAGATCTTCTCCCAGTCCGTGGGCTTTCTATTGATCTTGCGAGCTATGTCCTTTGCCATGCAGAAGCTCTGCAACTTCATGCAATCCCATTTGTCCAACCCTTCCTTGATTTGTTGTGTTTCTGGGTCTCTATTAAGAAAATTTCGGCCTGTGCCAAGGAGACCTAGGGTTTCTCCTATTCCATCCTGTAATGTTTTCGGGGTGTCTGCTTTGACTCCGAGGTCTTTGATCCATTTGGAGTGGATTCTGTGCAGGGTGATATATAAGGATCTAGCTTTAGTTTTCTACAAGTAGTTGACCAATTTTTCCAGCACCATTTACTGAAGAAGCTGTCTTTCTTCCATTCTATTTTTTTAGCTCCCTTATTGAAGATTAGTTGGCTATAGGTCTTTAGGTTCATTTCTGGGTTTTCAATTCTATTCCATTGGTCCTGGGGTCTGTTCTTGTGCCAGTACCAAGCTGTTTTGATTACTATGGCTTTGTAGTAGAGTTTGAAATTTGGTATTGATATTCCTCCAGCACTGTTCTTTCTGTTAAGGATCGTTTTTGCCATTTGGGGTCTTTTATTGTTCCATATGAATTTTTCCTTTTTTAGGTTTTTAAAGTTTTCATCATAGAGGTCATTCACTTCTTTGGTTAATTCCTAGGTATTTTATTTTTTGTGGGGCTATTACGAATGGAGTTGTTTTCCTGATTTCAGCCACATTTTTCTCTTGGTTGGCATACAGAAAAGCCATTGATTTTTGACTTTATACCCTGCTACTTTGTCAAAGTTTTGAATCACCTTGAGTAGTTTGGGAGCCGAGTCCATGGGATTCTTTAAATACAAGATCATGTCATCTGCAAAGAGGGAGAGTTTTACTTCTTCTTTCCCTATTTGGATCCCCTTTATGTTTGCATCTTGTCTTATTGCTGTAGCTAGGCATTCTAATACTAGATTGAAGAGCAGTGGAGAGAGTGGACATCCTTGTCTCGTTCCTGAGTTAAGAGGAAATGGCTTTAGTTTTTTTCACCATTGAGTACAATACTGGCTGTAGGTTTGTCATATACGGCCTTTATTGTATTGAGGAAGGTTCCATGGATTCTTAATTTTTCCAGAACCTTCATCATAAAGGCTCCCCCTCCTTGCAAGTTGTGAAATGGATTTTATTATGGTGTTTGCAGACGCACATTCAGTGCGTCTCATCACATCCATCCCTCTCTTGCGCCCTCTTTTCTTACTTCTCACCTCTTGCTGCTCCCATATGAAGTCAGCATATGATAGAGATACCTGCACACCCATGTGTATCAAGCTCCTATTCACAAAAGCCGCATTATGGAATCAGCCTAGGTTCTCCTCATCAGATGGGTAAAGAGAATGTAGTATGCATACACTATGAAATATTATTCATCCAAAAGCCTGTTATTTGCATGAAAGGGGAGGGAACTCAAGATCACTATGTTATATCATGTTAACCAACATACTCTAGACTTGTAAAGACCAACACCAACTGCATCTAAAAGAACAGAATGGACATAAACATGAACAAAGTATACAAATTCTTTTTTGTTTATTTATTTTTTTTTGGGTCCGGTTGTGGGGCCTGAACTCTGGGCCTGGGCGCTGTCCCTCAGCTCTTCAGCTCAAGGCTAGCGCTCTACCACTTGAGTCACAGTGCCACTTCTGGCTTTTTTCTTTTTGCTTATGTGGTGCTGAGGAATCGAACCCAGGGCCTCAGGCATGCAAGGCAAGCACTCTACCACTGAGCCACCTTCCCAGCCCCTGTTTATGTATTTTTTTATTGTGAAAATACTGTACAGAGGGGGTTACAATTACATGGGCAAGATAATGAGTACATTTCTTATCAAGCATTGTTGCCTCCTCTTTGTTTCCCCTTCCCATCCCTTCCCACCCTCCCTCCACCCCCCCAACCCCCATCCCCCCACCCTCCCACCAAAGTTGTAAAGTTCGTTTTCGACATAACGACTTGTACATATCATTGTTGTAATAGGTCCACCTGTATCCCTATTTAAACGATTTGTTTTTTCCCTTCCCCTAAAGTATACAAATTCTAATCAAGAAAATAGCGGCCATATGAAACCAGTAGTGGAAAAAAAAAAGTCTTCTAAATGTCTTGATTTCCCTATTCCTGGTAGAAAAAGAAGTTGGCAAGTATAGACCAATTGCCCAGGATTGAGGATTCCTTTGTTACACTGGTCATCAAGCACTATATCCTAAGAACTACTGAAAAGGGGCCTGGTGACAGAAAGACAGCAGCTAGAGGCAGACTGGGGTTGGCCTGTCTCAAGATGAGCAGAGAACCCTAACATAAGGAGATGTTAACGGCCAGAGATTGGCGAAGGACACAGGAGTCACTGAAGGTCACCAGTGACCAATGCGGAATTATTTCAGCAAACTATACTAGAAGCATCGGGTTATATCCAATATGTAACATAAATATCCACAAGTCCATGAGTATATTCATAGGTCATGGAATTAGGAAATGGGTCCAAGAAGCAGGTGTCCCAGGGAGACAGCCACCCTGGAAGTGTGTATAAATGTTCTACCAGGGGGACTGAGCGCAGCACACACCCCTGCAGAAGTGTTCTCTCATTATGCGGGGTGGGGGCAGGGAGCCACTACACCCCTTAGTTTCAGT
Source organism: Dipodomys spectabilis (assembly GCF_019054845.1). NCBI lineage: Eukaryota > Metazoa > Chordata > Mammalia > Rodentia > Heteromyidae > Dipodomys > Dipodomys spectabilis. The sequence goes on from NW_024870711.1 coordinate 10,777,228, forward strand.
CCTCAGATGCAGGGAGCTCTGCTGCGGATCCATGCCCACTGGCTGCCTCTAGGCCATACTGGCTTAGATAACAGAATGGTGGACTTGCGGCTGTCCTGGGATGACTCTGGGAGCTTGAAAGTCACCTGAAGCTCCAGGGTTGCAGGAGATTATTATCACATCCTTAGAGCAGCACAGCAGACTCACTTTCGAATTTCTTCAGCAGGCCAAAGAAAACAAAGCCCATAATCGATTTTCACCAAATGGGGATTCTTCCTCCTTGGAAGAGGACACATTAAAAAAAAAAAAAGGCAATGAAGATGAACAAATATCTGGAGAATTAAGTGAAATCTCTTTAATGGTTGATTGGTTGATCACAGTACCGGAGTTCCAAACAAAGCATGCATTTGGCACTTTACCACTTGAGCCAAGACCCCAGTCCTTTGTGCTGTTAGTTATCTTTTGGACAGGGTTATGGGTTTTTTTTTCCAGGCTGGCCTTACACGGTTCCTCCTACCTACACCCCACATAACTGTGTGCAGAGCCTACACACCACAGTGGGGCCTCTCGAATCCTCTCCCAGGGGGTGTGGCTTCAAACTGCAATCCTCCAGATCTCTGCCTCTCAAGCAGCTTGTGTTACAGGTGTGAGGCACCACAGCAGTTGAGAAGTGTCCTTTGTTCTCTCCTACCCTGTGGGCATGAGCCAAGGTTCCTAGGGCCCATGAGCTGAGCATATGAACACCTCCCATATGAACTCCAGCCCAACTCCCTCCTGCGCTTCATACCCAATTACACTGGAAATCTGGGAGTGGGAACTAGAAGCTGCACCGTGTGCCTCGGTTTGTACCTAGAACACACACTCAGCAATCACTGCCTGAAAAAAAAGATCTAAGACAGAATTGGACGTACTGTTCACCATTGCGGCTGTATCCTAGCCGCCCTGGGGTCGGCCCTTGACCTGGGGTCGGCCCCTGACCTGGGGTCTGCCCGGACCTGGGGTCTGCCCTGACCTGGGGTCCGGGTGGCAGCGCCGCTCCCGTCACCAGTATTTCTTCCACCTGTGCAGCAGGGGCCCCTTAGGCCACGACTCACAGAGGCGCGCCCCGGGGGTGCGGCGCGGTGGGGGGCTGCGGACTCGCCCTGCAGAGCGGGGTGGACGCGCCCCGCTTCCCTTCTCCCAGCGGGACCGAGCCCCTGGCTCCCGCGCCCGGCCCCGGTCGGGGTGCTCCTCGGGACTGAGCCCAGGGCGCCCGGTACCGCCCCGCCCCCGCCTGGCTTCGCCTCCGCCGCGGCTGCCGGCCGAGCCCCGCCCGCCCCCTCCCCGCGGCCGAGCCGGAGCCGCAGGCGTCCGCAGCGGGCTCCGCTTCCCGGAGTTGCTTCTTAATTAGCCCGGGCCGGGCGGGGCGGGGCGGGGCGGGGGCGCGGGAGCCGCGCGGACTGCGGCGCGGCTCGTGCGCCGGCGCCTCGGGTGCGGAGACCCGCGCGGGAGCGCAGAGCCAGCCCGCGCCGCTCCGGAGCCGCGCCGCCCGCGAGCCGGGGTGGGCGCGTGCGCCCCGCGACCGCCGGCCCCGCCGCCCGCGCAGCGCCCCGCCGCGCTCCTCCGCCCCGCGCGCCTCCCGGCCGCTCCCCTCCGGTCGCCTCCGGACAGCCCTGGACGGCTCCCCGGGAAGGCAGCACCGCGAGCCCCCGGCGCCGGCCCGCGCTCGCTCGGGCTCCGGGGACGGACGCAGGGCTGCGGGTCTGACCGAACCCCGCTGGGGAACCGGGAGAACCGCCCGCCGGGGAATCCGCGGCGCCGGGACGCCCCCCGCGCCCGAGCCGGGGCGCCGCCGCCTCCCTCCGCGCGCCCAGCAAGTTTGGAAGGCGGAGAACCGCGAGCCCCCAACTTCCTCTGGACATGAATCAAACGGCCGGAGCCTCCAACCACGTCCGGTGTCCCCCCGGGAAAGGCCACAAGGTAAGGCGCCCGCGGCCGCGCGGGGGGGGGGGGCTGCGCTCCCGCTGCGGGGCGTCCGCAGCCTGTGGGCTCGGAGCTGCGGCCTGTCCGTCCGTCCGTCCGTCCATCCGTCCATCCGTCCGCCCTGGCCGACTTCAGCCCGCAGGGTTCACGGAAGGAAGGTGTGAGTGTGAGTGAGTGTGTGTGTTTAAGGCACTCCAAGCCAGGGCGCGCCCTGCCGGCGCCCCTGCCCGAGCCCGGCCCCGCAGGTGGAGGGGGCGTCCCGGCCGCGCGCGTGGGCCGGAGTGCGTGGAGATTCCCGGAGACGCGTGAGGCCAGGTGGGGCCGAGCCTCTCCCCAGCCGGGCGGGCGCGCGGGCCGTGCCGCGCACACAGCGCACGCACACCTGGCTCTGGGTGGGCGCACGCGCGCGTGCTGGCCCCGCACCACCGTCCCCCGGGGTGCGCGCACACCTGTCCGCTTGGTGGTGGTTGGCTGTGAGAGCATTCTTGACCCCAGGGTTGCCCAGGAGAGCGGCGGCCGTGCCCCGTGCGCTCTGAAAGTTCTTAGGGTGCTTTCCTGACTCGTTTTTGATTCTCCATCTGGAAGCGGCTGCCTTCTTTGGAGCAGGGCATATGAGAGGCGTTGGGCATCTAAGCGCCGCTCTTTCATCTCGCGTTTGCCACGCCTCGGTCTCTCCGTTCCGTGTGTGAGTGTGTGTGCACGTGCGCACGCACTAGCACGGTCGAAGACCACTCCTGGGAACCGCCTGGCCGGCAGGGACACGGGCCTGTGTGGAGTTGTTTGTGATGGGATGCGTTGGATGGGTGAGAGACACCACGGTTTCTTAAGAGTTACGTAAGAGGAAGACTTTTCTTTCAAAGGAATGATGCCCAGAACTCACTGCTCGGGTGAGGTCTGGATGGAAGATCAGATTCGGGAAGCCGCACCTGGGAGCTGGTCTCCTTCCCTGGGATTTGACTAGCTGTATGTGTCACATGGACTTCATTTTATATCTGCGGGAGATGCCCCCCCTTTTTTTTTTTAACATGAAGCGCTTGATTATAAGATTTTAAATGAAGAATAATACAGTTTCACACAGCAGTGATTTCGTGGGGGAGGCCCCTGGGGCTCAGGAGATCATTCAGTAATTCCTTTTAAAAATGCCATTGGCTCTGGTGTTAAAGTGACTTCTTGGCAGAACTCGACTGCAGGATATTGAGACCGATAAAACTTTCTGGAAAGGGTTGGAAGGCACACCAACAGGATAGAAAGTGCTAGAGAGCCAACAAATTGGTGAACTCCTGTGAGTGCCTACCCAGGACAGGGCTAATTGAATCCTGTTGATTCAATAAACAGCCCCCATCAATTATCCATTAACTAATGTGACCTTTATCAGGTTCCAAGGACCCAACCAAGAATCGAGCACTGCCCGCTTTCTAACATGCAGCCATGGCCTTATCAGTCTACCTCTCGTGATTTAAAATCTGCAGGGACTTTTGGGCAATCTGCCCAAAGTGAGAGTGTGGGTCTGGTGTTAGCTAGAGGGAAAAAAAAAAAGGCTGATTTCTTTTCGTTTATTTTCAGAGAAGAATCTGCGCAGGTTGGAGTTTGACACTGTTGGTGGTTTGCCTTGAGAGCGGCTGGGAGGAAGTGGCAACGTGGGGTTAAATGAGTGGGCAGGGAGTTGTGCAGGACTGAAGGACGGTGGGCAGCAGAGGACGCCATCTGTGTTTCCATGCTGAACGGAATCCTGGGAGATTTCCTGGGAGGAAAAGCCCCCACCTCTCAGCCGAGTCCCCCTCTCAACTCACCTGGTCTGTGTCATGCACCCCTGGACCGCTGGGCAGCAGCTTAAGCTTGCCACGTTACTACAACTTGTTCTGTGCAGACATTTCTGGACCCCTTTTTGCCTTTCTCTTTTTGGTGGCTACTCAGTGGTTAGGTTTAGACAAGTATACATGGATTATTGACTGTGAGTCCCTTCTTAGATCTTGCACCCCTAGAACAGGGAAACCAGAGTTCCTTGCTCTGGAATTTGAAGCAATCAATGATCTGGTCAAGATCAGCAAGGATAATTGACCATAGCATTACTGTGCCGCCCACGGAAGCCACTGCTCTGAAGAAGAGACTTTCAGTGGTCCTGGACAATCTCAGTCTGTCCCTGCGGGGTTAGGCGGTCATACCAAGTCAGGCTGATTTGGTCTTGGGTACAGTGGCTGGTGCCCATGGAGGACCAGCCAGTGATGAAGCCCCTCCAGAAATAGTTGTAGCTGCCTTGTCAACAGGACCCTGTCCAAAGTCAGCTCCCGTGACAGTGTTCCCTACATTGTAACTGGGTCTCAGAAACTTGAAAGTGCACGCAGCCTTGACCAGAGGAGACACATGTTGGTTCTGTAGGAAATGCAGAGTACTAATGTGGTTATACTGGAGGACCATACTCAACCAGAGCAGAAAGCAAAGAATGGCAGCTGAAGGTAGCTCCCATCAAAGGGGTCCCTTCCTTTAGCTCCTCCTTCAGCTTCAGCTTTGGAGAGAAAGCAAAGGTTGGGGTGGAGATGCTGACAGCTATCTTGAAGAGTAATTTCACATGGCCACTTGTTGGTCTGGGTTACTTTAGGCATCACTTCAAGGATGATGGCTTCTCTGTTTCTAGAAGAAGTCAAGGCAGCTATCTGAAGTGTGCACTTTGAAACTCAACTGAGCCAGTAGCCTCAGGATTATTCAACTGTAGTGCCCAGCTTTGTGGACTCTTCATGGTAAGAGTCTTGTGAGGGTCTAGTGATGTTTGGGTCTAATAGCACCAGGCCCTCTCCACTAATGGAGAAGTACTGCTTCACCCCAAGCCTCCAGAATCAGGGAGAACAGGACAACTTCATCTCACCCTGGCAGAAGGAAGACGTTTTGCATAGCATCTATTTCTCGATGATCCCTCCTGGGGCAGGCAGGTCTGATGAGCATGATGTACCCGGAACCCCGAACGTGGGCTTTGTGGAGCACTAGGCATAGGCCTGGATGCCAGAAAGCACAGCATACATTTACATTAAGAATGGATATAGCCTGGCACTGCTGGCTCACGCTTGTACTCCTAGCTACTCAGGAGGCTGAGATCTGAGGATCATGGTTCAAAGCCAGACTGGGCAGGAAACTCCATGAGACTTCTATCTCCAATAAACTACTAGAAAGCCGGAAGTGGTGCTGTGGCTCAAGCGGTAGAGCATTCACCTTGAGCTGAACAGGGCAGGGAGAGTGCCCAGGCCCAGAGTTCAAGCCCCACGACTGACAAGAAAAAGAATGTTTGTAAAACAAGTATGCACTTACAACTTGAGGTATCTGAAGTCTTCACACTATCTGATATAATTGCTCACATGTAATGTCTGATTTCCCTTTTTCTGTCTGCTTTCGAGGTTGTTTCATTGTTTTTGATTTTCCATTCTTGATTAGTATCTGCCTGGCCACAGGTTTCATCTAATTTTTCTCCTTAAAATGTTCTCCATATTGGACAATTTGGCATCATTATTTCTTTATTCTGTCTCTTTCCTGCAACAAGGACTGCATATATATTATATAATTTATATTGTTCGGATACTAGGCAGGGGTGAGGAATATTTGGTCCTCAGGCTAAATAAAGCTCTGCAAATAATTTGCTATACGCAGAGAGAGAAGTATGCTTCTCATTGGCAGTCTCTGGTTGTCTGCCTGCACTGATCATTTTGATCAGCCCACAAACAATGTTATAAATCTCCAACTGGCCCAGGGCAAGATAAAGGTTCTTTATCCCTCGACCATTTGGCAGCCATGGTTAGCATAGCGGATCTGGGGAGAATTTTTTTTTCTGGTTTGTGAGGTTGCCTCCTTTGTCTGGGGTAAGAGTTCCCCTGTCCGTGCATAAAGGCAGCTAGCTAGCAGGGCCCTCTGAATTCCCGGTGTTCTTAGGCCTCATTCTACCCTTCCACATCCTCATAGACAAGAAGGGCATCGTATCTGTCAGGTGGAACTCAGCTGGTTCCTTTCACAGACCAGTTGACTCGAAACTTAGGCTGTGCAAGTCTCACTTTGGATCCATTCTGAGCTCCTCTGGTGGATGAGATGATTAGCGATTGTAACACCTCCTGATGGCCCAGCAGGTGTTCGTTGTTCAGTATTTATCACCTGACACCGCAAGACAGAAGTCTGCACCATTGACAGAGGGAACATCCCTGCCCTGGTCTTCTGGTGAGGAAGGCATACTAAGCTCTTCTGTTTCAGAGCTGCTTGTGATGACATACCAAGACATTTTCTGTAGTGCCAGGCTCCCAGTCCAGAGCACCCTGCCAACTCTAGTATTATATCTTCCAAAACTTAGTGACGTTTTCTTTCTAGTGCTAGTGCTTATTTCATCACCAAGACATGGCTATGGTCATGCACACCTGTAATTCCCACTACTCAAGAAGTGAAGTGAGTCTGAGGACTGCCTGGGCAAAGCAGGTGCAGGTGGCTTACATCTGTAATCCTAGCTACCAAAGAGGCTGAGATAAGAGAATTGAGGTTCAAAGCCAGCCTGGGCAGGATAGATGGTGAAGCTCTTATCTTCGAGTAAGCACCAAAAAAAGAGAGAGAGAAAGAGAAAAGTTGCAAGTGGTGCTGTGGCTCAAGTGGTAGAGCACTAGCCTTGAGCAAAAATAACTCAGGACAGCACCCTGGCCCTGAGTTCAAGTCCCAGGACCAGCACACTCGCGCATGCACGCGCGCTCACACACACACACACACACACACACACACACACACACACACGACTCCTCTTCAGTGTCCTCTCCTGATGGAGAATTTCTGCTACTTCTTTCATGGCTTTCCTTTTGCTTTCAAATAAACTGTCTTTGTTTACCTAAAAAATAAAAAAGATAAAAACAAAAGAGCTCTAGGTGTGGCTGGAGCAAGTGGAAGCGTGTGCCATTCAACCCTCTCATACTGCAGAAAGAAAAACTAAAGGAAGAGAAGCTGTGTTAACAGACTCCCTTTTGGCTCGGTAATCTATTTGGTGGATGAAAGCAGGCGCAGTCCACCTGCATGCATTTGCACTGTGCTTTCATCCTCACAGTGTATTTCTTTCCGGATCTAGAATTTTGCATCCAACAGGACTGGAGACTTCTCTCTACAATTCTGGCCTCAGAGTCCCGTGAGATGTGAAGCCGTTTTATCCATTCTCGTCCCAGATGTAGCGTGTCCATTCTTTTTTCTGCTTTCATAGTTCTTTTCTTCCTCTTTAGAAGTTTTTTCCATATTCATCCTCCGAAGCATGCCAAACATCTCCTAGAATCTGTAAATGCAGCACATCTGGGGGTTCTTTAGATACTGTTCCTTCAAATAGTTGAGGACAGACTGAGCTGTGGATTGTGGGAGACTGTCCCCCGAGGGACTAAACAGGCCTCTAACTCCTAAGCTGCCACGGGCTGAGGCAAGTTCCCACGAGGCCCTGGACTCCTTGCTGCCCCTGCCATGACGCAGAGTGGTTCTTTCCGTCCCCCTGACAAGTCTGGTTCAGAGCCATCACCAGGCAGGCATCCAGCGCAGTGCAGAATCCCAGCCCCCGGGAAGAACAGCTGGCTGACCCAGCTTGGGTGCTGGGATTTAATTTCAGACCCTCCCACCAGCACGGAGCCCTGTTCCCACCTGTTTCTGAGCCTGTGGTCCTTTCTGCACTCCCACCTCCAGTTCTTGGCTCATTCTACCACACCAGGCTATATGTCGTTTCTTTTCACCACTGATCACAAAGTCAAGGGGCCAATCAGCTTGAAGCTTGCTTGCCAGGGGGACTTAGTGTTGGCAGGGAGTGTTCATGGTGTGTCTCCACCATGTTAGGTCATTCTGAACAGGAAGATCACTTATTTGCTTGATAACTCATGAGAGAAGCAGGAAAGGGCACCCAGATAAATAAGCCATGTGAATTCTTTTTAGTACCCAGAACTGAAGAATTTTAGAAAAGTTTAATACATAAAACATAAATTGCTTTAATGACTTCCAGGATATTAGTTAAAAAACTGTTATTTTGGTTTTACATTTATTGATCTTCAAAATTTTAATTGTCCTTCTTTTCTGAGTAAAATACATCAATGAATATAAGACCAAGAGTAAGCTAAATTTCCAAGAATAGAAAGCAGTAAATGAGTAATAATTGCCTTTCCATTTCACTTGCTCGTTTATTGTTTTGAGTCAAACACAGTGTAGCTGCTCTTCCCTGTCTGTGAGTTCTGTGCTGCTAGCTTCAACCAGTCATGCATTCAAAATATTTGGGGGGGGAAATTGCACCTGTATTGAACATGTGCAGACATTTCCTTGTCATTACTTAACACATGGTAACCACTGTTTATATATTTACACTGTATTGTTGAAAGTGTGTGTGTTACATACAAATGACAGCATCTTTGGTTTGTGCTTAATAGGGACTTGAACATATGAAGAATATGCAGAGACCTGGGAATAAATGCTTTGCCTCCATTCATACCTCATGAAGGAAATAGATTGATTAGACATTTACATAGCCTTCAAATCTGATTTTATGTTTGAGGGTGGGCTTGGAAATATGACTGTAGTCCACAGAGGTAGAGGAACTTACATAACTCTTGGTTCATCCTCATCCCCCACTTCTCGGGCTTTTGGAAGTTTATAGTAATTTCTTAGCACCCAGCTAGAAGGAGTGGGGTTTTCCATAGCCTCTCTTCCCCCATGGACATTTCACATTCAATATTAAGAAACCGTAGCATAAATATTTCTCGGTAACTTAAAATTACATCTGGCAAAATGTGCCTGTGGTGGGAAGTGTTCATATTTTTGTCTTATTTATCATTAAAAAAATATATAAAGCTGGTGTGCTGGACCCTTGTAAGAGACTGTAACTGTGACAAACATCACCTGGAAGAGGGAGCCAAGGCGGGGATGTGAGCGGGGGGACCTCACAGTTAGCCGTGCCGGGCCCCCTGACTGGTGCAGGTCAAGTCTCAGGGCTTCCTCACTCCAAGAGATGTGGGTTCCAGCCAGGCTGCAACCCTGCTCAGCTCTGGAAGACACAGTAGCAACCCGGTGGTCCTCATTCAGGCACCAGGCACACAGATGTCCAAGGCCAGGCCATGGTGTGTCGGCTCAGCGGCCTTTTACAGACACTTAGGGAGCGTACGTACCTAGGAGTGTTTTTGCTGGATCACGTGCGTAACATTCTAAAGATTAAACTACTGGACTATTTCCCAGTGGTTTTAGAATTTGACATTTGCCCACAAGGGAGGAGGCTCTTTGATCTCCAAACCTTGCCAGTCCCCCACTGCTTTTGTCATTTCCGTGTTTCGTGATACCTCGTGGTTGAGTTTTGTGCTGAACGCCCATAATTACTTGCTGTCCCTATACCAGCTCTGCTGATGTGTCCAAACAAATCTCTGACACCTTCCTTGATGGGTTGCTTGATTTCCCCTGACTTACAGTTCTTCTTCGTTTGTCATATATATGACTTATAGAAGGGCTCTCCTAGTCTGTGACTTCATGTTTGATTTGTCCTCATAGCTACATTTTTTGAAACATGTTTGCAAGATGGATATTTACGTGTGTGGGGGGAACTAATACTTGATTCATACCTACTACCATATGAAAATATTTTCTCAAAACCCATAAGTATAAATACAAGTATCAAACCTAAAGCTATATGAATTCTAGAAGGAAACATTGAATGCCAGTCTGGCTAGATTGATCAACTTCATGGAACTCAAAGAATTATGATTTTATTGCTCTTCATATTGTTTTTTCTTCTCAGCACATACATACATAATTACAATATGTATTAAGATTCTGTGCTCTGCTTTTAATATTCTTTTGCTTTCTTTGAATCGGTGTTCTTTCTTATACCCTTAAATGCCCATGGAAGTCTTGTATTTAGGCCTTTCTTCATTTTCTTTGTATGTAGTGTTACAAATTCCCCACTAGATATTGCGTTACTGGCACTTTTTATTTTTATGACAGTTTTGTATGCTGTGCTTTTACCTGAATTCAAGCCAAAGTAATTTCTAATTTGCCTTTGTTTTTCTCCTTTCCAAAGAAATGTTTATTAGTACCCTAATCATTGAAAGATTCCAGAGATCTTATTATTTTTTTTTTACTTTTTTTTCTTGTGAACAGAGAGCAAACTTTGAATGACTTGCATATTTCATGGTTTAATAAGGCTTATTTTATCACTCAGAACATAGTCTATGTTGGTCAGCATTCCATGTGCTCTGGGAAACCAAGTATTCCCCTTGTTTTACTCGAGTGCCTAAAATGTAAATCATGTCGATGGTGGTTTCAGTCTTCAATAAAGTATCTTACACTTATTCTATCAGTTGAGCAAAAGATATGATGCCTCCCATTACAGTTATAGATTTGTGCATTTCTCCTCTTTATACTTCAAGTGATTTTATCTGGTTTAGATTTTAAGGAGATCACATCATTTTTTGTGTAAATGATTAGGGTTTTCATGCGTATTGTCAAATCAATCATTTTTGTCATGAAACAACTTAATTGCTAATGTTCTTCACACTGAAATCAAACTTACCTCATACTAATTTACTCTCTTAACTATTCTTAATGGTAGCACACTATATATCTCCTGTCCTTTTACTTTTGACTTGTTTGTGTAATTAAAAGGAATTTCTTTCTTTCTTCCTTTCTTCTTTCTGACAGTCTAGAAGCTTGAACTCAGGGCCTGGGCATTGTCCCTCAGCTTTTTTGCTCAAGGCTAATGTCCTGTCACTTAAGTCATTACTTCATGTCTGGCCTTTTGGTGGTTAATTGGAGATAAGAGGCTCATGGACTTTCCAGGCCTGGCTGGCTTTACACTGTGATCCTCAAATCTCAGCCACCTGAGTAGTTAGGATTATAGGCATGAGCTACCAGTGCCCAGCTCTTAAAAGGCATTTCTTATAGCCAGCATGAATTTTTTTAATCCAACATATCATCTCTGCTTTTTTGGGGGAGGGTTATAGGCCATTTATGTTTAAAGTAATTATTGATATGGTTCTGTTTATATCATGTAGCTATTTGTTTCCTATTAATATCATCTTTCCTTGTTCCTCATTACTTATCTGTCTGCATGTAGACTGTTCCATATGATTTCCTTTAGCTCCATTGCTGGCTTACAAACTCTACCCCATGTTCTCTAGTGTAGTGGTCATTCCAGAGCTCATACTGCTTTAAGTTTTAGTTAGCACAGTGTACCTTCCAGTGGTATTATATAACTATACTCCAGTCTAGTCTATAATTCCTTTTATTCTCCTTCCCACACCCCAAACTGGGGCTTGAATTCAGGTCTTTGTACTCTTTTCTCATGGCTTATACTCTGCCACTTGAGTTATGCTTCTAGACTGGCTTTTTCACTGCCCAGGTGGAGATAAGAGTCTCATGGATTTTTCTGCCCAGACTGACTTTGAACCTTGATCCTCAGATGTAGCCCCCTGAGTAGCTAGAACTGCAGACATGAGCCAGTAGTACCTGGCTTATTCTCTCTAATCTCATATTACTGCCATTATGCATTTTGTTTGTTACCTGTTAGAAAAACGACACTGCCTTGTGGATGGATAGATAGAATATTATTTAAACAGCCAATTGTCTCTCAAAGAGATCAACAACCTCTTATTTACACACTGCTTCCCAAATTGTATTTAATGTTTAATCCATATAATCTTGAAATTTATTGAATATTTTAAGAGGATTTACAGCACTGGATACTTTTAAGCTTCCTTTGAATAACCCAAGACGTTGTGGGTCTGCAGTGGTGTCTGTACATTGGTGGGCATGGTTGCTTTTTGGGCATTTGCAGGTGCTCTGTTAGCAGGACAGCCATTCCCTACTCAGCCTGCAAGCTGGTCCTGGCTGGGTCCCTGGTGATGACTCTGGACAGACACAGGCAGCTTTCAGACTCTTTGGATGGCTGATGTTCTGATGTCAAATGGGGTGGCTGGCCAGCTCCACACAGACAGGTGCTGAAACAAGGCTGCATTCTGGGATGGACGATGCCCTTACTCTCATCCAGCTGGACCACAGGGTGGAGTGCCCTGCCAGAAAGGACCAATGTAGGTCCAGCAGTTGAACAGTGTGACCAGGAGGGTTGGTGAACCAACTGCTCTTCAGTAGCAGTGCGTGTGTGCTATTTCTCTTCTCTGTGGATGGTGTCTGGGGTTGGCTCTGGGGCCTCGGGGAGCGGCAGGCAGCTAAACCTCCAGGTGCAGCACAGCCACTGCTTGATTTTTGTCCAAAAAAAAAAAAGGTCACTGGATTCTGAATTGCCTTCTAAGCAATTCAGTGGTGGCCCCTTTCCAGATTAGCATTGAGTAGAGCTTGCCAGGTCTGAATTTGTCAGACAAATAGAGGCGCCTGGGAGGCTTTGTGACCAGAGATGAAAGGAAACCGGGAGGAACGTCTCTGGCATCCCCAAGAAGCTCTTCAGGAGTCGAATAAAGATGTTTGTTTCTTGTTTCTGGTTTTTCAGAGAAGTGTCAGTAGACATCTGGGTTGCCTAATGTGTTTTTTGTCTGGACCTGAGTTTTGTGGCAACGAAATGGGGCTGTTTGATGTAACACTAAGTAGAGGTTCAAGGTGGGATGGGGGAGGGGATGGGCTGCGGAGGGGTGCCAGAAAATCTAGGTTACATCCATAATGCATCTGTCTGTCTTTGTTGTTGTTGTTTTCTGAGCTACTTTGTATGAGTATCGATTTTCTTCTTCTGCAATCAAAGGAGCTCTATCAAAAATGATGTATCACGTGAAAAACACCTTGAAGGCTTCAACAAGCATCCAATATGACCTCAGCGTCCTCCTGACTCAGGAGGCAATCACAGAGTGACTGGCTTTTTCTTCAAGTAGCCCTTCAAGGTAGCTACGAGGCTGGTTTTAAACAGAGGCACCTGATTAGTGGAGATCGTAGGCCCTTTTCTGGCTTGTTTGTCTTATACATGGTGGAGCGTAGGAAGTTTCTGTCCAATCCAGATGCAGGGACTGTGGTGGCTTCAATGTCACAGAAAAGAGCCTGACTTCCCTCCCACTGTGAGGCCGCCCTGGGTCTAACAGCCTGAACTGCAGGCCAGAGGCCTCTCCCGGTCTCTTTCCTAGTACACTCCATCCTCTACCTCAGAGTACGCTAGTATACTCTATCCCTGCCTTCAATGTGCTCACCAATCTCAGTTTCTCCTCCGAGTTTGGGGCTGGTGGGAGGAATCTTGGAAAGGGCACCAGGTCCGATGTCAGATGGTGACTCTGGTGTCCATCTGGTGGCAGGTCTGTCTGCTGGAGGCAGAGCACGGGAGAATGCCTCTCTCCAGGTGGTCTGTGACCCCTCTCGTGTGACTGGGCTGAGGAGGAGGCTGCCCCTGCCTCATCCTCCCTACCGGAAGGTCACGGAAGCCAGCGAGACCCAGCCCTGTGCGGGGAGCATCCTCGCAGGCGGGCCTTGGTAGGTGTGTGCACGTGAGCTTCTCACCCTTGTGCTGGCCTTCTCTAGTGTCCCACGCTCCGCCTGCAGTGACCCCTGGTGACCCCTTCTTCAGTTCTGAACTGTTGTGCCCTGGGAGAGGGCATTTTTTGCTCATGTGATGAGAAAAGGATTCATGGCGAGGTTGTGGCTCTGGTCTTGGGGCATTGCCCTAAGTGTAGTCTTTTACCTAGAACAGACACAGGAACCCTTCCCCAGTGAGGAGTTTCCTTTTTCTGTGTGTATGAAGCACACAAGTCCATTCTGAGCTGAGCTCTCACTTCCCTCAGTTTAGTTGCGGTCAACCATGATCCAGGAACGTGATATGGAAACCACAGAAATCAATGACCCATGAATTTTCGGCCACATGATGTTCTGAGTAGCGTGATGGCCTCTCTTGCCAGCCCCTTCATCCCTCCGGGCCCTTCCGTGGTCCGTCAGCGCTCTGTACCCACCCTCTCGCCTCCCAGCTTGACTATCAGGGAAGCGCAGTTTCTGTGTTTAAGTAACCCTGACTTTTCTTAATGATGGTCCCACAGTACAAGAAGAGAGATGCTGGCCGTTCAGACATGCTGGAGAGATGCTGGAGAGTGCTTTCCTCATGTGAAAAGGTGAAAGTCAAAGAAAGTATTTGTGCACGAAGAAGAAACCATAGTCCTGTCACTTTTATTACTGCAGTCTCTTGTTCCAGTTGCTTTGTTTTATTCCCAGTTGTTGCTGATCTCAGCCTCTCACATATAAACACAACTTTATGGGAAAAGATTTAATGTAGGTGGAGGTGCGTGCTAGCCATCGATTCGGGCATCCACCGGGGACTGACCACGCTGCCCACGGGTGAGAGGAGGGCTGCTCGGCCCTGTGCCCTTGCGTCAGGAATGAAGGGCTTCGGGCTGACTCAGTTCCCCTCCACTCTGACTTCACATCATGCTGCGCTGGACTCTCCTCCCACACGCTTCCCTGACACTGGTGTTCGCGCAAGTCACCTGGTTTTTCTTGCTAAAATGCAAAGGAATAGGTGGAGCCAAAGCCCTGCACTTGTGAAGAAGCTCTGCTGCTGCTCCTCATAACACTGGAGGAGGCTTGCCGCATGAGGTCCGTATAGAGTTCCTCCTGCAAAGGACCAGAGGTAGAGGTTCTCGTTTTTTGAAGTAGTCTTACTGATAGTGTGAACATACTGTCATCTCTCAGCACCGTAGCTAGAAACGTGGGTTCCATTTACTTGGAAGGAAAGCAAAAATGAGGAGGACTGCGGGTTTTCTAGAGTCAGCCATGCTGTCAGCTGGCTCTTTGATTTGCCTGCTATATGAGGGGTTTGGATGGTCTTTAGGGTCTAGCTAATACTACGTTCTATTTCTAAGTAGGTCTTATGCTTTTCTATAAGGCTGTATTAACAGCAAGTTTTTAAAGGTAATTCTGCATTTTCACACATATTTCTTTTCTTGGAACAAAGTAATCTTGCCCTTAGAAGATACTCTTAACTATTAGTTAGTGGCAAGATGGAGAAGGGTTTTGACATGTGGATCAGCATAGTGAGAAACCCATAAACTTACACACACACACACACACATGAAACAAAATACATATACACACATTTACACCACACCATACACATACACATGTACACACATACCACACACACATATACACACATATACACACATGACACATATACACACATACACACATATATATCACACCATACACATATACATACATATCACACACCTATACACACACACACACACACACACACACACACACACACACACACACCCCTTCCTTAACTCCTCAGCAATCTTTCTGCTTTAAGACATTAACTTACTATTAAGACAATAACAAGTTCCAGAAACTCATGCTGCTTCTCATTTATGAGTCTTGGCCTAATATAGGCAATGGTTTCTTTCAGGAGGGTAAAAATGCTGAAAGTTTATCATTATAAAATAACAACTTTTGAAGAAAAAATCCCTATCACTTGTTTCACGGATTTTAGGGATTCAACATCAGTGAAACTAGTTAACATTTTCAAATTGTTTCTATAGTTTAACTTTTTATGCATCTGTTCTGATTGCATCTGCATTGGAATCTATGAAATAGTTTGAAAAATCAGAAACTGACCTATGCGCTCTCTCTGTATATAGTCAATTGGATTGTGACTAAAGATTGAGGATATCAAGAAAAAAATGAATGAACAAAGCAAAATGACCAAGTCAGGACTTGACTTGCATAAAGTGTGATTACAAACAAGAAATGCCACGGTATCATTTCCTGTTAGAAAAGAAGAAGGGGTGAGGAAAGTCTAGGAAGAGCTCATGGCTTAAGCTCAGAAATTCTTTCTTGTTACATCCTAGCAATGTCCCAGGCATCTCTGGAAATGAGAGAGAAAGAAATGAGAAAGACTCATTTTACTCCTACCTACTAAAGCATGGCTCATATTCTAAAGAATGTATTTTGTAATTTTCTCTACTTAATGCAGCTTTGAAGATAATTATAGAATACCTGCAAGTGTCAGCCATGTCTTACCCAGCTTCCGAAAAGTGGAATAGGGTTCATGTATTTATATTCACACACTTAGGCGGGAAACTTGGAAGTCACACTCTGGACAAATGTATTCAATGCCAATTCCTTTTGGTTTACTCTTTTTAAATTTTTCATTATTGGCTTACATCAGTTAGGTGGTGGGAGGATTTGTTGTTACATTTCCACATATGTCTACGCTGTGTTCAATTTCACACCTCCCATCACTCCCTGAACTCCTCTCTCTAAGAAATGAAGCTTCCAATACAGATTTTCTATCAGAAAGACTGAATAACTCCAAGGGACAACCAGGTAAAGCTGCCAAAACAAAGGAGTGCAGGGATTTGGGATTCTATATTTAATTGATGATGGAGGTATGAAATGCTTTACTTCCTGTAGGAAACTAAACATGCTAAACATGTAACGCCACTGTGGTCCAGGCATAATGATACACACACACACACACACACACACACACATATTCTAGAGAATTCAAAAAGTTATGAGATATGCTCACATGAAAGCCTTAGTAGGAGCAAACAAGTGTGGTACATGCCCATGCAACTGAGTGCTACTCCATGAAAGAAAGTGCTGGAAGACAGACCTGGGACCTCACAACTGACTGGCAAACGTTCTACCGGTGCGCTACACAGGGAGGACTGGTTTATTCACTAATCTGAAAGAAAGTAGAATGCAAGTGTTCATTGCACATGCTACCACTTACAAGACTGTCTGTAACGGCACAGCTGCAGCGATGGAGATCGATCAGGAGGTGCCAGGGTAGGGCTGATGGGAGGGGTTGAACACAAAGATCAGTGTGGCAGGTTTCTACGCAGTGAACCACGCTTTAGTACAGTCTTAGTGGAGGATGCATGACTATGCTCATTTGTCAAACCATACAAAATTACCCAAGACAAGAGAGTTCTAATTTATGTAAATATAAAGAAGTGCACACATAAGGTATTTGGGGAACCCAAATGGAATACAAATGGCAGCAAATGAACTTGACAACATTATGAATGAATAATGAAAAAACACTACATATGTGGAGTGGAATAGAACTAATTAGTCTAGAACACTGCTTTGGGTTGATACTGTGTGGTCAGAGGCCAACAGCACGACACAAAATACTACACTTAGGTAATTCTCTTTCTTACCATGTGTCAGCAATTCTGAAGCTACTGAATATGCTTGTGTTTAGGGTTGAGTCAATTAGTAGATGCATGTGGATAATGAGCACTGTGTTGCTCCTCATCAGCGAAAGAAATTGCCTGTAAAGACAGAAGACTAGCGTAAATTCTCTGATGTTAGGTTGGATTTAGTAGCATTGGTATAAACTAATTTTTAAAGTATATATGTATTACAAATATATATATATATATATATGGGTTACATAAATAAACCTAACTATAGGTATATGTGTGTGTGTGTGCAAAGAGGTATGTGCAGAAATAAATATGAACACATATGTGCATGGAGAGGTGTGCATGCATGCTCATGGAGAGGAAACAGTGGCACCCCACAGGAGTGACAGCACATATTTCTCAGGAATTGTATGTTATGTCTGTGGGGAGGAGCTTAGACACACTGAAATATCTTTTATAGGTGTATAGCTCTAGGAAATTTTGACTGTGTGTGAAATTCTGTAAGTTTTGCCATAATCAAGATAAACTGTTTTCTTCGCTGCGGACACCTTTTTGTAATCTGTCCTTTCCTTTTACTCTCAAAACGAGCTAAGGTCCAGGCCAGGGAGCCCTTGTCACGCTGGCGCGCTGCTGTTAGAATGCCACACGGCGCACCTGCTTTCAGCAGCAGTGAGGCGGCTCCCGTAGGCTCCCGTACAGGTGCACCTCCCTCACGGTGGAATCCGGCCATCCCATTTGTAGATCATTACTCAGGGGAACTGCAGGTACAGACCCCGCCAAGACCTGTGTGCGGTTCTTTACCAAGGCTTCTTCCCTCATCGTTCAAGGTGGAAACACCGATGTGCCCGTGTGCGGGTGGAGGGGTGGACGCAGCTGCTGCAGCACGTCTCAGCCCCGAGAGAGTCACCGCGTCCCACAGCTACCTGGGTAAATCCCCAAACCACTATGCTGAGTGAAAGAAGCCAGAACCAGAATGCTGCCAAATGCAGCGCTTCACTTCCACAAGCTTCTGCAAGAGACAAAGCCCAGATCTGCTCCTTTCCTTATGAGTTTCCAGAGAAAGGAACCAGGGTCCTTCAGGAAAGTGGTTGAGGCCAGGTCTGGGGCTGGGATGGGAGCGATGGACAGTCACGGATGAAGAAGAACACAGATGAGGATTTGTGGGAGGAGCGCTGAGTACTCCAAGGGCCATTTACAAGCAAGGGCCTGCATTGGACGCTAAGGTAACTGATGGTGAGAGATGAGAGATGTGTGCACGCTGAGTATCTCCCTCCAGATGCTGATTGACTGTGCAGGGAGAGTCATAAGTTTCCGGTGGATGAAGGTGGCAGGTGCCAGCCTGACTCCACTGCATAGCAAGGGAGATGTGATCCACAGAGAGACATGTGCAGACATGTGCAGACATGTGTATGGCCCGAAGAAAGGCACCTCACGTCCCTGTCAGGCCAGAAGTGCATAATCCTGTCCACAGGGGCAAAGGCTCAGCAGCTGGGAGTTCGGGGACATTCTCAGGGTCGCTGAGCAGGGCTCTTCAGAACTGTTTGGATCCATTGTGGGAGACCAGTGGGCCAATCAGATCACCAAGGCAAGGGGGGGTACCATGAATGCAACACGGGGCTCGGAACTGGGGCTGGGCCCACAGAAGGTCAGAGGTAGAAAGACAGGGGTCATCCAAACAAATTCTCCAGCTAGATGTTGCAGCGGCACTGATTTCTTGGATAATTATCGTATGATTTTGTGTGTGCCCAATTTAGACAGGACACCTGAGGATAGAAAGAAATTCTTTCTCTGTATCACCCCCTGTCTCAGAAAATGGCTTTGACATTAAAACAGACGCATAGTCCAGCGGCACAGAACAGACTCTAGAAATAAGCTCATATATGTACAATCAATTGTTTTTGACAGTGATGTCAAGAACACACTGTAGTGAACGTCTCTTCATTAAATGGTCTTGGGAAAAACAAGATATCCACACACAGAAGGTTAAAGCTAGATTCTTGTTCTTCACCAGTTATAAAAGCCAACTCAAGATGCACCTAAGACTGAAATATGAAGCCACCGGAAGGAAATGTGGGGGAAATGTAGGTGGACTGGTCTGGGAAAGGGTGCTTTAGAAAGTATCCCAAAGCACAGAGAACAAGGCACAAATAGACAAACAGGACAACGTGAAGCTAAAACCTTCTGCAAGGCCAGGAAAGCATGTGAAGAGACAGCCTTTACAATGAGGGATGAGAGTTGACGGGAGATATAAGAACTCAAAAACACAACAAAATCCCAAATAACAATTTAGATACAGGCCGAGGACCCAAGCAGACATTTCCCAAAAGCAGACATAGAAATGGCCAATGAATACAGAGACATGACCCAAGTACCATTTCAGCCCAGAATGGACCCGTGTGGACAGCAGCCTTAGCATGTTACCACACAGCTGTGTGTGCGGGGGTTCTGCTGTCTGCTTCTGCTTCTTGCAAAGTGGAAATGCACCCATCCCTGTCCATTGTCCATGTCGTTAGGCGGTACATAATTACATATGAAAATATGCCACACTCCATCAGCTACCAGGGAAATGAAGATCAAACCCACAATGAGATCGCTAGTTGGAGTGGCTCTTATCAAACGTAAAAATTAAATGCTGGGGAGGATGTGGATGAAGGGGAACTCCTCCGTGCTCTTGGTGGACTCTGAGTTGATAAATTATTTATGGAGTTTTCTCAGAAAGCAAAAGCACTCACAGCATCTGATATGTCTACAATTATTTCAAAATTAAAAAAAAAAACTAAAAGCAGCAACAACTTCAGGGCTTATGGAGGCTATAGGGAGAAAAACATGGAATTCATTGTCACTGAAAAGGGGGTGGCAGGATGAACACTCAGGGTTGCAGGGGGAGCATCGAGAATGGACGATGCTTGTGCACTAAGGAGACAGCGTGGCTCAAAACACATTCTGGCAGAGCCTTCCCATGACATGGAGAAATAACCCCTGAACAGAGTCCTGGAGATCACTCAGTGTCCTGGAGATCAGCCATGCATCCTAGCATAATAACAAGTTTGAAGAGGATCTCATTACCAAACCCTTTTTTTTTTTTTAATCCGGTGTTTCCCCATATTCTTTAGCTCTAAGGATGTTTTCATGTTCAAGTGGCCTCTTGACATCAACCTCGTGAAGCCAGGTCTGTTCTGAGCCAGGCATCTGCCAGTTCACAGTGCATTACTGACACTTGTGATTCACACCTGACAACATCCTGAGGTTGAGAGACAGCCCTAGGGCTTTGGCCGCCACTGGCGTGGGGCTGGGGAGGAATCTGTGCCTGAGCGCTAACAGCGGCTTGAGACCACGGAAATCGAGAAATAAGGAACCATTGTTTCCTCAGCCCCAATAAGAAAAGTGAAGAGAGAAAGGCCAGATTGGGAGCTGTCCAGAGGACAGGGCTTGGTCTTCTTCCGGTCCTTCAAGTTTCCATTTGGGTTAGGATGTCAAGGATGTGGGCTTTCAACCAAGCCACCTCCCCCAGGGCTCACCTGCCATGTCCTCTCGTCATTTTATAGTTGGACAGCCTCACTGAGGAAGGAAGGAAACAGAGAAAAAATGATTGTCCTGATCATGTTCCCTGACATACTTATTACAGTTCTTTCTTTCTGGAAACATTTGTCCGGGGGACATGACGAGCACTGGGCCATCTCGTTCACGTCGCTGTGCTCTCTGAGTTGTTTGAGGAGGGGAGCGCCCGCCACTGATCAGCGACTGTTCTCCACAAGTCGGGCCAGTGGGGCCTTCATTCCCCATCTCTCTTGCCAGTGTGGACGGTGACCCTCGCTACTGTGGCTCCGATTCAGTTCTCTTGCCCGTGCAGACCCACGTCTCTCACTCTGGATTACTTTAATCCTTCGTGAATCCTGGGTCGACATTCCCAAGGGCTGCGTGGGAAGCTGGAGTCAGCCTTGATGATAACTATTACTGGGAACCATGAGCACTGTGTGGATTGGCTTAGTATCTGGCCAGCCAGGGCCGAGGGATGACCTGCCACGACTTGCCCTATGACTAGAGAGATGTGTTGTGCACACTGTTCACCAGGCCCGTTCTTCCTGCACATCAGTCCACTCACAGCAAGTTGGGTGCAGGGGCTCCTCTCCCCTTACAGTCTCTGTGGGAGAGGGTCCCTCATCCTGCAAACCTTCCCCAGGAGACCCCCTTCTGTCACCGAGAAGCATGGAGATGCAAATTAATTTGAGGGCGCCTTAGAAGAATCTCAGCAGGTGGAAGTGGCGCTGTGGTTCAAGTGGTACAGTGCTAGCCTTAAGCTGAAGAATTGAGGGACAGTGCGCACGACCAACCGACCAAAAAAAAAAAAAAAAAAAGAATCTCAGCAGGTCTAGGTCACTTTCTTCTATACCTGTCCAGAAACACACATTCCTTCACATAGAAATAGGTGACAAGAAGTAGATAAAATTATTCAATCCTTGTCAGGATATTTTAACCTAATTTCTGAGATGTTATGAGTGTTTGTCAGATACTAAGACTCAAGGCACTATTTTAAAGTGACAGACAGACTGCCATAATGAACTGGAGAAAGCTGTACCTTCTCCCCCAGAGAATGCACACACACTTTACAATTTTGTGTTCACTGTCCAGGCAAGAAGGAACTGTGGGGGTCCGTGTGGCGGCCACCAAGGGCTCACTCCATCACTCATGAACCCTAGGTTATGTGCGGTACCCTGCTCTTGAGGGGGTCTGACCCAAAAACACCTTTCTTGAAGTGGGTTCCAGGAGTTGGGGCCATGCCAGTGTGTCCCATGCAGCTCCAGCCTGTGGCTATCAAAGCCACAGAGTGTCACCGGTGGGGACCGAGGAGGGTGCGGTGACTGTCTCCTGTACACGGAGGCAGGCAGGGGGAGGCCAAGGCTGTCTGGGCGCGTTATTACCACGGAGGAGGCTAGCTCCACACAGCAAAGTCACCAGCCAGAGGTGGGCAGAACCATGTGGAGAAATTCGCTGGTAGGTGGAGTTGAAGCCGTTAGCGTTATGAGCTCACACCCTTTTAGCATGGAGGCCCTTTCAGGCTGTGTTTCTATTATTTGCGACAATGAGTTCTGAAGGACAGTTACCCAGCACTGTGCTTTCAGTGCAGGAAGGCTGGAGGATGGAAGGAAGGAGGGGGAAGGAAGGAGGAAGGAGAGGGCCGCACTGTGGCTCTGTGGCATCCGGTTCTCTGTAAAGATGGGGCTGGTTCACCACACCCTTGGTTGAGTTTTCAGGATTAGAGACAGAGGGAAGCTTTGTCCACCCAGCTTTGTGGTCACTGTGGGTCAGGTCAGTCTACAGATGTGCAGAGAGGAAAACAACTGGATGAGAAGCCCGATGGAGGCGCCACGTGGCCTGTCCAGCAGCTGGTGTGTGCCCTGGCGGGCCTTTCCTCAGCCTGGCTCCGTGTGCTCGCGAGGGGGAGATTGGCCGTGGGGCCATGCGGTGGCCATCCTCACTGCAGGACACGGAACCTCCCTCACGGAGCTGCAGGGAAAACCAGCTGACCTTCAGGTAAGAGGCCCAAGGAGAATGGTGTAAGGTGGATCAGAATTCTATTCATCCTGACTAGCTTTGAGTAGAACGAAACTACCTTCAATTCATCAGTATTCCATAAATCCACAGAATCAAGGGTAGAACCGTAGGCTTTTCTTTATAGCACTGTTATTTTTATTCTCATTTTTACCTTATCTCTCAATCTGTGACTAATGCCCAGCTGAGAATTGCAATGATTTTCTTTTTTTAATATTATTTTACTGTAACGTTGCTGTACAGAAGGGTTACAGTTACCTGAGTAAGGTGGTGAGTACATTTCTTGTGAAGCTTTGTTCTCCCACCATCCCTTTCCTCCCCTATTCCTCCCCCTCCCCCAAAATTGTAAAGTGCATTTCCAATATACTGTCTTGCGGGTATCATTGTTGCAATGGGTCATCCTGTGTCCTTGTTTCAGCTTTTTGTTATTCCCCTTTCCCTCCCCAAATTAGACAAATGTATATGCAAGATGCAGTATACCAAAATCAAGCATGGTGACAACAGGGGATATACCATAGGGGGAAGAACATACAAAGGAAACAAACCCCACATAGTACAGTAAACACAACAACAAAGAAAGGCCTCTTGATCTTGAGGTTCATTTCGCTTAACATCATCTTAGATGGTCATATGTACATAGCTTTTGAGTTTTTCTGCTCATCTGATAAAATCCTAGACATATACTAATTATTGCAAATGATGGAAACCATGGGACCTATATTTCTTTGGGCCTGGATTACTTCATTTAATATGATTTTTTCCAAGTCTTTCCTAACAAATAGGGTGGTGCCATTCTTTCTGATGGAAGCATAGAATTCCATTACACACACACACACACACACACACACGCACGCACGCACGCACGCACGCACGCACGCACGCACGCACTTTCTTGATGCATTCATCGACTGAGGGGCATCTGGGTTGGTTCCATATCTTAGCTGTGGTGAATAAGGCTGCGATAAACATAGTTGTGCTGGTAGCTTTGGATGCCAAGGAGAGGCCTGGACAAGTGAAGACAGGAGAAACTTTGTCGATAGAAAGTGCCCCTGCTTATGATTCATGGTTGGCCCTAAGCTCTCTCTACATTGTGTTCTGATCTTGATCTGTCCGCTCTAACATGCGTTAGGTTTGTGTATGGACTGAGTGGTGAACTCCATCTGGGCTGAGATCTCGTTTTTGAAAAACTTAGCATTCACTTTATTTCTCTAAATCCCTAATCTCTCTGTGCCTTGGCTTTGGGGTGGAAACCGGTCAGTTCCTTGTGACCAAGAATCCACAGGGAAGGACGACTGGGAATCAAAGAGACCCCAGCACAGAAGAAAATTCCTCTCCGGTTCCATCTAGCCATCTCTGTGATTGAAGTCCATACTCCAGACACCATGCTGGGAATTTTATATACCTTATCCTACAACAACCCGTTAGCCACCTTAGCTTTGGTGAGACTCACCTAACAGGTGGACCCATACATCATTCTACATGAGGGTCACAATTCAAGCTCAGACATATTGAACTGGAGAATTTATGGTATTTTCGCCACTTGAAGGACTTGGAGTTTTGTACATTTGTACATCCCAACAGATCCAAACAAGTTCTGTTTGGGGGATGGAGTGCATATCAGTTGACTGAAATGCTTCTGTACAACTTTAATATTTTGTAGTTTTCATCCCCCTTTCCTTGTATTAGGGTTTATTTTTTCTAAGCATTTCTCAGAGTCTTTTCAACTTTTACTTTTTTTCAAATTTACTGCGCTACATGTTAAGGTTTTTTTTTTTTTAAGCAAGGACTTATTTTAGTATAACAGAGTAAAAATAGGGAAAAACAGAGAAGAGGGAGAAAGATCTCCTGCTGTGCATACAGGAAATAGGAGTTAAGGACTCTTCTACATTTAAAAAATCGTAGAAATATTGTGTATTATGATGCTAGCACCTTGCAGTTTTGAGGTCTGGATGCCATGGCTCTCTGTTTCCAAAAGTTTTACTTAATTATCTGTCGTTGAACTTTGTTATCGTCTCTACATTGAGAGAAATTCAAGTGTTGGAATCTTGGTTGTGGTTCCCAATGATTGTCTCCTGGAATTGCCTGCCGTAACAGCACCGAGTGCAGTGTGTTTCCCTGCTCCTCGGCTTTGTCCTGACTCGGACTGACTCGGAGTGAGAGGCTGCTCTCTCTAGAGTACTCTTGTTAAGCATTCACACCCACTTTGCTTCCCTTTTGCAATATTTGTAATTCGGTTTTCTTACGTTAACCCTTCCTTTAGTGTCATTAGTGATCTGTGATGGGAAATGCCAATTTGTTATTCATGAAAGCAAATAAAGATTTTATCAATACAAATATGATCATTCTAAAAATAATGATGTAAACAGATGCTAAATAACTCACCATATATTTTAATGAGAACACTAAAATGTTTATCTCCAAGTAGTTAAAAAGATCTAATTAATGTACATGAGAGCACTATTTAGGCCCATCAGTAGTGACTGGGGAAAAAACTGTGTGAGGGGTCTGCGAGATTCTTGTCAATGTGAGAAGCAAAGCCCCTCGCAGCTAGAAGGGCCACATGTGCACACTTGCATTCTGGAAGTGGATTGGGCCTTGTATGCGAAAATCCAAGGGTAGAGGAGTTTTCCTCCTTTATGAATTGGGTCTTGAAAAAAAAATAAATGAAGAAATCTACAAAACTGTTTGCAAAGAATAGAAAACAGGAAGCAGTGTAGCACCCAAACTAAACAGAGCCATTCCTCAGCAGGGTTGTTCTTTGTGCATACATCACAGTGGAGAAATGTTTTTTATGTTGCGCGCTAATAAGAAAATGAGTAAATATGCCATGTGGTTGACTGTACTTTTTTTTTTTTTCGGTCGGTCGTGGGGCTTGAACTCTGGACCTGGGTGCTGTCCCTCAGCTCTTCAGCTCAAGGATAGTGCTCTACCACTTGAGCCACAGTGCCACTTCCGGCTTTTTCTGCTTATATGGTGCTGAGGAATGGAACCCAGGGCTGCATGAACGCAAGGCAAGCGCTCTACCACAGAGCCACCTTCCCAGCCCTGCCTGTACTTTTTGTAAGGGTGATTTGCACTTCCTGTCATCCCACGAGCTCATGTGTTTTTTTCTGTAGTTTGTGATGAGCCATGAGTCAGAAAGACATCTCTCTCTGTGGGAACACCAGCCAGGATTCGAAGCAGAAATGAAGGAAGTCAGAGGTCAAACATCAGGAGCTCTGGGCCTGCCTGCCACAGGCTGGCTAGACTCAAGCAATTACCTCTACCTTCACCAGATTATCTTTTATGACAAGAAAAATTCTTGCAGACTTGGAGAAACATTTCCTATTATCTAAATCATTTTGTGGGCAGGATGTCTGAGACATGTAAAGCTATTGAAGCTTGGGGTTGTGGCTTGAGAAAGCTTCCTTACGCTTGAGGGTTTACCCAGGAACTTTCCAGAGGGGCTCTTGGGGGTTTTCTCGCCATGTGAAGCACACCGCTGCTTGCCATTCTGTGGCATTTTGTGGATGGTCATCTTTTCTACCCGCTAAATGGCCATTCAAAATCAGATGCGTTGCAGACTCAGTGAATAAAATTGCTGGGATGTGCAAGATCTTCCCTGGCTGGGAGTGCTCTGTGCTCTGGACCCCGCGTTGCAGGGCTCCCTGTCGGTAAGGCCATAGTCCTCCTTGCATACTTTCCCTCAGCGTACCCACGTGCGCCCGGCCTTGGGAGGAAGGCAGCTCACAGCCACCCCGCCAGCAGGGCACCGCTGGGTTTGCCTGCACCTGAGACCACCTGACCAGCTGCCCTGATGTTGAACACCATTCCTGTCACTGCTGTGTGGTCTCAGGTGACACTAAGCCACTTAACAGCCTCCTCACCCTCCCTTTCCCCACATACCGCAGGGGAGATGTGGATCTGCCACCATCTTGGAGAGGTTCCGGCGTCCAGGGCAAAGCTGTCTACAGGAATGTTCTTGATGGCTCAGAAGATGACATTGCCTCACAAATTGGAGGCCTTGGGACACAGCTTAATTGAGTGTGCTTTTTGTGAGTTTCTCAGTGTAAAACAGTTTGTGTCTTACCACCAGTGACATCCTAGAAGCAGTCTGATAAGGGGCACAATTCATAGCACACCCTTTGCTATCCTGAAATGAATTTCACAGAAAGCAAAATTGCCTTCACCCATAATGTTCAAGGAATACTGCAGTCATCTCTCTCCAACAGGATAGCTAAATAAAAGAATATCCATGTGTATCATTGTAGAGATAACCTGGTACAGCCATACTAGGTCACAGAATAAATAAATACCCACTGTTTGCAGAACAGTGGGTATAGGAGAGGAGGGATGATCAGAAAACAAAACTAATGGTACCTGTGGGTACGGCAGAAAAATGAAGGCTTTGATAAGTAATAGCAAGTTGGAATTGTTCGTATTGATCAGAGAAAGAAGAAAATAACCACACTCGAAGTGGAGACAGCACACCTTCAAACATGGTAAACTTTGAGGAGAAAATGAACAAGCAAGTGTTTTCACAGAAGAGCTGAGACTTATTTACAAATACAATATCCCCCAAATTGCCTTTTTTATCAGATGGGAGGACTGGTTACAAATGTCATTGAAAAGGCATTAGCTTCCAAGATGCCAGATTCGAGGCTCTGCATGTCTTCAGCTCTCTAGATCCAAGGCAGAGCCAAGACACAGTATTTTCTGAGAAGGGTGACTAGAAAAACATTCAGAGGATGTGTGTGTACACTTCTGGGCGTACCATCTGTGTGTCTGTGGGAATCACAGTTAACCACCTCATGAGAAAAAAAAATGGCTAATTTTCCTAAACGGCCAGTGTGCTACATAGTTCTTTAAATGAGTAAGATGGCAAACATGTTAAATAATTTCACCAACCATCTTCATTAACAAAATCCAATGGGCTCCTGAAGTTCCACGTGGCTCCTTTAATTTAACTGTGTTTAGTTTTAGGTCTCCTAGAGGGAGCTTCAGACCTCCTCCCTTTCATCTCAGCAGTTGCATCCTGGTGCTTTTACAAGCTTTGATGATTGTACCTTTCTGAGTATGAAATTGGGAGCTTTATGATACATTGGGTAGATTATGAAGTGAACAAATGATTCCATTATTCAAGACAATATCTTTAATTCATGCAGCGCTAATGTTCTAATATTATTTCCACGATAATATTTTCCCCATGCCTGTACTTTTGTGAGATTTTTGTGTGTGAGACATTTCTAGAATGATCATTACTAACCTAGTAGCAATGTGTGGTTCGTGACAGATGGGGGACAAATGTATTTTATAATTTTGAAGACTCATTAGGAGAATAATCCCCAATCTAGTGAATGCCGGAAACATCCCTCACCAAACCCACTCTCACAGAGGTGTCTAGGCACTCCACTCCGGGTAACAACCCCCCCATCAACAGCCACCACCCTACCAGGCCTGTGTGGTCAGAGTGGAAGTCGAGTAGGAGACAGACACCCCAAGATTCCACTCCCTAGGTTGCCAGTTGAGTCTTGTTATCCTACTGGGTGAAATCTTGTTAACTATTACAGTAATGCAGCTTCATTAATTGGGAAAAAAACATGAATCATGATGCCCTCTCATTGGAGAAATCTGGTCAGCAAATATTGACTACTGGTCCATCCCTGGGATGAACTCCTGCCACGGAAGGTAGATGCCGGGTCTTCGCAGAACCTCACAGCAGCTTGGTGACCTCACGGCTGGGCCAGGCTTCCTAGTTGGAGAAATTGTCAAACTAAGTGAGTGGAAGATGGAGAACATGGCCAGTTGTGCTCATTTTTATGAAAGATAGAAGACTGATATTTTTGTCTTTATAATTTTTTTTATTGTGAGAATACTGTACAGAGAAGTTACAATTACATGGGCAAGATAACGAGTACATTTCTTATCAAGCATTGTTGCCTCCTCTTTGTTTCCCCTTCCCATCCCTTCCCATACTCCCCCCTCCCTCCACCCAGTCCTCCTCACCACCAAAGTTGTAAAGTTCATTTTTCAACATAGCGACTTGTACATCTCATTGTTGCAATGAGTCCACCTGTATCCCTAGTTAAACGATTTGTTTTTTCCCTTCCCCTCCATAAATTATACCAATATCAAATACAGTGAAAGCATGGGTTATACCGTGGGGGAGGGACATACAAAGCAACATAGAAATTATCTTATAAATATGTTAGAAACAATTGCATGAAAGGAAAAAAAACCAAAAACATTGAATACTTATCTTGGAGTTCATTCCCCTAACATCAACTTATCTGACCTTTTCTGCTTGTCTCAGACATATACTAGTTATTGCAAATAAGGGAAACCATGGGACCTATGTTTCTTTGGGCCTGGCTTACTTCACTTAATATAATTTTTTCCAAGTCTTTCCATTTCCTAACAAATGTGGCAATGTCATTCTTTCTGATGGAGGCATAGAATTCCATTGTGTATATATACCACATTTTCTTGATCCATTCATCTACTGAGGGGCATCTGGGTTGGTTCCATATCTTAGCTATGGTAAATAATACTGCAATAAACATAGTTGTGCTGGTAGCTGTCTTTATAATTTTATAAAGTGCACTTGCAACTAGTCAGAGAAGGCTTTTTGGAAAGAAGATGGAGAAGGAAATGGTGGAAGAGAATCTTGCAATAATGAGTGTGCAGAGACAAGGCATTGAGCTTATCTCTGTAAAGCAACTACTCATTGTTTTGGAAATCAAAAGAAGGCTAGGGCAGACAGGGAGTTCCCAAGAAGCGAAAAGGGAGTCGTGTGGTTTGCCTTCCGATGACTTAGCTGAATGTACTTCTCTCTCATCTTTGGCCAAACTGACCTAATCTAAAGGTCTCAAAAATATCTGGATACATTTATCAGTTTTACTGCCATATATTTTCATTGTGATTCCCTCAGTGTTCTTAACATAATCTACTCATCAGTAAAACAATGGCTTGGAAGTCTATGGTGTGCTTTTAGGGCTCCGGGACAAGGTTGTGGAACGCCCCAGACACACTCTGCAGCTCACCTCGTGGAGCCGCGGTGCGGAGGCACAGAGGCAAACACGGGAGTTTAGTGACTAAGTAATGGGTAGGTTCTTCTGGTAGATGCAGTCTGCTTAATCCTGTAATCTAACTGAAATCACCCGAAAGGGACTGACTGGTGGTACAGGCAGGGTAGGCACTTGCCAGAATGCAGGACACTCTGGGTTCCAGCCCCAGTATAGAAAGAAAGAAGAGAGGGAGGAAGGGAGGGAAGAGTAAAGGAAGGTTGAAAGGAAGAGAAGGAGGAGGGAAGCAGGGAGGGAGAGAAGGGAAGAAGAGTTTGAGAAAGGGAGGGACCCAAGAAGGAAGAGAGGGAAGAGAGAAATCACCGTAGAGGTTATGAACTAGAGAAATGACTCTGAGTAAGAGCCAACAGGGCTGTGTAGGCATCGTTTCTGTGCAGGATATGTGCATTCCAGGATAGATGGCGAACCAAGAACATGGTCAGCTGATTTTGGGTTTACCCTCTCGTTATGTACAACTCCACAGTGTCTTCAAAGGGTCATTATCCAAAGAGAAATTGATACGCCTATTTCTGTGACAACAATTTTCTTGATCATTTATGACATATGTATCCCTATTTTTCCTATTTATAAACAATATATTATGGGACTCCTACTATAGTAATTCTTCCACTATTTTCACACGACAGCATCTTTGTGAGAAGTATCTCTGCTTATGTATTCTATGTTTTATATCCTTTATATTCTTATTTTGATGTAAACTTGAGAAGCAGTTTATCAGTTTCTACAAAAAAATTGTGGGAGCTGGGAAGGTAGCTCAGTGGTAGAGCACTTGCCTTGCATGCATGATGCCCTGGGTTCGATTCCTCAGTACCACATAAGAAAAAGAAAAAAGCCGGAAGTGGCGCTGTGGTTCAAGAGGTAGAGTGCTAGCCTTGAGCTGAAGGACAGCACCCAGGCCCCGAGTTCAGGCCCCACAACCAGACCCCCCCCCCCAAAAAAAAAATTGGGAATATAGGCTAAAAGTAGTTTAATCACATAGGAATTAGGGAGAATTTTCATCTTAACCATCATAAATATTCTGATCAAATAACACTTATTTGGCTCTTTAATTTCAGAAATACTTTGACTGGCAGACAAAATATTACAAGGCTGACAGTGTTTATGTCTTGAATTCTTGGTGAAACTCACCATTAAAGTAATTTGGGCCTCTACTTTTCTTTGTGAAAAGGTTGTAGCTGACAATTCAGTATCTCTAACAGATGAAAGGCTACTCAGGTAATAAATTTCTTTTAGAGTGGATGTTGGGAATGACTTTCAAATAATTTGAGCATTTTATTAATGTTATTGATATTGCTGTCATAGGTTTTCCTAAAGTTATCCTTAATTTATTTATTATATTTTAAAATATCTATAGGTTGTATAAGTGAATCCACTGTCCCTGTCAGTGGTGTTATTTGTGGTTGTGTCTTTTGTATTTCTCCTGATTGTTTTAGCTAGAGCTTTATTGTTTTTATTGATCTTCTCCAAGAATGGGTTCTTGGTTTTATCTCTTTTCTCTGTTACTTTCCTGCTTTCTACTTCATTGATTTCAACTATGAGCCTTCATTATTTACTTTCCTCTGTTTTCTTTGATTTTATTTACTTTTTCTTTTTTCAGAAGGAGGCTGAAATGCTGATCTGAGCCTTTATTTTAATGTAGACATAAAATGCAATTTATTTTCTTCTAAGAATTGCTTTAAAAAGATTACCCTCAAGCCGGGTGCTAGTGGCTCACACCTGTAATCCTAGCTATTCAGAAGATGAGATCTAAGGATCTCAAAGCTGGCCAGAGCAGACAAATCTGTGAGACACATCTCCAATTAACCAGCAGAGAGCTGGAAGCGAAGCTGGGGCTCAAATGATAGCTATCCTTGAGCATAAAAGCTCAGACACAGTGCTCATGTAAATTCAAGCCCAAGTATCTGTGCACGTGTACACACACACACACACACACACACACACACACACACACACACACACCATTCCCAAGGTTAATATAACATAATTTCATTTTCATACATTCAAAATCCTTCATCATTTTTTGTTTCTTCTTTGGTTTCACTTCAAAATTTTTTCTTTGAATCTGGCTTGTTTAAAAGATTTAAATTTCCAAGGAATTTGATTGTTTCTGGTTTGTAATGTATTTCCATTATAGTCAAATCCCATGCTTTCTAGCACTAGAGTCATCTTAAACATATTGAGACTTGTTCATGTCCCAGAATGAAGTCTATTTGGAGGCATGTTTCTTGTTTTTCTTCTGTCAGTTCCTTTTTCATGTCTGCATTTGATTGCCTTTGAATATTTATCTTCCTTGTATTTTCATTGCTTATTAGCTCTTCCTAGTAAGTTTAGTCTCTTGAGCTGTAAATTTAAATGATTTTAATTTTCACTTCTAGAAGTTACCAAGAGGTAGATTGTGGTTTAAGTGCTCGTGTGGGTAGAGACCTGATCTCAGAGATTGCCAGCACAAAGAAGGGCTGGTGATCTCTTTTGCTGGGGGTTGGCATGGAGGAATCACAGACCCTCTCTCCCCAGAAGGTAGAGTAAGCGAAACAAATCACACATTCCAGCACAGAGAGTCTTTGCGGCAGCTTCTGTCCTCTGTCTGAGTCCCTTATCCTGGACCTTACTTATCCTGCATGTCTCTCCATCCGAAGTCTTCACATTTCCACCACAGCCCTGTGTTGTCACCTGGTTCTGTTAGGGAGAAGAGCGGTTATTGATCTGTTACTCCTCAAGCAGGGAGAGGTGCATGGGAAGTAGAACCCACTCACTAAGATCAAGTCGTTGCCTGCGTAGCCATACCCAGGTGCCAGATTGCATTGAGCTAGAGCTCACGGAATCCTGCCCTCCCACACCCCGGCATGCGAGTGGTGGAGCGGGGTTGTGGAGCTGACACCACATGCACACGTGACCTGCCTCCAACAGCCCTGCTTCCTCACCCCTGGCCACAGGATTTTAGTTCCCCTACACCTTGAGAAGGATGAGTGAGACTCAAAGACACAATCGGAAGTCCCCTGGGCTGATTGATAAAGAACTCTTCATGGAACCAGTGGATTTGGGCTTTGAGAGGTTATAGTTATCAGCATGCCAAAATTGAGACTCTCATATGATTACTGCTTTTAATAATAATTCTGTTTTAATAATAATTCTATAATAATTCTGTGGCCCAGAAATTTGACAGAAGAGAAAAAAAGACAAAAATATTGCTCTCTCGCTGATCTCTGAAGCTAGCTCATAACTACCTGCAACATGGCATCCGTAATCCCTTCAAGCACACGTTCTCTCCTTCCTTCTTTCCTTCCTTTCTTCCTTCCTTCCTTCCTTCCTTCCTTCCTTCCTTCCTTCCTTCCTTCCTTCCTTCCTTCTTCCCTCCCTCCCTCCCTCCCTCTTTCTCTCTCTGTTCTCTTTCTTTCTTTCTTTCTTTTCTTTCTTTCTTTCTTTCTTTCTTTCTTTCTTTCTTTCTTTCTTTCTTTCTTTCTTTCTTTCTTTCTTTCTTTCTTTCTTTCTTTCTTTTTCCTTCCTTCCTTCCTTCCTTCCTTCCTTCCTTCCTTCCTTCCTTCCTTCCTTCCTTCCTTCTTTCTTCCTTTCTTCCCTTCTTTCTGTACCAGCCTTCCCCAGCAAGACTGTGCACAGCTGTTCTTGTCTACTGATGGCAGAACTTGCAAGCCAGGATAGTTAGTTTTGTGTGTAACTTGACTGGGCCATGGGGTGCCCAGCTTAAACATTATTTGTGCATATGTGTCTGTGTGCTTTCAGGCAAGACAGCATTTGACTCTGTGGACTCTGTGGAGCTGATGCTCTGTCCCAGTGGGGGGGGGGAGGGGGCTATCACTCAAGAATTGTCATTGTCAGCTGGAGGTCTAGCACCCAGGAAGCCCCAGGAAGAAATACTAGCCTTACTGCTGCTAGGCCACACAAAACAGTGCTAGAACTTTTCGTAGCCGGGAAAGCAAAGCTGAGACCCTTCTGAAAGAGGTGGGGCGTGCGTTTTCAGTGCTTTCTCTCCACCCTTCGTCTGGCTGGTGGCAGGGCACGTGTTGGAGGCGGAGGGAGGGTGACCTCCTTGCTATCTTGTCCGCACTGGTGCTCCTGTGCCTTGCTTGTCCCTGCTCCTCAGCCAGTCTCTGCCCTCCATGCCCTCCTCACAGGCCCTTTTCAATCCTACAGGTTCTGATTATTTTGTAAGTTTCTGTTTTCCTTATTTAGTCAGTTATTTTTTGTGGTGGCCCCAGAAATTACAGAAAGAACATAGACCTGAAGTTACACATGTCTCTATTGCTTCCTTTGTTACTGAGAGTGAAACTTACTGAGAGAATTATATCAGATATTACAAGCAGGTGTTTTATTCTGACTCTGGGGCTACCTCAGTGGGACCAACCTGGAAGTCCCCTGTTCAGATGTTGTCTGTAAATCCCAGCACTTTATACTCCAGTGAATAATTATGTAGATCAGATATTCATTCAGTGGTTTACATTTTTTGACAGATATTTGACAGGCCACTTTCATGCCCCTGTTCAGGGTCGTGGGAGTATATAATAAAGGTGAGCATATGGACACCACTCTCTTCCCAGCCATGGTCAACGTTCCAGGATGAGGAGATACATAGAAAACCCTGCATAATGCTTTTCATGGAAAGACTCTTGGCGTAGTGGTTTACTGTATGTCTCATGGTTTCTGCCCAACCCGTACAGGCATAAATAAATCAAAGCACCATGAAATCCTCTTTTCTTCATAAAATACACTTTCTACATCTTCCATCCTTTTTTTTGAACCACTGTGGAGCTGCCCCTCAGAAGCCTTTAGTAATGGCTGTTGCTCTCTTTGATGGTGCTAGTATGTGGGTACAAATTGGCCTACTTTCAGGGAGGAGCTGGGAGAAGCAGGAGTGGGAAGGAAAGAGGGCGAAGTGTTTCTTTGTCTGTAAATAAATAGTTCTATGGAAATTTGCTTTACTGAAATACACTGGGAACTAGGCTTGTGATTATTGAAAGCGCAGTAACCAAACCTCACCCCATGGCCCTCCTTTCCCTCTGTCTATAGGAAAATCTCTCCACATGTAGAATCTTTTTTTCTTCTCCTCTCCCTCAGGAGGCTTTGGAGCGTCACATATGATATTTATAACATCATACATTCCGTTAGATATACCGATGTGTCTTGGCATAAAGGTAGATGGTTATGAGAACTTGTACACACAGAGGGACGTGCGCTATGCAGAGTTCGGCCGAGGTCCAAAAACAAATCGTTTAAATAGGAATACAGGTGGCCCCATTGCAACAATGAGATGTACAAGTCATTATGTTGAAAACGAACTTTACAACTTTGATGGGGGGGGGAAGGGGGGAGTGGGGAGGAGTGGGAGATGGGAAGGGATGGGAAGGGGAAACAAAGGAGGAGGCAACAATGCTTGATAAGAAATGTACTCATCTCATTATCTTGCCCACGTAATTGTAACCCCTCGGTACAGTATTTTCACAATAAAAAAAAAGAAAAATCTCAAAAAGGAAAAAAGAAAGCAGTTTGCTCTCTGGAGATTCTGCCACTTGTCTTGGAAAATTTCAGATACAGGGAAAAGTATTTGAGGCTCCAGTCGGGTTTAGATGGTAAGCGTGGGATGAATTATTCCTTAAATGCTTGGAGACTAAGTGTGTGTGTTCTCATCCGGATGTTTCCAGCTCAGTAGCAGGAGGAAAGGGAAACTCAGAGACCTTGCTGTGCAGCAGCACTAACTCTACCCTGGCCCACCTTGCGTTTCCAGATGCCCGTATCGATGGCTGCAGCTGGACTCAGCCTCTGCCTAAAACCCGTGAGAGAGGATTGGCTTCAGGAGAAAGTGTGTGATCTCAGACAGGACAGGGAAGCTAGAAATGAGAGAAGGACCATCCAGCATCTTGGAGGTCCAAGATGTCAGGATAGAGGAAGCACGGCTGGTGTGATTCACCTTTCTATGTCCACATGCAAGGACGATTAGAAAGGGTTTATATTTCTGAGCCTTGTTGTTTTTTTAAACTTAATCATCATTTTCTCCAGCTCTATTCATGTTTTTAAAGTAGGATTTATGTTTTCTAGGACTGACAACTTTCTATAGCTATATATATATATATACATTATAAATGTGTGTGTGAATTAGGAAGAGCCATTTGTCTAAATTCTAATATTTACTCCACAAACAACAGAAACGTTAAAATGGATGATCTGACTTTTTTATTCAGACTCCCTTCTCTTCCATCTATTTTCTCTCCAAAATTGTCCAAATGTCTAGCTCTTCCTCTTTTTTCAATTTCTTTTTTGGTTTGTTGAAGTTTGAACTCAGAGCCGCGTGTTTATTAAGCAGGTCCTCTACCCCTTGAGCTGCTCTGCTTTTGCATTGGTTGTCT
Organism: Dipodomys spectabilis; assembly: GCF_019054845.1. Taxonomy (NCBI): domain Eukaryota; kingdom Metazoa; phylum Chordata; class Mammalia; order Rodentia; family Heteromyidae; genus Dipodomys; species Dipodomys spectabilis. Next base: position 10,813,231 of record NW_024870711.1, read on the forward strand.
TCAAGATAGAGCCTTGCTTTATGCACGGGCTGGTCTGGGCGGCAGTCCTCCTGTGTCTTCTCTCTGAGACTGGGGCAGGTGACAGGCACACACATCTGTGCTCACCCACCCCCTTTCCAGGCTCCCCCCATAGCTTCTGGTGAGAAACGTGTAGTACCTCTGCATCTAGACCCTGCCTGAGGAGTCTTCGGTCAGAGCGTCTGACCTGGATGCGCTGAGCTCTGCCTTCCAAGTAGGTAGGGTTATAGGGTTGAGCCACCAGGTCCAACTCTCTCTCTTCCTCCCTTCTTACCAGGATATCTGTCCTGTGGCATGGTCCATCCAACTACAATAATACTAAAAGCTTCCTCTCCCATTTTCATTTCATTGCAAGTTTAAAAATTAATTTAGTGTCATGACAGAATGGCAGGAGACTCTCCCTAGAGCCTCAGAACAAGCCCTCCAATATAAATGGCCTGTCATACCCCAGACTGTGCGCCTTTGTGGAGTTGTTCTGTGAGAAGGCTGCATGGTGGGCCTGTGTAGTAGCTAGCGCTGGGAAGGCACACGGCTACCAACAAGCTCTGACCCAACTGGGCCTGGCTATCAGAAGCCCTGGTCCAGAATCCAGGCCCTCGAGTGCAGACGCCCCCTGTTGGTGAGTCGGAATGCTAGCAGGCACCATGGGAAGCAGCAGATACACAATGGTTCACATAAGAAGGATGGTGATTGACAGCAGCCCTGTCCCAGCCCACCTACAGCCAGAACACACTCCCAGCAGTTCCTCTCCATGCTTCATTTGGTCAATAAGAGCTTACGAGGCTTACCTGGTCAGCGGTGCACTATGTGAATGATCAGGCAGAGATACGCTTCATTGCACCAGAAAGTCTGGGAGCCCGAGAGGCAGTGGGAAATGCTGAGAGAAAAGGGCTTGGACAGACTGCAGGGTTGGACTGTCTGACTCCATGATTTTTCCATGTTTGTAGTGAGCAGGCCATGCCTTTAGAGACCTTGTCTGCACTAGTGGAAGACAGCATCGCTGCCATTTCTGGAAGCATCTATGAGCAATGACAATGAATGAGACCACAGAAGTAGAGAAACCTTACACTGTGTCTGAACCCTGGTTCTGCATGTGTGTCCTCATTGGTGACGTCAGTAGCATGTTTTCTGTTGAATAGAGGGGGCAGCTCCGTGCCTGGGGTAGGGGCTGCGCATGTGACAGCTCTTCTTCCCACCCCCAGCCAGCATTCTTCACATGGGTTCCTGAATTTCCTGAGTGATGGGCTGTCTGTAACATCAGCAGCGTCAGATTTCCCGCTGCTATTTTGGGCGAGCATGCTAGCCACAGAACCGGAAGGAGCCAAGGTCACTGGGATTGAGAGCAAGGCCAGGTGGACCCAGAGGCTGCTCTTGGGACATCTCCATCCCAAGCACACCACCTGGTCTGGCGCTCTTGACTTTCCTATTCCCAGCTCTCCTTCTCCAAGACCCTAAACTTATGGCCTGGATCCAGAGGCTTTGGTGTCTGTGTCCTTGCCCTGGGTTCTGGGTTCCTCTCCTCTTTCTGTACATACTTCTCTCTTGCACAGCAAATGATGACAAAGTACCACCCCGGCTTGTTTCCAGCCATCCACTCTTCTGATAAAACTTTGGTCAACTTTATCCTCTTGGCATTACTTGGGATAGGAAGAAAAGAGGATCTTGAAAACGGCAACTACTCTCAGTGTGGAAATTTAAATTGGCTTTTGCCTGTTTAAATATTATCTCTGTATAAATTCCTCACAGCCCAACTCACTATAACCCTGGATTCAGCAAGGATTTGGGTGTCGTGTCTCTCCTGACCCCCGCTGCCCAAGGTTGATTTACTGATGCAGAGATGAGATTGCTGATGTGCAGATGAGGCAGCTCGCTGGGTAGTGATCTGGGGTCACACACGTCGCAAGCTCTGGAAGGAGCAAGAAGACGACTTCGAAATTTATTTTCCAGAACAAATGAATCACAACTCGGTATAATTCTTTGTCTGCTCGATCCCAAAGCCAGAACTGTGTTTCTAGAGAGAAAGTCTCTGCTGTCACGGGTAAGAGGGTTGGTGTGGGATTGGGGTCTGTACCCTGGGTATCAGAGCAGTCTGACTCTTGAAGACATAGTTCCAGAATCTTTCTGCTTCTGGAATCTTCTCAAGGGTGGGAATCAGTTTTGTTTTCTGTTGGATATTTACAACATCACTTACCGGCCCTAAAAATGATGGATGCAGGCAGATGGGCGCCGGCAGCCAATGGGCAAGCAGATACACGTGTTCATCATGCCATTCACCAAGTAAATGGGCCAGACATTCTCACTGCTGCAGCAAATCTCCCTGCCTTATCAGCCAAGCCTGGCATGGGGGAGTGGAGGAGAGACGTTGTGGGAGGGATAAGAGAGGGAGATGTGGGAGGGGAGGAGAGGCAGAGTGGGAAGGACAAGAGAGGGACATTCTGTGCATCACTGAATGCCAATTTAACAGTGATGAAGATGCGTGCTGGAGAGTCTGAGACTGATTCTGGAATCTTCCATCAAAGTGCCTCTGGAAGATCTTAAAATATCACCGCTCTGACTACTACGTCCCGCCTTTCTGGCATGAAAATCCCAAGGTATCCTCAGGTTGTGGCAAGGAAAGATGGTCCGCCCACTCCCGGGAAGTCTGTCCTCAATCAGACAACGACACTCACTTTCTGGGGGAAATCCAGTCACGCGGAGTCAGACCTTCCCACGCCAGTGACCTCCGCCCCGGGGTTACGCGCCTTGATTTATAACTCATGTTCATTTTCACAACTTGGCATTCTAAACTATTGCTTGTTATACATCTTATCACATCGCTTGCTACATACCTTGTTAGAAGATTCTGACAGAAGGAGTTTTTATTCTGAGTTAAGACAATATCATAAATTAGTGGACTGAGGAATGGCTAATATTTTGAGAATCTAATGTTTTTGATGACTATCTATTATATAGATGAGCTAATTGCAGGTGTATTTACATCACTAAAGACTGAGAAAATAGATTTCATTATAAAAACTAATAAAAGGGAAGGAAATGACTACTATATCAATGAAGAATATTATTGTTAGAATAAGTGCAAGAGAATGATCATAAGGAAAATTCTTACTATCTGATAAAGTGTCTTACTATCTGATAAACAGTGTTTACTATCTGATAAACAGTGTCTTACTATCTGATAAACAGTGTTTACTATCTGATTTATAAACAATGCACATTTAAAATGTCAGGCAGAAATTTTTTAAAAAATCTAGGAAACATTCTATAACAAGTTCTATTTGTTAAAACTTCTTATATGAAGATGGATCACTTTTTTTTTTTAGCCAGTACTAGGGTTTGAACTCAATGCCTTGTGCTTGCTCCGTGTGCTTGCTTGCTTGGAACTCTACCACTCTACTCTTTTCTGCTTGGATTGGCTTCAAACTACAGCCCTCCAGATCTCAGGCTCCTGAGTAGCTAGGATTACAGGCAAGAGCCACAGGCACCTGGCAAAGATGGATAGCAGTAATTACACGAGTAATGAGTTATGATGGTAAAATACAGTAAAAATTAAATGTTCCCAAAGACCAAGAGTCAGAATCGAGCGTGGAAGAGGAGCCATGTGCTGGTGGCTGTGTGCATGCCTTTTGGGGTGGAGAGAGTCCCACCCGTGTCCAAGGGCTTTCTCTCCAGTAGATCGTTGACTACCACGATCGCCCCTTGTACATCACTGGCTCAAGGGCCTCAGTTCTTTGTTTGCTAAATGATGTTTTATTTTTGTCCCCTCCAACCTGAACAGCTTAATGTCACCACAATATTTGTGCTTTTCATTGACTGTAGGCTCTGTGGAAGGACAGAAGCCTTTTATCCCAACCCCAGCAGCAAGTGTCCAGGGAAGTGTCCTTGTAATGCAGCCCAGACCTGCTCAGCAGTGCTTTCTTGCTGGCTGTATTTATGCAGTTGTGCCCGCCCCCCCAATCCCCGCTCTCTTCCAGCCCAGCGTGCTCCATCTTTTCCCTGTGCAAGGCGCCGTGTGCCAGCCCCTCAGTGTGGTAGTCTCAGGGACCCTGAGGAGATTCAGGCGCGGTGGGCCAGCCCCTCAGTGTGGCGGTCTCAGGGACCCTGAGGGTATTTAGAATCCTGTGTCCCAACTCCACTCCCTGGCTTGGCCACATGTTTGCAAGAGGAAGTGAGGGGAAATTTCAGGGGCCAGGTGCTGCACGGTCCCCTCCCCCCACCCCTCCTGTGTGAGGTCTTCATGTCCCGCAGGAGCGCGTGGCATTTCCCACACGCCACAACAATGTTCTCTCGCCAAACTTCTCACAACTGGAAAGCACCGCAGAACTAAAATCTGGGTACGAATGCCCGGCAGGATGGGAATCGTTCAACTTCTCACCCTGGTGACAGGAAAGGGTTCTGTTTACTTGTTTGGTAGTGTTTTGCTGATCTGTCTTAAAAAGAAAATACATGTAGGAACCCAGCCAGAAATACTTCTCAGTCATAAAATTATAAATTGTGGTATTCCTTCCTAGATTATAATCTTATGTATTCTTTCCTTCTTAACCTTCCAAAGAAATGATCTTTTATGTATCACTTAAAGAACACCAAGCATTTGGAGGAGCTGCCCATGATCTCAGCCATACTGAGATAGGACAGATTTTCAGCATGATATTTTCCTTGGTCCTTAGGAAAGCTTCATTCAAGTGCTTTTTCAACAGTTTCTGAAAATGACAATTTCTGAGAGGGTCTCATGTATTGCTGCTGAATTTAATAATTCTTAGCAATCACACGGAATCCAGTCTCTTTGCAGTCTGCTTCCTTCCCTAATTCCATCACATAATTACCCTCTTTGTCAAAGGCTACTTAGCACATTTGCAGAAATGACAACTAAGGATTCAACAAAAATGGATGGATTGAATTTGCAAAGCTTTCTGGTCCTGGCTTTGCCTGGTGTAATTTCTAATAGAGACTTGAGAAGACAGGCCCAGGAAGGTCTTGGGTTCCTCTTCTTCCAGTAGCCTCCATTCCTTCCACTCACCTTGCTCTCTGGGGGTGCCCCCCACCCCCCGCTGCTGCCTGCATATGCTTCCTGGGTACAGCCATCAGGAGGTCTGTGAGAGCAGTTTCTTCCAGAGGACGTCCAGTATGCGATGTCATTTACCCACATTACCATTGTCCATTTAACTTGAAAACGAGTAAGCCCCATGGCCAGATTGATTAAGTGCTTGGGCCTCCCCGCTAAGGGAACCGCTCTCCCTTAAATTCAACCACATGCACTTTCCTAGGGAGCACTGGTCAGCCTGGGCAGACACTGGTCTTATAATAACGTTCTAGAAAACGTCTCAAGTTTTCTCTAGTTTCCAGGGCCTCTCTACACAATCTTTGGATGCCATTTTCCTTTGGAACCCTTCCAGCAGAGACCTGAGCTGGTTCACTGAGTGGGAGACTGGGGAAGAAGGGCTAGGCGGAGCGTCTGCTTCTTTTCTGCCCCTGTTGATTTAGAAATTGCCACATTTCATCATCCCACGGTTGTGGTTAGGACATCTGAGCCATGTTGTATTAAACATTTCCATCATAGCCAACATTTTATCTCACTCCAAATACAGTGTTATGAACAGGATTTGCAGCCAGAGAGATTCACAGCTTAGGGTGCATTTCCCAAATTTCAGCTCAACAGGGCAATTAAGCAAGCAAGAAAATATAAATTGTTTTATTAAATACTGACTATTTCACTTTCATGAAGTCAAAGGTTGACTTGCATTTTCTTTCTTATTTTTGTCCAAGACTGGGATTGGGAACTCAGTATCTGACTCTCTCCCTCATGGGCTGGTGCTCTACCATCTGAGCCACACCTCCAACCTCTAATTAGAATGTTCTAAGCATTTATTTGATTCACTATGTGTTTGCACAGGAACTTTTTTTTCAACACTGTATGCTTTTTTGGCAGGAAAGGAAAAAAATCAACAAATTAAAAATTATTTCAGAAGCCAGGCACCAGTGGCTCACACCTGTAATCCTAGCTACTCAGGAGGCTGAGATCGGAGGATCACAGTTCAAAGCCAGCCTGGGCAGGAGACTCTTATCTCCAGTTAACCACCAGAAAATCAGAAGTGGTGCTGTGGTTCAAGTGGTAGAACACTTGCCTTGAGCTGAAGAGCTCAGGGACAGTGCCCAGTCCAAGAGTTCAAGTCCCATGATGGACTCACACAAATCTCAGGCAGAAACAATTAGCAATTGGTTTTAGCAATTGTAATCAACAATGAATAGAACCAAGACTTATGAATTTGCAATATTGCCTAATATGTAATATTTGGATCTGAATTCAGTGACTAGATACTAAGGATATGTTATATGCATGGCACTGTTTAAGAGCCCAGAGTAATACACAAGTATTACAAATCCATCTCTGGTTTCACAGGGTGTATGATCTAGCAGAGCAGAGAAACAGCATTTTAGAAGGCAGCGGGGTTTTGGTGTGGTAAGAGAGATGGGAGGAATGGGAGGCTGGCAGCGAGGTCCAGAATGTCCTGTGAGGCCTTCCAGAGAACTGTCAGCATGGCAGGGCCTCCCGGGTCGTGAGAAGGATCTGAGCAAGAGAGAGGAGCAGCCCGGAGGCCGGGATCGCCAGCGTTCTTTCTGGCTTCGTGCTGGCTACATCATGACTCCTCCCGCTTGTTTTGGTATAGCAAAGCAGCCACAGATGACATGTAAGTGAATGGCCTGGCTTGTGCTAACACAGTTCCTTCATGGACACGGTCACCTCCACACCTTACTGCATTCGTGGTCCCAAAATCGAGTTCTCACAACCACTACAAGGCACAAACCTCAGTCCTCACTTAGAGCTGTGCAGAGTGGGTGGTGAGTGGGCTTGGCACCTTCACCTCCAGCCTGTTGATTCCTGAGCAGACAGGAGAGAGAGAAGCGGAGGATGGCAGGGGGAGTGGGGAGGGGGAGGCAGGTGCGCAGAGGGAACCGTGGGTGTGGGGAGTGGCAGCCAGACCGGAGCTGGGTCACGAGGTATTGGAGAAACCAGCATTCTATTGTAAAGGAATTGTAGACTGTGCAAAGAACTGGCTGAGTTATGACTTCACGAAGGGCCTTTGGCTGCTGTCTGGTGAATGGATTGGAAGGTGAGGTGAGGTGTGGAAAGGCAGCTCACTGGAGGAGAAAGGCTGCTGACGGGGCTACAACCCAGGCAACAGAAGTGCGCAGAAGTGTGTGTGTGTGTGTGTGTGTGTGTGTGTGTGTGTGTGGACTTCACTGCTAAGGGGGCGTGTTGAAGTGTCCTCCTTGTTGTTCATTGCTAAGGGGATGTGCTACAAGGACGTGTTGAGGTGTGTTTCTTGTTGTCCACTGCTGAGGGAATGTACCAAAGTGTCTGCCCACAGGGGTCTTCGGTTGTTAAGCTACATGTGCTCATAACTGCATCTAGTTCCTGACAGGACCCCTGCTCACCGATTTCTGTGAAATATTGCTAGAGAATTCTGTGTTGCTGTTGAACTGAGTCTGGGCCTGAGGACGTCTCTGTCCTTTGTAAAAGGAAACTATGCACATAGTCTACAGACATCAAGGACGCAGCAGCGTGGCTGTGTGGGCTGCTCCGTGGCACTCTGGTGTCCTCATTGCTTTACCAAAGATTAAATTGCCAACGACATTGCTGCTGCTTGTCTCTTGTAATGAGTTATCAGGCTGCAATCCTCTTTTGCTTTATATAATATTTCAAAAATATGATCTCCTTGGTTTCTAGAAATGATGAGATTTCTAGAACATATCTTTTTACCTTCACGTTTTCAGCTGAGTAAACAGAAGTTCACCAACATATGAAGTATTTTCAGAATGACTTTTTAGCAAGCTACATTTATTGGAACTCCTGTGTTTAAGTTAGATGTTGGCTCTTTTGCCAATTGAATTATAAACAAATTTGGGTAAGACACAAGAGTGAGCATCTCTTCTCATATCTTCTCATACAAGCAAACTTAAATTCAGTTAAACAGTAACTACATATTAATGTTAAATGGTGGATGTTATCTAGTATGTTTAAAGTGGAAAATTGGTATTTTCATAGCAACTCGGAGGACATGCTATGCACAAAACCCAGCACCTGTCACGGTTGGCAGGGGCACTGGAGGGCAGGGGTGTTAGAATCAGGACAGAGCAAACACCACTGACAAGGGAAGAGCTTTCTCTGGGCTGTGGTGATGGTGACGGGAAGTTAAACTTCAATTACTTCTGGCTAATACAGCAATGCTTGTTAGTTTCTGTCCTTTGAAATATCATTTTCAACAAAATGCCTGACAAGCAATTTAGTGATGAGTGTGATTAGTGCTGATTGGCTTTTAGGTCATGGCGAAGGGCTACGGGAAACACTTTAAAATATGAATCTGGGAAACTCAAAGACTAAGTTTGCCCTCTAGTGGAATTCAGAATGACACCACTGGCGGGTTTCTGAGTGCTGGGAAGAAAGGGTCTATATTTCTTTGCTTTGCACATGAAAAATTCAAGCCTCCATTTACTACCTTGGTTGGCCCTCTCCGGTATCCATTGGAAATACAGACTTGATTATACCAAGAACTGTGTCGAGGTAGGGTTTCGGGGCCACTAGAAGATGGCTTTGAGAGCAATCCGGCTGGTACGGGAATTCCAGCAGCAATGACTGCCTGCTTCTCCTTTTGGCAAATGATGAGTGATGACTAACTCACAATCAGGAGTCCTGACGCTTCAGATAGCCAGGGAGAAAACCATGCCAGACTGGAACAACATCAGACAAGTGGCTTATCATTAATGGAGAAAGGGGATTAGGCAGGCAGAGAGCTGAGGGCTCCTCAACAGCCTTTGATCCAAAATGCTCCATGGCTTCAAGGTCTGGGGCTTCCTGACATGGCGGTTGAGGGGATGGTGGGGGTGTGCATGTGTGGGTGTGCATGTGTATGCATGCATGCACGCACGAGTGCATGTGTATATGTGCATGCATTGCATGCATGCATGCATGTGTGTGTGCATGTGTGTGAGTGTGTGTGCGTGTGACCCTGTGTCAGTGCCAGTGGGAGATGCAGTTTTGGGGACTGCAGGAGAGGTAAGAAGATGGATTTTAAGCCATTAGCCAGAAGTCTGGTTGCTCCTGTGTTGTAGGCTCCTGTTCTAGCCAGATGTTGCTCAGTCCTTTTCTCACCTGTCTCCAGATCCTAGTGATTCCTATATCTTGCCATCATCTCATCATTGGTGTGAGTGAACTTGGCATTGCTGAGATTCGGGGATGGAGGGAAGAAGAAGAAGGAGGCTGATACAGACCCACACAGCAAGGAAGGAGGAGGAGGAAGGAGGCTAATACGACCCACACTGCAAGTCACTGCAGACATTTTCCTGGATCTACTCCTTTTCACATTTTACTGGTTTTGGCCAAAGCTTCAGAGGTAGAATAGATTCAGTAATTACCTACCTAAGCTACAGTAAAAGGGAAGGAACAGCTCATTCATGACCTATACATCACCATGCTATTTAGACTTTACTACCCACAGTAGCCATTTGCTATGATTTTAAAACAGCCCAAGTAAAGTGGATTTTAAACTTATATATGCTTTCATAAAGAACATTATTCCACAGTATATCCTTTCTGGGTCTCTTTAATGATGGAAACTGGCTCCGATTCCTAAGGCCAAAATCTTCTGCAAAGCCAGAAGAGCTGGCGTTGTGTCTCCACTCGCCCAGTGCCGCGTGTGGTAATGCCGCGTGTGGTAATGCCGCGTTTGGTAATGCCACGTGTGGTAATGCCGCGTGTGGTAATGCCGCGTGTGGTAATGCCGCGTGTGGTAATGCCGCGTGTGGTAATGCCGTGTGTGGTAATGCCGTGTGTGGTAGTGGACGGAGCAGCACAACATATGCTTAGGATCAGCTCTCGTCATGGTATCACACGGGCAGGTCACAAATTCCCATGCTTTGTTGCGTGAAAAGATTCGCTCTGGATTGTGGTTCTAGTTACATCGTTGTATAGAAGATGCTTGGATCTTACTCAGTCCTGGAGCAATGGAGACAGTGCTAGGTAGGCTCTGTCCCGCAGTTCCCTGGTCAGATGACCTAACTGGCTTAGCCAAGTTCACTTGGTTGATAAATTGCAGACACCAGATTTGGACTCGAGTTTCCTTAAAGTCATGTTCACGCTGAGCTGCCCTATCTAGAAAACCTCATTGAAAACCCTGCTTCTACCCAGAGTAAGTGCGTTTCAGTGCTGCAGTGGCCCTTGTTTTCTTCTACATTGTTGACTTATGAAGAGCCACTGGAACTTTCCCCAGCAACCACATCGTGTGTTCTGCTCTTCAGAGCTCTTTTTAAAGCACTCTGCTAGTGCCCAAGTGGGCACTAGAAGGTGCATTGGTGTCCTCACAGGGGGCATGAAATAATCAGGACCATGGTGAAATTCCAGGAAGGTTGGAAAACATAAAAGCATCTGTGCCTGAAGCCGCAGCCTCTTCCTGGGCATCGAAGAAGATCGTCAGAAGGACGGCGAATCCGAAGTCTCCCCGAGTGAACCAGGATCCCAGCAGTGAATTAACAGGAGCGTGTAGTGACTCACAGTTCACCATCCTTGAGGGGGCCTGGGGAACCCCATCGTCAGAGGGGTGGTGGTTTTCTCCTGAGCTGGGCAGTGCATCTGGACACAGATATGAAACTCCACAAGCAGTTACACCAGCATGTAACTCTGCCTGACCTTTTCCAGTAGGAAGGGAAGGATGACAGGGGTGCTGCATATCACTGGTACTGGAGCAGATAAGACAGAGAGCAGGAGGCATGGGCTCCTGAGTGACAGGATCTCTGTAAGAGATGACAGATCCAGGTGAGAGAAAACCAAGTCCTAGCAGAATGACCAGTGTGAGGCCCACCGCAGCCCTGGATCTTCCCTCCTAAAACTTTAGAAAGTTAAGCCACATGCCGGTGGCTCATGCCTACAATCCTAGCTACTCAGAAGGCTGAGATCTGAGGATTGCAGTTCAAATCCAGCCTGGGCAGGAAAGTCTGTGAGACTCTTATCTCCAGTTAACCATCAGAAAATCAGAAATGGAGCTGTGGCTCAAGTGGTAGAGCACTCACCTTGAGCTGAAGGGCTCAGGGACAGCGCCCAGGCCCAGAGTTCAAGCTCTATGACCGATCAAAAAAGAAAACAACAACAAATCTACCTTTAGTAAGTTTCACATGATGGCTTCTACGGGCATGTAAAAAGGAGCTGAAAAGCAGAGGTGCTACTTTGGAGCGCTCTGCCATCTTGTCTAATTGGCAGCCCAAATCAATCTTATTCCCACACCCATCCCCAGGGCTGTGTGGCTGCTCAAAACCGTTTGCTCTTGTGCTCAAAAAGGCATGGCATTAAATTCCCTAAATATACACAAATATAAGGGTATCTCTGCGTCCCCAGGAAGATTTATATCCTGCTCGATAATATGATGGTTGGCGTTGAAGGAGTTTGCGAGAACTACTCAAACCAAATTGGTTTTGCCCATATTTTGAAATCTTTGCACTTCACTTCTGTACTCCAGGCAAATGCATAAATCTTAAAGTAACTGGAGTCAGCGGAAAAGAAAAATGTCCTAAGCGTTTGCCATGAACAGAAGATATTTTTAAAAGTAGGCTGAGGAAAATTGGGAAGAAATGAGATGAGCAGCAGTCGCAGGGCCGTGCCGAATTCACATAATCCAAACACAGAGGAGGCTCAGTTGCCTGGCAGAATGCTTCCCCTCCGCGAAGTGCAGGTCCATGCTGGTGACAATCCCTAAGGTGAATTACAGCCTCACCCCAGGTGACTGGCCGTGGAGGCTCTGATGTTACACACCGGTTTCACGTGTAGCCAAGTTTCTTGTTGATGAGCCTGCTGGGAAGGGGGAGGGCGGTGCTAACGGAGGTGGAAGGGTTGTGAAACAAACAGATAAAATCACAAGTTTGTCATCAACATAGAGTTCCTAAGAAGACAAGTCAAGTATGTAGATTTGGCTGTTGGTCAATATCGAAGATGTATAGAAAGGTACAGACATTTATAGTCCAAGGTACAGAAGTGCCACTAACTTCACCCCATATCAGACAAACACATGAAAAAAAAAAAAAGGGAGGATTGCTTGGGAAATCACTCCTTATTGGGTAAATCTGCATAGTTCTTGTCATTGTTTATTTAACCTTATAGTGCTTGTCCTAACTTCCCATTTTTATTTATCAGTCATGTGGACTGAGATCATTTCTTAGTGATTAAGCAGCTTTCATAGTTGAATGTGCTCGTGCTTAAGGTTATTATTCACTTTAGAATTTTCTCCATGGTGTCTTTCTCCTTCCTCTCTTTTGAAAACACAACTATTTTCTCTCTTTCTGTTTTCTGTGCAGTACTGTTCTTCATGATTTTTGCCTGTTTAATTATGTTAAAAGCAACAAAATGGTGAGACAAAGGACAAAGGGGGAACCCACGCAACAGCGATACTCACAAGACAGTATGTGGGAAATGATCTGTGCAACTTGGTGGGGGATGGGTGGGGAGAGAGAGAGAGGGAGAAAAATGAAGGAATGGGTAGAAATATAAGCACTACCTTATGTAACGGAAACCCCGCTGTACATCTCCTTGACAATAACATTTTTAAAAAGCAAAAAAAAAAAGCTACCTTATAGAATTCTTTTGTGATGTTTCCTCTTATCCTTACACAACTTTAAATCATTTGGCTTTTATCTTACTGTCATAAATACATGATCCAAAACTTAGATGGAGTTGCTGTGTCATTTCATATGTTAGAGTTTGTCGAACTTCAACGATTTTGCAAGCTGCATCTAATGTCTTTAATTTGCTGAGTACTACTGATTTCCCTTGATAGGGCCATTGACAGTCATAGGTACTTTTATTCCAACAACAAATACCAACCCTCAGAAGACGCATTACACTTCACTCAGGGATAGATAGGTTACATGCTGGCCAAGAGAAGGGTTAGAGCGGTGGTAGGGCTCAAAGAAGCCTAACCAGAAGCAGATGCCCAGGGAGTGCACTGAGATAAGATATCCATGCGCTGCAGTCCAGTCATAGGCCTCTATCTAGCACAGGAGGACCACAGGCAAAGTTGAGACCAACCTTCAGGATCCTGGCATGCAGGCGGTCATGTTCAGCCTCTGGGACTAGGAGGGGGGGTGTGGCCTGTAGATCCCCTGGCTCCGCACTGGTTGGCTGGCTGGTGACAGATGATGTCAGGTGTGCATTCTCTTCCTCCATTTCCCTGGTAGGGGTTGTGACACACCTTGGTCCGGTGTTTGATGAGCTCATGGGCCTGAGTTTTCTGAAATTGGTTCTGGTGTGCCCACACGTCCGTCTATTTCTGATTTGATTTGGTAAGTTTATAGGTGGCAATCTTTTATTTGTATAAATGAGTTATGAGTCCACTCGTGGTTTGTGCCACACAAACTGTGGGCCTGTGTTTTCACAACAAGGTAAAGCATCCTTCTGCCTCGGCTTTTGCGTGCAACTTGGAGCCGACTGCAGTTTTATAAAATGAAATTGCCCAGACTGAAGCACCGCCTGAAGCTACAGGGAGCATCAAATTCAGTGGAACTTAAAGGAGAGCTCGGCCTGGTGGCCATGCTTAAATAAAGAGCAAGGGAGAGACAGACCTCACTTTTCTTCCAAATGATTAGTCAGAACTTTTGAAGTAATGATGTATTTTCTGGTGGACTGAGAATCACATATGTCATAGAGTAAATTATTCTTTATATTTATACCTATAACAGAATAAATTTAAGTTTGGAAACAGGCCCTGGTTTTGGAAAGTATTTTAGGAAGCATAAGGTATTCTTGTAGCCTTCAAGTCCTCTCTAAAAATTCTTCAATATTTGTCATTAGTATTTCCAGTACTGTTAGGAAGTTTCTTTTATTGTATAAAAATAAAAGCTGGTCCCTTGGTGGAGCATGCCAGTCATCCTAGCTACCTCTGAGATCTGAGGCTCACAGTTTGAAGCCAGCCAGGCAGAAAAGCCCGTGAGACTCTTATCTCCAATTAACCACCAAAAGTCTGGAAATGGAGCTGTGGCTCAAGTGATATGGTACTCTCCTTGAGTGAAAAACCTCAGGGATGGAGCTCAGGACCTCAGTTTACACCACAGCACCAGCCTACACAAACATCTGACCCCGCCACTCACCTACCCCCTCCCCATACTCCATCTCTCTTTCTCTCTTATACATTTCTTACTCCTCTATGCCAGGGGTAAAAAAAAACATTTCTATCAACATTCCAGACCTCCACAGGTCTCTTGTCACAACTACTGAGCTCCACTCTTGTGTTTTCTTCCTTTTCTGTTACTGGGGTTTCAACTCAGACCCTTGCTCTTGCTCAACTCGCTGTTTCAACTGACAGTCTACCACTTGAGCCATGCCTCCAGTCTGTCTGCTGGTTATGTTGGAAATGGAATCTTACAAACTCTGCTGCCTGGACTGTCTTCAAATTCCAATCCCCCTTAGCTCAGTCCTAAGGAGCTAGGACTACAGCGGTGAGCCTCTGGCACCCAACTCAACTCCATCATTCACCACAGAATATAGATGGCCCACAAATAAAACAATTATGGTGCTACAAATAGAACTGGGCACAATTTTCACATGTCAGAAAAATATTGCTTGCCTTCTGGTTATGTTTTCAATAGTTTGAAAATGTAAAAAGTAGTCTCGGTTTATGGATCATAAAGGAACAAATGTAGGTCTTCATTACTCTGAAGTTCGATAACTCAATGACATAAACAAAAAATTAAGTATTTATGTCCCAGATTTAGATGAATTAACAAGACATTACATTTTGCTGTGGAATCTGGGACAGTCAAGGCATAAAAACAAATAAGATGAAGTGTTTAATTTCCATTTTTGAATTAAAAATTTAAGAAGATAATTTAGTGCCAGGAAAATTTGAAGAATTTTGTTTTAACAGATGGATTTTCTCTGGAGATGTTTATCAGTGTAATAAATAATGTTTTATGAAATTTTATTCTACAATTGGTCTTTTTATTAAAATCTGCTGTGCTGGAGAGCTTGTATAAGGCATTCTTGTAGATCTTCAGTTTGCTTCAGATAAAATCCATAATTTATTAATTGGAGTCTTCCCATTTCTTTTGCCTAACATAGTTTGTTATAAAGAAGCATACTTCATTTACCACAGACTGTTGCTCTCTGTAGCATTAATAATTTCACTGTCCTAATGCCTATTTTTACCTAATATTAAATTTTCTACATAGTTCTTTTGATCAGTAAGTCATATAATTTTATGCTTTCAATCTTTCTGTCTTCTTATACAGTATTTTAGATTTGTTTCTCCTTAGCAGGACAGATCAACCATTAGTTTAATATTTGCCCTGACAGAATTAATCTTCTAATTTTAGATACTAATGACAGATTAGATTTCTCCTATTTAGTACTTTTAATTTTTCTGGCACACACAACTATATTTTCAAGACAATATATCTTTCAAAATATTAAGCTATTTTGCTTTCTGTTCTGTGATACAATAGGCATTATGACATGTGCCTTTAATATAATAAGTTGAAACTTAATCATCTTTTTATCTGAAGAAGACTAATTTACTTCTAGCTGGCTCCTCCCCCTTGCCCTAGGTATTATAATAGCACCTTGATTTCATTACATCTTTATTAGTTTTATCTTAATTATTTTGGTAGTTTATGGTTTGATCTAATACTTTATCTTTTTTCTTGTATAAAAATACATAGCAACATGATCCCTGCTCACAAAATAATTATGATAATAATGGTTGGCTTTCTATGACACTGCCTGTCAGCCTCCCACACCAGCTCCGCTCACACTGCCTGCTCCGCTCACACTGCCTGCCACACCTCTGCTCACACTGCCTGCCAGCCTCCCACACCAGCTCTGCTCACTCTTGTAGCTCAGCCATAGGAATTTCAGGTCTGACACATGTTCATTTGTTTTGGCGCTATCAGTTTCAATTTTTTAGCAATGTCAATCGCTTCAGTTTTTCTAAGTTAACTCATATGGAATGTGCGCTTGTTCAACCCCTCTAGAAAAGTGTGGAGATCCATCAACAAAACATACAGCAACCCTGTGATCTAGCGATCCTACTGCTAGGCATTTACCCACAAGATTACAGGATTACAGAAAAGCCACCAGCCCAACCATGTTCATTGCAGCACTAGTCACCCAAGACAAGGTATGCCCCTCTATGAATGAATGGACCAAGGGGACAAGAAAATGTGATGTACACAATAGACTTTTACTCATCCATTAGAAAGAATGATATTGTACCCTTTGTAAAGCAATGGGAAGACCTGGAAAATTGTGTGTTTTCCCTTATGTGTGGAAGCTATATTTAGCTTATAAACTTATAAGTAAATACATTGGGTGTGATGCAAGTGTATACAAATGTATGACCTGAAATAGGGTAGATTCAAGAGGAACTCAAACAGTGTACTTCCTTGGAAAGGCAAAGTCAAAGTTTGACAGAATAAGTCCCAGGAAGTGAGTACTTGAAAGGGGTGGGGTAAGGCCAAAGGGAAAAGGTAGAGGAGGGAAGAGGAGAACAGGGAAAGATGCAGCCAAGACTTCGACTGCAGTCTTCCCACTTGCTTTTCATGCTGGACATTTTCTGTGTTTACATCTGCACCCTATCTCTCTAGCTATCTCCAATCTGGTGTTAAGAGTTTCCTGTGATTCTTTTTTATGCTTCAGATAATTTTTCAGTCTTCATTTCCATATTTTATCTTTTACACTATAGATTTTCTGATGGGATCCCACATTTATTCACGCATTGTGACCATTGATTCTCATCCAGCCCTTGATTGTGTTTATATCTGCTAAACAGAGCACCTTTGAGTGCTAAAAGTGTAACATGCTGATGATCTCAAGCAGTTTTTATTGGCTCCTGTCCTCTATTGTACTGTTGATAATGTCCTTCTTTGAGCCCTAATTTGGTGTATATTCTAGACCATGGAGATGTACTTTGTGAAGGCTGATACTTGCTTTTCTAATCTTCTTCAGAAGATTACTGATCCTTGGTCTAGCAGGAAGTTAGTCAGGCTGAGCACCTCCAACCCATGGAGATTTAGTTTTGCATGTTTCTGGCCACAAATTCTAGAATTTTACTAAACATTGTGAAGTGTTTCCAAGACCCTCTAACTTGAAAGGAGTTAAGATCTAAATTCTTCCTTCCTGTGGGCAGCATTGAGATCTGAGTGTTTCCACTGTTGCTTTCTCCAGGGTTGTTTCCTTTCACATGCATCTGGAAGTCCACTGTCCACTGGACAGGGATGGGAGGGAAAAACTGGGAGACAGCAAAGAAAGGGGTGTCCTGGCCCAAAAAGAAGTGTACTCATTACTTGACTTTATTGCTGTATAATAGCAATAACATACTTAATAAAAATATTTATGGGGACTTCCTACATAGATTTCTGCTATCTTCTTTCCATGATTTCTTTGTTTCTAGGATTTCTGACTGAATTCATGGCCACTTTAGTCCTGCCTTCCAGAACCACCTGTGTGCATCTTTTGTTTGTTTTGTCTTCAGATTTCAGTGGGATAGGTTTAATTTGTATGGTTTCTCTTGTCTCCTTTTCTGTTCCCTTTGGTGAGTGTACACTCATTGTTTCTTAGTCCTTGGAGTTTGTGCTTCATGGTGTCTGAGGCAGGTGCGTCTTGTCCATACCCTCGGCTTGCTGCCAGGCCCTCTCTGGGGCATGGGGCATCCAGGCTGAGGGGAGCAGTCAGGGGTGCTGGCGTAGCTTGACATGCCAGGATGAGCAGTACGTGCTGGGAGCTGTGATGAACTTACATACAAGTGTGTGTTTACACGGGGATGGTTCACCAGGCACACATCAGTCTCTTGGGAAATTAACTCTAATATTGTATTGTCTTGATTTCACTTTCTCACATGTTATTGACTGACCGTGTCACTGATTTCAGGACACTCAAATGCATCTCAGCTAGAGTTCATAAACACCACCTTTGGCTTTTTCAGTAAAATGGACAAGGCGGGGGGAGGGGGAGGTTGTGCTGGCAATCGGGTGTTGTCTCCCTCTGTCTTCTACACAAGTGCACCAAATGGGATTTTTCTCCTGCTATATATCTCTATTTCTATTTCTATCTCTCTCTCTATGTATCTGTCCTACCTCACAATGCATGATGGTTTTGCTCCAACTTCTGCATGACCTCAAATACCTATGCTTCAGAAATTACTAGTGATTTTTTTTGTTTCACCAGGAATGCCTATTTTTATTTTCCAGCATTGTTTGAGGTTTATGATATGCTGAATGAGAACACTGACGGTATGAGTGGCTATGCTGGGGGCTGAGCTCAATGCCCCAAAGCCTGCTCTGTCTTAGCCAGAAAGCAGAGATGTCAACCAGAACGTTTGTCAACGTGCAGAATACACTTGTGCTCTTTCAGCTTCTGCTAAGGACACTGGTATGTGACATTCACAGTGGGTCGGGAGCCAGGCCACCCTATCAACATTCGGCACTAGGCTACAATGGTGTCTGTGAATAGTTGAAGCAAACTCCTACATTAAAATTCCACTTCATCTCTATGACTTAATTCTCCCTTGGCTATTCCATGCTCCTTGTATTTCTGTTTGGGTTTAAGATGAACTCACCAACCTCTGCAAACAAGGGAGCTTGAATTTGGTTTTTCCTGTTCTTGTTTGACTGCTTCTCTCTAGTTTTTCTCTGTTACTAGACATTGGAAATAAGGTACTGTGGAACCCCTGAAAATCAGGTTCCCCCTTTATAGTATGGTTTAAATATATAAAGTGTCCTCCAAAAATGTCAAAAAGGTTAGTTACCCCTCGGGAGCTTTACTGAAAGGTGATTGGATCATTAAGGGGCTGTCCTTATCAGTGAGGGAGCCAATCAACTGATGAGTCCAGGGCCGAATGGGCTGTTAGGGGCAGGACCCCTGGGATGCAGGTCAGTGGAAGGATGACTTTGGAGATGTAAGTGGTCCCCTCCTCTCTCTGTCCTTCCAGCAGGTGAGCAGTTTTCCTCTACCATTCTCTTCCACCATGTTTCTGCCTTATCACAGGATTAACCACAATGGAGACAGCTCATCGTGGGCCAAACCTTTGAAATCAGGAGTTAAGACATTCCCCTCCTTTACTTGTTTTTGTCAGGTGTTTTGATACAGTGGTGAAAACGTGACTGTTACCTGAGCCAACTGCTTACACACCCCACTGAGCTTCTACACCTGCTTGCTTTTGAATCTCGCAGTCCACTTTCCTCTCCTTACAGCTGTGGGGATTGGCGTCTCTCTGTGTGTTCACAACACAGTTTGCCCTACCGTTTTCAATGACCCCTTACCAACATGTACTTCATTCACAATGTTATTTTTAAGATGCATTGCTACAAGCAGAGGCATTGGTGGTGATCAAGGGACTAGCTTGCCCTGAGTATAATTATGGCTTAAGAGCATTTTTAAACTATAGTGTGGTCTTTATCAGATCCAACCATAGTGCGGTACATGGGTGGGTCTGTTCTTGAGTCTGTGAACGTCCCTGCTCCCTGCCTTTCACGGGGATCTCTGCTGCTAGCCTTTAGGATTTGGTGTTAATGACTAAAAATGGCAGTATGGATAATCACATTTTCAAGAGAAGCAAGGGTTTGGGGGCCTTCATCTAAGGGGGGCTGGCGTAAGGATCTGGGGCTCCCTGAGAGGTGAACCTGCCACATTTCTACTGAGTTCTGAGCCAGACACTCAGCCCACTGGTAAGGAAGTTTGTGGAGTTCGTCCTAAAATGTCAGAGTATGTGAACAAGAGCAGGCTTCTAGCACCTAATTCTTTTCTTGTCCACTTGCTTTGCAAGTGCAGCAAATATCGATGAACATTATCAGGTGTGGGATCTGCACGGATTCCTTCTTCTGTTACCAAGAAGCCATGCAAAATGGAAGCAAATTATTTCTTACAAGGCCCTCGTTTTAGGTCATGAAGTAGACTAAGATTTTCATCTGAAACTTTTAGGCATCTCCCCTTCTCAAACAAATCGAGTGAAATCCTTAGTAGTTATACGGCAAGTACTAGATAAAATTCCAATTTATTTTTACTACTATATGTCCTTAGCACGTAGGAATTGCTGCTCCCCTCCCTCTCTGGAGATTAAAATCTCTGGTGCTAGTTGCTACAGTCAATATTTAAAGTGCTAAGCTCAACAGAAAATCTAAAAAATTCTGTCAGAAAGGAGCTATTTCTACCCATTGAAAAATGTCCTCTCTCTGCTCAGCCTCTGCTCAGTTTCCTGGCAAGCACGTATGCTGGAACGGGGCCATAATTCTTCCCTGGGAGAAAGTTTGGGGAACCGCTTTGCATGTTAAGTCTCTGGGCATAATGCTCTTTCTTCGCTGCTGTGTTCGCTGCCTGTACAGCGGAAGGGCAGCCGCTACACCACAGCAAATGCCGGGTCAATGCTCTGTCTAGGCCAGTTTTGATGCTCAGTGTACTCGCTCATGTCTAGATGACTCACCCCCACAGTGACACGGCTGCCAGGGGCTAACAATGTATCAGATCTGCATAATCCTAAAACATCATTCAAGACAATACCAGATGTCTGGATTTGTTTTCTTTGAAAACTTGTATGTTGTCAGGGCTAGGTTGCCCTTTGAATAAATGAAAGGCAGGTTGTGGTTGAAGAAATTAATGAATGGCACAAACTATTATCAATGGAGTTCTCAATTGACTCCAGAGTTTTCTCTAGGTCAAGCATTTTGATGAGGTGATGCTTTTCAGTACCACGTATGCACTGTTGTGCTTGGCACATTTCCTTCTATTTTGTCTGTAACATGCCTTTTAATGGCAGTTTAGGAAATACTACCAGCCAAGCTGGAGGTGTAGAGTTTATTTATTGTTTCTCCTCCTCCTTCTGTCTTGAAAAGACAAGATAATTTTCCTTGTCACAGTTGACAGGAGACTCGGGTGGTCAGCACGGGCTGACTGCCTGCAGCGGCAGCGAGCCTGAGGGCCGCCGGTGTGAGCGGGCACATGGATGGGGTGTAGTCACAGGCACCTGGTCCCAGCACCCCAGGTCTGGGCGCTGCTCCTGCTGTGCAGGGGACGAGATCATTTTTCTGGGTACCAAGGAACAAATGGACATGCCAGGAGCAGGCCCTTGATCTGGTCCAGCGCTGGAAGTGATCTTACTTCCTCTTTCTCATGCAATTGATAGTGTTTGGCCCAATTATATAACTATCCCTGACACATGTTTGTGTAACACACCTGCTGGCGTTTCCCAGAATGCTTGTCTTCCTTTGAAAGCCCCATCTTCGAGTCTAGCCCATCTATATCATCCACGTTTGTTCTCCACAGGCTGCCTTGTAAACTTCCAGCTGCAAACAGCGATGCTGCGTAGAGCAGGGAGGTTTTGCTGGCTTTTCCATTTGTAGGAGTTGCTGAAGGCGCGGTGGAGGGGGCACGGCCAAGCCTGGTGGGGTGAAGGAGTCGGTACACAGCTCTGGCAGTGTGCAGTCACTATGCCAGCATGGTGCTAATGTGGTCAGGAGCAGGGGAAGGGCCTGGAGCCTGGTTCTCAGGGAAGGGCGGCCATCTCCCCTGCAGGGCGGCTGTGTCATGCACGATTTATCCTGCCTGGAATGTGGAGAGGGAGGCAGAGGGGCTGTCTCTCCCCTTGAGCCGCTGTACCTCCAACATGGCAATCACCTAGGAGTGCTCCCTGGGTCATGGCCAGCTCCGAAGGTGCGGTGCCATTGCTGTCACCACGTTCAGTCCAGAAGACAGGGCTCCACAACCTTCATTCTGAAGGACTGACTCCCCAAGATTTAAATTCCTCCAATGGGGGCATGGACAGCATCTCCACCATGGGGACCCGGGGCCCCCTGTCCCTTCAGGCATTTCCGCCTCCTGCCTAGTGCCCGGGGGTCTGCTCCCAGGGCCCCTTGGCTTCTGACTGGGTGTTGCCAGTGGGAGGCCTGGTCACTGACTGGCTGCTGGAGGACAGAAGGGGGTGAGGGAAGGGCATTTTCTGTTGACCTCCCACCTGGGGTTCCCCTGCGCCCCAGTCCTAGTGAGGTCAGGGGGCAGGGGTGGCCCCACATCCCTGGTGTCCTCATCTCCCGATCCACCAGTTAGCATAGCTTAGATTTTAGTCCTTGTCTGGGAGACCCCCAAGTGCAGGCCTCGGGTGCAGATACACCCAGGGAGAGAGGACTTCTCCCTGTGAGTCTCCTTTCTCCCGTTTTAATTATGGAAGAGGCGTTAACTTTTTGAAGCACCCCCGGGATGCTCGGTGTGTGAGCAGTTGTTGCAGAACTGCATGTGTACGATGCTTTCCCACAGCAGGCGTGAAAACAACAGCCAGGCATCCATGCCGCCATTTCCAAATGTTCCAGGCAGGCGCCACAGATAAGACTGCTGTCGAAATCATATTCGGATCATTAGAACTCTTAGGTTAATTAACTGTGAACGTTAGGAGACAGGCCCTTTATAAGCTGATGGGACTAATATTATTAGCAGTTACCATAGGCCATGAACATAGTGTAATTTATATATATATAAACAGAGTCCCTGCTGGAAAGGTATTAAGAACTATAATCAAAGCGATTTAGTATCCCCAACTGAAAACTCTCTGCCCAGACTCACTTCCTAAGGAAAATGTTTTTGGCTAAGGGTTTAAAACAAATGGTGATTATTTAAACCCACAAGCCAGGACCTGGGTAGATGTGTCTTCAGAGAAGACATACAAATGAACAAGAGATATGTAAAAATATGCTCACTGTCTCTAAGCATCAGAGATACGAACTCACCTCTGTTAGACTGGCTGTCCCCAAACTCTATAAAGTTGTCCAGGATGCAGGGACGTGGGTGGCGGTGTGCGAACGTGACTGTGTTGGAAGCTGGGCAGGTGCCTCCTGGAGCTAACGCTGGGATAATGTGAGGCACCACAAGCTCCGGCTGACAGGAAAGGAGCTGAAGGCTTCTGCTGAAGAGATTCCTGCACGTATACCCCCCGCGCACATGCACACACGCACACGCACACACATTCTGATCAATAATAATAATAATAATTAAAAATACCTTTAAGTAGTTGAACAGAGAGAGGGTTTCGGCTCGGCCTGTGAGTTTACAAGCACACGCCATTCTGATGGACATCAACCGTCACGGTACCCCCATCTTTCAACCTGTACTTTCATCTTTCTGTCTTTAGGCGTCCACAGTGCGTTCTCCTTGAACATGGGGTTTTGCTGAGTGAAGGAGTTCAGGCAAACTCAGGCTGTGCTGACTCTTTGAAGAGAAAACAAGCTGGCTCGACAAATGCACATCCTAATGCACTGAAAGCTTTGAGACCCTCACCTTCAACACTCACTACACAAAGACAATTAGTGCTAAGCAGCAAATGAGTAAACATCCCTTTTGTCAGGCGATCTTTTGATGTTGGCAGCGAGAGTTTCCTTTATTATTTAACCTCCCTGTTGCACACTGCCTTGTATTTCCGATCTTGGTTTGCTTCAAGTAGAGCAGAGCTTCAGAACCTTTGACATGAGAAATTCCGCTAGGTTTTCCTCACAATCTACTTTTTATAGCTTATTGAAGTGGAATTATCATACCAGCCCATCACCCATTTAAAATGGATAATTCAGTCATTTGGAATATGCTTGTAAAGTTGTGTAACTACCAATAACATCTAATTTTGGAACATTTTTGTCTCTCCCAACCATCTGATGTCATATTCTCCAGTCTCTGCTCTACCCAGGCCAGAGCAGCCGCTAAGTCCAACGTCTCCTCCAGTCCCCTACCTTGTTATTCTGCACAAGTGGGGTCATCTGCCTCCTTCAGCATTGTTTGTTGACCTTGAACATTTTCCTGGTGGTGGTTCTAGGGGTGTGACATGGCTTTGAGTGAGTATTGCCTTTGTAGGAAAATGAGTGAAATTTTAGACTTTATAATTTTTATCAACTATAAAAAGTGCTTGGGGAGGGGCTGGGAAGGTGGCTCAGTGGTAGAGCGCTTGCCTTGCATGCATGAGGCCCTGGGTTCGATTCCTCAGCACCACATAAGCAAAAAGAAAAATGCCAGAAGTGGCGCTGTGGTTCAAGTGGTGGAGTGCTAGCCTTGAGCTGAAGAGCTGAGGGACAGCGCCCAGGCCCAGAGTTCAGGCCCCATGACCAGACCCTCCCCCCAAAAAAGTGCTGGGGGAACATTAATAATCTTTTCTTTTTGGTGCCAGTACCAAGGCTTGAGCTCATACTCTTACTGGGCTTTCCAGTCACAGCTGGTATGCCACCACTGGAGCCATGCCTTCAGTCCAGCATTTTGCTGATTAATTAGAAATGGAGTTTCTTGTACTTTCTACCCAGTCTGTTGTCAAAACATGACTTTCTAGATCTCAGCCTCCAGAGCAGCTGGAATTGCAGATGGGAACCAGTAACATCCAGATTGGGGCTTTTTAAAAAAAATTCTAACCACGAGAAATATTGTGCATGGTAGAACACACACAGACTTCGGATGAATGTGCAGCTTTCAAGTATGTGAGATCTGCTCTTCTTTTTTTCTTTTTTCTTTTGTCAGTTGTGGAGCTTGAACTCAGGGCCTGGGTGCAGTCCATGAGTCTCACAAACTTTCCTGCCCAGACTGGCTTTGAACTGGGATTCTCAGATCTCAACCTCCTGAGTAGTTAGGATTCCAGGTGTGAGCCACTGGTACTTGGCTTCTCTTCTTAATTACTGAGGTGGATGGAGGTCTACTAAAAGCTGTTTAGTTTTCAGCTAGTGGTATGTGTATGTAAGTCTGTATGTGTGTATGTGTGGGGTGGCGGGGGGGGGCGTGTCTTGATTCTGTGGAAAGAAACTCAGGCATAAATCAAGAGACCTGTGTGTCTCCACTGCTGGTCCTAAACTGGACATGAGAACTTCTAGTCTAGCCCCCAAATTCATCAGCAGATGAGACAACCTGATGGATTTAAATAAAGCAGGGAAAATATTGAGTGCTTTAGTAGTGTCTGGTCCTCTTGGTGCTGCCTGTAACACACAAGGTATGTGAATTGCATCTTAAATATAGATGGAAAGGGCTGATGCTTCCTCATTTTGTATAAATGGCAGAGACGTCAGAGGCTGCAGTATTTCCTCACAAAAAATGATCGGGTGAGGCAAAGCAGACAGGGAGAATGTTATTCACAGGGGCCACAGCCCAGAGAGCCTGCTGGAGCTGAATTCAGTGTTGATTTTCTTTTCTAGGTTCTGAGAAAGGTGGTTGGTTTACTGATATTTACTAGAATTTGAACTCCAGATTACATATGAAAGGCTCTAATTCCTTTGTCTTTTATGTGATATGGTTGTCACTGATAGCTACCATCTGGGTGTCAGCAAATGTGCAAGTGACCGTGTGTGTGTGTGTGTGTGTGTGTGTGTGTGTGTGTGTATGTATGTATGTATGTATGTGTGTATGTGTGCATGTGTGCATGTGTACACACAGTGCCTGGACCAGTCTAGACTGGATCTTCTTATGCCTCCGGTGTAGCTGAGATGATGCACTGCCCCACCCTGACCAGCTTACCGTTTGAGCTGGGGCCTGGTAAGCTCTATTTCCTGAGTGACCTTGAAGCTGGATCCTCCCAGCCTTGGCCTCCTGTTGGATCAAGTTAAAGGCACTCAGTCCCAAATTGAGTTACGTGCAAATACCTGTCAGCCGATTACGTCCAGAGACATATCATCAGCACCTTAGACTTTCCTTCTTTTGCCAATATGTATAAAGGGCCCATGCAATCCATCACAATCTCCTTGGAGAGCTGAGGAGTCATTTCCCTGTGGTGGTTGGCAACCCCTAACCTCTGTGGTTGTCGCCTCCAGTGGCTGCATCAGGCAGAGCCCAGCCTGAAGCAGAAATCACCCATGGCAGGGATTGCCATGACAAAATCTCCTCTGGCACATATCCACACTATGCTCCTCATTCTTGGCTTCGCTCGCCCTCTACCCTCTTCTGAATGGATGCATAACATGTCTCTCTGTAATGTTTTGTCCTAAAGAACAGCAGTTTCTCTTCCAAGTGTCTTTAAGAACCAGTTTGTCACCATCAATTGCTGTATGTGTATGTGTGTGCATGTGTGTGCGCATATGTGTGCATCTGTGTGTGCACGGAATGCAGGGTCCCAGGCTGGAAGCCAATCCAGAGGGGCTAGATCAGTGTGTGGCCTGCACATCTGTCCTTTCACAGGCCGGGAGTACCCCGCATGGACATTTTTGTCAGGTGTTGTGTTGTGGAAGTCAAGCAGGCGCTGGTGTGTACCACGCCATTGTGGACGGCGGCAGATGAACTCACTCTTCTCCAGTATATGTACCGGTGACAGTGAGAAGAGGATGCATGATTTCTGGTTTAGTGCTTTTAAATTATTGGAAAACCATTAGGTTCATTTTAAGAGTGTTTTATGGCACTCGTGTAAACATCCTGAACCCCCATGGCGTTCTGACTCCAGTCATTTTTGGTGAGAAGCTGCCGCTGGGCCTCCCACAGCTCACCAGGGGCAGAGCCTTGGCTGCTCCCTCCCATAATTCAGCCCCAGCACCCCGTGCTTGCAAGGCATGTGTACCTTTTCCTTATCTACAAAGTAAGTATACTTCCGCAAGCCTTCTTTCAAACAGCGTACAAAGACCTGTATATTGAATAACTAGCCATAATTAGCTTTAATCTGATCAGAAGTCTACAGCTAGAGATCACAACGGCATGAAAGTACTTTATTCATGTAAAACTAATATTGAATCCAAGAGTAAAGACATCGATCTCTCTCCGGCTTGCACGGCTTAAGAATCTACTTTCAGAGATTTCAAAAATTCTCTTTACAGAAGCCAATCTAGCTTTACAGTGTTGGCAACTAATCCACAATAAAAATCACACCAAGTTTCAAGAGCTCTTCAGGGTTTCCTGTAGACAGAGCATTCAGGGGGCTGGCCTTAGGTGTGGACGGGAGTCTGTGGGGGCTGGCCTTAGGTATGGATGGGAGTGGGGGGGGGGGGCGTTGTTCTTAGGTGTGGATGGAAGTGTGGGAGGTGGTCTGGGTGTGAATGGAAATGTGGGAGGTGATCTTGGGTGTGGATGGGAGTCTGTGGGGGTTGGTCTTGGGTGTAGACAGGAGTGTAGGGTGTTGGTTTTGGGTATGGATGGGAGTGTGTGGGGGGTTGGTCTTGGGTGTGAATGGAAGTGGGGGGATTGGTCTGGGGTGTGAATGGAAGTGTGGGGGGTTGGTTTGGGTGTGGATGGAAGTGTGGGGGTTGGTCTTGGGTGAGGATGGGAGTGTGGGGGGTTGTTCTTGGGTGTGAATGGAAGTGGGGGGTTGGTCTTGGGTGTGGATAGGAGTCAGGGGTTGGTCTTGGGTGTGATTAGAAGTGTGGGGGTTGGTCTTGGGTGAGGATGGGAGTGTGGGGGTTGGTCTTGGGTGTAGACAGGAGTGTGGGGATTGGTCTTGGGTGTAGACAGGAGTGTGCGGGGTTGGTCTTGGGTGTGGATGAAAAGGGGGGTTGGTCTTGGGTATAGATGGGAGTGTGGGGGGTGGCCTTGGGTGTAGATGGAAGCATGTACGAAAGGCTGAGCAGCTGGTACTTGGCCTAAGAGAGAGACCAGTGAGGGACCTGTCCCTGAAAAGGCAGCAGAAGCTTTTAGACATCTGGAAGAGATGGTGGCCCTGCTTCCAGGGAAGGGAGAATTTGAATGGTCATGGTCCAAAATGATGAAGGGCAAAAGAAGGGGAGATGTAGGGATATGCTGTAATACAGACTCCAGGCTGTGCATGATCAGAGGCTGATCATTCAGACTCTTAAGGTTGAGTCTGGAGCTCAGGGTTGAAGTGGATTACCAAGGGACTGAACACAGAAAGCAAAGCAAAGAGCCAGATGTCCTGCTTCCAGCCTTCAGCTTGCTTGGAAGACCTGGCCTCTGACTGGCGTGAGACTTCTCGCCTTGCTCAGCTACCTGGTGGAGGCAGAAGTCATGCGCTGTGGAGAAGACCAAGGCTCGGAGCCAAGACCATCCTGAGGGGCACTGGGAATGTGGCAGATCAGGCCAGAACTCACCAGATGAAAAGATCAAAATAATGCAAAGAGGATATGCAGTGCACAGCTCAGGCAAAGTCATGAGGAAGTGTGGGCATGCCAGGAAGAATGTTCCAGCACATACAAAGAGCACATTGAAGAATAAACGACAGAATGGAGACAGATCTCCTGAACTAGAAACCACTATAAGGAGTCAAGTGGGAATATGATTGATGAGAAAATTATGATATGAAATTAAGGAACTCACTGGGTAAATTCAGCAGATTTACACACATGAAACAAAGATAGTGGGATATAAATTCAGTGTGCAATTATTGTTAGAAAAATACAGAGGCGAGTGCAACATCCACAAAACACATTGAAGACATTTAACATAAGCGTGGTGCCGTGTCCCACAGGGGAGGGAGAAAATCGGAGAGCAAATTCCACAAGGAGTCCTTCAGACCTGGCGGGATAAGCCAGCGGATTCAAGAAGCACTATGGGATTCAGCCAGACAGAAGCAGGTAAGTGAAACATTTCTGGGGAACCTCATGTGACATCGCTACAAACCAATGGCAGCATGGGAGACCCCTGCCCCAAGGGGCACTCACAGCACCAGCAACTGGCTCACGGCTGTTCACAGCAGAAGACACAGGTGTCACTGTCACCTGCAGAAACAATGAGCCCAGAAATCAACATACTCTATGGTTCTCCTTCCAACACCAAGGGAAGAGAAGGGCTGCCCCAGGGAGGACCCTGGGGATTCAGTAGACAGTGGAGAGGACTTAGGAGCCCAAGGCAATGGGTCTCTATGGCTGGCATGTGCTTGAATTCCCAGCCCAACCCTTTGGTGCCTACAATACCTTTACAAATCATGCCAGCACACATTTCTCTTCTATATAAGTCTTTTGGTCTTAACCGATGGCTTCTTTGGAATAGTTCAGATTTTTGTGGTCTACCTCCCGTATTACTATTTTATGGATTAACTTTTTTGGGTGGGAGTAAGGGTTTCCTAATCTTTCAGAGCTATGTTTGTAATCTCATTTCAGGCGAACTATTATATTTTTTGGGCCCAATAGGCCTCGCTAAAGATTGGTAGACTCAATGTACTAAACTTAAAGAAAGATTACACAGTATTTATTTCTTATCTTTTTGAAATAAATATGCCTAGAGTTTTGACTCACTAATTATCATGCCACCTTATGGGAAAAATCAAGATGTACTTATGAATTTGTTTCAGAGCTTCTTCCTTTGAGCTACTGAGGCATAGGTGCTATAATTTATAAGCTTAAGCTGTCTGTGGGTATGATTGCTGGTTACAGAGAAATTTTGCTATCAAGAATCAAGTCCCTCCTTTGCCTAACTATGCTTTCTGTGTCTGTGCACTTGAGATTATAAATGTTTGGCTTTCTTCTCTATAAGTGATTTCATAGGAACTCTGAATATAGCCTGCTCTGTCCTTACTTCAAACACACAAGTAAAGCAAGGCATTCTGTGTTATCTGAGGAGTACAGGGCTCTCGGTTGCTGAAGTCCAGGCCTTACGTTTCCCCCAATTTAATTATTTTGTATAACTATGCTGGTATTGGTATGTATGGAAGAGCCATCAGGGACCAGTAGTTTCATATTTATTACACTTCCTTAATATGGTGCTTGATACCAGCTGGCCGCTTCTCCAGTCCAGGGGTATTGACTAAGCAATTAGAGCAAGGAGATGACATCTCTGGGGTGCTGAGCCATGGGTGTCCTGACCAGATATGAAGCCCAGCTTTCAACTTCTGCTCCTCTGCTTGCAAATCACTTGCTAATATTCAGAGAGAAAAGGCACATTGGGCTTGAGCCTTCCATGTTTTGGCCAACTAAAACACAGTAGCTCAAATGCAGTCATTAGAGACTACCTAAGTCAAAGGCCTTGGTCAGAATTACCTGATTCTGGAAACGTTTGGTCTTAGAAAATAACCCTGTTCAGTGTGAAAGGGAAAAGTGAATTTCTTTTCAAATCTGAATTGTGTAGATGCACACGTGGGCTTTCTCCATCTCTTTTCAAAGGTGGAGGGATGCAGAGGTTTGAAGAGGTGTTCTTTTGGAGATGTCATGATATTGGGGCACACCTGCACAGAAACTATTCAGATAAGTTGCTGGAAGTATCAGTCACATGATAAGAAGGATGGCTGAGTCAATGGTCCACCTCCATTGTACAGCCGTGGTATAAATTTGTTTCCAGCTCTTGGTAAGGTGCCAAGGTATCATTGTGAAGAAGATGATGTGAGTGGAGGTTTTAGATGCACATCCTGCTCTCACCCTGACTCCGCCCCTTCCACCTGCCCCCGAGCCCCTGTCCGTCTGTACCCCCGGCACTGGAAGCCAGCCTGGCGCTTTGGGGTTACGTGGCCAGTGTCTCTCTCATCCGTGGTAAACCAGAGGAGAACCCTGCCGGCTCTTTGTGCATGGGTCTGCTGTGGCCCCTCCTCTTTGAAGCCTTGGCTTTGGCGTACCCGTTGCCACAGGACTTGACAGCGCTGGGGCTCATTGGACCCCGTATGTACTGCCCGGTCTGCCTCTGTGCAGTAGCACATCCTAACGGGTTATGATACCCCGCTGTAGGCTCTGCATTCCCGGGGCTCCTTGTCCCCGGGGTCTGGCCTGTTTTCATTGGCTCAGGGACATGCCTGTCAGTAGATGGTCCTTGTGCAGGCGTTCCTGCTCCTGGCACAAACACCCCGCTGGCACCCAGCACCACAGCACTACCGTTACCATCGTGATGAATATTGTTTACCTGCTACCTTCCGTTAGGCACCGTGAGACCCTCAAAGACTGGGACAGGGTTTGATAAACAGGCCTAGCACCTATCACTGGAGTCAACCACACATCTTCATTGGTGGAATTTCTGAATGGATGAAGAGAGGGGAGGACAATTTGTTCTACACCTTTTTCCAAGCCAGCAGCAGCAGCAGGGTGCATTTGGCAAAATAAGCGCTGACCAATCTCACTTTTTTTTCTCCAATGGTAGGTATTTCCTTGAAAATGTATATGTGAATTAAATTGGTGAGCAAGTGGTGTCCCCGGGCAGGAATGTCAGGATTCAGAATAGCTGCTCCCGGTGCCCATGCCCATGCCTCGCTGACTTCCTCTTTATCAGGTTGGGAGCTTCCCTGAGGGTGGAGTTCCTCAGTCCACCTCTGTGCACTCCCACGTCCGGTAGTAGCGAGCAAGATGCACATGCCGGCTAGTGCATGAGGAATCCATTCTTGCTGTAACCGTCGCCTGATCTCAAATGCGAACCAGAATGTTTTGCCAAAAGTTTCCACTTCAATGAAAGCTATTTTAATCCAAACAGACACTGATGCCAGCAATCCATAAACTGAGAATGAGGTGGAAGTTCAGGCAGAGCCAGAGGCTGCAGCCCCTCCTCACAGAGCCTGCTGGGCTCCGCAGCTGCCCACATGTGAGCCAGCCCTCACTGCTGGCAACTGAGGCAGCAGAAACCCCCTGCCCAGAACGATGCAGGAGAGATGCCCTTTCCACACTACTGGAAAGAAAACAGAGGAGAGCCAACACCCATCCATAAGTATGAGAAGTGCATCCGTGTCTGCCAGCGTGCGAACGTCCCCCCAAAGCTTACGTTGAGATTCCGCCCCTCTTCTGAGGTACCAAGCCACAGGACCAGTGGGGCCCTTGGAGGGGATGTAGTTTGGATGAGGTCACATGGGTGGGGGGCCCTGGGAGATAGTCCATGGCTTTGGGAGAAGAGGAAGAGGAGCCGGGTCGCATCTGAGCTCTCTTCCCACACGTGCCTCCATGTATGATTTGGACACTCTTCAGAGTGTGTCCCTCTGTACACAGCTGCTTGATCTCCAACTTCCCAACCTCCAGAACTGTGGGCTGAATATGCCTTTATTCTTTATGCACTACTGTCTCTGCCATGTTCGGTCAAGCAACAGGAAAAGAACTAAGTTTCCTTCGGGTTCTGAGGCCATTATTTCCTAATCTAATTTATGATCTCAAATGAATATGGAATTTGAGAGCCATCCTAGTTCAGTCCCCCCTTCCCCCACATTCCTGCCTTATGTCTCGCATCCCATGTGCTGATGGCGACTTTGGATGTTTTGTTACCCTAGCCAGGACAGATGAGGGAAAATGCATGCTTCCCGAATCAGAGGCAGGCCTGCCTCTTTCTAAGTGATGTGGAATAATGTTCCTTGTGTTTGGTTCATCTGTTCTGCTTATCTCACCAAGCCAGATCACTACTTTATACCCACACACCAAGTGCATGCCTGTGGATGCTTGCATTGCCTATAAATGTATCTGTATACGGGGTACCTTGTTGCACCATGTCCATAGGATACATTGTATGATCGTCATAGGATGCATTGTCATATCATGCACAGGATACACCCTCATATCCTGTATATGGGATGTGCAGGATACATTGTGTTATGCACACATACATGATACATTGCACATACATAATGTATATATAGCCAGGGCATTGCGCATTGGAATTACTTAAAACGATCTCCCCCCCCCTTTCTTTTTACTCAGAAGAATTTTTTGACTATAGAGAAATCGGAAAGGTTTCCCCCCCTCCTGTACCCCCCCCATGTGTCCCTCCCTCACCAGTGGAGCTCACGCGCCTGTGAGTTCAAACCTGAAGGGTCCACTGGTTGAAGAACCTCCACGTTTGGGTCTGGAGCGTCCTGGGTCTGTCGGTGAATGACTTGTCCTCCTGTCTGCCTGTGCATTCTGAGCACTCTTGTGTCTGGGAGGTCCTGGAGAGAGACTGCTGTTAGGAGTGATTACCTGGAGGTCCCCTGGTCCCACCAGCACATTTAGGGCTGGGGTGGGGAGGTCAGCTGCAGGAAGGGGGGGGGACGCAGGCTGGCTGGAGACCCGGAGGGGGGCGCAGGCTGGGGGCCAGGTGTGCTTCAAGAGGGACGGGATCCCAACCCTGCCGGCCGAGGTGCTAGGTGCTCAGTGCTCAGGGGTGGAGCTGCAGGGCGGCCTCGGGGAGGGGAGGCGGACCCAAAGTGCAGCCCATGGATCCCATGGAACTGGAGCAGCATGCCAGCTGCCCCCAGCTCGGTTCCCAGACACCGGGCCATCCTCCCAGAGGAAGTCCTAGCCCAGGGTAGTCTCACGGACTCGGCTCCGCCCGGCGGTCGCCCTCCCCTCCGGTCGTCGCCATCTCGGCTGTGTGTAGGCCGCGCGTGCGTGGACCGCGCGCCCCGCCCGCCGCGGAGGGGGCGTCCCCCGCCCCCCGAGGGCGCGCGGCGGGGGCCCTGGCCGCTCGCGCTTTCGGCTGGCTTAACCTTGCGGCAGCCGGACGCGGCCGGGGGTTCGGATCCAACACCCAGGGCGCGCGTGCACGCGTTCGCACACACCCACGCGCGCGCACACGTGTGAGCACGCGCGCACACACGCGGCTCGCCGTGTGGCCTCCCGGGGACCAGGAAGGCGACCACTGCGCCCCACGCCGCCAACCCCGGGGTCGCCGGCAGCCCGGCCTGCGCCCCGGGTCCCCCGTGCGCCCCGCGCGCGCGCGAGGGCGGCGGCCCTGGCGGCTCCCAGTGCGGTGACGGGGGCCGGCGGACACGCACGCGGCTGCCGCCCGGCTTTCCATTGAGAGCCGCGCCCCCGCCGCTCGGCCCCTCCCGCCCTCCTCCCGTCGCCCTCCCCTCCCGGCTGGGCAGAGTTGGTTCCTGAGCGAGCGGCCCGAGCAGTGGCCGGCGACACCCAGACCTTGAAGGGCTTCTTCCTTTCCGCGAGGAGCCCTCCCCGCCCGGCCAGCCGGTCTCCGCCCGCAGGCTCCCCGGACCATGGATTAAGTTACCCGGGCGGGCGCGGCGGGATTCACACTGGGGGCAGCATGAAGGAGAAGGCGATGATCAAGACGGCGAAGATGCAGGGCAATATGATGGTGAGTGCCTGCGCCCGGGCGCCGGGCGGGCCGGGGGGCCTCGGCGGGCCGGGGAGCCTCGGTGGGCCGGGGGCTCTGGGGGGGCCGGGGAGCCCAGGCGGGCCGGGGGCTCTGGGGGTGTCGGAGGGCCTCGGCGGGCCGGGGGCTCTGGGGGGGTCGGGGGGCCTCGGCGGGCCGGGGGCTCTGGGGGGGTCGGGGGGCCTCGGCGGGCCGGGGGCTCTGGGGGTGTCGGGGGGCCTCGGCGGGCCGGGGGCTCTGGGGGGTCGGGGGGCCGGGGAGCCTCGGCGGGCCGGGGGCTCTGGGGGGGCTGGGGACCCTCGAGGCGGCAGCGATCGCGGGCCGGGCGTCGTCCCCGCCCCCCGTTCCCAGGGCGCCGCGCTTCCCCCTCTCCCACCCCAGCCGACCCGGGGGATGGTTGCGAGGGGAACTTGGGGGCTTCCCCGCGGCTCTCCCGAGGGGGGCGGCTGTGAGTGCGGCAGCCCGCGCCGCCCTCCGCGGGTCCGGCCGCGAGTTCTAAGCGAGCCTGGGGAGTGTTCGGGAGATGCGGAGAGAAAGGACCGGGCGGCCCCGGGGCAGCGCGGCGGCTGTGCCCGCGCCGGCCTGGGGCTCGAGCCGAGACCTGTTGGGGTTTGGGGAACCTCTAGTCCGTGCGCTCCGGCGGCTTGGGAAGTGGCCCCGAGGGCGGGGTCCTGGCCCCCAGGCCGGGGAGATGGCGCCTCCAAAAAGCCGGGTCTGCGGGGCGGGGAGACGGCGGCTCACCTCCCCGTCGCCTCGGGTCCGCAGGCCGAGGAGGCAGGCGCAGGGCACTTTGCTAACTTGAGCACAGGGCGCCCCGCCCTTCCAGGAGCTCGCCCTGGCCGCTCCTGGCCGCTCCTGGCCGCCGGACCGGCGGTGCCCGCCCTCCGGTTCCCAGAGCCCGGGGCTTGGCACAGGGGTCGGGGCGCCGGCGCGGGCATCGGCTGGCAAGGAGGAGCGCGCCGAGGTTGCCATCTTGTTCGGTGGATGTGTGCCCGCCGGTGTTTATTTGGGTGATGGTTAACCCTTGGTGTGGTGCTGCGGTGAGGGTTCCGTTCTGTGGGAGAGAGGCGCTGAGGTGCTCAGGAAGGCTCCAGGGCGAATGGAGTGGGAGAATTCCTCCAGGCAAGGTCCAGAATTGTTTACGAGAAAGTGGGCTGGGACTTGGGGTTGGGAGAGAGGGGGAGCAGTCTGTGTTAGAGCCTCCCTTTACACCGCGAGTGACAAGACATAATTTGTTTTGACTCAACAAAAAAATTCCAGGCTGACTGAGCCACACCCATGGCTGGGTACCTGTTGCTGGACACAGAGGGGCCCTGGTTCAGAACTTCACTCCTGCTGTGTTCACGTCGGTCCCCGAGGGCCGAGATCAGGGGGACAGGACCGAGAGACCCCGGCCCTCCACCAGCCCAAGGGTCCTGTTGGGTCTGAGGGGTGTTTGGCTGGCTGGCTGCTGGTTTATGAAAATCCATTTGCTTTATTGATTCTCCGACCCTCTTTGTAGGCATGACTCTGTTCAGTATACTTTTTTAATGTGCTAGAAAAGGGCAGAAAAGTATAGAGAGAGATGTTTTTCAGGGGCTTGCCACCTGTGTCTGTAATTCCTTTCCCTTCTGACACAATGTGTTCCTAAAACTTACACATCTGTGACAGAGAGTAAAGAGAGGATTCAGATCGGTCCTAAGATCGGGGTGCACTATCGATGATTTGTACATAACTCTCTAATCAAGCATGTGCACTCACTGCTTCTATGGTATGTCGTGGAATAGCAGCATCTCTGTATTGCATCTTTATTATAAACTTTTAAAGCCTTCACTCTCACTTGGACCAGGAGAAACGGGATGGAAACTTGCCTTGCTTTTAAACACCTGAGCCTTTCTTAAATGGATCAGTGGGTCTCTGCAGGCTGGGTTGAAACTTCTTTGAGATTTCATGTTCTCGATAAATCTGTCTCCCATAGAGCAGCCAGCCCCTCACTCACATCCTTGGCTTGGCGGTTTCATCAGTGGTGTTGAAGACCCAGGCTGGCCTGGGTTACATGACTGGCAGCTGATTAGAATTCAGGTGATATCTGATATTCACCACAAGTATCGCATGATTAATCTGTGCTTCTGACAGTTGAGTTGATGAGTATCTGGCTGGTACAGGAAGTGGAGGGTTGTTTGCTGCTGGGCCGTGTCCATGCAGAGACAAGTGAGATGCGGCCTGAGTGCTGGAGCTCCTCTGGCTGTCTGGACATGGTGTGGAGGTGACACGTGAGGGCCATGGGAACAGAGAGGCAGCCTGGGCACGGCCCCGTGGTGGTGGAAATGCCAGGTCATGCACACTGCTGAGCTTGTGACCTTTCTCCCCAGCCAGCCTCTTTCCACCCTGTTAGTACTGCACAACCGTGCCGGTCTCCTGGGCCCTCACATTGGCCCAGGGCTTAGCAGTTCAAAGTGCTATTCATATAAAATCTGGATGTGGGTTTGAAGGCTTTTGTTTCTTATTTCAGTTGCATAATTTAGGATGGCAAATGTTCTTTTCTATTTCCAACTTTATTTTGTGTAAAGCAACAGGTAAAAGATATACTATTGGTGGGGTCAGCTCACAAGTTCTCTTTTACATTTTATGTGTGTCTGGGCACAAGTGTGCTGGTTACTTGGCTTGAACTCAAAGCCTTACACTCTGGCTCTGCTTCCCCCCCCCCCCCCCCCCGCTGGCACTCTACTGCTTGAGCCACAGCTCCAATTCTGGCTTTTTGCTGGCTAGTTGGAGATTAGAGTCCTTCAGGTTTGTTTGCCCTGTCTGACTTCAAGCCAAGATCCTCAGATCTCAGTCTCCCGAGTAGCTAGGATTACAATCGTAAGCCGCCAGTGCCTGGATTCTCTTTTAATTATTGAGCACAACCTATCCCATCAACCTCTAGTGAGTGTGTGAACTTGATGAACCGTTCTGTCTTCCATTCAACATGCCAAGAATTAATCAGGATTTCCCATTGTCTCAGAACAAAAAAAATAAATGTGTTAAAGTCATATTACTTGATAGCATCTACATTTGCAGGTTCCCAGAGGCACCGGTGTGTGCTTCCATTCCGGTCTTCCTTTATTGTCAGGTGGTTGTTTAGTAGGAGCAGTTCTTCTGGCAGTAGGCTCTAGGCTCAGTGGAAAATTTTAATAGCCAAAGGATATTGCTTTCCGTTAAATTTCCCTGCTCGGTCCCTATGAGCTTTTCCTAGACCTCAAATTGCTGAATAAAGGTTGGTTCAAAATAGAAGTCTGAGGATGGCCCTGTATCACTGTACCTGCCGTGCAGGATCTTGGGGTGAATGATGGGCAAGTTGCGCAGGGCAGGCCGCTCATGACCACAGCACTATCTGTGCAGATACATAACACCAGAGGCCTCTGAGAAACTTGGGTCCTTAAGAATTCTCTGGTTAAGTCAGGCACCAGTGGCTCATGCCTGTCATCCCAACTACTTAGGAGGCTGAAATGTGATGATCGCTGTTCAAAGCCAGCCCAGGCAAGAAAGACCATGAGACTCTGCCCTCCAATTAAACACCAAAAAGTCAAACGTGGAGCTGTGGCTCAAGGAGTAGAGCACCATCCTTTAGTGAAAATACTAAGAGACTATGCTCAGGCCTTGGGTTCAAACCCCATTACCAGCACAAAAAAAAACAAACCAATAATAATAAGTCCATGGTTGATTGGTATTGGCTTTAAAAGAAAGTTGAAAATGGGAAAAAAAATTTTTTTTGGTTGTTGGGGCTGAACTCTGGGCCTGAGCGCTGTCCCTCAGCTTTTCAGCTCAAGGTTAGCACTCTACCACTTGAGCCACAGAGCCACTTCCAGCTTTTTCTGCTCATGTGGTGCTGAGGAATCAAACCCAGGGCCTCATGCATGCGAGGCTAGCAGTCTAGCACTGAGGCAACTTTCCAGCCCTGCTCAGGGAAGTTTAAAGTTTTCTCTGTTGTTCCTGGAACTAACTGTAGGCCTGTGGTTATGGATTGGATCTATCTGTAATACTCTGAGTGTAAGCCTTTCAGCATTATTTTCTTCCCCTTCCTATATTGTGTAAAACTTCTGGATCAGAACTATGCAAAGGGAAGATTTTCTTTCAGGCCACCAATCTGGGTTGCAGAATGGGAGGAAGCAACAAACAGTCTGCTATGGTGGTTCAGGCATAATGAGCTCAGGTAGAGCCCTGGCTCATTGAGGCTTCTGGCCACATAGTGGAATCTTGCTGGGAACAAGAACCTACAACCTAAAGATAGTTCTAGGGCAGTTGCTTCTCATGGAGCAGGCTGCTTAGAAGTGTCACTTCTCTCCTGTGGCCTCCATGGATGCTTGACTTGGCAAGGTAGAACTGGCTCACTCTTGAGTATTTGTCACGGAACTGGAAGAATCAGCCTTCTGGAAGTGGGTTCCAAACATTGCTTCCCAGGTGCTGAGATCTGAGAGGTGCCGGCTACGTCTAGGAAGGGATGCTCAAGCTGAGATTTTTGTACCTCTGAGGTGTGATGTCCCTTCAGAAAGCCTTCACCCCTGTCACTAGGCTGCTGTGGAAACTGCGTGGCCCCATGTGTGTGGGAAAACGGGCTGGGAATTAGTCTGTGGCATGCCATGTTCTAGGATTAGGGGATCTTAAATGTCTTAACAGCTAATAAAGTGAAAACATGGAAAGCTGATAGAATAAACAGAAAGAAGTTCTCAAAGCCAGTAACGGGGCCAGCTTCTGACGTTTTATAAAACATCTTAAGTGAAGCTCTGGGGGAGAAGGCCATCTTGTTTCTCTGCAGAGCACAGTGCAGGGTTTTTTTTCCTAATGCATCTTCTGCGTGTGTGAGTTTAGAGATAGAAATAAGCACGTGTTGTTTGCTACCTGCAGTGCTTTCTCCTCCCTGTAACCCATCCTGCTCCCCAATCCCAGGACGTTACACGTGTCCACCAGTTGCTCTCTGAACCGTCTGGGTTACTGCCAAGAGGTGTGTTGCATTTCAAAATACTGTCATTGATTATTCACTGCATTGACAATAGTGCCTGGAAAGCACTCCCCTGGGCAAAGCTGAGGGTGGATGGACGGGCCATCCTCGCAGACTGCCCTGCGGAGTCTGGCGGTGCATTCCTGATGGGGCCGCCATCTCGGGTGGGCACTGCCTTCTCTTGCTGTAGGAAAAGGTCCTTCAAGGTCCAATGAATCAGAAAACAGAAAGAAGTCCAAACAGGCAGTGTTCTCCAATTCCATGGTGGTCTTGGGGTTTGAACTTAGGATTCTGCACTTGCAGAAACACTCTACCCAGCCATACTGCTATCCCTTTTTGCTCAGGGTGTTTTTGAGATAGTCTCACTTCTTTCCTTGGACCATTATGGACCTCTGATCTTACATTTTCCACGTTGTGGGGATAACAGGTGTTTGCTGCCCTTCCAAGCTTTTCTCTGTTGAGATAGGGCCTTATTAAGTTTCCTGCCAAGACTGGCCTTGGAGCCACAATCCTCCTGATTTCTACCAAGGAGGTAGCTGGGATTACAGGTATGACATATGGCTGACATAGGCTGTTTTCCACTTTTATAATAAGAGAAGCATGTGCCCAGTTTAGGAAGTAAACCCTTCTGCCTCCATGACATGTTTTGTTTGGGGAGATAGATAAATCTACTCCAGACCAAATCTT
Source organism: Dipodomys spectabilis (assembly GCF_019054845.1). Taxonomy (NCBI): domain Eukaryota; kingdom Metazoa; phylum Chordata; class Mammalia; order Rodentia; family Heteromyidae; genus Dipodomys; species Dipodomys spectabilis. The sequence continues at coordinate 10,852,776 of NW_024870711.1, forward strand.
CTTTTATTCCCCCTGCACTAGTTTAATAGACTCAGTAGTGGGAAATTTTTGTGAATTCTTTTGGTTAAGGGAGACAGCCTTATCTGATTGCAAGCTCACATTTTAAAACTGAAGAGCTTCCTCTAGCCTGTGTAGCTCTGCTTCTGTACTAAGCCAAGAAGACAGGGGTTGATAGAATCTACTAGGACTTTCCTGTTAGTGTCATGGCTTCCTGCAAGGATGGAAGAAAGGCTTGGGCTCTAGATGGAGGCATTTGAAAAATTCACCTTAGGCAGTGACTCCTAGCAATAACTGGACACAAGACCAGCCTGGAGGCTTTGAGGACTCCAGGGGAGCCCAGGGGCCTCTGAACTGAGAATCGCTTGAGGACCAGGCTTTCCCCATCCTGGCCTTCCTACCCAGCAGGCCCTGTCCTCCACCCAGCACCCCAGGGAATAGAGTCAGGTGCCCCGCTGCACAGGCAGGAGGGCTCCGTGGTAGTTCTCTTCTTCTTGCTGATCGCATGAGAGGCATTGTTTTCCCATGACTGTCATCCAGGCCTAACAATCACGGGTCTTTGGGGAAGTGTTCAATAAGGTCTAGTGTCACTGGTTGTGGGAAAAGCAGGCTATATGGACAGACAACACATAGAAAGCATAAATTGAGGGAGAGGTGAGGTGCCAGTGGCAGAGACCCAGGGCAGGTCCCACGATGAGTTTTCTTTGCAATTAACTGTATTTAAAGTCATGCATAGAAGCATGCCTGTTAGTGGGCTATCCTAGGATGATTATGCACATGCTCACTTTGTGCAGTGTTTAAATCATGTTAAACCTATCTCTCTCTTCAGGACAACTCACAAAAGACTGTCTTGTAACATGAGTGGATGTTTGTTGTTTCTTGTTTTCTTCTGGCTTTCTGGCTTTCTCTACTCAGTTGTGTCTGGGAATGGGAAGAGTGATTGTATTTGACCAAGCTCAATAATCCAGCTTTTATTCTGCATGAAAGATGACCTACTGCTTGTTTGTGATTCACCTGAAATGAATTTCAAAGTATTTTTTTTTTTTTTTTTTGCCAGGGCCTGAACACTGTCCTTGATCCTCTCTGTGCTCAAGTCTAGCGCGCAACCGCTTGAGCCATAGCGCTACTTCCAGCTTTTTTTGTTTATATGGTTCTGAGAACTCAAATGCAGGCTAGGCAAGCACTCAACCACTAAGCCAAATTCCCAGCCCCATGAATTTCAAACTTTACAGAGCAAGTAGACACCAGGTAGGGAAGTGAGGCTTTAGTTTAAGCGTAGAGCCCTAGCCTTGAGCAAAAAAGTTCTGGGATAGTGCCCAGGCCTGGAGTTCAAGCCCCAGAACTGACAAAAAAGAAAAAGTAGATGTCAAGACATTAGGTAGAACATAAGTGAGGACTGCAGGGACCAGTAGGAGAAGTTCTAGAATTTTCCACGTCTGTGAGTGGCCCATGTGGGCAGTTCCCAGGACCTTAGTTTCCCTCTGTGTAACGTGTAAGAAGTCAATGAGGTGCTGGGGGTTTAGCCCAGCGGAAAGGCGCCCGCCCGGCATGCCCAAGGCCCTGGGTTCGGTCCTCAGCCCTGGAAAAACAAAAGAAGTCAATGAGATTGTCACTCAAACCACTTGCAATTGCCCTCCCCCCCAAGCCAAGAGAGAACTTGTGACTTTCTGACTCACTGTGGAAGTCACTGTTCCTGACCCACACACCATCTTCTCCTCAGCAGTCTGCCACAGTGTGCTGATGAAGAAAAGAAAGAATTAATATGCTCCAAAGATGCAAAATCTACAGCCATCAGTCCACACCCATGATGACCCAGGCAGTGTTGTAACTAGCGTGTGTGGTATAAGATGCACTTACAGACACACATGCACATGCATATGTGCAAGACAGACACACACACGTGCACACACAAACACACACTCCTCTGAGGCCCACACACTGCAAGTACAACCCGTACCTAGCCCACTCCAGTACACCTGCTGACCAACTGGGGAAGATTTTGTGTAGCGAGCAATCACCTTGATTGTTTGACTCACTTGGCTGGTACATAAAAATAGCTGGGCTAGGACAAAGCGGCAGTGCCAGGGATGTTCTGGTTTCCCTCTGGTGTTACTCATCTGTGAAAATGAAAGTGAACGGCTGGCTGGCCCGGCTGGGCACGAGCTGATTGGCGGAGGACCAGCAGGCCTGCGGTAATTGTGGGATGGGTACCACTGGGGAGAGGCCGGGGATTCTCCTCCTCCTCTTCTTCCTCCTGTGTCTCCACTGCCCCCCCTCCCCCCACTGGACATAAAGTTTTATGTCCTAATTCTCGTTTTGTGATTTTGGTTACGTATGAGCAAGACGTTGTTGCATGGCATTCATTTTAGCAAGCCAGCTATGAACTTGAGTAAATAACGGTCACTGATTACTACAAAATCTTAACCTAAGAATGGAGCATCTGGGATTTGTCCTTGCCATGGGGTGCATTTGTTCGGGTCAGTTTTATCTTCCTTTTTATCCTGTGTTTGGGGGGAAATCAGAACTGACAAATCATCTCCAGGCTTGAAAACCACAATTCTTTCATTCTTACAAAGTCATGTTTATTGTGGTCTACAGTCTCTAGCTAAGACAACAGAAAATTGCGCACCTTTTAAAATATGGTTCATAATTATCTGTAGTGAAAGGTCAACAATTTTATGGTGAAATACTGAACAAGATATGGCTTTCCCTGAAATTTTCTGTTTTTCAGACCAAATCAAATCTCTGGTAAACTTTTCATAAGGGAGTTTTGTTGCTCCTTTCCTTATTTCGATTTTCATTTGATTGTGTGCATTGTGCGTATATTTTAAAGAACCGCACACTTTTCATCTGATACATAATCCTATGAATGGCTTACTGTCCCAGAGAGCCTTTCCAACCTAAAAAAGTAGTTTTAAGGCACACTTTTCCCATCTTATTAGACTAACTCATTACATTATCAGAGCAGGCATTATCCTGTTTTTGTAGTTCAAAAAGCGGAGACTTGGAGACTACAGCATGGATGAGTCAGAAGCCCAGGTGCTGACCCACTTCTAGGTCAGGCTCTAGTCCACACGAATTCTTCACAAAAATCTCCCCTTTGCAATCATAACCAGAGGCCTGACAGACAGAATGGGGCGAAGAAACTGTGGATGAGGATCTTCTAGAATGGTGCCTCTTTGGCTGTGTTCCTGTAGGATCTCTAGCCTCTCCTGCAATGCACGCAGGCCCTGGACACTTCTGCCGTGGCCGATGCCCTCCACTTGTTAAGATTTTCCTACAGGGAAGAACAAGAAACCTTCCATTCGCTAACAGCAACATTGAGAAATAAAAATAGACCGACACTTCTGGGACCCACCTGAGCCGTAGGATTAAGTTCTGTTAGGAGCACCTATCCAGACACCAGCAGAGAACACCTTCACGTCCTAAAACCCTGGACAAGTAGGCCTGTGCCTGTGCATGGCCAGTCTCCAGCCCGGTCCTTGCCCGGTCTGCAGGCCACTATTTTTCAGATCCATGGAATTTTACCAAAATGGCATTGAGTAGCTCAGCCACATGAACACGATCAGACAGTGCAAATTAAAGTCACTAGGAGAACACTCCCGAGGGGAATCAAGCTTTAAAAATATTTCCAGCAGTACTTCTCACACCGGCAAGGAACACTGGGAGCCCTGTGCTGGGAACAATTAAAACTCTGAACAAAGTTGAAGATCTTTTTATCTTCTGACTGGGCCATTTCGCACCCAGCCCAGAGCGATCCACACAGCTGCCGTCCCCAAGACACACGCCCAAGAACACCTGCCGCAGAGTGGTATGGAATGCCTTTGAACCAGAACCATTCAGCAGAATAATGAGTTAATAGATTTGTGGTTGTATTAGATAATGGGTAATAGACAATAGCAAAAATGAATGGCTTCACACTCAATGACACAGAAACCTTCTCAAACACGAGGTTGAACAAAGGAAACCAGGCCTGAAAGAATATGTTATGAGCATTACATTTACAAGCTACCAAACCAGAAGAAGTGAGAGCATTTTGTTAAATGCTACCAAGGTAGTAGTATCCCTAACAGGACTGATACAGTTTTAGAAAAACCCTGGGAATTGTGACCATTCAACTACCACGTGGGGCCGTCTGCTGGAGATGGCCAAGCCTGTGCCAGGGAGGTGTCCTTGGGGACTTCTGGAGGGAGGGGTGGATTCCAATCCTGACCAGGGTGAGGTTTGCACAAGCAGCTTTGCTGTGTCTGAGCGCAAACATCTGGTGTATTCTTGTGTATCCGCCTTGGGCGTCTCCTGGGCGACTGTCCTGTTATGTCTGTGGTGAACACAGCCACACTTCCTATATGGAGAAATTGTAGGTCTTCGGGGTGGAATGGGAGAAGAGACTCTGTGTGTGCATATGTGTGTGAAGGCAGGGTTGTGCTTCCAGACACAACCTTGTGCATGCTGCCTTGTGGAAGCCAGAGGTGCCCACGGAGGGAGAAGGCGGGTGGTCTGAAGGCTGGCTGGGCAGGAATCATGGCCAAGGCAGGTGCACTCAAAGAGGACAGATACACCAAGGAGATTAGACCTGGATGCAGGTCCCAGGAGAGCCTTGAATCCCCAGCTGTGGGAGGAAGCTGGTCTCCCGCTGGCAGCAGTGACCCTCCACAATAAGCAGTGTTGGCAAGGAGAGGTTGTGAGCAAACCCAGGTGGAGAAACCCAACTTTATGTATATTGGAATCAAAGGTTTTGCCAGGCTCAGACGCCATCTGCAATAGTCCTCCCCGATAAAGGATGCTCCCCGATAAACCATGCTGACAGCTACACAGATTTTAGTTAGATCCCTCGTTCTAATAACTTTCTTGTCGTTTCTTGCCTTCTTAATAGTTGGCTTTTTGAAATATTGCCAATGATTTCTCATTGAAAATGAAGGCCCTGGACTTCCATTATTGTTTAGAACCACAGTTAGGCATAAAATCAAGGGTGAATGAAATCTCTTCCTCCTCTTTCATTATTTCTTCTCCTCCTCTTCTACCACTTCCTCCCCCTCCTCCTCCTCCTCCTCCTCTTCCTCTTCTTTTTCTTCCTCTTTCTCTTCCTCTTCTTCCCCTTCCTCCCCCTCCTTTTCTTCTTCCTCCTCCTCCTTTTCTTCTTCCTCCTCCTCCTCTTCTTCCTCCTCCTCCTCCTCCTCCTCTTCCTCTTCCTTTTCTTAAAAATCTGATACTCCAGGAAAGGTTTATATTCTTACCCAGTCTTGTGAAGTAGACAGCCTGGTCATCTCCAATCTTCCATCCAGCCATTATCACTGACTAAAGGAAATAATTACTGGGCTCTAATGAGTCAGGCGACGGCTGGCTGAGAAATGGGATGGGTCTCCCTCTTTGCTCCACATTTCAGTGGTTTTGTTTTGTCTCAAAGAGTATTCTTTCCCTGGTCAACATGGTCAGAAGAATGAGAAAGGCTATTTTTATATGTAGAGTGATTTAACAAAGACAAGTCTTGGAGTTTGAATATTCTGAGTTCTCCCAGGACCTGGAACATAGCTGCTTATACGACACTACAGTCGACTGGGATTTGAACCCTCTCCGCTGCTCAGCTCATGGAATCATGCCCCAGAGGCTGAATCATTCGCTGAAGTTGAAGTCATCAGACGCCACTGCCTCCCCTGTGTGTGTGCACACATACAGAGGCACATGCAGGTGTATAGTAGTGTGCATTTTCACACTCAGGAGTCCAAACTTTGTATCCTTCTCATTAGGATTGTTTAAGATCCTTATGATCTAACCCTGAAAACAAAGCATGAGCTGGAAGTAACTTGGCACTGATGCCCAGGTTCCAGCTAGTCTGCAATCGACACTGATCAAGGATGTCACCATCACCTGGTGCTGAGGGCTGGATCAATGTCTCTCAGAGCCTCCTGCATTGAAGGCCTGGTCCTCAGACTGTGGCCCTCCTGAGGGCGGGGCCCTGCTGGGAGGAGGTTGCGTCCTTGGCTCTGGATGGCGATGGTGGAACTTGGGCCTGTTGTTTCTGTATTAGCTTCCTGGTCCCTCTTAGGAGAGGACTTCCTCCTCCACTCTCTCCCACCCTCAGCACTGCCAGGTACATGTCAGAGCCCCCTTGGGGGGATAACCTCAAAAGGAAGACCTCCTCCCAACTGACAGCCTCACCACACAGAAGGGAAAGAAAGGAGTGGTATTACTGAGTGAGCATTGATTGGCTTTGGTGGCCCTCCTAGACAATCTGGTCCAGAGGTCCCAAAGGCGGGATGAATTCTCCTTCTTTGTAGCAATACAGGCTGAGGCACAACCAATACATGCTGATGTGTGTAAGACTCACTAGAAAGGAAACCACCGCATGGTTCAGACAGAAAAGAGTTTATTGGGGGCAGGGTGAGGGGCAAAATGCAGGTCTGCTTGAGTAGGAGGTGCACTGAGACAGAGGAGGAAGGAAAAAGAGAACAAGCAGAGGGGATGGTGTTGAGCAGGATTATCTATGGAAAGGTGGGAGGAGGGGCCACAGCAGATACAGAAGTGACCTCAGAGCCTGGTGAACCTTTCACTCTCCGAGGGAGGAGTGGCAGGGTGTTTCAGGAAGTGACCTCAGAGCCTGGTGAGCTTTGCTGACTCAAAGTCAGGTGATTCCTGGTTTCAGGCAGTTGAAGAGGAAGAGGGAAGAGGCTGTTCTCCCTGGCAGACCTAACAATGTGTATGCGTGGATGAGGTCACTTTTGCAACTTGGAGTGTACTGACAAGTATGCCCATTAATTCCAGGAAAACCTGTAGGAAGACAGGATATCTCCCTTGAGGAATGTATTCAAAGAAATGGCACCTGGGATCTCAAGACAGACATTTGTAAAGGACAGAGAAAGAACTGCAATAAAAGTTTTGTGGGTATAGATAGGGTATCTCTTTCCCTGCTTTTAACTAGGGGAAAGTACCTCTTATTTTCAATTCTAAGAGTGCCATGACTGACTTCCTTCCCTCCCTCCCTCCCTCCTTCCTTCCTTCCTTCTTTTTTTCTTCCTTCCTTTTTTCCCTTCCTTCCTTCCTTCCTCCCTTCCTTCCTTCCTTTTTTCCCTTCCTTCCTTCCTTCCTTTTTACCTCCCTTCCTTCCTTCCTTCCTTTTTTCCTTCCTTCCTTCCTTCCTAGCTTTATCTGTGGCATGCTTTTTGGGAGCAAGGAAGTCTAGGGGCTGTGTCACCCAGATAATTTTACTTTCTTAATGTAATCATTCCATTCTACCTTTGATTCACTAAAAAGTGCTTATATGGCTAGAATTGGGGTCAAAGGGACGCCTTTCATATTTGAGTTTCATAATTAAGGAAGAATGGGGGTATTTCCTCTAATGTTTACTTTTTGGCTGTGATTATTTAAAGTGGGTCATGTGTTTGGACATCTAGGAAATGTTAATTAGTGCAGATGAGGTTCCCAGTTCTGAAAGCTAACCACAAAGGCTTTTTTTTTAAATCATCTTTTTTAATACATATAAAAGAGATAATGTTAAAATGCTCTTATGCAAATTTTTGAATTCCCTGTTACATTAACAATGCTAATGAGAGTTAATGCATTCCTACTGCTTCTGTGAGATCTGAAGTATTCAAAGTGCTCCAAAATATTTCAGGACCACCTTGCAACTATATGGGGAGTGGAATTTTCCATGGAGTTGATGAGTTTCAGTGCTAGGTGTGAGAGGTACAGAAGAGGTGGAAAGTCAGTGTGGTGCAACCAGGGTTCCAGGGACTGAGCCTGGTTCCTGCCTGGCATATGGTGATGATGGACACCGTGTCTGAGGTAGTCACTGCAGGGCCATGTCCTTCACAAAGCCGTCAGAGAAGGAGCAGAGACCCACCGGGGTTGTGGCGTATCACCTGCTGGTGAGAACGAAGAATCCCCCCAGGGAGCTTTTACTGCCATTTAGAATCTTGGCAGACAGTTTTTTGCTTAGGTTAATTTGAGTTGTCCTTTAGTCTCAGCACAGTGTATAGTATTCTAAAAGAATTCCTGATCCCTTCAACCTATTTTTCTTTCCTGCTTCCTGGACTGACTGGATAACAAACACAGAGAGAGGCCTGTGTAGCAGCCCAATAGTTTAGTCACAGTAAAAAAAAGCGGGGAGGAGGGTTGGGTGTGGGGAAATTCACACTTAGACTTGTAAGGTTCCGAAGTCGAGGGGTAACTGTAAAACAAACTAAAAATAGATAACAGAAGCAAAAGAAAGCAGATTTACTAATATCCAAACACTAGAATCAAAAGGCATGAAACTCTTGAAGAATCAGATAGTGGAGACTTCCATACCCTTTCACAGGTCTGGAGGAAGTGGGGTTTGTGAGGAGGAAGTGGGGTTGGTGAGGAGGAAGTGGGGTTGGTGAGGGGGAAGTGGGGTTGGTGAGGGGGAAGTGGGGTTGGTGAGGGGGAAGTGGGGTTGGTGAGGGGGAAGTGGGGTTGGTGAGGGGGAAGTGGGGTTGGTGAGGGGGAAGTGGGGTTGGTGAGGGGGAAGTGGGGCTGGTGAGGGGGAAGTGGGGCTTGTGAGGGGGAAGTGGGGCTTGTGAGGAGGAAGTGGGGCTTGTGAGGAGGAAGTGGGGCTTGTGAAGAGGAAGTAGAGCTGAGGAGGGAGTGGAGTTTGTGAGGAGGAAGTGGGGTTTGTGAGGAGGAAGTGGGGTCTGGAGGCCATTTAATTTTTTTTTTTGTCAGTGGGGTTTGAACTCTGGGCCTGGGCACTGTCCCTCAGCTCTTCAGCTCAGGGCAAGTGTTCTACCACTTGAGCCACAGCACCACTTCCAGTTTTCTGGTGGTTTATTGGAGATAAGAGTCTTATAGACTTTACTGCCCGGGCTGGCTTTGAACTGTGATCCTCAGATCTCAGCCTCCTGAGTAGCTAGGATGACAGGCATGAGCCACTGGTGCCGGCCTGGAGGCCATTTTTAAGGGAAGGAAATGATTTTGGGAAATGAGTGAGTGTCGAGAAAGAAGGGGCGTGGCTAGGCCAGAGTTGCTCATGGCTGTGGATGTGTTGACTTCCATCTCCTCCCCTGAGATGCTAACTGACTCTTCTTCAGTTAGCTGTCAAAGCAATGGCAGTTCTTTGTGAAGTGTGTCTGGTCTGTATGTCAAGAGACAAACTTTAGGAAAAGCTCTTCCTGCATTGGAAGCTGCCTTGGGCTCTCAGTCTGAATGCAGTGCACAGCATGTCTGGTGTTATTCCCTGAGCCCAGCAGGTCTTGCCTAGAATCCCCTCCAGGGATCTTTAGAGTAGACCCAGTTGGAGAAAAATGATTAAAAACAAAATCTCCCAACTCAGAAATCCTCTCCATAAAGAGTGTAGAGACAGAAATGCTTTCATTATTTGGATAAGCATTAAGCAGAATGTAGCACACTAGGCAATATGCTCAGAGATTGCAAAGACCGAGAAGTACGACGCCCTTAGGAAGTCAGGTAGCTGCAGCCCGTTGAGTCAGGATTTCAGAATAAGCTATACCAGTCCTTAAGTTACAGGGCAGCCTCATCGGGCATCCGTAGATCCCTCTGAATTTACCTGGTCCTGGGGGTGACATCACAGCTGCCTTGGCTCCTTATAGGCTTTATCCAAGAGAAAACACACTCTTCCACCTTCCTGGAGTACTCCAAGAGTACCTGGAGGTCCTGTTGCAAAACAAGATATCCTGGGACGTTAGCCTCTGAACATTGGAGGTGGGGCTCTCTCCCTTCATACTTGGACTTCAGCATCATGCTGACAAATATGTACATGTTTAATTCTCAAAATGATCCATTTGAGAGAGAGGGAAAAGTGCTTACAACAGATATGTACTTAATGATACATTGAATAAGGTAAACTCCTCAGGAAAAAGGAAAAGAATACCTTTTTATTTTTCATAAGGCAAATTAAGCTGGTTACTTTTAATTTAGTTTTTTTCTACTTTTAGTTTAATTTTACATTTCAATGAGCAACCTTTATAAAACATCCAGGGCACCATCAAAGCCACCCGGCTTTGGAGGAGTCAGCACTTAGAAAGTGCAGCATGGACACTGCCCACTCACAGCACTTTGCAGAACCAAGTACTCAACTCAGCCCTGGCATAACGTGGGGCAGGGCTTTCCTTTCCTGGACTGGGAGCATTGGGTTGTCCAAGATGTTGAGTAGAGGAATGGGTGAGACCACTGGGCAGAGGAGGCCAGAGGGCCCAAAGATTCCCAAGCCCGAGGACTTACGTGCTCAGTGCCAACACCTGGCCAGCCAGAGGCAAGCGCTTTGCATGGTGCCCCTGTACCAGCATAATAGTTTGCAAGTGAGAGGCAAAGAGACTGAATCAGAAAGGTGTCCAGGTCACTTAGATGTCTTTCTGACAGTCAGTCAGTCAGTCAGTCAATCTGTCTGTCTGTCTGTCTGTCTATCTATCTATCTATCATCTATCTACCTAATATCTAACATTTATCTATATCTAAAACCCATCTTGTTTAGAGAAAGGTCAATTGTGTATAAGACAGTCTTAAAGCAATCATTAATAAGACCCCTTGTATTATATTGACTGGGAGTACATGAGGAATCTCTCCAAGTTTGTCCCACATTCCCCTCAATCAGCTCTGCTCAAGCCTTTGCTTTTTTCCCCTCCTCTTACTCTCTCACTCCACCATCTTTTGACTAGTTGAATTTATGATCTTTCTCCCTTCCTCCCTCTCTCCTCTCTATTTTCCTTTCTTTCTCCTCTCTCTTCTTCCTCTTTCTTCTCTTTCCTCTCTCTCCTCTCTCATGTTGGTCCTGAGGCTTCAACTCATGACCTGGGTACTGTCTCTGAGCTTTTTTGTTGTTCTACCACTTGAGCCATAAGTCTACTCTGTCTTTTTTGGTGATTAATTGGAGATAAGAGTCTCATGGACTTTCCTGCTCAGTCTGGCTTCAAAACTAATCTTTAGATCTCACAGTAGGTAGGACTACAGGTGTGAGCCGCCGCCTGGCCGAGTGTAGGATCTCTTATTAAAGGAATGCTATTGCTTTTGCATTTAGTACTTTGCTTTATCTATATCCTAGGACGTCTACAACCTCAGCCTCCTCCTTTCATGCAGGAAGAAGACCTTGGGTGGTGGGGCTTTTTGCTATTTCCTGAAGTTGTCAGCCATCGTACCTGACAAAGAGAATATTCCCTGGGTTGGGGCCGTGCATACAAAGAAGTAGACAAGGAAATATTTTACTAAATAAAGGGGAACTCAAGTGAGACTCTTCATGGACTGTCTAGCATCTTTCAGTTCCTTATACTTTCGCTCATTCCCAGGTCCTCATCAGCGCACACAATGCGGGGAGGGCAAAGAATCCCTCCAGTTTCCACGACCCTCTGAAGGGTCCGGGTTCGAATCCCACTGGCTTCGTTACTCCCTACATAGCTGAATGAGTCAAGGGACATTTGCTATTCATTGAAGACTCTTTCCCCTCCCCTGGCCCCTGCCAGGCCCCAAGGCCTGGAGGAGGCAGGAATAGTAGCAGGGCTCAGGTGCTGCTGCTTTTCCGTGTGGAGCTGACATTCTAGGGTCAGAGATGGAAGGCCTACAATGGATCACGCATCCATTCCCTCACATGCGGGTCCGGCGTGTTCCTCACAAGAAAGTAGATTCGTACTCTTGTTATATTAACATAGACAACGGAGTGTAGGTTTGGATGTTTTTATCGACAAGAAAGGTGTTTGAAAACTCCTTTCTCTGGAAAGCTATGACAGATAAGAAAGGTGACTTCTTCAATTATTAAAGGAAAAAATAAAAATGTCATAATTAAGAACATGTCACGCAGAAGATGAGATGTCTGTGACTTGACAGTTGTCTACCACAGTGAAGGTTTCAGAGAGAGAAGCGTTTAAATGAGATTTAAGGGGAGGCTTGGATATCTGTGATTTATTCACGCGTTGAGAGAAATATAAGATACTTTCCTGAGACTGGGCCTGAAGTGTCACTGGATGAGGCATAGAGATTTGCTTATGAGATGCAGAATCAGGACATACGTGGGCCAGCCACTGGTGTGGACATCAGTGGGGTCTGGCTGGTGTGAGCGGCATGACGTCAGAGTTGGGAAAAGTTAGCTAAGGAGATTAGTAGAAATGTTGCACTTAGGTTTTTTTTTTTTTAATAAATGGAATATATTTTAAGACCCTTTGAGCCCAGCTTTTAGGACTACCCCTGTACCAAGTTAGAAGGGAAGCATTGTAGGCTTTTGTTCAATTACCATCAAATTCCATCAACTAAGACAAAGCTAATCTTCAAGAGCTGGACACTCTGCTGCTGTGTGTGCAGTCTGGCTGCAGCTGGAGTTACATTTTGGGTTTCATCCATACCTAGGAGCAGACAGATGGGCACATGTCCAGAAGAGAAGCCTCCGAATCAGCCAGGCTTAGGAGTTGTGCAGGAGAGTAAATTGGAAGTAAAGGGTGAGGTTTAATCCGGGCGTGATGGTCCTGGTCACTCAGCACCCGCATGGGTGGCCCAGTGCTACTAAGGATGTGTATGGGGATGTGTGGGGAGGATATAACATTTGAACTGGTGGAGGTTGAGTCAAACTGGTAGCCTTCCATGATGAGGGTGGCCGTGTCCATGCTCCAGAGGCCTAGAAGAGTCCAAGGCTGACCTCTGCGAGAGGAAGTTCTGTTTTGATACTTTTGGACAACAGTACCTGCTTATCTGCATCTCCAGTGTTGGCTGCCCAGCCCATAAACCTAGGCCTGAGCTCTCTCCCATGGTCCCATGAACCGATCCCTTAGTAAAAATCTCCATCTCCTTGTCTGTCCATCTGTCTGCATCCTATTGGTTCAGTTTCTCTAGAGAGCCTCAAGTAATACATGAGAAGTCAAGAATGGAGCTGTGTCCAGTGGTTATAGAATCGTGGTTATGCTCCATGATTCACGAGGACCACATAGCTGGGGTGGATTTAGAGGCCATCTACTCTTTGTTTCATAAGGAGACAACAAAGATGAATGTGTCTCCATTACATGTATGAGAAGTATGGATTGGTGCCCAAGGCAGGAAAAGTCAACCCCCCTGTGGGTCCGTTTGTAAAGCTTGGGGGGTGGGAGGAAGTCACCTTTGAGAGGGAGGGAGTGGAAGCTGGCTCCCTGGCTCCCAGTGCACTTGGGCAGTTGGAATGAGAAAGCACTTCAAGGCTCCTGCTGGAATAGGCTGTGTGTCTGGTAACACGTATGCGGAGAGCTGAGAAGCATGTGTTTATTTCACAAAGGATGACATGACAGACTTTATTCCAAAGACACCCATGGTGGCTTTTAAATGGGAAAATTCAGATCGCCGCAAGATAAGAGCAACACCCTGGAAATGGTGATAGATTGGGGGTTGGTTATTTTAATGCCATTCACTTGGTGATATGCATAGGAAACACAGTAGTGTATGAAGAACCCCTTTCTGATGGATAAGGGGGTGGTGATCCATATCTACAGATGAGCGGTCCAAGAACAGACCTCATTTCACACAGCTCTCTTACTAAAATGCTCTGTATATTTTCTTCATCCGTTTGACATATACCAAAGAACAGCCACCATCTTCAAAGATTGTGTTTTAGGGTTTCTTATGAACAATGTCATAAAAGGAATGACTCCTTGGTCCAGATGTTTTGGATGTGAGCGGAAGTAGAAACTACTTTGAAAGCTGAGCATCGTGACACACATCTATCATTCCAGCATTCAGGAGGCAGAGACAAGAGGATTATGACTTCCAGCCCTGCCTTGGCTATTTAGCAAGACCTCGTCTCACAGACAAACAACAACAACAAAAACACCACAAAAATGTTCAGGAGGATCAAGAAATACTTTGTTGTGCTCTTTCACCTTGACTTTTGCGGGGGGGGGGGGGGTCCTGGGTGCTGTCCCTCAGCTCTTCAGCTCAAGGCTAGCGCTCTACCACTTGAGCCACAGCGCCACTTCTGGATTTTTCTGCTTATGTGGTGCTGAGGAGTGGAACCCAGGGCCTCATGCATGCAAAGCAAGCACTCTACCACTGAGCCACCTTCCCAGCCCCTCATCTTGACTTTCTTTCCAAACGTTTTGCCTGGAGCTCCTGTGACTTGGGTGTCCAGGGTGCATGGGAGTCTCTTCCCGGAGTAGGACAGTGCTCAGTCACCTGCTGAGTGCTTGGCCAGCCACACTAGGACTCAGGCTAGGCCCCTGTGGCACAGAAGATCAGGCCCCGCCCAGCCTCTGGGCAGCCCCCGGGGGCCCCACCACAGGGGTGTTCACGGCACAGGGGACAAACATGCTCCCACATTTTTCTACACTAAAAGCAACTTTTCATGGCTCATGCCTGCAGTCCTCACTACTCAGGAGGCTGACATCTGAGGATCATGGTTCAAAGCCAGTTTAGGAAGGAAAATCTGTGAGCCTCTAATCTCCAGTTAACCACCAAGAAACAAAAAACAGAAACAAGCACCGTTCCCCAACCCCATTTCTTCTTGTCAGGCTTTAGTTGTTATCATTCTATCAGGATGTCACCTGAAACTCTGTACTCACCTCTTGAAACTGATCACAGGTTAGCTGTCCCCACCCCCACCCATTTCCCTTGTCCCTCCACATGCAACTAATGGCCGCTCTTCCTCAGCTTCCAGGTCCCTCTTCCCTTCCTCTCTGGGCGCCCCTCCTGCCTCAGGGCACAGGGCTGCACCTCTGCCTGTTCCTTCATGGTTCATTCTTCCCTGGCCCAAGCAGGATCTGAGTTCTGAGGACTCCTCTGCGCTCTGAGCTCAGAGCTCTGCCCACCATGCTGCCCTGCACAGCGCCTCTCGTGAGCAGTGGGGTCTCAAACTCGGCAGAGTCTGGACACTTCTCAGATCTGCCCCAGGCAGAACCAGCCTCCCAGCCCTCGGGTCTTCCAGTCCCTCCTTCCCAGCTCAGTCATTCACCCCCCACAAACAGCCTGTGGCTTCAAAGGCTGCAGAACACATCACTTCCCGCTGCTAGAGTTTCCTGCCAACCTGCTGTGGCCTTCATCCTCTCCTCCTTGGACCCCACACAACTTCCCACCCATCCTCGCTGCCTCCACTTCAAGCCAGAAACCATTTGTGCATGCTCCCCATCGAGTCCAGAGTGGTCCTCTTCTATGAAGGAAGGTCACCACTAGATCCTCACCATGCCCGGATGTTTCTCACCTGCTCTGCCTGGCCTGTGGTGTCTCTCATTGGCCCAGTTGAGTTCCTCAGGACACAGAGGTCTGTTCCACCTCTTCTGACTCTGCTATTGCTTCTGTATGGGGCTCTCAACTCCCAGGCTCTGGCTCCTTCTTTAAGAATGTTCTTCCCTTAGACCTCTAGCCTCAAATCATCCTCCACAGGCTACAGTCCCACCCCTGTATCATGGAACCTCTCCAACTCTTACTGACTGCTGCCCTTTGCTATTACTGAAATCACACTGTCTGCTGGTTGGATTGAGGGTTCTTTCTCCCAGTTAGAATGTAAACTTTACTGGTAAATAGCTTGTCTCATTCACCTCTGTGTCCTCAAGACCTGTTCTTGGTAGATACTCTCCTAGATTCAGATGGAAAGAGCTAACAGCATCCACAATACTGTTGTTAGGACTTCAGGAACGGCTCTGCAGCAGCCTCCACTCCGTTTGCAATTGAAAGTGCTCCTGGAGAGGATACAGACATAGCTGTGCCCTGGGATTGCTGAAATGTCCCGTGGTGCCGGTCCGGGAGTAGACAAGGTGACACCGGGGCAGAGGATGACATGTGGTTCATAGCTGGGGTCGCAGACACTCTTCCGTGCACCCTGGTACCAAGGGCAGCGCCTCACCAGCTGCCTCAGGTTCAGTGTGATGCTTTCTCACCTGTTTTTTTTCAGTACTATTCCTGTCATGTCTTTTCTGTAGCCAGGGATCCACCAAGCACCTGTGGGTGCTGGTACTTACCCTGATGCTATTTGACGGGGACAGGAACAGGTCCACAACCATTTGTCTGAAAACTCTCACTGAAAATCTGAATTTAGAACTGTTCAGAGTTTAACCAACGAAGTCATTTTTTGGATAGTATGTTAGGGGCGTCTCAGATACTACATCACAAACAGAAAGCTTTTTTTTTTGTCTCTATCTACACAAGGTACAGCCAGTGTAGCTATCAATGAAGCCATATCAGCATCTGAGTTTTACTCTGAAAAGAGTTCAGGGCACAAATTTATTTTGGTCCCAGATGGGTTTCAAACAGCTCTTTTGGCCTTTGAAACCGTGGCCTACATGTGATCTAACTCCTGCTCTCCCAGCGTGGCCTCCCTGCACAGTGCTCGATGCATGCGATTGAAAGGGCACAGGGGCCACGGCAAGGATGCGGGAAGGCCTTGGTGGCATGGGGCCGAGGAGCCGTGGCTGGCGAGGAGGCAGGGCCGGCCTCCGGAGGGAGGTGGGTCTGGCGATTTCGGTGAAGGCCTCTCTATAAGAAGCTGAATCCTCCCAGGCTGGATCCAAATTCCCTCTCCTGTTACATTTCAGCTGCCAGAAAAGCTCTTTGAATTTGGTGCTTAGAAGGATTTAGAGCTACTAAAAATGGCAGCATTTCCTCCAGAGCTATTGCAGGAGGCCCGCAATGGAGGCAGAGAAGTGGGTTGTTGAGAATAATGGAGGAGGTTGAAAGAGGAAAATAGGGTCAGAGTCAGGGCCATCTCTGCATGTGGAGATTTCTCAAACTCAATTTTCTTTAAGGAGCTCTATTCTAATTTTTCTTCAGCGGAAGAAGATTAAAAGTTCCCAAATTTTGTGCGTGCGCGTGCGCACACACATGTTCTCTCTGTCTCTATCTCTGTCTGTCTGTCTGTCTGTCTGTCTGTCTGTCTGTCTGTCTGTCTCTCTCTCTCTCTCTCTCTCTCTCTCTCTCTCTCTCTCACACACACACACACACACACACACATACACACGCACCCTTTCAGGAAGGGGCAGCTGAGTTGTGAGAACTCAACTCACCCAATAGTCTCTTTTTGCCTCCTTCAAGAACTGATCAGCCTTTTGCAATGAAAGGAAAGTTGTCAGCCTCTGGAACTGACTGAAAAAGTTGAAGGTAAACATCTTTGACCTAGATTTTCATGGCATCTGTTGAAAACCCAGCAATTATGCCAAATGGAGACCAAGGAACAGAGTCCCTTCTCTAAGGTATTTGTGTAAGTGAAGGTCTTTCTGCATAGAGATGTATCAGTCTGTTCTCACCTTCGAATCAGGGCTGCTGTAAAACACCATGGTCCTTTCCCATCTGAATGCCTCCTTTCTCCCATCTGAACTAAGAGGTGACAGTCACTCTTGGGCCCAGAGCTATCATGTCTTCATGTTTCTGCAAGCTACATAAGACATCTTAGAGTCTCACACAAGAAATTTCAACAAGGACCATTTGGTATTGTTTCCCCTAGATTGTAAAAATACTCTCATTGAACTGAGCTCCAGTGGCTCACCTTGTAATCCTAGCTACTCGGGAGACTGAGCGCTAAGGATTGAGGTTCAACGCCAGCCCAGGCAGGAAAATCTGTGAAACACTTATTCCCTAGTTAACCACCAAAAAGAAAAAGCTGGAAGTGGAGCTGTGGGCTCAAGTGGTAGTGTGCTAGCCTTGATTACAAAAGCTCAGGGACAGGGCGTAGCCCCTGAGTTCGAGTCCTGGGACTGTCACCAAAAACCCCCAACTCCCAAACCACACAACTCTTCTGGACCTCAGTGCCTGCCTCCCGGTGCTCACCGTGGGTCTGAGAACTGTGGTGTGGACCTGTACCATGGATGGCTTTCCTTCTCCCGATACGTCCTGACAGGGAGGATCCTCCTCTTACCTCTTCTGAGCTCTGCAGCAGGAGCCCTTTTCCTCCCTGACTGTCTGTGCCGCAGCCGCCGATGGCTGACGCGCTCCGTCCCTCACACGGGGATAGGGGACAACCCAGCCAGTTCAGGGCAGGGGAGGGAGTCTCTTATTTGCAATGTTGTACCAAAATTTCTCAGTTGAGAATTCTATACTAGAATGAGCTTTCTTATGAGTGCCAAGGAGCTAGCTGCCAGAGAGAGCTCTTACATTCAGTATTCACTTAAAACAAACTGAATCAGCCTGGCACCGGTGGCTCATGCTGTTAATCCCAGCTACACAGGAGGCTGAGACTTGGAGGATTGTTGTTAAAGCTAGCTCAGGCAGAAAGTCATCGAGACTCCATCTCTAACCAGAAAAATGGCAGACTGTGGGCTCGGGTCAAGTGGTAAAGTGCCAGCCATGAGCTAGAAAGCTGAGCAAGAGCCTTAGACCCTCCGTGATTCCACACATCAACCGGCAAACACACACACACACACACACACACACACACACACACACACACACACACACACACACACACACACACACACACGTAAAACACATTTAAAAAGTAATTAAGTCAGGGCCAGAGCTCAGGAATCCCCTGGCCTCCCCCCTCCCCTGCAGCTGAATGTGCTCCACAGCTCTTTCTCCAGGAGGGAGTCATACTGACCAATTTATGAGGCCTCATTTACACAATTTATTTGTGCAGTTCAGTGAATTTTCAGTATGCCATGATATTTAGCATGGACTTGTGAAGTCATTACCACCGTTTTTTATAATTCCTCGGGGTGAAGAAACCTCATCCATTCTCTAGGCTTATTTGGAATGCTACTTCTTGGAAAAGTCATGTGTTCCTTTTTTCTCAAATGAAGGCGTTGCTCAGGAGATTGGCTTCCTTCGTTCTGTTTCCCAGAGCCCACACTGGCATGCAGACGTGGCGGTGCCAGGCAAGCACAGAGGCAAAGCTAGTTCGAGGTTGTTTTGGTCTGTTCTATGCACCTCTCCTCTCCTTTCTCCCCTGAGCTCACCAGTCATCGGGGCTGAGCCGTTGCTTCTATTTATGATGTCAAACTTCTGGTTGTTTTGAGACCATCTAGCTAAAAATTGCTAATCATGTTTCCTCTTCACTTTTCTTAACAATATGGTTTTTGTCTTCTGCAACAGTACTTTCTGGCTTACGTTTGGGTATGTACTCTTAAAAGGAATCCATCTATTCTTATAGGCTGGCTGGAAAAACAAATTTGGCTCCAAGATGGAGATGAGACCATATAACTTGTTTTACCCTCTCTTCCTAAGAATATAATAAACTTACATAAACTTGCCCACGGTAGGTATTCTCCATGTGATGAGGAGGATCATGTTGCTGACCTATTTAGTCTTGGGCATGGCGATAATGACTTTGCATCTTCATCCCTGTTCTCTGGCCCCCACTGCGGGGGGGGGGGGGGAGCGGGGGGGGGGTGTTGTACACTTAAAAGCTCCAGTTAGCAAGATGGCTTCTTCTGCCTTAGGACTAAGAAATAATGAACCCAGAGCCTTGATTTTACTGAGCAACATGTTCCCATATGAGCTCTGGCCGAAATCCTTTATGCACCTGCCTAAGACCCAGGTTCTTCTACCGTGGCCTCCCTGGCAGATGGATTATGGATGTGGATGTGTGCCACCATACCTGGCTTGTTTTTAAAGTAGGGTCTTGATAGCTTTTGTCCATGCTGACTTCAAACCATCTGCCTCCCATGGAGCTGGGATTCTGGGCAGGTGCCACTATATCTGGCTAAACAAGTTCTTCTTGTTAAGGACAAGTTGCTTGCTTCTAACACCAGCATGAGACGAACAGGGTGTGGGCAGCTCAGGGTTGGAATGGAAGACAAATGCAAGGTGCTTTTGGAGGGCTTATGGGAGGGTCTTCCCCTGGTGGGGGAGGGGACAGACTGCCTGTGAGGAAAGCCCGTGGGGTTGAGGACAGAGCTTCTGGGTGGGATTTCAGAGGACTTGGGGAGCTGTCTGTTCCTCACCCGCCGTGGGCGCTGATTCCCTGTGTGACCTGGCCTGCATTCCTCATCTCTGGTGAAGACACCAGAGAGAATGGCATTCGAGCTTTAAGATAACCCTAACTTTGGACACATTTTTACGATTCAGTCCTTCACAGCTGTAAAGTGGAAATGGCTGAGCCATCGCGGACATGACAAGGCAGGTGGCCCCTCTGCTTTGGGTTCCACACACCCTGGTTTGGGAACAGGGGACCCCAACAGTCTGACTAGTACTTCTCCATCTCTTGCCTGGTATTTTGGTGTATTTATTGGGACAGTGCTAACCATCCAAGTTAGAAAAAGGGTTAGTGAATTCCAATACATATTGCCTTAGAGAGCATATTATTCTGCGTGTGTGTGTGTTTCGGAGGAGAATGTTCCCGGGTCTATCTGTTGCCGACTCCAGGAACATGGTTGCCCAGGCTGGCTGTCCCTGGGAGCATCGTCAGTACTCTGTGCCCATGGTTCACCCTCCCTCCAGAGTCCGCTCACCGCCATGTGCGCCATGCTTCCGTGAAGGGCCATAGTGCTGCTGCGGTGCTTCCTGTGGTTAGCCCATGAAGGTCATGCCTGTATGAACTTGTCCTCCTTAGTCTTGTCATTATTCCCTAAACAAGGTACTATAGCAACTATTGACGTGGCTGTTGGCATTGTTCTGGTGTTGAGTAACCTAAAGATGGTTGAGTGTGGCCGGGTGCCTGTGGCTCACGCCTGTAATCCCAGCTGCTCAGGAGGCTGAGATCTGAGGATCACAGTTCAAAGCCAGCTTAGGCAGGAAAGCCAGTGAGACTCTTGTCTACAGTGAACTACCAGAAAACTGAAAGTGGCACTGTGGCTCAAGTGGTAGATCGCTTACCTTGAGCTGAAGAGCTGAGGGACAGCGCCCAGGCCCAGAGTTCAAGCCCCGATAACAAAAAAGATGACTTAGTGTGCGCAGGAGGGTGTGGGAAGTTGTGGGCAGCTGTGAGGCTGTTTAACATGGCGTCTGGATTTGGGTGTGTGGGCCGGCCCCGGGCACTGCTGGCGGCTGGTCTCTGCAGAGAGCAGGGACAGCTGCAGTTCGCAGGTAGAGAGCATCACGGTCGCAGGGTGGCACTGCTTCACGAAGTGGCTCACGCATACGGGTCAAAATCCTTCAGAAGTGCAGATTCGGCTCCATGGGTCTCAGGTGGGGCCTGGGACTCTGCATTTCTAACAGAGCTGATGGAGGCTGTGCTGCGCCCGCGAGGCACCTTCCTGAGCATGTCTTCCTAGCGTCTGTGGGGTGCTTAGCCTGGCAGGACTAGGGAGCGCAGTTCCTCCTCCTCTGCCTCTTCTCCTGCGGCATCCATGGGTGGGGCACACGGGCACCCAGGAGGAAGGGCCCGGGCCTGGGCCTGGACACGTGGGAGGAACTCCATGGCGGAGGGTGGAGCCAGTGGTGGCCGGGGCTTCCTGTCCCTCCTCTGCCCCTTCCTCTGCCCAGGAGGCTGAGGTCTCGGAAGGTGAGAAGCTCCTAAGGAGGAGGGAATGAAATCCTGCTTAGTCTTCACCTGCCACGGGCATGGTTTCCCCTTCTGTGGCCCAAAGTGGTCCAGAAGAAGCTCCCATCCAACAGAAAAGGATCCAGAAAAAAAGAGTCACGCAACCTCACCCCAGGCTCTGATGTGTGCCGGGCCCATGTGTGGCTGTTCCTGGAGGGGGGTGAGGGGTTAAGGAGACCCCCTCTTCATAAATAATACCACCATCAGTGCAGATAGAGGATGACTCCAGCCCTGGTAGAGCATATGCTGCTTTTACTTCTCTATGGATGTGAAAATCTTTAAAAAAAAAAAAAAAGTGTTTCCCCTTGGAATGAATTATTGATCTTTTCAATAATTAAAACGAGCCCCCAAGTGTAGACCATTCCCAGTTGGTTTATGATCAGTTTCTTTGATCATGTGTGATGATTCCTCTCATCCTGGAAGGGCTATTTGAGGGTCTGGGGTATGTGTCTCCTATTTTGACTGTGAATTTTAAACCAACGGGGACACATCGGACACCCTCAAACCTGGCGAACTGAACAGACAGGTGAACAGCCCAACTGCATGTCTCCCAGGGCTTCCCCGCTGGACAGCATGGGTTTGGGCCTGCGTTCCGTCTCCATGTTGTGACTCAGATGCGGTGACCGCCAGGCCATGTTCACATGAAGTAGAGTGAAGGAGAACTTTACTGAAGACCTGTGCTCCGCTCCCGTTACAGGCAGCGGAAATAAGGTCTCACAAATAAAGACTTTTCATCTGAGGCTGGTCTGACATCTTTAACTGACTGGTCAATCTTGATCCTCCTGGCTGTTTTTTAACCAAGACAAAGGGAAGAGGTAAACAAGCAAACCAAACCAGTCCTTTGTGCAGTCAGTTCTGGGGGGGACAGGAAGTTGTGGGTGGTGTGCGTGCCAGTCTGCTGCCCCTGCCACGTTCATTCCCTCCCTCTCGCTGAGGATGGTGAGCCTATGGATGGAGAAGGTGCTTCTAGAAGTCTCTGAGTCCCCTAGGAGTGAGGTGAGCTGGTCTGTGTTCTCTTCCCCACCAGGGAAAGGCTTTGCTCTCAGCTGCATCTTGTGCAGTCCCCTAGGACTCTGCTGGGTGAGGGGACAAGGCTGGGACAATGTAGGGAGCTGGCTTTGGAGGAGCCCTAGGTTACTTCATGCACAGGAATCCCATGGTAAACGCTAACTTGGCCTATGCCGAATCATTATCTACAAGAGTGGGAAATTGTGTTTCCTGATACAGAAATTGCAAATGACCGTGTAGAAAGCATTGGAAAATGTGATATATTGAAGCAAAGGCATACAGACTTGGGTGGGTGAGTTGTACATTTAGAAGTGGACGTCTGCCACCAGGGACAAGGACTGAGGGTCTCCAGGAGCAGGGGCTCCTCACAACCGGGCCTGAGCTCACCTCCCACTCGGGGCGTCTTTCCTGGACCTCATTAGCTTGGTCACAGTGTCACCCATCTTATCATCAGT
The DNA here is from genome assembly GCF_019054845.1 of Dipodomys spectabilis. Classification (NCBI taxonomy): domain Eukaryota; kingdom Metazoa; phylum Chordata; class Mammalia; order Rodentia; family Heteromyidae; genus Dipodomys; species Dipodomys spectabilis. The sequence continues at coordinate 10,875,555 of NW_024870711.1, forward strand.
GTGTACCAAATAAACAACTTTACAGCATGTCCAGTGTTGAGGGAGGAGGGTTCAGTAGTAGTATTTTCCCAGGTTTAAGGGCGTGTGGGTGATTATGCCTTCCTTTCTTTCTTTCTTTCTTTCTTTCTTTCTTTCTTTCTTTCTTTCTTTCTTTCTTTCTTTCTTTCTTTCTTTTCTTTCTTTCTTTCTTCCTTCCTTCCTTTCTTCCTTTCCTTCCTGCCCTTTCCTTCCTTCCTTCCTTCCTTCCTTTCCTCCCTTCCTTCCTTCCTTCCTTCCTTCCTTCCTTCCTTCCTTCCTTCCTTCCTTCCTTCCTTCCTTCCTCCCTCCCTCCCTCCCTCCCTCCCTCCCTCCCTTCCCTCCCTCCCTTCCTTCCTTTCTTTCTTTCCTTCTTCCTTTTTCATTCATTCTTTTTCTTTCAGTCATGGGGCTTGAACTCTGGGCCTGGGCACTGTCCCTCAGCTCTTCAGCTCAAGGCAAGCGCTCTGCCACTTGAGCCACAGCACCACTTCTGGTTTTCTGGTGGTTTATTGGAGATAAGAGTTTCACAGATGTTCCCAACAGGGCTGGCTTTGAACTGCAGTCCTCTGATCACAGCCTTCTGAGTAGCTAGGATGACACGCGAGAGCCACCAGTGCCTGGCTGTTGTGCTTTTCTTTTACAACAATTCAGCTTAAAAGTTATACTCAACCCTGTAAGGAACAAAATACCTGACTGGTGTAATGTATGAAAGCCGCTGCCAGCTGACCCAGTGAGTGTCAAGAGCTTCCCAGGACAAGTCAGGTTGCCCATGTCCCGAATAGATCGATTATCCCATTTCCCATGAGCATTCTGCACGGAGCTCCATCGCAGAGGGGCTGAGCAGTACCCACAGCCCCTGTGGTACCTGCTGTGCGAGGGCCTGTGCCTGCCGTGGGTCCACAGAGCTGGGAGGCCATCCTGCCTGCCTCCCAGAGGCCTCTGGGAGGAAGCCAGAGCAGATCTCCCCTCCCAAGACTGTGGCCAGCTGGGTTACTTACTGTCTGTCATACAGAAGCCATAATCCAGCTACCTCTCTCTGGTTGGAGGCTATATTTGTTCAGGTCTGAAATGTAAATTATTTGCATACATATTTTATATCTGTAATATGGTATCTTGGATAAATGACAGTGTGTTATATTTTAATTGAAGCCATTTTTCCTGCTAAGTGGTCCAGAAAGTACTGTTGTCTCTCGGATTTGTTGGAATGTTATAAAAGAATGCTTGCTGTGTTTTTTGTGTTTTCTTTAAAAAAATGCATCCTGCTTCAGGAGAGAGAGGCTGGATCCTGCGGAGCCTGGGCTGGGCTGAGGCGAGGCTCGGCCTGCCTTTGGCCTGTGTGTGCTCCCGCCTTGGCAGTGCAGCTAAGAACAGGAAACCCTAAGCGGGTAGAGTTCCAGGGAGGCAAGGTAGCATCTATAGTCCCTGTGTCCGCCAGTGCTCTGTTACCATGCACAAGCACCTGGCAGGAGTCAGCTTCAAATGGGTGCAGCCTCGCTGTGGCTAATGTGTCTAAGACAACGGTCCACAGTGGGGCCCCACTGCTTTGAGACCTGTGGCAGAGGGAGATGATGACCTCATGATGAAATGCATGAGAAGCACAGGGGGAGTGCACAGGGCCCGGGACCTCATCGAGGAGCAACCCCTTGGCCCAGCTTTCTCCACTAGGCCCTCCTCTTAAAGATTCCACCGCAGCTAGCAGGGCCACAAGGCCGGGGACCAAGGCTTTGACCCGCGGAGCGTGGCAGACCCTCCCATCCATCACATCAGAAATCCTGGTTGGCTGGGGCCTCTCAGGTCATGTATAGCCAGCTGAAGGTTGGCAGTCTAAGGAGCTGTGTTCGTACACGCCAGACCTGCCTCTCAGCTGGGGGAACCAGCACTGGTGGCATCACAGTCTCAGCCTCTGGCAAACAGCATCAGAAACTGGAAGATGATGGGCGTAGGCTGCAGTAGGCTTGGTTAGTATTCGAAAATGAACGTTCGCTTCATGGTTGTTTCCTCCTATGGTTTAAAATATCACCCCATCCGGGACAGGGCAGCTGCCTTTTAGATCTGTTGGTGAGGTTGTATCTAGCCCTTTGCTGGCTGGAGGGAGAGCTGGGGAGGGTCGTGTGAAGATGTTCGTTGTTGGTAAGGATCTGGGTGGAAGTTGTGTGAGGCCACTCCTCCTCCTTTCCTTCTTGGGGAATCCTCTGGGCTGTGAGTCCTTTTCTGCAGCTCCCCTCCTCTTGATAGCTCCTGGCATTGGTCCTGGGCTACAACATCAGCTTAGGGCTCGGACACGTGAGATCCAGCGTGGAATGTTCTGACGATGTCTAGCATTGGACCCGTCGTCACGGGCCAGATCTCAGGAGCAGCGGGGATCTGAGCACACAGCCTCAGCCACAGCGGCTCTTGGCAAAGACAGAACAAGACAACTGCTATGGGGCTGGCCCAAGGAGTCCTGGAGGCCTCACCAAGGCAGGAGGGGGTGTCAAGGGTGGAGGACGGTGTCCACAAGCCTGTGTGCCGGCCATCGACACAGAGTCTCGACCGGAGACGCTGGCTGCTGGCATCGGTGTGGCTTAGCTGCCCCTAGCCTGGACCCTGGCGCTGTACTCACAAGGGCAGTGGGTTCTAGGCAGCTGGAATGAATGAATCTCAGTGCACGGATTCAAGGGAGGGCGAGGCAGGCTGTGGAACGGTGGTTGTGATGGGGAGAGGAGGAGCCTCCTAGGAGCTCAGAGACGGTCGGGTTTCCCACAGTGCTGGTCCACAGTCCAGCCTAGTTAAGGCTGAGGCTCTGCGGAGGTGGAGACAGGGCGGGTGGGTGCTGCCTCCCAGCATGTGTCCCCCCATACCCTGACATCTTCCTGAGTCTCTGCTCCTACAGTCCAAGATGCTCCCTCATTCACACAGCTGCCCTCCATGGGGGCCTACCCGCCAGGTGCTCTTCCGGGAACACCTCGGTGCCCCTGGCAGGTCCCTGCAGAAGTGGCTTCTCTGGGGACAGGAACTCTCCCCCGCCCAGCCCCCCCCCAGCATCTGCCAACTGTCCTCTCCTCTCTCAGCAGAACCCCGAAATCTGTTCATTTGCCAAAAATTTATAGAGCACCGCAGAAGAGCAGCCATTCTTCTTAAGGTTTCTGACACCCACAGTCCAGAACACAGCTACTCAGTCCTTCCATGGTCTCTTCCCCGTCACGCTCCTCACGCGCCACTTTCCGTCTTTGGCTTTCTTGGACGCGTGGGCATAAATACATCATTTTGGAGTCGGCATTGCCTAATTCAGTTTTGAGATTCTGGGGCAGAGTGCTTGAATTCACATTCCTATCCCACCCCAAAAGAAGAGAGGAGAACACAGGGAAACAAGGCTCCTGGGTGGGAAGGGGGCTGGGGTTCATCGGAGAGAGCGTTGGCCCGGTCCTGACCACTGGGAGGTGGGTCCTCCTCACCATGTTTCCAGCGTGGTTTCAGGAGGAAGGTGGTGCGCCTTACTGAGGTGATTCAGATGCTTGAAGAGGGGAGGTTTTATGGGTATAGATCGGTAATTATTTCTTGGTCAAAGGACAACTGAAGGTTGGCACCAGTGGCTCACGCCTGGTTACTCAGGAGGCTGAGATCTGAGGATCGAGGTTCCAAGCCAACTTGGGCAGGAAAGGCCGTGAGACTCTTATCTCCAATAAGCCACAAGAAAACCGGAAGTGGCGCTGTGGCTCAAGTGGTAGAGCGCTCGTCTTGGGCTGAAGAGCTGAGGGACAGCGCCCAGGCCCGTTAAAACTCCACGACTGAAAAAAAAAATAGGACAACTGAAGTGTACAGAAAAGGTAGCCAGTTATTTCACCTCCTTCCTGCAGACGGCTGGGAAAACCCAGGAGTTGTTTATGTAACAGAAACCTGTGCTGGCATGGGCAGGGTGGGAGATACTGTGTCCTCAGAGACAGATTCTCCCTGTGTCTGCCTCCAAACAATCTCTGTTTAAAAAATGCAGTTAAAAATGGGATAATATATATAAATATTTGTATATATATAATATTTGTACATATAATGTATAATATGTATGTGTACATGTATATGTGTGTGTATATGTACACACACACACACACACACACACATATATGCCAGAGACTTGAACTCAGGGACCTGTGCACTATTTCTTGGCTTTTGTACTCAAGGCAAGTGCTCTACCATTTGAGCTACACATCCACTTCTAGCTTTTTGCTGGTTAATTAGAGAGAAGGTGGTCATAGACTTTTCTGCCTAGGCTGGCTTTGGACTGTGATTTTCATATCTCAGCCTCTTGAGTAGCTATAGGTGTGAGCAGTAAAATAAAAAAATATATTTTTTATTTTAGGAGAAAATCATATTTTGTGTACAGATTTTACTGAGAAAAAATCAATACACAAGTATTGTAGTTGGGCGCAGGGGGCTCATGCTTTAGTTCTCAGGAGACTGAGATGGGAGAGACTGAGGTCTGAGGCTAGCCCAATCTGTGAGATCTCTTCTCAGAGTGTTACACAGGGAGGCTTAGCTTTGGAGAACTCTGGTTCCAGGCTGGCCAAGGCAGAAATCATGAGACCTTCTGGTGGGTGAGCTGGGAGGCTGTGAGAACGAGGTCTGGGGAGAATTCCGATCCGTCTTGTTGATGGAGACACATTTGCACTGAGGTGTCTCCACCAGCCCTGGTGGGAATGCCAGCCTCACTGCCCATATGCCTTCTGTACTCTTAATTTTTTAAGTCCTGCCCAACTTGAAAGGAAAACATTCCTTTTGCTGAACTGTTTGATTCATAATTCATTTGATTGTCAAAAGGATGAATTTGCATAAGTGCATTAGTCATTCGTGTTACTTATAGTGAAGTGAATTGTCTGTTCACTTCCCATCATTCTGAGTCAGAGATTGTGCTTTATTTTGTCTCAGTGGAAGCCATTGAACGATTTTAAGGAGCGCAGCTTGGTAAAGGCGGGTGTTTATTTGGGAATGTTTATTGGGAAGTTTTAACCCTGTGCCTTCTCTTTCTGATTCATTGATTCATACGCAGAGTCTCAGCTCTCTGAAGTTTGGAGAGACTGGTTTTGTCTAACTGCCAGTCATGGATGAATGAGTTAACTAGGCTTCAGTGGGATAAGACTGAGGTGATTCTTGCTGGCTATAACATGAAGCAACCACGTACGTTCCTTTGTCAGCTCTGAATGTGGACAGCCCTGGGAGACAGGTCCTCTGTGCACGGTTCCCGAAGCTCACTGCGGCATGGCCTGTCAGCACCCTACTTGGTAGCCATGTTGACAGCCAGATGGGAAGCGCTGGGATGGGTCGGGGCAGCCTGCTGCAGGACTTGCTGTGTGGTCACGGGCGCGATGTTATCTCCAGGGAGGGTGCTGTGCCCCCTCTGCTTAGAAACCCATGTCCTCAGCCATCTCTGGAGCCTGCCATCCCTGAGAGCTCATACTATCATTCCCTGGACAAAGATTGCCTTGATCTCATATAGCAAGAGGGTTTAAAATAGGTATACATTTTAGAATTGTTCCAGTGAATGAATCTTGAAAAACATGGTGACTTTATTTAATAGCGATGCATTTATCTTCTGAAAATCTCCAGGGCAGTTGATGTCAAGTGTTCTTACCAGAAGACTTTATAAAGCACAAGACACTAAGTGTCCATCTCTCTCACTAAATCTTCTGACACAAACCAGTTCATCAACAGCTGACCAGTTTATACCCACAGGGCAGCCAGCTAGGCCAGGAAGTACCCCTTGTTTAGAAGGACCATCAGGACCTGTGGTGTATTCCAAGGACCATATTTTCTTAAATATGGTGAACCTAACACACACACACACACACACACACACACACACACACACACACACACACACACACACACACACACACACACACACACACACACACACACACACACACACACCACACCCCCTGGGTCTCTGTGATGAGATCAGAGTTGAGAAAACAATTAGTAACCTTGGCTTCAAGTGAGTTAATGATGCCAAGGATGCTTTGCATGCCTGGCTCATTTTTAGAACAATGTGACTAATCTTCTTTTATGGTTCTGAGAACAATTCTCAAAAAGGAATTCCAAAAATATTGTGAACAGTGGCAGCGTTATTAGCATTGGCCTCGTGCCACCCCCAGGTGACTCCCGCATCGGAGATAAGGCTCACTGGAAAGTGTAGACTCCGTCAGCCTGGAGGGAACACCAGCTCCACGGGGTACTCACGGCTTTCCCGTGGGAGATAAACACTACCAATGGCCTGCTGACACTGCACTGAGAACCACCCAGGAAAAGTCAAACTGGAACCCAACAGCACAGAACCATTTTCTCTAAGAAATATAACTCAGCCATCAGACTTAAAAGATTTGCCCTAACATTTTATCCAAAGGATTACAAGACAGCAGACACAACAAGACACTTGCACAAACATGTTCATTGCTGCACTGCTTACCATAGCCAAGTGATGGAAAGAGCCTAGATGCCTACAGAGAGTGGATAAAGACAATATGACACATATCTATATGAGTATGTAATTTACATTATAGCTATAATTTATATCATATCTGTAATTTACATATTATTGTATACACACAGGACTTTTTTTTACTCATCTATCAGGAAGAATGGTAATATGTCATTTTCAGGGAACAAGATGGAGCTAGAAAACATTCTGTTAAGTGAAGTAAGTCAGGCCCAGACAGACAAAGCGTGCTGTTGTGCTCTCATATTTGGAAGTTAGATCTAAATTGTAAGTATGTATGTAAACATATGTAGGGTTATATGCATATTGGGTAGACAAGGGGTGACCCAATGCTGGAACTGTTTTGAACAACTAACTTACAGCTTCACAAAACGAAAGCCAAGAGGCCGAAACATGTGAGGGGGTTGCCGAACAGAGAGAGGCGAGGGGGCAAAGACACTCACAGCGTTCAGTGTACACATGTGAACATGGAACGGGGGGGGGGGGGGGCTGGTAGGGCCGGGGAGGCATCGGAGAGAGATGAAAGGGTGATGTTGATTGAGATGCATTGTACTCATCAACCGATGTGTTGAATCGAAACCCTTTTGTGCAACTACTTAAGGATTAAAAATAAAGCAGATTTGCCACTGTAAGGAGGAAAGCATCCTGTGTACCAAGGCATTCACATGGGGCATGCTAGTGCTCAGGTCCCTTTCCCTCTTCCTGGAAACCAGGACAGTCTCCTACAATGGCACATGTAACTTTTCTTCCTTCGGGTTAATGTTCTAGGAAGAAAAATGTTTTTCTTTGCAGGAGAAAAGAATTAGTAATATACTAACTAACATGTTGATGTGTTTCTTGGGGGTTAAAATAACGATGTTCATGACTCTGTCCACTTGTGCTGAGGCCTCCTGGGGCTGTGAGCAGCAAGCCTTTCTTGGAGCATTCATTTTTGCCCTGAGTGCACAAATTCTTTCTCCAAATGATTTTTCTTCCGACAACCATGGAATGCTGATCTGTTTGTTTTCGACTTGCACTGTGGCCATAGCATAAGCATTGTGTTTCAGAAGTCTCTCTGAAGTGTCAGTAATGGATGTGGAGAATAGAAACTCAGTACACACCCTGTCTTCAGCTGTCTGGGACTTCATTTACATCTCCTGATCAGCTGATCGTCTGCCAAAAGCAGAAAGCAATCTTCGTCTGCCGGTTAATTTATGACACTGCCAATTCGTCGATTCCAAACAACTTGTAGGAAAACCGCTCCTTCTCATTTGTTCCCTCATCAGAACCACAGAAAGAACTCTTGATCCTTTAGAAATGACAGATAGGGGCTCTGGGAACCAGAAGGGAATCTACTGTTGTATTTTCTTGGCGGCTGGCTTTTGATGTATTCCTTTGTTTATGTGAATTATGGCCCACCCACATCCACAGAGGGGACATGTCTTCTGATTGATCGCACTTGCTTTTCTTTACCAAAAAAAACACAAAGAAATGGCGGTCGCTGAAGGACAAGAGGACGTCTTGGCTGTGCTCAGATGTAGGAATGGAGGAGACAGAGAGCCTGGGCGCAGTGAAGAAGGGCTGGATGTTCATGAGACTGGCCCTGGAGCTCAGGGAGAAGACAATGACGTCCTCTCCAACATCCCCCTTAGTTGTCCTTGCCTTCTCTTGGATTAGCCTCTATTTCCCAGATGCCCATGAGATTTTTGTTGAACAGATAACTTCCAAACTCCCACTCTGCAAAGACTCCATGAGCCTAGAAACGAGGCTCCTGTTTCCTTTCTCATTGGGCTCCAGGTCTGCCTCCAGCTATGTGTGCCTCCAGAGATGTGTGACGGAGGCCTGGGCCCTCTTGTTCTGTTTGGTTTAGGTCAACCTTTCTCTTAAGTTGAAAACAGAATTACGTTTATAATAGCTAGAGGAAAAATAATATGAGTATTCTGTGTCTTTAGCAGCGAATTCTACTGTCTTAAAATAAGTTAATTTCTTCTGATGCTTGTCTGAGTATCTGGCATCGCACCAGCTGCTCCGAGACACCTTAATAGCAAAGAGGAAATGAGAAGATGTGGACCATTGTGCCTTCTCTCCTCCACCCGCCTCTTTATCTGTGGTTACCGCATCTTCATTGTTATCCATTTCCTCCCTGCCCTTCCCTCTTTCTCTGCCTTTCTTTTTCTCTCTCTGTGTTCTCTCTCTCACATACATACACATAGGCACAGTCATACATACACCACACACACACACACACACACACACACACACACACACACACACATCTCTGTAGAAATACACCATCCAGAGCCAAGCCCTCTCCACCTTTTGGTTTTGCTCAAGGACACCCATTTCACTGTCCAATCACACCTTACCCAGGGCTCTCTGTGTTGCCGCCTGGGCTGTTTGAGTCCTACGGGGTAAGGGTTGGCAAACCACAGCCTCAGGCTAAGTGAGCCATCATTTCATCTTATAAATCACAAGCAGATACTGTCATTTTCTAGTCACGGTCTGTGCCTGGGGCTCCTGCGGCTGATGGCAGCAGTGGAGAACTCCATGTGTCCCACAGAGCTAAAGCTTATAGGCCGAAGATTGGAGAGCTGTGCCCTGGAGCAATCACATTAACTTCCACACGCCTCGGGGGCTGCGGTGGGGGGGACGCACCACTTCTGGAAGGTGGCATCGTGGTGGGTATGCAGCTTTCCCACACCGCCCACCGCCCATCCCCACTGCCCACGTGGACTTGCGAGGGAGCGGACGCTGGGCTTCTGAGACCAGTCCCCTGGCTTCCCATCGAGGCCTTTCCTCAGTTCATTTTTACCAGATTCCATCTAGTGAAATAACAGATTTGGAAAGAAGGGAGGTTGGGGCTCTGGGACCCCCTTTCCACAGTCTCCTTCACGCCGTTCACATTTACTTCCTCAACAGGGAGTAGCATTTGTCCCGCCCTGACCACTTGCGATTATAGAATGAGAGGAAATTCTCCCCATGCCCATGCATTTTCTGACCCACCCTCACACCTGTGCACACACACATTCTCACACACACAGCTCTCACACCTACGCATGCACACTCTCCCATGCATACATCCACACTCACGCACATCCATAGATACACACTCACACAGGTGCACATGCATACAGCTCACAGTCATGCATACACACGCTAAGCATCTCAGAACACATGCTGGTGCTCACAGCTACCATCAGGGAGGAGAGCGTTTCCAGGATTCCATGCTGGCAGCACCGCTTGTCAGGACACGGGGGAGCAGAGCTGCCCCCCTGCCCTGTCCCCCCCCCCCCCCCGTGGTCTCAGCAGGCCAGGGTGTGGGAGAGCCTCTGAGAGGCAGGCAGGTAGGGGTGCCTGCCCTGCCCGGTGGTCAGCAGACCACAGGAGCCACGAGCTGCCAGCCCCAGGGATGGGGAGGAAGGGGTAACGCGGCCCCCTTAGTCACCGTCTGTGGGCCCTGTCCATATCAGGCTCAGAGCCACCCCGCTGGGCCGATGTGGGAGAGGAGACAAACCCACAGGGCCCACTTAGCCCCGCGACTGGCCAATAATCACAGCACCCCTGGGCCCTGCAGACAGGAGAGCAGTGGGAATCTCCTGGCTTCCTGTGCCGAGCTCCCGTGGCCAGGCGTGTAGGAATCCGAGGGAAGTGGGCAGCGTGGGCTGCCGTGGCCAGGGTGGGTGCAGGACGGAGGCCCAGCATGGGAGTGGAGATGGCCCCCGTCTAATCCCAGGGCACGGCTGGGTGGCCGTCTCCCCTTCCTTCAGTGGGACCGGGCCTCGTTGCTTAAGCCCAATCAGATCACATAGGCAAGGCTCCTTCTAGGAGAAAGGGAGCACAGGCTCACAGAATGGGGCAGGTGCTGCAGTCCAGATCCTTCTCCCTAAAGACTGTGGACCGCTTCCCTGTACCTTCCAGTCCCATCCCTGTGCCAAGGGTGAGAAGACCCTGGGGAACTTGAGGCTGTGGTCGTCCTAACAGCTGTCTGTCTCCCGTTCTCCTCTTTTCTGTCATTCCATTCCCGAGTCTTCCCCAGGGGCCTAGGTAAGCCGTGCAGACCCTTCCCCTTCTGTGCTGACGCCCTGGCACCGGGCAGCAGACGGCGCATAAGGATTCCGGCATGCTTACCCTGCAAAGCCCAGCGCCGGTGCCCAGCCCTTGTTGTGGCATGGAAGTTTGCAGGTGACAGAGGGCACAGCATTTTATCTTTCAGAATCCCACAAAGATCCTCTGCCTGTGGTGACCAGAGGTTAGAAACGGCCTAATGGATGAGCTGTGAAGAAACAGCATGACTCAAAATCGCTAATGTGTTGGCCGTGTGCACGTGCCCACTTTGCTGTCTAAAGTTATCGACACGCAATCCCGTGAGACCCCGCCATCACCTCCTCACCCTCCTATTCTTCACACCCAAGCCCTTGAAGGACAAAGGCAAAGAATGGAACCCGCATCGACACGAAGACTTGCTAGGTTCACGGTGGCCGCAGGACAGGCTCACAGGTGCCTAATTGAATCTCATCAGTGTCATGGCTGTTGGGCAGACCCAGTTGTCTCAACCCAAGGCCTTAGTGAACAATTCTGAGGCCATGGACACAAAAACACTTTTTTCAGAGATCTGGTTTTAATGTGTATGCTCTGACAACACGAAGGATCCCACCTCCCAGGGTATAAAGCATTGTTATATATAACGTATAATGCATCGTTCAGGCTATTGCTGTCATTCTCATTCTCAATAAAAGTATTCAACAAAAGATTGACGGAATATTCTGTGATTTTAATTTTCCAGTGCCTAGATGCAAGGTGATCGATCTCGTCATCTATTATGTTAGACAGGGTGCTGGCAGTCACAGCTTTATATACAGTGCTCCCATCATAACCACCAGCTAATATTGGCTCACGATGTTCTGAAGGCTACTCAGAGTCTGCAAAGCACAGGCTTTGAGTTACAGCGGTATATAATTTCCCTTCTTACTGGCAAGAAATAGTCTCTTACTTTATTCAACAAGTATTTGTTAATCGCCTGCCTTGAGCCAAAGGCAAAACACAGCGATCCGGGGATCTAGAGTCTAACCACCAAGACAGACATTAAATCGTTGCCAACATTCACCTGAAATGGCCGTGTGTCAGGGGGCCCTAAGGAGGGTGTGGGTTTCTGTGTGGACTGTGGCCGAGGGGCTCGGCCCAGGCTGGGCCCAGAGACCCCTCCCCAGCACCACTTTCCCTGCATGGCCTCCTTCCCTGGGTTCTGGGAGATCAGGAGGAGATTCCGTACCGTGCCTTGTGATGATTCCATTCTCATTTTTGGGGAACTTCACATGGCAGTACATAAACATAAAAACAAATCATTGTGCAAAATTCTGTTCTGACACTTAACACCTTTTGTGACAAAAGGGTGTGATCACATGCGATCCCAGAATGAGTAGCTAAGGAGCAGCATATCGAGGCTCGGGAGAGCCATCCGGGTCTTTAAACGCAGGCTGCTCACATGGAGTTCAATGCTAATGGACAGAAATGTCAGTGGTTTTTCTGCCATCTCACCAAAGGAGCAGGAAGTGAACGAGGATAGCAAGCATTTTGCATTGTTAGGTGACTGAACTTTGACAGGAAGTGGAGTGGCTCCTTCCCACAAAGATGATACTAACCATGATCACACCCACCTCTTCTGATCCCAACGCTAGGGGACTGGTTTCGTCCAGTTCCTGCATGAAGAATGCAGAACAGGCTTGGAAGGAAATAGGCAAGAGCTATTAAAAGTCTATGCAGGCTTAGCTACTGCTTCCTTCCACACTGGAGGACTGGTGCAGCATTAATTGCTGGATGATCAAGGACATTGATCCCCCTGTTAGAACCCTGGGGGGGGGCATTGTAGGATTGATACAAACTCAAATGTCTAGTCATTGTTCAGCAGTAGTATGGCCTCATCCATAGATGCGAGTAACTGTAGAGGTTTTGCCCTGGAATGACTTTTATGAGATAATACTGACTCCTGACTTCTGTAGCTGGGGAATCAGAGAGGCGAGGTGATTTGTCCATCTTTGACTAGGTGTTAATCATGAAAGTGGTAGGGTGGGGCCTTAGGCTGCCCCGGTGTCAGCCTTGTTGTGTGGTACCCGTTTCTCTGTGCTTCCCCGCTCTGGTGACTTCTCTATGCTTGCACATAGGACGTGCACAGGTGAATTCTTTGCTAGATCTCCATTCCTGACCCTTTGAGAAGAGAGCCTTCCTGTGCTGGCTGCTCATGACACTTGCTTGGTCTGCAGGGGTTGGTCGCTAAACCCCGGTACACTTACGAAGTCTGTGTGCTCCTGGAACGCACAGCTTGCTGCTTATGAATCTTTCCTGTAGAAAAAGCCAGAACTTCTGGAGCCATGGTTTTTTCAGAGAACCAGATTGGGCTGTAGGTCCATTCTGCCATCACAGACCATGGAATTGAGTGTGAACAGAACAGCCTCTCTCTCTGCTAGCCTCATGAGTTCCATCCTGCCGTCACGGACCGTGGAACTGTGTGAACAGAATGGCCTCTCAGCTGACCTCACGTTGTCAGTGTTCCCAGGGCTTTGTACACAAGGGTTTTGTGGTGCTTAGGGGAGTGGGCACAGTGTGCTAGCTTTTCACTAAGGTCAGATGAGCAGGTGCACATAGTGTGTGGAACACACAGCATCCCGTGAGGGTGAGCCCTGGCCGGGCCGGAGCGCATCTGACTGCACACCAGCTACCCGAGGGTCATCAAGGCAGGGCAGCAAGCTAAGGCCACCGTGCCCTTTTCCCTTCCCCCCACCCCCAGCTCCTTGGTGTTCGATGTCACCTGGGAGATGGGGGAAGCTGCTGAGAAACTTCAGGCGGGAAGCTTCCAGCCCAGAGGCTGGGGTGCAGAGTACCTCCTGTAGCCCAGACTGGATCCCATAGCTGGAGTCCATTGCTGGTTAGACAGTGCTGGACAGAGGGCCCCGGCAGCCCATCTCCTGGGTGAGCTTTGAGTGAAAGGAAATGCTAAGAGAGCGCAGGAGTTTCCTGTCCTCACAGACAGCAGCCTGCGTCCACCTCTCAGCCTTTGTGGTTGAGACCTGTCGCTTTGAGTGCTTTCTGGAAACAGGCATCGAAAGGATGAGGTCTTTAAACACCACGTGCCACAGAGCCAGAGCAGCGTCAGGTACACTGCGAGAGGGAAATTCAGTCTCATCTAGAGCGGATGTGTTTTGTCATGGAAGCTTCTGGTTGAATGAGCAGAGGAGTTTCACAAATACACCAGGAAAGAATCATGTTTTCTGTCTCTTTCCTTCTCCCTTTCCCTTCCTCTGGCCTCTCTTCCATCGGTCTCTCTGGCTTGCTCCTCCTCTGTTCCCCTCCAGGAAAGTTCCATTTCCAGGATCTCCTGTTCGAAGTCTCCCATGGAAGACACTGGACGGAGAGAGCTGGTGTGGCTGTCCTGTGCCAACGGTACCCAGGCACCCTGTTCTGGCTGCACACTCCATATGCATGTCTCCGCTGAGCAGAGGACCCCAATATCTCTTCATTTACCCAGTCTTGTAGGGCTGTTCACTAAGCACCTTCTGGTGCCAGGTGCACCCAGGGCCTAGTGTCCTCCACACTCTCATCCCAAGAATAAACGACACATCTCAGCTCCTGGTGAGTGCCTTGACCCTTTTTGAGGGTGCTAAGGCTTTCTTGTGACACTGATGAAATGTAAGCCTCCGTTTCCTGAGGGATCTTGGGGAGTGGGGACTTCACCTCCAGAAGCCTGGCTAGCTTTTGATCCCTTGCCAAGGGCTGCACGTGTCAGAGGTGGGGCATGCTTGCCAGGAGCAAAAAGGCAGGAAGGGAGCCTGGGCCACTGGAAGCCTCCGTGCCCAGTGCTGATTGCTCATCTGTCAGGCGCCAGGCCCGCCACAGCGTGCCCTCGAGCCTGCTGCTGGGCTCCGACGTTCATGGCAGGGCCTGCGAGTCTTGTGCCTGGGCACCGCGGAGGGGAGAGGTTGGGGGGGGGCCCAGGAGTCTGCCCATGCTCCCTGCCTGTGTCTGTCGGTGATTCCCACTCTTTCCTGCTGTCCTCTCCGCGCCCGTGACTTTTGCTTGTGGATGGGGGGGATTCTACCGAATCCCATGCTACTACCGAACGCCACTCCACTCAGAGATGGCCGTGGAGTAAGAATGCCACTTAACCCAGGGCGTGCCCACTTCTAAGCTGCCGGCTGGCCGGGGACTTCATTTGGGTTTAGTTTTAGTTCATATTTAGTTTTATTTTATCTCCCTTCTTCCTGTCTGGCTTTCTCTTTACTTCTGGACTACTCAGATTTAATTCCTTACTAAATGTCCACCGGGACCCTAGTAAAGGTTTACTAATAAAGCTTCAAGAGGAGCCAGCGGTCGTGATTTCAGAGAAAAGCCTACAGACCCAGTGAGGGGATTTCTACTGGTCAGCGTGTGAGCCCGCCTCACCCACCTCACAGCGAGGGAGATGTTTCAAGGCAAACAGATCTTCCCTGGCCTCTCAGGTTCTGCAAACACAGTCGTCGGTGGACTTGGTGGGAAGACGAGTCATGCCCAGGTTCAGACATCACATTGACGGACAACTGGGTCCTGAAGGTCATCCACGGCCCGTCCTGTGACCTTGCGTAGAGGACGTCCGTTCTTTTCCTTGTGTGTCCCTCAGCTGGGCTTCCTGGGCGTGGGGAGGACAGGGCAGGCTGTGGCAGCGCCCTGCGGGTCTGGGCGGCACGCTCTGGCTTCAGTGTTCCTTCCCTGCTCATATTCTCTTTCCACCATTGATCTAGGTCACAAGTGCTCCAGAGAGGCGCACACTGGACTCCATTCAGCCCCCACCGTGCCATGGATGAACAGGAAGAGGTTTTCACAGATTATTGCCAGAAAAATGCCTCTGCCAGCATCGGTGTTTATAGAAAGCAGTTTTGCTTTCCCATAACCAAGCAGTGTTTATTAAACATGCAACAGAGAATGTATGTTTAATATTTAAAGTCTTCGTGCCCCGAGTCTTAAGTGGTGTTAAGTTGTGTTTTGTCAGAGGGGAATTTGGGCGAGGGTGGGTTCAAGCACCCAGCCTGGAACAAAGGCGGTTGCTGGGGAGGCCGCTGGGTTCCGCTCCTTCTCTTCCCTCCTCTGCAGAGTGGCGTCTCGTCTCCCACTCAGGAAAATGAGCATCTGCTGTGTACATGGAAAGTGATCCAAGGAAAACAACACAGGAGGCCACGCTGCATGTGAAATCATCTTGAATTATCCACTGAAGTGGATTGCATAATGAACCCTTGCAGGAATGAGCCCTGTGATTGCAGCTAGAATGTGTGTGTATATGTGCAAGTATGTGTGTGCGTTATGCATGCTTGCATATGTTGCATGCGCATGTGTGAGCAGAGGAAGATTCTTTTCAGGAGCACATAGGTGACTGGGGAAGGTGGCCTGGTCTGTGCTGTTGGTTGGAGTTTGGAAGGGCAGCCTCCTGGTGGTCTCCACATGGAGGGGGAGGGGGAGCGGGGAGAGTGCTGGGAGCCCCTGCAGGCTCTGTGGAGCTCTGCCACTCTCTCATAAACACAGGTAGGCAGACACCAGTAGCACCCAAGGAAGAGACAGAAGATCCCGAGGCTCTCCATCCCTCAGGGACCTGGGGTACCATTGGCTGGGCGTGACTGCCAGCATGGTGGTTTTGGAAGCTTGCCCTGGGTGCAGCTGTAGTACCAGTAGGGAGCTAAGCTCCAGGCCCTGGCTGTGTCCCAGCCACCTCCTGCCTGCTCTTCTCTGATGGGCCATGGCCCTTATTCATGTCCACACTTATCTGTGCCAGTGACCGGGTCCCATGCCACTCGGCGTGGCCTTCAAGACCCTCACTCGAGGATCTTATGCCCCCGCCTGCTTGTTCAGTGTGAACGCTGGGTTCCGTTGCCTCCTGGAATCTGTCAGGGACCCGGCCTACCTCTCCATCTCCCTTGACCCCAAGGAACTAGACTCCAGCTACCCATGGCACAGCACTGCAGTAAGTGTGTGCAACACAGTGAGTGTGTACTACATTGTGAGTGCTACACAGCGAGTGTGTACTACATCGTGTGTCTACAGTGAGTGTGTACTACATCGTGTGTCTACACAGTGAGTGTGTACTACATCGTGTGTGCTACACAGAGTGTGTACTACATTGTGAGTGCTACACAGCGAGTGTGTACTACATCGTGTGTGCTACACAGTGAGTGTGTACTACATTGTGAGTGCTACACAGCGAGTGTGTACTATATCGTGTGTCTACACAGTGAGTATGTACTACATCGTGTGTCTACAGTGAGCGTGTACTACATCGTGTGTGCTACACAGTGAGTGTGTACTACATCGTGTGTGCTACACAGTGAGTGTGTACTACATCGCGTGTGCTACACAGTGAGTGTGTACTACATCGTGTGTCTACACAGTGAGTGTGTACTACATCGTGTGTCTACACAGTGAGTGTGTACTATATCGTGTGTCTACACAGTGAGTGTGTACATCGTGTGTGCTACACAGTGTGTACTACATCGTGTGTCTACACAGTGTGTACTACATCGTGTGTCTACACAGTGAGTGTGCACTACATTGCGTGTCTACACAGTGAGTGTGTACTACATCGCATGTCTACACAGTGAGTGTGTACTACATCATGTGTCTACACAGTGAGTGTGTACTACATCGTGTGTCTACACAGTGAGTGTGTACTACATCGTGTGTGCTACACAGTGAGTGTGTACATCGCGTGTGCTACACAGTGAGTGTGTACTACATCACGGGTCTACACAGTGTGTGTACTACATCACGTGTCTACACAGTGTGTACTACATCGTGTGTGCTACACAGTGAGTGTGTACTATAGCGTGTCTACACAGTGAGTGTGTGCTACACAGTGTGTGCTACACAGTGAGTGCATTCCTAAGAAGGAGATTGACGCTGAGAGCCCCTCCCACTTCCTCCTGGCTCATCTGGTCATCCTGAGGTTTAGCCACAGGTCTTCCTCTTGCCAATCAAAGTGTCAGACGCTGTGTTTCTCCAAAGGTGCTTTTCCAGTCAGTAGGTGTGGATGAGAGAGGCCAGTTAGTAAGTGTGTGTGTGTGTGTGCGGGGGGCGGCTATCAAAGTCGAGGGGCAGCGTCTGCTGTCCTTACCAGCTCCCGCTTCGAGCATGCTGACCCAGGGTACGATTTTCTCAGGTCTTTGTTGTTCTCGAAGGAGCATGGTGTTGATTTCCATTCAGTTAATCAAATTCCTAAGTAGAGTGTGTCTGAAGGGGCACGGTTGTCTTCTGAGGTTTGTGAGAGAGCCAGATGAAGCCCAGGAGTGGGTTTTGACCATCCTAGAGGTGGTGGCCTCATGGGCAGGAGTGGCTGATGGGGGGACTTGGATGAGAGGGTGGTGCAGTCATCATGGGGGGGTGGGCCAGTGGACAGTGATTGACAGATCTGGGGGGCCAGTCATCATGGGGGGGTGGGCCAGTGGACAGTGATTGACAGATCTGGGGGTGGGGCATGGAGGCTCTCTGTAAGTCAAAGATGAAGTAACCCTTGGCCCTGTCTAATGGAATGAAGAAGTCTAGGCCGAAGAGTAAAGCAGTGTGGGTGAGGGTGGAGAGCTGCCCGTGGGGCAGGTCCAGGTTTCCTGGCATTGCTCGTTTCTGGACAGGTGACAGCAGCTCCCAGGCCGTCTGGCCTTCCATGCGGTGGTGCCGTGCCCCTGTGTGTGTGTTGTGGGACTCCTGAGACAACGGGATGACTCAGACCAGCAGCTGCCGAAATTAGCTCCCCTGAGCTCTTCAGGCTAAGGACAGAGAAGCAGAGAAAGCCATGATGCTCTTCACTAGAAGTGGATGCACCCTGGGGCAGCTGAGGCCCCTCCAGCCTCAAACTCTGGGTTTACTGCCCCGGACTGCGGCAGCTGAGGGCCACAGCTGGGGTGGGAGGGGGTGTGTGGAGGGAGCAGGGGGAGGCGGAGCTTAAACCCAAGCTGCGGCACACAGTTGTAGAACTGCAGGGCTGTTGGCAGGTCTGGCTCTTAGGGTTGTAAGTGAGGGGCCTGTCTGGGACCTGCGGCCCTTCTCCCACACCTCCTTCCCTCCCTCCCTCTCATCCTCCTGCCCTCGGCTCCCTTTTGCTCCCTTCTTCCCGCCCTCTGGAGTCTTCAGATGCACATGTTGTTGTCTCTGATTGTGTCTCTTTCTAGTCTCTCTGGAGGGAACCCTAGTAAGTTAGACCGGCAAAGGACAGATTAACAAGAGAAAAGCATACACACATACTATAATAATGTGTTACCGCAGGAGAGACTTCATTAGGAAACGAAGTGCTGGGAAGCAGAGAAGCCAATGCTTCCCGATGTGGTTGGACCCAGGGCATGAGTGGCGGGGAGTGGGGTGGGGACCCTTAGGCCTGTCCACCCCAGTTTCTCTCAGCCTCTGGTGGAGGAGGGTGGAGACGGCAGCTGAGCTGGGTCAAGTGTGCCAGGAGGTAGGCTGGAGCTGGAGACAGGAGCTGGAGGCTGAGTTCCCGCACCCATTCCACAGAGGAGGCGTTCCACACACCCGACGGGCACTGCGAGCTCCGGAGGCACAGCGCCTGCCTCTCGGGGAGGAGGGAGGAAGGCAGGAAGAGGCTGGGAAAGAGGGTGATGGAGGCGAGGAGGAAAAGCAAAGCCGAGGGAAGGACCATGCTCCTTGCCGGGCGGTGGCTGACCCAGGCTTCACAACCACTGGGAAATGGCCTCTTGTCCAGCTTTGACCGCGCTCTCGGGGAGGGCAGGCGAGGCAGAGCAGAGGACGGAGTTGGGGCCGCTCCGATGTGGCATGTGGGATGCCAAGGGCTTGGTGGGAGGCCAGCACCCTGCTGCGGGTGGGGCTGGGTCAGGCTCTGAGAGCCACGGGCAGCTAGGCGATTCTCCGTGGAAAGCAGAAAAGACAGGACACAGGCCCAGCACCCTGCAGGTAGACAGGGAGATGGCCCTGGAGAGCTCAGCACAGGGAGCAGAGACCACAGATAGGAAGTGCCGAAAGTGAGCTCGGCTCAGAGAATTGTCAAATAGAGAGAGAGCATGACCAGCATGCCGGAAGCCTCTGAAGGTGTCTGTCGCACAGCCAGGGCCATTTGCTGGTGACAGCCCCTGTGGGGAGAAGCAGGGTGAAGGCCTGGGGACCTGGCTAGGAGTGCAGTGGAGTTAAAATGGAAGGCTCAGACGGGGAGGGGAGAACTCTTCTAGAAACAGCTCTTAGCCATGGCATCAACACAGGAGGATGGGAAGAGGGAAGAGAAAGAGAAGGGAGCAAAGGAGAGAGAAGAGGAGAACAGGAAGGAAGAAGAAGAGGAGGAGAAAGGGGAGAAAAAAGGAAGCAAGGAGGATGAAGAGGAGGAGGAAAAGGAGGAGTAAGAAGAGCAGAGAAGAGGGAGGAGGAAAAGAAAAGGAAGCGGAAGAGACAAAGAGGAGGAGGAAGAGGAGGAAGAGGAGGAGCAGGGGGAAGAGAAGTTGAGTGTTATTGAATGCCCTTGAGCTGACGAGAGTCCCTACCCTTCTAGCACCAGGCATACAAGTTTCCCTTGCTTGTTATCTCCTTGGGAATTAAACAAGCAGAAAAAGCTTACTGAGTCTCTCTCGCTGCCCGGGTGGTATTTCTTCTCGTGGATTGTGGTCCAGTGTCTTCATTCTTGTTATTCTTTGTGCGGAGACTGTGGCTTAGACATGGTCAGTGCTCAGTCAGCCGTGGATTCCACCATTTCCGTTGTGTGCAGGTAGCTCCCGTTCAGGCCCCACCACCACACGTGCCTGAAGAGATTTTCATCTCCAGGTTAAGCCGGTTGAACCCTGTGGCCTGGAGAGACTGCGGGACGGTTGAACGCGGTTCAGGCTGCTGATGTATCATCTCTATCATTGGGTGAGACTTGTCAAAATCCGAATCCTGGTTTTAATTCTCTCAGGTGTATAGAAACCAGATAAAGTGTTTAACCATTTCTTCTCCCCCCCAGGGGACCCCAGTAAGCAGGGCAGTGTGGTTTTGCAGGTGCAGACTGTGGGGTGCTCTGAGTGTGTTGCCGAGTGGCTGCCTACAGAAGGGGTGGGTATGGAGGAGTAAGGGCGTGGTTGCAGGAGTATCTTTGTCACTAGAGACAGGACTCTTAAAAGACTTGTTTATCCTTTCTCTACTCTCTGTACTTACTTTATTAATCATAGATGAGTCTCAGCTACATCTCTGGGTCCTAAGAAATCACATTCGTTACCTCGACCGTGTGAGATGGAAACAGCATTCGCTTACGACAATTTACGACAAGGGCTTATTCTCTGCAAAGCCATCTTCCGGGGTCCTCTCGGGGTGGATTTCAGAGGCTTACCCTAGAAAGCTCTGCATCCTTGCATGGTCAAGTGCATCCTTCTTCTTTTTTCTAGGCCAGGCCCTGCGCAGCTTGAGAGGTGTGCCTTCTGTCTTTGCGCTTTTAGTTCATTTCATATAAGATCTTATACCTGGGCCTGGGCCCGGCTGAGATCCGCCCATCTCCACCTTCCATATAGCTGAGATTACAAGCATGCTCCACCTCAGGCAAGTCCTTCTTAATGTAGGAAAAAATGATCTTGTAGATGTTTCCTAGAAGGATTTTGTTTCTCTTTGGTAATCTTCTAGTGTGGGGGGAGGGAAGGGAGTGAAGCCTGTATTTTTCTCCAGCTTGCTGCTGAGTGGAGATGATTTAGGCGATCATTCTGGAAGCTGTTGGACATAATGGGAACATGACAATTACCTGTTTCATTTGTTGTTTTAATCTTTTAATCTCCCCTCCTTGTCAAAACATTTCTTAATCTTTAAATTTGCAGGGTGCTCTCAAATCTGTTTTTCATTTTATCCTCAAAGCCACAGGAATTAAATCAGGATTGAAATGATCACTGCCATTTAGAGACAATAAAAAAATGTCAAGAAATTTGCCCAAGATCATGTAGCTAGTCAGACATGGAACTGGACAATGACACAGATATTCTAGCACTTTCCTTTTCTACATTAAAAAAAAGTCCACTCTTTTCCCCACCTGGCCCTGAGATACCCAGAACTCTCTGGTTCTCATTCTCAGCTGCTGAGGGCAGCTCAGGACAGACGGTGTCTGGGAGGTGAGCCGTGAGCATGGACTGGACTAGGAGACAAGCCGTAAGCACGGATCTGGGCCGGAGGCAAGCTGTGTGCAAGAATGGAGACAAGCCATGAGCACCATGGACAGCAAGGGAGCTGTGTGCTGGACGGAGGCCTGTCTCCCCAGGGACTGACTGACTGAATTTTCAGTATCTCAATTTCCTCTTCAAGTGAGGGATATCCTCTGGATATCCCAGAAAAAGTAGGATAGCCCAGTTTTTCCTTCTATCAAACAACAGAGCTGGACAGGAAATGTGCATACCTTCTTATCATCCTGATTACATTTTGAGAACTGAAAACAAAAACAAACCACCATATTCTGTTGTATGAGTTAGGGCTTTCTAGGGAAACAGCTGAATGGAGGGGATATTTGTGCAGACATGGATGCGCGCACACTCACACACACACACACACACACTGATTGAGTCAGAGGAGTTGGCTCGTGATTATGACCTCAGCAGATTTGTCTCTGTGTTGTAGTGCTGCATTTTCATTTTTTTGTCAGTCATGGGGCCTGAACTCTGGGCCTGGGCACTGTCCCTCAGCTCTTCAGCTAAAGGCTAGCGCTCTACCACTTGAGCCATGGCATCATTCTGGCATTTTCTGCTTATGAGGTGCTGAGGCATCAAACCCAGGACCTGGTGCATGCAAGGCAAACACTCTACCACTGTGCCACCTCCCAGCCCTGTAGTGCTGCTTTTTAAAAGACATAATTTCTGTGCCACCGTTCTGAAAGACAGAACTCCCTCCATTGCAGGAACCCTCTGTTCCTGTGCTGTGGGTCTTCCGATCAGACAAAGCCTGCCCCGTTCCCAAGATGGTCACCTTTCCTTGAGAGTCTGATGGTTGTAGGTGCTCAGGCCTTCCATGGAATCCCTGGTCAGAGACACCTAGAATCGCATCTGACCACATAGCCAGACACTTCTGCCCCATTGAGGTGACTCAGGAACAGTACCCACTTCCATAACCAGCAGTGGAAATCCCTCCACCCATGTGTGCCTTTCAGTGTGCAGCTATCACAGCTGTGAGTGTATCTCTGTGGGAGAAAAGGTGACATTGTTTAAGTAATAAACGATGGCCGAAGATATTGATCTTAAAGTACAGAAGTAAGAAAACTCTAATTTCTGCAGATGCAGTCTGTGTTTCCGCTGTTCATCTATCCTATTTTAAGTTGGAAGGCCTCTGAGGCCCTGTGCAGCACGCCAGCGCTCATTCTCAAAGAACGCTGGCTTGTCACAGACGTGGCTGACCTTGTGTCCCCTGGCCTGGTCACGGCTCCCTAGTATTTGTTGACATTATTCCGGCCACTTCTAGGATGACATTTTCTAAAGAGATGGCATTTAAATCAGTGCACATTGATGAAAAAAGCAGATTATTTTGCATGGTCTAGGACGATCTCATCAGTTGGAGGCCTGGATAGAACAGAAGGCCGGCTGCCCCTAGGTACAGAGATTCCATCGCAGATGACCAAGGCCTTGGACTGTGACTCTTCCTTCCTGTTAATACAGCCAATGCCTTGGGACTCAAGCTTAAGACTTTCCTGAGTGTCCAGGCTACATATAGGCACAGAGAAAACTGTGTAGAAAACAAGGCAACAGAGCTTTGAGGGACTGCAGTCTTCATCCTATGCTGGTGGACATAGGAATAAATGGCTGGATGGGTAAATAAAACCATCACCACCACCATCCCCAACACCTCCACCACTGTTAGCATCACCATCACCACCACCACCACTACCATCACCAACCTCATTATCACCATCAATACACGTGAGGCCCACACAACTGATTTCATACCGTACATCTATTAGCTTATTTTTTCTTCCTGGTAATTACTAGAGGAGTGCCATTTTATCGTTTTCACTTGGAGGCAAGAGCATGAGATGGAGATGTTAAATATCTTGGAAAAGGCTGCACACAAGGTCCTTGCCCTGTGGATACCAGGATTTGACCCCCAGGAAGTTTGACGTTAGAGCGGACAGTTTTAGCCAACACACACTCTTGGAGGGAGCTATAAAGTTGGAGGATGACAGAGAGAAAGAATACGATGGTGGGAATCACACCCTGGACTCTCCCCTCCCTTCTGTTGGCAGGCAGGATCTGTGTGCACTGGGTACAGAGAGCAGGAAGAAATGTGGTGCTTCCTTGGTCACCTGCACACAGCTGTAACACCGAGCATGGGACAGACATTGCCTCAGGGACAGTACCAAGCTGACCCATCACCCAGGGGTGCGCAGGAACAGCTTTGCCTGTGCCCAGCACGCTTGCCTACCTAGCCAAGAGCTAGTGACGTCGTGCGGTGCGGGGTACATTTATTTGTTGGGAGAAGGGTCTGCTTCCTGGTTTTTCCAACCTCTGGAATCCCTGGGCAGAGACTTTCTCCTTCCCATATACACAGAGCTGTTCCCCTCCCTCCTTTCATGTCGCCATGTCTATGGAGGACAGTGGGAACAGATGCTGGCCTAAAGTCAGCTCCCTGGCTACATGCATTACAGGCTGGTGGCCCTTCCTGCCTGCCTGAACATCTGGCCCGTTTCCTGGCCCTGCTTCTGCAGAGCTTCCCTCAGCACGGTGACAGGAGTATAGAGAACCCTCCAAAGTCGTCGGACCACAGGCCACGGTGCACGAGGGGCCCACAACCCTGGTCTGTGGTGACAGCGTAGCCCTGTCCGGCAGGGAGGCCTCCGTGGGCACTCTTGGCTTGCCAGCTGCCCAATGACAGGATCGCTAAGGAAAGTGTTTCCTGGCAAGTAGTAATTGTGACATATGCCCGAAGCGGACCAAGAACTTACTCTGCTCATGGACTGAAGATGACAGCCACTCAAGTAACCATGAGTTATGACCTCTCATCTTGTCCCACGGTGGGGACAGAAGTGTGGCCTGGGGCGCGGCTGTCAAACCGCTGTCAAAGCCCTCTTGTCCACAGCCTACTCGTGAGTAGCAAGGTGTTTATGGGCCAGCGGGTTGCATCACAGGAGCTCTGTGAGGGCAGCCACCCAGCGCATTGATTATTGAGTGGCTGTTAGACGTCACCTCTCCTGCAGCAGTCCCTGGAGGAGGACTCTCTGATGGATGGCACAGTAAACACATTACCTGCAGACACTGCAGGTAGAAAGCCAAACTGTTCACTTTTTCTCCTAATTAATTCCAACTGTGCAAGAACCACATCGAGCTCATTTCCAGCTCGGTTTTGGCGTCAAGGGCAGTGATTGCAATGCGATTTATGCTCATTCATCTACAGATCACACCGGGTATGATGCAA
Source organism: Dipodomys spectabilis (assembly GCF_019054845.1). Lineage (NCBI taxonomy): Eukaryota > Metazoa > Chordata > Mammalia > Rodentia > Heteromyidae > Dipodomys > Dipodomys spectabilis. The sequence goes on from NW_024870711.1 coordinate 10,900,387, forward strand.
TGCCGTGGGCCATGTGTGTTTCCTTCTTTGCTTTCCTCTTCTTCGTGCTCCTCTTGATCATCCCTGGTCTGATTCTCCCTGCATCCCATCAACGTGGGTATAGCCTCAAGTGCTGGTGTGCTGCATGAACTTCCGAGCAACGCTAACGTGGGAGTCACTGGGGGTGGATGACAGGCCGGTCCCTGGATAGAGTGATTCTAAGGCACTCAAGGTCACATGGGATGTGAGGGACCAATTCAAAGGCTTTTGGGGGTGTGTGTGTATGCAGTGTGTGAGAAAAAGACAGGGGAAGGGAGGGAGGTGAAGGGGAGCAACAGCAGAGGCAGGCAGAGCACAGAGAGACATGGGTTTACTTAATTACTCACTTATCTTTTGCCTTCTCTTTTGCGTTATCTGAGTGACATCTCCTAGGAGTGAGCATTAAAACTGTGAAGCAAAACCAATTATGTAGATAATTGCATGTTCAGTTCCTCATATGTATCTGTGATTGTCATTACGGTACATTAGAAACATAGTAATAGATTACCCTGATGATTTATTAACAAGTTATAGGAAGGCTGAGTACTTTCTTCATCACTTCCACAGCCATGATCTCAGGACCTCTAGAAGGAGCGTTCGTCATTGCTTTGGTGTGTGATTCTGGTATATATGTGCACATACATAAATATAGTGTGTGTTCATATTTGTATGTATATCTATCTACCTATCTATATCATCTGTCTAGACATACTTGTATACCCAGAAAGATATATATATATATAGTTGTAATTTTATATATGGCATTTTTCATAGATAACATTGTGAAATTTTTTCCTTATGAGTCGTCCAACAGTATGCTTTGGTCATGTCCATCTATTGCCTCAGAGTTGAATGCCCCTGCCCACACCCTCAACTTTTCCAGCCGCTGCATAGACTCATGCCGAAGGCCATCTGATACCATGCTCCTGCTGATAGAAATGCAGGTCACTTTCCCATTTTGCTTTGGCCGACTAGTGCTGCAGCAATAATCTCGATGCACCCCTTCTCCTACTTACCTCTTGCAGAAGCACTGAGAAATAGGATGGCTGGGGTGTAAGTTATGTAAGTTGAAAATGGAAGTGGCAGATTACATTCTAAATGGTGGTCCTGTTAATCCTGTTTGAAGAATCTGCCTTTTCCCTCTTCATTCTTTATAGAATGTTCAAAGGCATAAACTGAGAAGACACATCAGCTTTCCAACACTCACTCCGCGTGTTCGGTGCATTCATGGATTCACTGAGTATCCCTTATACGAATCTTGGGACCAGGAGTGGTCGTGATTCGGAAACTTTTTTGCCTTTGGAATACGTGAATGTATGTAGTGAGATTTACCGGGGATGAGCATCTGAACACCACGCTTATTTACGTTTCACATATGTATTATAAAAATAGACTAGAAACAATTTCACGTGGCATTTTTAGTAATTTTGTGCATGTAACAGAGTTTCATAGGGCAGAAATTTTCACGTGTAGGGTCATGTCTGCACTCAAAAGGGCTCAGACTTCGGAGCATTTGGGACTTTTAATGTTTGGATTAGGGACATAGTCCTCTGTAAGCACATAAGAGGGTGTGCGCGTGTGGAGGTACAACTGCTGTCATGCTATGAAATTGCGAGGAATGATGACCCAGGTGACCACTGCTCCCCCAGCCCTTACACCTGCCTCCCGCGTATGAACAGCCCTGTGGGTCTTCTTTGCAGTTCTGTCACAGAGTCCCTCGAATCTCTCCAGAAATTGAGGGCAGAGGTTGATCTATTGAAGATAGGCTTTTGGTTTTTGAGAAGAGTCAAATGCCATTTGGGGATGATTGTAACATACAAGTGGTGTGTGTGATCAACTCGTTGCTTGGCTATGTGGAGTGGCAAAGTGGTAGGGCTGACTTCCGTGTGGGAGAGTCCTCTTGTGTTCAAGGCCTCATTTTAGTTTGTCAAAAACAAATTGGTCACATTCTATATGGTCACTCCCTACTTGAGTCCCGAGCATTTCTTGTAGGAATTTGCTCTTTCGGTTATTGCAAGAGGTCTGTGATGGTTGATAAGTAAGGGAGAGAGAAAGCTGAAAAGAGGGAGTAATATTGAACTAGATTTTGTCACAGAAAATAGATGCACTATTTTCTTCACTGGATCTAATAATCATTTGCTGGACCAGAGCTCAGATTATCAGCCCAAGTGCTCATTTGTGGAGAAGGGAGTGTGTGTGTGTGTGTGTGTGTGTGTGTGTGTGTGTGTGTGTGTGTGTGTGTGTGTGTGTGTGTGTGTGTGTGTTCTCTCTCATGCCTGAAGCCATGTCGGGGATACCAACTTTATTACTAACCTGCAGTGTGTCACTAGGTGAGCTGAGATTGCATGATTGCCTGAGGCGTAGCATTAATTCCTTGGCTGTCCTTTCAGGGGGAAAAAATAGAAGCAATGCTTCCCGGGTGGCTTTGCAAAGGGTGAGCCATTCCAGAGCTTCCAGAAGGATGGAGTGTAGTGGGGTAGTCATCTCCGCTCCTCAGCCCCCATCCTCCCCTGGCATGGTAATGAGCCAGCTAGAAAACCATGGTGCGCTTTGAACTCCCATCCATTCGATTATGCCTAACACCTCCTTTTATGACGATTACTCTTTGAAAATTGCACAGGGCTATTTTTAAGGCCTCTCAGAATAAAAGGAAATTATCCAGGAAGGTGAGAGAAGCAGATACCCTACTGGCTGCTAAGAACAATGATATTTGGCATTTATCTAGGTCTCTTTGTCCTCGGCAGCTGTTCAGAGGAGATCTCAACCAACTGCGCTACATCCACGACAGGAAGCTGGGAGCTCAAAGCTTGCTTCAGCTACAGAATCCCCTGTGAGGACCCAGGAGGTGATGGTGTTTTCTTGGTGCTCGTCATTTGCTGATGAAGGCCCAGCTTACACGGAGGCAGGGTAGTTGAGCCATGGCAGGATTTCAAGTTGGTAGGGAATGCTGTCTTTCAAAAGAGTAGGGTTCACAGCCCAGGCCCAGGACCAGATTCAGCCATTCTGCATCTGATCGTGTGATGGATGAGGTGATAGATAGGAAAGACATATGCAGCTGGTGAGCCAGGAATCTTGCAGAACTCTGGTTCTGGGAGAAGGCATTGAAGGCAGTGTAGCACACATGTCCCTAAAGTCTAAAAGAATGCTCAGGGCTCCAAGAGGAAGTAGCTGGCAGGACCAGAGGCTGTGTTGGTGACAAAGTCTTCCTCTTGACAGCATTTTTAAACACGAGCCCTGGGAAAGAATTCTTTATAACCCTGCTTTCAATTCTTGTCCTCTTGGATATTTTCTACAGAATCTGTAGCTAACAACTACCTCTCATTTGAAATTTGTTTTTCCTTTGTTCCTATGATAATAGACTCTCTTGTTTTCTTCTGCTAGCTTTCTGAGTTCTCCTCTATTATTTGCCTCTTTCTCTGCCAGAATTTAAATATTGATATTCCTGGCCATCCAACAACCAGGACGTGCTGTTATGTTACCGAGGGATTTGGTCTCATCCAACACCACACACACATTGCGCATCTAGTCCTGACCACTGATGCGGGCTTGATTTTGTTTTGTAAGCTTTTGGTAAACTTTTCTAAATAGAAGCCCATGTGGATTCACACTAAACAGGTCAGGAAGTAAACACCCCTTTGCCTCTCCCAGATGTCTCTCCAAACTGCATTTCCTGTCTTGGTGAATGTGCCATTGTTTACACCAATGGAAAGATCTAGAATCACTGTTCCCCAGTCTGTCACCCTTTAGGCAAGACATTTCTAGACTAGACGTGGCATGTCCTATCTCCCTGTGCCTGGGCATGTTGTCCTCTGTGGTGCTCTCTCCCCACTTCCTGTCCTCTTTGTACCCTTTCCCGTACCTCTGGCCCAGTTTAAATGGACCTTGATTTGAAGGACTGCTCTGATTTTGGTTTTCTCAGATAGAATTAACTGCTCCTTCATTTGCATTCACTAAAAGGTTTGCATTATCATTTATCACACTTATTAAAGGCCCCTGAGCTAAGAAAACAACTCCATAAATGTTGTTGTTATTCTAAGAAGTAGGCCATAGTGAAGCATGCATAATGAGAACCAATGGGAAAGCATTAGGAACATGAAGGAGCAGGAAAGAAAGGGAGAGGAGGAGAGGAGCTGAGTAGGTGCGTGGAGGTGGAGGTCTTGACCTCACTAGCAAGGAGAGTGGAAGCTTCTGTCCCCTGTGCAGCCCGAGCATGGGCCGTCTCCTCCTGAGGCGCTTTGTAGGAGTACAAGAAGCTCCCGAATAAGAGCCTAGAGACAGCTTGGAGAAGGTTCCTGTGCCCTGCCTGGTGTTTGTCTCTTCATTTAGCGAGACACACTTCCTGCCTCACCTTGGGAGATTACTGGCTGAGGAATGGACCCGGCTGCTTCTTGTTTACCGCATGTGCAGAACAAGAAGACTTGCTTAGTTTCTCAGCCAAGTCTACAGATGGACTTAAGGGTATGACCTTCAGAGGCCCTTTCCAATGTTCATCTGCTTTATGCTGCTTCACTATAGTGGATTTCTCTGGAAAATGGGTGCCATATTTACCTCTCTTTTTTATTGTTTATGAAGATAAGGTATCACGTTCCTGGACACACAAACTCCATGCTGGGACCATTGAGTTCCCGGGGTTGGCTTCTGACCCCACTGTGGGGGTCCTGGGGCCTTCATGCTCCACTGATGGGCAATCATTTCCCCATCTGAGAGGAGCCTGGGGAGCATCTGTAGCTAGACTTGTGTGAGTCACTCTGAATTCTTATTACTGTTTTGCTATTGTTTTACATGCAAAGAGTTAGGATTGGGGTTAATCATGGCCGATGTATTAATAATCTCTAATATCGTCTCCTCACATGGTACAACAGCTTTGGTCTTCCCACTAAAATTTCCTTGATTTATAACCATACTGTTCATCCAGTTTGTCATGTTTTGTTCTAGAATTCTCTAGGGCACACATTCAGTAATGCTTGCATTAGTTCACATTTTAGAGCAAGTGGCCAAGTTGCAATTTTCATTATGTCTCAGCACCTGTGTCTCTTGGCTGCATTTGCTGTTTGGATGTTTGCTCATTTCCTCTGGCTTTCTCTCACTAACCTCAAAGATCCTCGTGGGGCCTCGTCCACCCAGCCACAGAGAACAAAGCTGGGTCCCCTCCAGACACGCTCCAGGAGCAGGGTGTTGCTGGTCTGTGAGAACCGTACCCGCTTCTCCCACGTGCTCTTTCTACAGCACGCGGTCCCCTAGGCAGGCAGCAACCCACAGATGCTGATCAACCTGAAGGCGTGCCTGGTTGGCACAAAGCAGCATCCACTTCAAGACTGAGCTGGCATTATTTGATTTTAGTAACCCTGTAAACTCCATGATGGTGAAAGTCCCCTGGAGAAAATCATACGAGAGTTGTATGGTTTGGGGCTTTTTATTTTTCTTCTAATTTACTGTATCGTTGTAGAGGTGATGTACAGTGGGGTTACCTTGACATACACCAGGTAATAAGAACAATTCCTTTCACATAGTGTCATCTGTTCCCTCCCATCGACACCCACACTTGCATAGTTCACTTTTTATCAGTGTCCAGTGAGCTCCACTGCTGCACTTTTTGACCCTTTTCCCCCTGATTCTGTGCCCTCCCCCCACTCTCCCACAGATGTGCACATATGTACACGGTATATAAAGAATACAGTCATCAGAAATGAAGAAAAAAGTCCTTTGTTTCCTTATCCTTGGAGTTTGTTTCAGTATCTATATATGTATATATATATGATTTTATATACATATAAAGAGGGTCTTGGGTATTACACCTTAGTGGTTCTTTCCTAAGATACCCTCTCTTGGTCTCACTGTTTGCGAGTATCTAGAATCCTGTGTAACTTGTCAGATCCAGTGAGTTTTAGATCTAACTTCCACATATCAGGGAGAACATGCACCCTTTGTCTCTCTGATCTTGGCTTACCTCACTTAACATGATTTGTTCTAGTTCCATCCATTTCCCTGCAAATGACATTATTTTATTCTTTCTAATGGCTGTGTAAAATTACATTGTGTATAGATACCACATTTTTTGGATCCACTCATCTATTGTGGGGTATCTGGATTGTTTCCATATCTTAGCTCTTGTGAATAGTGCAGCAATGAACATGGATGTGAAGGTGTCTTTATCATATCCTGGCTTATGATGCTCAGGGTAGATGCCTAGGAGTGGTATGGCTGGGAAGTAGAGCAGGTCTATGTTTAGTTTTTGAGGAACCTCCAGACTGCTTTCCAGAGTGGTTGTAATGGTTTACATTCCCACCAACTGTGCAGTAGGGTTTCTCTTCCCCTACCTCCCAGCCAACATTTGTTGTTTGAATTCAAAATGTTGGACAATGTAACTGGCTAGAGCTGAAACGAATCAGGAGGTGTGGAGAGACATTGTAAAAGCATGGCTTTGTGCTGGACTTTGGAGGATGAGTGAGAACACAGTCCAAGACGAGCTGTAAAGCAGGCTCTGTGAGGGATGCCTTGCGGTCCACGGGGAGTGGCTTGTGTGGGGAGTGGGCTGGATTGAGAAATGCCCTCGGACGGGTGGCTAACAAACTGTCTTCAGCTACAGTAGCCATCGGTCCCATGTGACCTGCCAGGGTGTGCGTGAACAACCCAGGGCTTTAACAGTACACCTTTTACCAGATGATGAGAAGCATATTCTGACCAAGGTTTCCAAAAATTGCACAAGACACAGAACAGCCACGCTCCAAGGCTCCATTCCCCTGCCGAACGGTGGCAAGGCCACCATGCCAGTCAGAGCTGGGCAGTCCGTCCATCATCCAGCGGGGTCGCGCCAGAGCGGGAGGGGAGGCCGTGAGCTTCCGGGGCGGTACTCGAGGCCCAGGCTTCTTACTGAGACATTTTGAACACCAAGCACAGAGTTCTGACTTGATGGTACTGGTGTGGAGGGGGCTGGAGGCTCCAGGTCCCTGCGTCCTTCCCCCTCTCCCCAAGGTGGTCTTTCTATTGCGTTTGATGATTGTCCTTTATGTAGTTTATGTGTCACTGTGGAATATATATCACCTGGTTTATAGGTAGGAGATTTTTTTCCATGTCATTTTTTTTATTAATACGTGACTCATAACCCACCCCAAAATCAACATCCTAAAGTACATAATTCCCTGATTTTTAGTATGCTCACAGAGTTTAGAACCTAGACCATAATCTAAGCTTGGACAGAGTATGCTAGCAATGGTGCAGTGTGTTCCGTCCGGGCCAAGATTCACTCTGTGTTCTTAAGCAAACTGTGAATGATTGCAAACCCCTGCTTGGTGTCCGGAGTTGACTTGTTCCTGTTGTTTGTACAGCCACTCAGCTTCCTCCACGGGCCTCTGATATCAATCAGGGTGAATCTGCACTTCTTCTAATGTGCAACATTGGGCCAAAGCTCTCCTCCTGATTATGTCTTACTAATTTCTCTGCTTTTAAGCCATATTAGTGTTACTTGAGCTTTGCTTCTAACAGATGCATCATGTTCTGGAGATTGGTTCATCCAATTACCTTCTACCCCCTCCCCCCACCCTCGTTCAGGGCGCTGGTGACCAAGGCCTCCTCTGAGAGATATTTCTGTGGTTGCAGCGTTAGCTCTTAATCTACTTCCCCAGCCTCCCGCCCTCTCATTTTCCTTCCTCCATATTTTTTTTTCTTTATTGAGGTACAATTTGCATTCATTAAAATTCTCCCACTTAAGAATGCAATTCACAGAGCTTGAAAAAAAAATGGTGTAGTCATGTAAGTGCCAGCACAATAATGAAAGAGAACATATTTTTATCCCTCAACATTCCCTTCTGTCTCCTCACAGCCAATGTCTTCCGTGCCCTCCTGGCCCTCGGTCCTCTCTGCTCTGCTTCTAGAATTTTGTGTGAGTGACAGCCATTGTGATGCACGCAGCCCCTGGTGTCTTTCTGGCTGTGTGATGCTTTCAGGGCTGATCACTGTGTGTGTCTATCAACCGGCACCTTCTCTTCCTTGCTCTCCAGGAATCTGTGTTATAGACATAGCAGATGGAGCCTGCCTTCTAGAACACTCAACAAAATACTGTTCTAGAGCAGCATAATCTAGAACAGACTTGTGGAGGCCACTGAGCCAGGCCTGGGAAGGATTCCTGAGGCGCCCTAAGCCTTTCCTCCTTCCCATTCTGTTCAGGAGTCCCAGGAGGCTGGGTACCCATCCACCCCCAGGCACACGTTGGGTGATGCGCTCAGTCACTCACACCACATGTCACCATGGTGAGGTGAAGTTGAGAGCGGGGTCCGGCTCCCCAGCGGAGGCTCAGTGAGTCCTGTGTGGAAGGAAGGAAGACCATTGACTTGGAACTTACAGAAACTCAGTTCCCAAGCAAGGATGTATTTTTAACTCTACTTTTTCCTCACCCTAACCAATCAGATAAATAAGTAAACAACACACACACACGCACACGAGTTTGGTGTGGCTGGTGTCTAAAACCTGGTATAGCTTTTACACTCTACAACCTTTTCCCAATTCAGTATCAGGAGTATGCAGGTGCATGCACATGAAGGGAGAGAGCAAACACAGGCAGCAGACGCGCTCTCCTGGCTCTCCTGACCTTGGAACTCTCTGAAGGTCACCCTGCCTACTTTCTGCCTGATGCCCAGTGAGGTATCTATCCTCATTCAGGGGTCATCTGTTGACCCTGAACGTGAGGACCCTGTGGTCCGAGTAATGCTACTGCAAGGTGGTCAGTCACACATTGGTGGCTGAGCTCTGCTCCTGCCCAGAGGGTGCTGCCTGCAGCCAGCCAGAACCAAGCCCTGCACACTGCATCACCAGCCTAGCGGAGAATCCTTCCTGAGGCCTTCACCTCCCTGGCTCCGTGGACGCTCAGCTTTGGCTTGGCACATCTGACTCACACTTCAGAGGACTCAGGTCACTGAATGGAGCATTCTCCACCACTGGCCATCATCTGGCCCCTCCAACGTGCCTGCCACAGTAGCCAATTCTGTTGGAGCCCACAAGCCACAGAACCCAGGTACACAGTGAGAGCCTCTCACCCTCCCCAGCCGGGGAACTCAGCTCTGCTTGAGCCTCAAGCCACTGACTCTCGGGTTTGTCGGCGAGTCTGACCAAGTGAGGTTAAAAGATCACTTTTTAAAAACTTCAAAAGCAGAATCTCTACATTCCTGTGTGTGTTGCCCAAATCAGGAGACACAGAGTGCTCCGTCGACCCCACGTGATGGTCTGCTGCATTTACATTTCTATGTGGTCGAGCATTTCCCTGCCCTTTATTTGGTAAAAATCTGGGTCCCGAGAAGAGAATGGTACCCCCAAAAGCAAGGTAAAAGTGAATCTGCTTAATGGAAGTGATACAGGGAACATTTTAGATTTGCTGAACGGTGGAGTGTCTTTAGCAGAAGTTGAGCACATCGTGAGGAAAGGGAATCAATCTTCACATGCAGACCAGCTCTGCTTCCTGAGCATGTGTGGCTTTCCTCCATGCTGGTCTCCTCGGACCCACACACCCATGGACACTGAGCTTCAGTGTATGTTAATTTTTTTTATTGTAGAGGATAAAAATATCAGCTAACATGCTAAGAATCCTTAGCTTTATTATGTGTGTATATATACTTTCATCTGCATATAGGTATGCACATTTGTGTGCATATGTTTGTGTATATGTATATAAATATGCATGTATATGTGCATGTATGTGTGTGTATATAGGTTTCATGTCCCCTGTGAGTCTCTGCCTGCCCAACTGAACATTGAGGAGCGATCACTAGAAACAGGCCGCAGAAAAAGCCTCACCATGTCAAGTGCCTGGAACTTGATTCTGTAGACATTCTAAATTCCTAGTAGAAAATGTTGGCCAAAAGGTTATCTTTCTGGAAAATGGAGGTCATTTTACCAGATGCCTTGCTGGTGTCTGTTCACAGTCTTCCTGTGGTGGGTGGACCGGGAATTAAGGCAGTCAGAGCTAGAAAGAAAAAGCAGAACCTTTTCTATGGAGCGGTGACACTGCACTCGACAAAATAGGAGAGAGCTGAAATTTCCCTGTAAGGCTTCAGCCAAGGTAAGAGTTTTCTGATTCCTCTGGCTCCAAAACAAAATGGCAAAACATGGAACGTAAGTCAGGGTAGCCATTTTCCTTAAATCTTTATCACCAATCTTACAAAAGGACAAAAATAGGGAGAGCATACCGCGCAAAGTGGGAGAAGAGGCTTTGAAGTCCAACTGTCTGAAATCGAGTCTCCCCGTGTACTCCCCTCTCTCAGCCTCCATCTTTCCAGAGGGGCAAAGAGAAGAAAAACACTGTAAACCCCACAGAGGGGCCATGCCAACTAGATGAAAAGCGCTCCTCAATGCCTGGTACGGAGAAGATCTCCAATAGCTTCATTACTCTCAGTCTCACAGCTGTGATTATTACTGCGTTATTATCATTACCTGCTGTACCGGAAATGGGGGTCTGCAGTGGGGCGGGTGGGAAGGAGGGTGGGCTGGGAATGTGAACAGCCCACCATCTCAAGTCAGTCTTTCACACACCAGGAAGAGGGAGCAGCTGGGGCCCCCCATGTGGGAGCCTAGGATAAGAAGCGTCATCAGGACCCACAGAGTCTTGGTCCCCATGGGCGGCGCCTGGGCCAGCTTGGCGAATTCTCTTGGGACGTCCTCTTACGGATGAACTCTGATGAACTCTGACCCAGTGAACAGCAGAAGCGTCAGGAGCAGGCTGCCAGTGTGCCACCAGTCCATCCCACTTTCCTGTGCAGTGCAGTCTTGGTGCTGCTGAGTCCCTCCTGGGGCCATGTCCCTACAGGCCCGCCACCAGGAAGCCTGGGCCAGCTAACAGCAGCACAGTGCCACGAGCTGGCTCTGCCCTGCACTGCCCTGCATGGTGCACAGCCCGGCACACAACGGGCCTCCTTGGGCAGCCCTGTCTCGTCCCTCCCCGTCCTCCCTCCTCAGGCAGGCCCGTCTCCCCCTCGCCTTCAGGGAGCCCAGCGTGATCATGAGGACATTTTTTCACTCACAGGAGAAAATGATAATTATGCAAAATATGGTTTTATTTCTCCAAATTTGTTCTTCACGTCCACCTTCTGAATGAAAGAAAGAGAGCAATGAATTGTTTTCGTGAGGAAACTCCTTGGGTCCACATGCTCAAAAGCCCAGCTGCCCGGTAGTCAGGATTAAGCACTGGCAACAAGAAGGCAGAGCTGGACGGGGCAGGAGGCAGCCTCGGGTCTGGAAGCCGGACCTGGGGGTGCTGTGTTGGGATGAGGCAGGCTTGTAGGTGCGGGGAAGCGGTGGAGGGGCGTGGGGGCTCCCTGGTCATCTGGAATGTCTCCTGTGTGCGCCCCCTGCCCACCCCAGCTTCTCCCCATCCCTGTGCATGGCGCAGCCCAGGTGGCTTCTGGCTTTGTAGAGCACCAGCGTCACCTAGCCAGTCCCTGAGTTGTCTCTCTTGTTTCCCCCATTGTCACCTACACCCCTTGCTCCCCAAAGCCCAGCAAGGGAGCCCTCTCTCGATCAGGTGTCAGAGGTACGTGTGTGCCGCCCCCCGCTCTGTCAGCCCTCATGACCAAGGTGGCTGCACCTGTTTGCTTCCAGCACTGCTGGGAGATGTGTGCTCCGGGGCTGAGCAGCTGCAGGGTGAGAGACAGGGCGGGAGAAGGCCCACATGAGTTCCCTCACCCTCTTCACACCCGTGTTAAGACCCCACTTACAGTGATAGCTCCCCTGGCTTCCACCTCCGGCTTTCCAGCTCTGGAGGGGAGTGTGGTGACCGGCATCTTCTTTCCTGCATCACACGCACTTTTTACACTAACAGTCTCACACACACACACACACACACACGTTCACACGTGCATACACATTGATGCATGAAGTTGGGGGTCAGGAATTGGCTTTTTCTGAATGTTATTCGTGCAGTGAGTTTGTGGTTATTCAGGATTAGAAGCCAGGTATCCTAATTCTTGCATGCGAGTGGTTCCCCTTTTATGTCTGTGGTTGCTATGTGGTTTTACTGTTGTCATTCAAAGGCTCCAGACATCTATCTCATAAAGTGCTTCTTTGTAGCCTGTTTATAGGGTGCTTACAAATGCCCACCACAGAATGAAAAGAGGGAACCACAGGGGGTCAGCTGGGCACTTAGGGCTAGGGCAAGCAGCACCAGGTTTGTCCATATCCAGGGGCTGCAAACACCACGATTCTAAGATGCAGCCCAGACTCCTGGCACACAGGCTGCTCTGAGCAGGTGCAGCTGTGAGGCGATTCTTCGCATCTTCCTCCACTTTTCTGGAACTTTATGGAGAGAGAGGCCACTGCTCTGCTGATCCTGGCCTTATAACCAGCTTTAGGAGAATGCCTGGCTGCTGGACAATGCGTGCTGTTCTAGTGCCATTTTGTACCTTTGTCCATGGACGATCCTCGAGGACTTTGCTTTCGTCTATTCAGCTTTAGTTGTGTTAAGAATTTTCGAGAAGAGCAGATTGATCTTACATCCAGTTTCCGTGACACTTCTCTCCCATCAGAGGCAAGTTGTGAGCGGCAGCGGGACAGTTCAGGGGGGACTGGGGTCTCACCCTGCTGCTCATGGGCTGCCGGAAGGAAAGAAAGAGCACTGACGGCCAGGGTCTGTGTGCTTTTCACAAGCCCAGTCATCGCTCCGCCCACCCTGCTTACTTTCAGCCTCCAGGATGGCGCGGGAGGGCGGGCAGCGTGACCGGCAGGGCTCCCTGGGCACCGCCGTCCCCATCCTTGCCGTCCCCATCCTTGCAGTGCGTCTGGCTCTCCTGAGGAACGGCAATCCCAGGATCCCGCTTTGCCTCCCCTCACAGGCCGAGCTCAGCCATGGGCTCCAGAGAAGGAGAAGCTGAGCCAGCATCTCCACCTTTGTGGCCTCGGACTCTGCTCCCCAAGGGGGCTCTCCGACACCCTTAGCACATTGCCCCCAGTGGCTTTGCAGCCATTTAGCACGGGCCGCGCCGTGTATTGTCCTGTGGAGGCAGAGAGTGCATGAAAGACTGTCCTCACTGTGGCCTCCGTGGCCCATGACACCCTGTGTTCAGCTGTGGGCAACGTGCCCTGTCACCGGAGCTGGAGGCACTGGCCAGCGCGTGCACCCCAGGACTGCAGGGGGGTACCTGGGAAAGGAAGGGCTTAGGGCTCATGTGGGTATTTCTTTCATTTGCTTTTGGACTAAGAGATTCACAAGCACTGACCAACACTTACCAAGTTCTGTGGAAAACCAGGCCTCCCGTGTTCTGTATAATCAAGAACAGCAGGGCGGGAGGCAGGCGGTATGATACTCCACGGGAGGAATGAATTTCATAGACATTGCGTGTGACCACTTGGGTGGAAGAGAAAATGAGCCCGCCAGCTCCTCAGAGGCTGACTGTGGGAAAGAATGCGCTGTGGCTCAAGGCTTCACTGTCTTTGGGAAATAATTGTGGGGGAAGCGGAAGGGGGAAAAGAGGCTTAATGGGCAACCTGGCTTCTTCTCGGCATCTGAGTAAGCACAAAGTTGACTTCTAACTTCTCTTTTGAACCAAACCAAACAGTGGTTGAGAACCTAAGTGGCATGCTTGGGAACAGAAGTATTTTGGATTTAGGGTTTTCCCCCAGAGTGTGGAGTATCTGTATATGCACAACCGGATCCCTCAGCAAGCACCCAAGTCTAAGCCTGAAAATCACAGCCTGAAGGCAACGTTGTGTCATGGTATTTTGAACACTTTTGTTCACAAAACCACGTGTTGCGGTATGGAATCTTCCACCTGTGGCAACTTGTCAGTTCTCAAAGAGTTTTGGGTTAGGGGAACATTTCTGATTTTAGATTTTTCTGATTTAGAATGCTTACGCTGTCTATTTTTACAAAACTTCCAAAGAGTTTAATGGAGAGAGAAAAATCCCATTATTACACCGAACTTCGCCCTCTGACATCTGATTGGCCTCATCTGCTGAGATGCACACCAGATTTTTTTTCTCTCAGTGTAGACAAAAAAGGCACCAGTGATCCCTCTTCAGAGAAAGGCTTCATGTGAACCTTTACTTCCTAACACCTTCCTTGGGAGCTCCTGTTGTCCTGCCTGTTGTCCATCTAAGCTGAGAAGCAGGTGACCCTGCTAATTTCTTACTCTCCTTTTGAACTCTTCCGACACCTGTTCAGCTCTCTTCTGCAGGCCTGGACCTGGACACCATATTTTAGTTAAGATGCTGGCCAGCCAGGTGTTGGCTTAGATCTTTTGGACATGAAAAATAAAGATCCTAAAGGAAAGACTGGGTCAATAGAAAGATCATGACCTCCTCCCCCGCTCACACTCGAGTAGGCCTTGTAGATGGCCAGAAAAGCAGAGCACAGGGCCGTGACCATAATGGAGCTGAGCACTTTGACCAGTGAGCTGTCACCACACTGAATTTAGGGTGCAGCAGGAATCACTGACGGGCTTCCTTCCTTCTAAACGCAGCCTGGCCTTCGTTTCTCAGGCATAGACAAATTAGTAGTAAAAAGTTCATAGGCAATGTCAATTGTAGTAAGAAAGAGCATCCTTTAGGAAGAAAACTGGTCGGTGGTTTGCAAGTTCTTGTGGCAAGAGAACTTGTTGCTGTCACAGATTTCTCTTCTGCAGAGGTGATAAGCCCACTTCTGAGAGCCCAAGTTGAATCGTGTTACTTGAATGAAGCTCTAAGAAAGGGGGGGGGGCGGGGCTAGTTATAAAAATGAGCTTGCAAAAATGTCATATTATTCCAAAGGTAAGCTATATTTGATTAGGCCTGATCTGCTCATTTCAAGCAGGTGGCGGTTATTAGAAAAATAAACATTTAAAATTGTTGACACGTTTGCTGTTGTTTTGTCGACGCTGAACCACACCAAGACACAGGGTACGATGGTTCTGCTTCACATTCTCGGCCTCTCTGGGTTACTACGATTAGAGAAACCTCAGTAACGAGAAGTCAGCTGCAATATAAATCCTCATCGTCATTTCTGAAGCTCCCATTTGTGTACGCTCCGCCGAGGGAAACTCCAGGAACGGGGAATGCAGCTTGATGCCTCTTCATTACGCAGAAACCTCGCCCGCAGACTCCTTTTGGGGTGTGCGCCGGCCTGGAAAGTCATACAGCGTAGAAATGATGCCCAAGGTCTTCGAACAAAACTCTTAGAAGCTAATTCCCTCTCTAGGGAGAGGAGTGAAAGGCATTTCTGGTCCTACCTGCAGACAGGTACCTTCTGGTGGCATTCATGGGAAGGAATGGAGTCAGACCAGCAGGGGTCTCCTCAGAAAACCTAGCTACAGCTGCTAGTACCACAGGCCTGTCATCCTCGCTACTCAGGAGGCTGAGATCTGAGGATCGTGGTTAGAAGCCAGCCTGGGCAAAAAAAAGTCCATGAGACTTTTATTTCCAACTAACTACCAAAAAGCCAGAGTGGAGGTGCGTGGATCAAGTGGGAGAGTGCTAGATTTGAGCAAAAGAGCCAAAGGACAACACCCAGACCCTGAGTTCAAGCCCCAGTAATCTCTGTAAGACTTCACTGGTTAATCTCTCCAACCCTCACACGGGGACTCTGGGGTGGGCGGTAGATGTCAACTAGAGGTGGAGTGGTTTGGGCTGGCACCAGCCAGCTGAGACGTTCTCCCAGGGCCAGCAGCCCGGAGCTGGGGAGGACGCTCGGGGCTCCCTCCATCTGCTTCCCCTTGGTAACATCGATTTGATGTCTGATTTAAATATAGAGTTCAATATGCAGGTGTGTGAGCGCAGCATAAATAAAATGGCATCCTTCCCCTGAGCCAAGGGCCTTCGCCTGGGGAAGTAATTTATGAGGAGACGCACAGCCGCATGCATGTGTGGGGTGCTTTGTCACCGGCCACTATGGAACGGGTCGGAAGAGGAGCCCGGGGGAGGGCGATGCCAGCCAGAGCTGGTTGGGACACAGGGACCTGAAGGTTGGGAACCAGCTCCCAAGCACACAGAGCTCCTCAGAGCTGCCCGCTCCCTGATCGCTTCTCCTCCCTGGAGAAGTTGGGAGAGGAGACAGGCTTTTCTTGGTGAACTTGATCGGGGGATGGTCCCCTTCCCCGCGCCCTGGATGGCAGGAGGAGGGCGGGCGTGGAAGAGCGATGTATCTCAGGGAAGATGACAAGAAGCAGATCCACCTCGGCTGGGAGGACTAGTGGGCGCTCCGGGGGTCACATGCTCCAGGCGTGTGGACGGCAGTGGCCACAATGTCCTTCCTGGTGGCAGCTCATCAGAAAGTGGACACCACTGTGTCCACCCCCTGCCTCACCACGCGGGTAAGGTGTGTGTGTGCGTGTGTGTGTGTGCGCGTGCACGTGTTCACGTGTGTGTAAAAGTGGACCGTTTTACCTTCATCTGTTTGGAATGAGAATGATGGATGCCTGTAGGGTTTTTCTTGCTTTTGTGTTGATTTTTTTTTGTCTTCCAAGTTCCCACCTTTCTTCCAAACCCAGGTGGATGGTGGAGGGAGGAGGGGCTGTGACTGGGGAATCGGGTCTCCCTGGCCCTCAGGTGGGGGAGAGGCAGGGCGGCCGGGGCACAGTGAGCTCTGGCTGCACTTGCGGGAGGGTGTGCCAGAGAAGAGAGGAGGCAGGGGTGGGCAGGGGGGTGCGGAATCACGAAGATTCCAGAGAATACCTGGAGAATAAAGGCATCCCGGGCATGTGCGTGCTGCGCTCGTGTGTGAGATTGCACAGACGTGGGAACCGGGGCTCAGGAGAGGGGCTGCGTGGGGGGGGTCAGGAGAGGGGCTGCGTGGGGGGGTCAGGAGAGGGGCTGCGTGGGGGGGGTCAGGAGAGGGGCTGCGTGGGGGGGGTCAGGAGAGGGGCTGAGTGGGGGGGGTCAGGAGAGGGGCTGAGGGGGAGGGTCAGGAGAGGGGCTGAGGGGGGGGTCAGGAGAGGGGCTGGGGGGGGTCAGGAGAGGGGCTAGGGGGGAGTCAGGAGAGGGGCTGCGTGGGGGGGTCAGGAGAGGGGCTGCGTGGGGGGCTCAGGAGGGGCTGCGTGGGGGGCGTCAGGAGAGGGGCTGCGTGGGGGGGTCAGGAGAGGGGCTGCGTGGGGGGGGTCAGGAGGGGCTGCGTGGAGGGAGGTTGTGGGGAATTTCCTTGGGTAGAGAGCTACATGGAGGGTTCTTTGGGCAGAGAACAAAGTCAGCGTTGTGCGTGTTGGGGAGCTGGTGTGCATTCCTGGGTGCGCCCTGCCCATCCCTCTCACAGAGAAGAGAGCCCACGAGGGGGCTCCAGGCTGGCGTGAGGGCTCAGCGCTCAGGGCTCCTCCAGTGTGTGTGTGTGTGTGTGTGAGAGGGGGGGGGCGCACACGTGTGTCTTCCATGCTGTGAGTGAGTGTGTGTCATTGCAGAGCTTCTGCCTCTGCTCTCCAGTGCCCCCCCGCCCCACACCCCCGCCCGCCCCACCCCGTGCCATTCACTCCGAGTCCTCATGGGCTCCCTGACCTCCGGGACCAGGGTGCGGCTGTGCTCTGTGCGCTCTGTGCCCTGTGCTCTGTGCCTGGCGGGGGTAGAAGAGGCCTGGGCACAGCCGCTCCTGGACAGGGACTCGCATGAGCTCAGAGAAGCCTGTGAAGGGCATGATTGGGGCCGGGGTGTGGAGCGGTGGAATGGAGGGCATGGATGCCTGTGGGAGGGTAGGGGGCAAATCGGTGTGTAGATTCCAGAGATCGAGCAGGAGGTGTTTGGCGCAGGGAGTTGGTCGAGAGAGAGAGCTTTTGCCTTTGGCACCTGTTGTTCTGTGTGGGGACCTAGGGCTGGTTCCAGAAGCCACCTCACCTGCCTCTGAGCCCCACCGGCTCCCTCCCCGCCCGTCTGGTGCCCATCCTTTCTGTGTGGAGGATGGGGAGGACCCTCTGCTCCCCACAGGCACAGGGAGAGGCTGCCCCTGCCCCAGGCCACACGACCGCACAGCCTGCCATGGAGAGAGGTCAAGGAAGTGACCTCCGAGGTCACCACGGTTATGAAGCTGCGAGAGATGCTGGCGGCCTCAAACTTTGGAATTCCCACTTATTTGCTACAGGTGGATTCACGTTGGCTGTCCCGTCTGGGTTCTCAAACCATTGCTGCGTTGAGGCACAATGAGTGTGGGGTTATAACCTCTGTCCCCCAAGAAGGTTCACTGGTACCCCAAGCCCTGCAAAGGGAGGCTATAGAGCTCCCTAGAGGGAGGGAGGAAGGCCAGGGTGCAGAGAAGAGGGACAGGTGTCCCAGCCTGGCATGGTCACCGCTGGATCGGCTGGAGGAGGGCAGGGGCATGCTCAGGGAGTGAGGGGGAGGGAACACACACCCCAGTTTGAGGGAGAAGCTGGCCCTCGGCCTTTTGCAAATCACTATGTTGGCTCTACCCTCTCGTCCATTTGGAGATCAGCTGTTTTAAAATGTCTAAGCTAGGGACCAGCGGCTCACACCTGCAATCCCAGTTACTTAGGAGGCTGACACTGGAAGATCACAGTTCCAGGACAGCCTGCCTAGGCAAAAAGTTCAAGAGACCCCATCTCAACCAAGAGCTGGGCATGGTGCATGAGCCTATTGTCACAGGCTATGGGAAGTTGAGATGGGAGGATTGAGGTTCAGGGCTAGCCAGGATGGAAAGAAATGGTTCTAGAGACCTCAACAGAAAAGGTTGAGCCTGGTGGGACCTAACTAGCTCAGCCATAGTGGGAAGCTTAAATAAGAAATCAATGTCCCGCATGACCTGGACAAAAGCCAAGACTATCTCAGAAATATGCAGGGGAAAATAAAACAACAAACAAGAAATGCAGAGTATATTTGACTTGCAAACACAAAGCCCTGATTTGAAACTCCAACACTGCAAAAAAAAAAAGTATGTTTATTTCAGAATGGTTATTTTTAGGGTTGTTTAATTTTTGCGCAATGGAAAGGAGGGAAAAAAATCTCTTCATTTCCTGCTTTCATTTCTGTGAATTAAGTAGTTTACATTCTTAGGAGAAAATAAGCATTCAGGCGAAGGTAAAAAAAAATCTCCAAAAGCTCTTAGTAATTCTAATAATAAGACATAATGTGTTTGTAGCTAAAATAAACAAAGCAAGCATTTTTAAGGAGAGTTGGAGGTTTCTGCTGCACAGGGGTATTCAGCCTCTTTCCTGGGTTACGCGGGCTTGGGTCTTGGCTGCTCCTGGCTGCATCATTGCTGCCTCATTACCACATCTAATCCCAGGTATTCTGAATCGAGGCCCAGGTACCTCCAGTCCTCCACCGCCACCAGAAAGTAGTCAGCAAGAGCCAAGCTGACTCCACCCAGATAAAACCCCCAACCCTAGATGTTCATGGCTTCCCTTCTCCCCAGTCTCCTCCTCCTCTTGGCCTCCCCCCCACCTCTGTTTGCTCTCTTCCTCCTCTTCCTTCTTCCTCCTTCTTCCCATTTCCCTCCCCCTCCTCCTTTCTCTCTCATCTCCCCTCTGTCTCCTCTCTCCCCCTTTACTCTCTCCCTCTGTCTGTCTCCCCCTCCCTGTGTCTCTCTGTCTCCTCTCCCTCCTCTCTCCCTTTCTGTGCTCTCTCCCCTCTTGCATTCTCCTTGGCTCCCATACCTCAAGTCCATAGGCTGCCTCTACTTTGCTTTCAGATCTAGCCTCTTATTTGTAGTTGTCTCACAAAGCGGACCTGACTGTCCTGTCAACTCCTTCCCATACAGAACATTCTTCTCTGCTCCCTCTTCTTGGTTAGGTTCCCATTCTTAACATCTGATCACGTCTTCATCTTTGACACTGTGTCATTACCTATTAATTATACAAACGAATGAGCTTCATTATTATATTTTCTTGTATGTGTATAAGGCATTTTGAGCATATTTACCTCCCCATATACCCGTATATTACAACTTTCTGATGAACACTACTCTGATTTATGCATAATGCTGCAGTGTTCTGGTGTCTCTGTTGTAAATCAGTGTGTTGGTATCTCTATTGTAAATAAATGTGCAGGTATTTCTGCTGTGAGCTGATTCTGATTTTTTTCAGATATATGATCAGGAGAGGTAGAGTGGATAATGGGATAGTTCTATGTGGAGAGTTTGGGAAACCTCCAAACTGAATTCCAGAATAGCTGGACACATTTACAGAAACACCAAAAGGGTCCTGCGACACCTGCAGCTCACCAGCATTGGTAGTTGTTTGTTTCCTTATTATGTATCCATCCTGACTGGGAGAGATGGAATCTCAACGTAGTTTTGGTCTGAATTTCCTAATAGCTAAATATGTTGAACCATTTTCCATGTATTTATGACTCATTCCTAATTCTTCTTTTGAAGAGTATTTGTCCAGTTCAGATGTCTTGTTATTGACTGGATTTTCTATTCTTTTGATGCTTAATAGTTTTAGTTTGTTATAAATTCTGGATACTAACTCTGTCTGATAACTAGCTACTAGACATTTTCTCCCATTCTGTGAGCTCTACTTTCACTCTGGTAATTATTTCCTTTGATGTTCAGGAACTTTTTAATTCTCTTTGTCAATTCTTATAATAATTTCCTGAGCTACTGGTGCTCTACTCAAAATAGCATTGCCTATCTTGAAGTGTTTATATATGTTTTCCTGTAATAATCTCAAAGTTCCAGATCTTATATCAATATCTTTGATTCATTTGACTTGATTTTTATAAGAATAAGAGGGGAGTAATATTTGAATCTTGTCCATGTGGGTATCCCATTTTCCCAGTTTATTGAAGAGCGTATCTTCTCTGATGTATGTTTTTGGTACTTTTATCAAAAATCAGACAACTGACTGCATACGTTTGTTTCTGGGCTCTGTCTTCCATTCCATTCCATTTCATTTGGTCTGCATCTGTCTTTATGTCAGTACCATGCTGTTTTATTTTTCATTGTTGTGGCTTTAGGACCTGATTTGAAATTGCTTATTATGGTACCAACAAAATTATGGGCTTTGCACAGAATTGATTTGGCTCTTTAGCTATTTAGAGTCTTTTACACTTATGTATGAACTTTATGCTTGTTTTCATAATTCTGTAAAGAACACCACTGGTCATTTTCATGGGGCTTCATTGATCCTGTAGGGAGCTTTGCTCTGACATCCACTGAGGAGCACAGAGAGTTTGCAGACCCTAGGGTCTTCTGCAGTTGCTTTAATATTCATAATTGTAATTACAGATCTATTTCATCTTTTGTTAGTTTTATGTATTTTAAGGCTACTGTGAGTGAGATTGTTTTCTTATTTTTTTCCTAGTAAATCTGTTGGTGTATAAAAAGCAATTGATTATTGTATATTGGTTGTCTCCTTTACTTTGCTATATGTGTTCATCAGATTTAAGAGTTGCCTAGTAGGGTTGCAACCATAGTTGTCTTTTTTATGTATAGGAAACTATCACCAACAAGTAGCGATAATTTGACTTCTTTTTTCCGCTTTCTAAGTCTTCATTTGTATTCCTGCCTTATTACCATATCTAACGCTTCAAGTACTCTATTGAATAAGAGTGGGAAGAGTGGACAGTTTTTACTCTTGTTCTCAATTTTAGAGAAAATGCTTTCACTTCTTCTACTTTTCTTTATAAGGTTGCTTATACATTGTTACATATAGCCTGTATTATGTTGAGGCATGATCTTTCTGTTCCTAGTTTCTTCAGGGATTTTATCATGAAAGGATGTTGAATTGTGGCAAAGTATTTTTCTGTATCTATTGACATGACTGTGTTGGTTTTTTTTTTTTCCTGTCTATGATTCCATTGATGTGCTGAATTTATTCATGTGCACACACGGAATCTTCCTTGGACAATCCAACAGGCATCATGGTGTCCAGTCTTTTTCATGTGTTGGTGCATTTGGTTTGTAAGTATGTTATTGGCAGACTCTATCTTTGACTGCCAAGGATATTGTCCTGAAGGATTCACGGTTTTGTTGTTGTCACGGCTGTTGTTGTTGTTGTGTCTTATCTAGTTTGGCATTGGGATATTTGTTAGTTCCTTCTTTATGGACTACATATGGTCATGATCATGGTTTGCTGGGTTTTTCCTCCAGCATAAGTGTGATGTCCTGTAGTGAACCCCTTCTCTTCCCAGAATTATTGCTTATACCTGCCTCACTGGGACACCGCTGCTGTGCCAGCCTGGCATTCTTCTCTGCAGGGTCTAATCGAGCTCATAACAGAAAAGCTCAGTGCCTGCCACAGGAACCCCTGCTAGGCAAAGGGCCATTGTCAGGTTAACCTCAGCGTTTGCCAGAGTGCTTTGTGTCCCAATATTCTGTCATTTTTTTCTCTCTGATTCCTGTCTGCCATGCACCTTGCAGCTGGGTGGGATACTCTATATTCTCTAAAACTCGGTGCAGTTCTCTTTGTCTTGGGAATGCAGATCTTATGCCTACAAGTGTCCTGTTCTATCCCCGGAATCCTCACCCCTCCTATTTGTCTTTTGGTGCACTGAATGTTATTTTAACTGAAATCACATGCACATGCATGTCTTTTAACTTATTAATATTATGTGAATATATACATGTGAGCATATGTATGTAACTTATTTAAGCCTTCTGTTAAATCTGAAATCCCATGAGAAGAAGCTGTTCCTGGTTCATGATAGCAATTCCCTACAAACCACAGAGTTTATTCCCCACTAAGATGCGAGTTTTCCTTTGTTAATGCTCTTTCTAAATCAGGAGCTGGCACATTAGTAGGGTTACTGAAGTGTTGACTCAGGAAGTAGTGAGTAAATGTTTGCTGAGACTATAGATCTAGCACAGGGTCTTCTGTGGTCTTCCAAATGCATCTTTGACTGTCTTTCTGTGACCACTTCAAAGCTGACCCTCATATTCACTTAAACGTTATGGCATGGGAATACAATAGCATTGTGTGGGAGTGATCTCCCCGGCGCCCCGCTGCCTTAGAGAAGTCTGTCTCAGAGGCGGAATTGAGCTTCTCACCCCATCTCCATCGATCTCCATGCTGAGTTAACCCCAGCGGGAGGCCAGCGTGCATCTGGTTACTGTTCTAACTCCAAGAAAGGGAGTCCTGAAGAGTGCAGGCTTGCCCACCCTGCCAACCCCACGCACTGCTGCATCCTTGGACATGTAGAGAGCAGGGACACGCAGGTGCAAATCTGTACGAGCCCTGGTCCCAGCTCCCTCTCACCCTGTGCTTTCACTCAGTAATTCCCTTTTCTTTCCAAAATCCCTTTGGGTGGTTCTAAGCCAAGTAGAAAAGTAGGCCATGGTTACCAGCCCATGTGTGCCCACCGCCTGTCCATCTCCTGCCCAAGTGGTCCTCCCTTATCAAACCAAGACTGCCTGTGGACCTTGTAGTCATAGATGACACTTAACCCCTGCACTGTATCATCTTTATATATATAACAATGATATCTTGTAATTTATGCACTCGCCATCAAAGATATCAATAATGATTAAGAATTCAATGAAACAATCTGAACGTTAAGTACTTTAAAACTAAAGAATTATCCATTTATAATTTCCTGTGTGTAGACCACTGGGACCTTGGGAAGGAAACTGTTTGGGGGTGCACTGAGGAACCTTAGAGAGCCCTATTTCCACCTTTTCCTATTCTGGTTGAGTAATGGAGTTCCAAGTCCAAATTGGGTAGTTGATATCTCATTAGTGCATGTTGCATTTCCCTAAAGACAGTGTTATAATAAAGGATAAAAGGGTGGGATTTGTGTTTTAAGAAGGCAACTCTAGCTAAGCACTAGTGGCTCACACCTGTCATCCTACCTAGTCAGGAGGCTGAGATCTGAGGATCGTGGTTTGAAGCCAGCCCGGGCAGGAAAGTCCGTGAGACTCTTATCTCCGATGAACCACCAGAAAACTGGAAGTGGCACTGTGACTCAAGGGGAGGGAGCTAACCTTGAGAGAAAAAGCTTCTAGGCCCTGAGTGTGAGCCTCATGACTGAAAAAATAAAGAAATAAAATAAAAAGAAGACAGCTCTTCTTTCAAGCCGCACCAGGCCACACCAGCTTTCCTGCCCAGCCCTGGGCCCAGCACCATTGGATTTGAGTAACACTGAAGTAGCTGGTAATATGACAACGCCACAGGTTTAACGCTACCTAAGGGCCAGATCCTACACTGGATTTATTGCCAGCCATTGTCAGTGTGCCTGCGATGACAACTTTGCCCTGGTTGGTGGCATCTGGAGAGAACTGTTGCCTGAGCCCCAGCTGTGGTTGGACTGGCAGGAGATGCACAGCTTAGGTAATGGCTATCCGTAATGGTCCCTGAAGCTCGATTAGTTGAGGTATTTAGGCTTAGTTTTCTGATACTTGTTTCCTTATATTTAAAACTTTCCCTCAAATTCAAATGTCATGAGCGTTCTTGATGAATTGAGAAGCCATTTTTTTTCTAATTGAAATGTGAGTCAAAAGTAATTACAACTTTCAGTATGAATCGTTTGATTTCCTGTACTTCCTTTGAAAGACTAAAATCGTCCTGGTCACAAAATGTTCCCACAGAGAAGTTCCACTTAGCTATTTTTAGAAGGTTCTGGAGCTTTTAATTTGCTCCAAACAGGATTTTGCATCCTTCAGGCGAAGTGTGATCCAATATTAGATCTGTTTATTTACTGGAGCCTGCCTTTCCCACATGAGATTTTCAAAACCTCAATAATACATTGTCCTTTAAGTTTACAAGTAAACAATTAAAGGAATCAGCCCTAAGAGTGAAGGAGCCAGAAACCAAACCATAGCACCAACAGTGGGTTCTATTTCTGTACAGTTACTAGAAGTAAGCCCTGGGTTGATCTCCAGGCTGCCTGGTACCATGCAGGAAGGAAAAGCCCTTGAGAATTCTCTCATGGTGGCCACCTGATACACATAAGCCCCCATCCACTGGCTGTGTCCTGCTATCGGTACCTCACCCACCTGCCTCCCTTCGGTTTCCTCCAGGGGCCTCACAGGGCTGAGCCCCCATGAAAGACTTAAGGCACTGTCACGGCCAAGTGAGGGGCACCAGGGAAGTAGAGCTCTGTCCCCAAGGCAGCAAGCGCGGGGCTGGATTTGAACATCCAGTGTGTGGTCCATTTCCTGGCAACCGGCAGGCCTTGGGATGGGGTTTACATCAGACCAAGGTTCAAAAGACACTGCCTATTAGGAAACAACCCCACTGAGGAGCAGCAAATATCTATTTCTGTTTCACCTTGTATTGGCTACAGGAGACTATTTATGTGGGCTGAATAAAGGGATTATGTTTGAGTATCCTTAAGTGATTATTTCTTAAATGTTTTCACCAGCTAGCCAATTCCTGTCCTCCTAGAACCCTGGAGGGATGGAGAAGTCACGAATACGCCAAGGTTCCATGTCACAGACTCTCCGGGGAACACTTTTACCAGCACCACAACCCAGACAGCCAGGGCCTCTTCATCATCCCCCTCCCCCTCCCCCCGGCCTTCCCCCCCCCCCCCCCCCCGCCCCCCGGCCTCAAACACAGCCTTCCTGAGATCGCTTAGATTCTTTGCTGTATAAAGTTCTCACCGACGCAGGCTGTCCAGACGTTCATACTATGGTAATACTCCGTGGCAATTTCCTTTTGAGACTTTTGAATATCTTTTAGATGGTCCACTTTTTAGATACAGTGATCCCTCGCCCCGGAGGACACCCCCTCCCCCCATGACAGATGAGAATCTGCAAAGTGTCAGCATACTTATTTTATTATTTATATATCATTAAAGACTTTATAAACCCTTCCCACTCTCCTATAAACACTTCCCACTCCTTTATTTACCTTTCCCATACTCTTACAAACCTCGTGGTCTTACACTGTTAAGCCCGTGTAATTTTAACAACATATAAAATCCCATATGGGCGCTCACCAGTGGCCTCTGACGGAGATGGTGACTTAGGGGTCTGTGAGTGCTGACGGGATGGAGGCGATGAGGAGGAGGTGAATGCACTGCACGGCCACGCAGAGCGTCGCAGCTCTTCCAAAGGCTCCGCCTCCTCAGGCTCCATCAGGTGTGGGATCTTCACCCTGGGCCGTGACTTCTATGGCCACCAAAGGTGTTTGCGTACCATCTTTGTCCAAGTGTTGAACGTGGTTACGGGGAGTCGCTGGCGCTACCGTTTCTTCTGAGTGAGGTGTTATACACTGACATGGCGCTTCCGCTTGTATTTACCATGTGCAACAAATGAAGCATCTGAGGGTCCCATTTATCAGCCACTCGCTGAAGTCCTTTGACCACTCTGACTGTGGTTGGAAGACGATCGAGTGGTCGGCTAGTGTCCTCCTCCTCTCCAACCCATAGTCTGTCTTGTTCCCCATGCTCCTCTTCACTGGCTGGCTTCATCTTATCCATGTGAAGACCTTGTTCAGGCTTGTAGCCCCCTTCCTCAGTGGTGGACTTGAACATGTCTTTCACACACTCCTCGGCTCCGGCTTTATCCACAGAGGCAGCTTCTCCATGCAGAGAAACGCTGTCCAGTCCACACTGTTTTTGACATTTGTCAAACCAGCCGTTGCTGGCGCTGAGTGGGGCTGGTCTGGAGGGAGAAGCACTCGACGTCTGCTTCTGCATCGTTGTTGTCACCGTCATACGGCCGTGCTTCCCGCAGAACAATCATGACGTTTCCTGGCCTTCATCCAGATGGTGCTGGTATCCAGAGAGATCTTCTTCCTGCAGTCATTCATACACAGGGCCGGTGCAGACTCCATCCTCGCACTGGCCTGATTGTGGGAAGAAACCACCCTCTTTGCAGTCTTGTTAAGGTCATCATTGCCCTAGATCTAATATTCTTCTTGTCTTGCTTTATGCAGTGAACAGCAGATTCACTGACTCCTTAATGGCGGCCTACAGCTGTGTAGCTTTTGCCTTCCCTTAGCATGTGGAGAAGCTCCACCTTTGCTTTGGTGGTGAGCATCTTCCTCTAGGGCTTGGGTTCCCTGCCAGAAGCCTTGGAAGGCGCAGAACGTTTGGGTGGCATGGTAGGACTTGAAATAAATTCAGGCTTTTACAAACACTTCACAAAAACACAACACTGCAGAGCAATACTGTGCGCAGCGATCAGACATCGGTGTGAAGTAGACAAGGAGAGTTGCTGAATATTTCAACACAGTGCAGGAGAGCGGACAGACTGATGCTACCGTCACTGAGTCAGTCAGCACCCAGGATACAGAACACAGTGCCGTGGTTGGTCGCCTGCCATTCCATCAGCCAATAGTGTGCATGGTACAATCTCACTTCAGCAAACCTGCACAAGCGGTAGTGATGTACCATATTTCCATTGGGTATAGTACAGTATTCATCTGATAAAATACACGCTATATTTTTTGTCCATTTAATATTCTCTTAATATGTTTGCATGAACACTTTATATTTTTATATTGTTTTAAACTTTTTAGACAAAAATAATTAAAGTCATATAAATTATATAAATACCAGTATACTGCAAAATTACGTGATATAGTGAAAACTCTGGGATACAAAATTGGATATATATTTGTTGTTGTTGTTGTAGGTTGTGGGCCTTGAAGTCTGGGCCTGGGTGTTGTCCCTCATTTCTTTAGCTCAAGGCAAGAGCTCTACCACTTGAGCCACAGCACCACTTCCGGTTTTCTGGTGTTTAATTGGAGATAAGAGGCTCATGGAAAACCGGGCGCTGGTGGCTCACGCCTGTAATCCTAGCTACTCAGGAGGCTGAGATCTGAGGATCGCAGTTCAAAGCCAGCCGGGGCAGCAGAGACCGTGAGACCGATCTCCAATAAACCACCAGAAAACCGGAAGTGGCGCTGTAGCTCAAGTGGTAGAGCGCTTGCCTTGAGCTGAAGAGCTGAGGGACAGCGCCCAGGCCCAGAGTTCAAGCCCCACAGCTGACAAAAAAAAAAAAAAAAAAGAGGCTCATGGACTTTCCTGCCCAGGCTGGCTTTGAACTGCAATCCTCAGATCTCAGCTAGGATTATAGGTGTGAGCCACTGGCACCTGGCAGATATATATATATATATATATATTTTTTTTTTTTTAACCTGCTATACAGTGAAGCTACAATAAGTGAACCATGTTGTAGTGAGGGATGACTGTTATCCCCAATGGATATTTTTTTACAAATAGTTTGCAAGTGATAAAAGGTAATTCAATGCCAAGAAAATGCATACAATAGACATTTATTCATATGATGATATGAAATTCGTGTCCTGTAATGAAAGCAGCGGACTGCGTCTGCATGTGGTTTATTGTGGGAGTCGATTTGCAGAGTAAAGTGCCCTCAACCACGGAAAGTCACTGGAATCAATGACAAGTTAGTGTGTAACGAAGCAGGATTTCCTCTGACTTGGACAAGTCTGTCTGTCTCTCTGCCATGGCTATCATTATAGGAGGCTGCCCTTCCTGTGACACCAGTGGCTGCCTCCAGAGGTCCTGTGGGGTGAGGCCTGGGTCCTGTCATCAAACACCTAGGGGGCTGGGCTCCATCTGCACTAACCCAGCCACACCCCAGGCTGGAGATGCCCCTGCCGGCCCCTCCCACACGGTCCTGCTCCCGAGGTGAGCGTGGTCACTCCATCTTAACCTCAGATAGCCACTTCCCATCACCCCCTGGGCCTCTAGAAAGCCTCGCTTATCTGGTAAATGAATGCACAGTACACAATTTATAAATCCATTCCACGAAGCACGTGTGTAGTGACCACCTACTCTAAGCTGGCTCTCATCTCATCTGGTTATCACTTAAAGCTTGCTTTTTTGATCCCAGATTTCTTCCCTAAAATCTCTAGAGAGTTTTCGTTCTTAAAAAAAAAAGTGGACCTGCACACGCATACACACGCGCGCACACACACACACACACACACACACACACACACCTGTTCTGCATGCAGACAAGCATGTTCATTTAATGCAGCTTTCCCTTGCAGTATGATAACAATGCAGACAGCTGTCAGCAAATGCAGTGACAACTTAGCCGGCCACACAAAGGGCAGCTACCCACGCACAGCATGCAGGATGGCTGCTCAGGTACTGGGCATGCGATGTACATTCTAATGAAGAATGGCTATGGAAGGAGATGCAGGGAGGCACGGAGGTGCAGGGGGAGGGTTGTGTTTCAGAAAGTGTTTCAGAGGCCACTCTGGGGCCAGGACAGGAGAGAAAAGCCTAATGGGGACAGCTCAGCTGAGGCCATGGCTCCCCTCTCCTCCCTCACAGCCACCAAGATGAGAGGTCCAAGAAGCTTCTGGCAGCTTTCACCTCACAGTTTAGTGAAGCGAGGCCAAGAAGCAGTTACAGGCCCAAGTTCAGGCGCCCAAGGCATGCGTCTAGCAGCCAGGACACATGGCTCGCTCCAAGTCCTATTTCTGTTCCAGAACCCTGAAGTGAAATCCGTGGCACGGGGTCTCTGACGTGTGTGGACGTGGGTTTTGATCACTCATTCTAGAATATGCGGCTAACAGACTGACTCACTCACACCGATATAGGATGTGATGGTGCTGTCTTTTAGCAGGTTATAGCTTTGAAGACCATCACTCCTTTACTCCGTGTTCCCACAGTCCCTGTTCCTCCTGTGGCAACTTTCCTGGGAGCTGATATTTGTGGAATTGTCCATCTTTTTTGAGTGTTAACTTTACGTAGCTTACTCTTCATGACAACTCAAACTTGGTCAAGTGGATGGAGTACAGTGTTTAAATGTCCAGGATCTCAGCCATAGACCCAGCCAAGCTTCTATGTTAGCATGGTTATCTTCTGTTTATTTATTTCTGCTTAGAAAGTGCACTGAGCTGGTGGTGGTGGTTCACTGGGCACCCAGGAGCCTTCTGGAGAGAACCAGGCTACATTACTGTCCCTGGTGGCTGATAGGCTTGAATTTCTGCCCCCTCCGTGTCCCACCTAAGCTGTGGTTGCCCTGTGCCCTCTGGTGCTGGGTGTGCAGTCTGACCTGTCCTGGAAGGAGAACCAGGCACCCCGTGGGCAGCAGCCTCATTATCCCGGGGCCCAAGCTGCTCACTTCTGTGAGGTGTGGGCAGCTCCTTCTAGAACCTTCTAGAATAGCACTGGCACTTGCATTCTGAGTGAAGGAATGGAGGTCCTTCCATGTGCTGAAGCTTCTGGAGCATAAACACCCAGTGGGCACAGACAGAGTGAAGTCTCTGAGTCATCTGCTGGGCACTGGCACACAGCATGGAGACCTAGGGTCTATGAGCTATTGGCTTCCCCCATTTCTGGTCCCTTATCCACTCTGCCTTTCCCTACCAAGACAACGTGGTCTTGCTTGACATCTCTGGCTTTCATGGATGGGCTATGTCTGTGTGTAATTCAGTTGAAATCACAAATCAGTTCCCTGTTGAAATATAAACTCAGTGAGCATGCGCCATGTTCCATGGGATGGAGACAGGCCGGTGAGAGAGATGGACCAGTGACAGAGACAGGCCGGTGATGGAGGCAGGCTGGTGATGGAGACAGGTCAGTGATGGAGACAGGCCGGTGATGGAGGCAGGATGGTGATGGAGACAGATCTGTGATGGAGGCAGTTTGGTGATGGAGACAGGTTGGTGATAGAGACAGGCCTGTGAGGGAGGCAGGCCGGTGATGGAGGCAGGCCCGTGAGGGAGACAGGTTGGTGGGAGACAGGCTGATGATGGAGGCAGGATGGTGATGGAGACAGGCTGATGATGGAGGCAGGATGGTGATGGAAACAGGCCTGTGAGGGAGGCAAACTGGTGATGGAGGCAGGCTTGTGGTGGAGACAGGTTGGTGATGGAGACAGGTTGGTGATGGAGGCAGGCCCGTGATGGAGGCAGGCTCGTGATGGAGACAGGTTGGTGATGGAGACAGGCCCGTGATGGAGACAGGTGGTGATGGAGGCAGGCCTGTGATGGAGACAGGCCCATGATGGAGACAGGTTGGTGATGGAGGCAGGTTGGTGATGGAGGCAGGTTGGTGATGGAGGCAGGTTGGTGATGGAGACAGGCCCGTGATGGAGACAGGTTGGTGATGGAAACAGGTTGGTGATGGAAACAGGTTGGTGATGGAGACAGGCCCGTGATGGAGGGAGGTCGGTGATGGAGACAGGTTGGTGATGGAGACAGGTTGTTGATGGAGACAGGTTGGTGATGGAGGCAGGCCCGTGATGGAGACAGGTTGGTGATGGAGACAGGTTGGTGATGGAAACAGGTTGGTGATGGAAACAGGTTGGTGATGGAGACAGGCCCGTGATGGAGGCAGGTTGGTGATGGAGACAGGTTGTTGATGGAGACAGGTTGGTGATGGAAACAGGCCCGTGATGGAGACAGGTTGGTGATGGAGACAGGTTGGTGATGGAGACAGGCCCGTATGGAGACAGGTTGGTGATGGAGACAGGTTGGTGATGGAAACAGGTTGGTGATGGAAACAAGCCCGTGATGGAGACAGGTTGGTGATGGAAACAGGTTGGTGATGGAAACAGGTTGGTGATGGAGATAGGCCCGTGATGGAGGCAGGTTGGTGATGGAGACAGGTTGTTGATGGAGACAGGTTGGTGATGGAGGCAGGCCCGTGATGGAGACAGGTTGGTGATGGAGGCAGGCCCGTGATGGAGACAGGTTGGTGATGGAGACAGGTTGGTGATGGAGACAGGTTGGTGATGGAGACAGGCCTGTGAGGGAGGCAGGTTGGTGATGGAGACAGGTTGGTGATGGAGGCAGGCCCATGATGGAGACAGGCCTATGAGGGAGGCCAGTTTCTCAAAAGCATGGGTTGATTTTTTTTTTATAGCTTCGCTCTGCCCACTTAATAATAGCCTTTATTTTCACTTTGGTTACAGAAAGAAGATTAAACACATTAAACAAACCCAAACTCTTCAACAGGGGAGCATGTATGGAAAAGAGATGGCAAATAATTTTTTAAATGGAAATAGATAGCAAAATAAGATTAAGTAAGCCTGTCTGGTAACGTTTACAATACACAATGCACTTAGCATTTATCACTTAAGCGCGTGAAGAAATGAATAGGTTCTGGGCGGGAAACATCACTTCTGAGCACAAATATAGTTTATGATTGTCAGAACCAGTAAGAGAAATTACTAAAGAACCTCAATGCAGCTCCACAGACACAAAATATTTTGACATTTTCATTTCAAATAAAGATGCCAGAGCAGTTTTCCCACAGGCAGAAAACAGAACGGAAGCCAGAAACAAGACGGAGCTTCGTGCCGACTGTGAGCCATCTGCACCGGGAACGGGGTCGCTCCCAGCCCGGCCCGGCTCTCCACCGCTGCGCTGCGGCCCAGGTCTGGGGGCTGCCGTCTCCTGCTGGGGTGAGAGGACACAGCCCCAGAGGTTGAGCCGTGGGGGCCCTTGGACTCTATGCCTGGCTCCAGTCCTGGACGCAGCAGGGCCAGGCTCCCCAACCTGGGGAGGGTGATGCTCCCACGCCTTCCTCTCTCCTTTCTTCCTTCCCTTCCTTCTCTCTTCCTCCCTTCCTCCCTCCCTTCTTCTTCTCTCTCTCTCTCCCCCTCCCTCCTTCCCTCTCTCTCTCTCTCTCTCTCTCTCCCCACACCATTGGTAAAGAAACAGAAGTCTGATGTTTACCCAAAATGTAACCGTAGACCAGGAGTAGGAGAAGTCTGCCCTGTACATTCTAGATGAGGCAGGGGGAGTCAGCCCAGCGCCTCCCCTGCCTCCCAGGTTAGGGGACCAGTGATGGCTGCCATGGTCCCAGGGCCACGGTGGTGCCACTGTGGGCCCACCTGGCCCCACCCAGGTCTGCGGTGCGGCCGTGGCTCCTTTCTGAACTGCGGGTTGCTCTGTGTGCGCACCGCAGGTTGCTCTCTCTGTGCAAACCTCAGCCTCGTCACCTTCACACGTGCTCTTGCGGATGATTCGCAGGCGGATGGTTCTAGATTGGATGCTGTACAAACTTCTTGTTTACCTTTAGTTGTTCCATTTTGAATTGCCGTTTGGGCATAAGGACTGGCATGGTAAGAAGAAGAAGTGGGCACACGGGCCCCCGAGGACATCCGTCTTTGGTACCGCCCCTGTAGTCAACCTTCTCCAATTATAGACGTTTATGTGTCCTGGGGAAAATAAACGCAGTCCTCTGACCAGCATTATTCCAAATGGTGGCAAGTAGCTGCCTCTGCGGTGGAATTTGTGGATCACTAAAAGCAAGACTTGACCCCACATTTCTCTTTTATAGACTTGCTGTAGTACAGCCCTGAGCCTCAAAGCTAAAAGCTTTCTGAAGTACGAGGATTCCCAGAGGAAGGGGCTGTGTCTCACTCACCACTGGAACTTCTGGTCTCTGACCCAGTCCCTAGAATACTGCTGGTGTCCCCAAAGCACCGCAGCGCTCTCCAGGGCACTGTGCTCAGTGAAAGAGTGGGTGGACTCTGTGGTGTCCGGGAGGCAGGGGGCTTGGGGAGCTCAGGTAGGGAGTTACTGGGGGCCCTGGGCAGCTGTGGGACTGGACAAAGCCAGACCTCAGGGAGCACCCCACATTCTGAGACCCCCCCCATACTCCTGAGGGCCAGGCCCAGGGGGTCTCAATGAGATAGATGCAACGTGGTGGTGAGAAGCCAGTACCCTGGGGACAAGAGCGTCCACTCCGCCACTGATGACACCGACTCATGGGTGGTGACTCCCCATCCGGGCAGATCCCAGGATGCCGGTCCTCTGAAGGTCTCCAGTCATGTTCTGTGTTGCAAGAGGGGATTTAAATCACCGGAGGCAGAAGTCGGTTCCACTCTGGGTTCTGCTATCCATGCCCCTTTCCAAGTTCTTTTTGTCCACTGGTGAGCTCATCCGCTAAATCCAGCTGCCTTTGAAATAACCAAAAAGGTCTCAGCAAGCCATGGGCTCCTCCACTAGAAAAGCAAAGCATTGCATAATCATCCCGGGGCAGGAGGGTGAAATCCCTGCCTGCCATTTACTGCCGCTGTTGTTGAACTCCTGTGCCCCAGTTCCTCACCAGAAAATCAGGGTGTGTCTGTGCTTACATCATGCAAGAGAAGTGAGCTTCAGCTGACCCTGTGTATGTGTGTGTGGTGGGGGTTGATTCTAGGAACCAGAAAGCCAACCCCGCAGATGCTTAAAGTTCCTCCTAACAGTGGCACAGCGCTCACATACAATCTGCAGGCACTGGTCATGTATTGCATGTCACTTCTCCATCCCTTGCCACACCTAATGCATTGCCAGTGCTGCTTAGACAGTTGTTGTGTGTACTGTTTAGGGAATAACTCATGTGGGGGTCTTTGGCCACCTCACATATACAAATGGACACTTACAGCGTACATGCACTTTCCCTAGGGCTCTGCTGATATTTGTTCAGGTGACAGGAAGTATCAGGCTTTGGGGGGGCGGGCTTGGTTTTCATTCCCACACAGGCAGCTCCTAGAAGATGTTCAGCCTTTCTGAACTCCTGGAGGTTTACGAAGAATTAGAGGGAAGTCCAGGAGCAGGGCCAAGGGACTCACTGTGCATGGGGCCCTGAGAAGGGTTGTGGGGGTGCCCCCTGGTGTTTCACAGGGGAGTTCACGGCTGCAGGAGGACCACTTCCGGTTCCTGTATCCCGCAGGCGCTTCACATTCCGGCCCAAACGGACACCTGCTTGGACTTTGTGTGTTATAACCTCATATTTGTGTCTGAATATAGGACACAGTCGCACGTGCGTGCCTTTCTCTTGGTACAGTAGTGGTCTTCAGAGCTTCCTGTGCCCAAAGAGCACATGGTTATTGCTCATTAAGACATGTGCTCTGGGCTCCACTCACAGAGAGAGCTGCGCCCACTGGACTGCTAGCAAGGTTCAGGCATCTGGATTTTTTATTATTATCTTTAAGTAGTGGTTCAGTGGCGTTACCATTTAACAAAGCAGTTTAGGAATGCAACCTATCTTGATCCATGTCCCCCTGTCTCTCCCCCACCCACCCTTCCCTTCAGTCTCCTTAATTCTGCAGGATATGCATTGGATTTGTGACTGCATCCTCCCTCTCTTCTCCTCTTCACTTGTCTGCCATGAAACATTTTATTTCCCCATATGAGAAGCTAAGGGAAACAGCCCGTGATTGCTTCTCCTGGCTCTCCTGACAACTTGTGTGGAGAGAATTGGGCAGGTATGGCTTTGCTGACCCCGTTTCATGAATGAGGATATGTGCACTGAGAGCTAAGATTTGTCTGAGGCCCTGGGATAGGAATCACTTTCCTGGGGACTGTCTAAATCTCAGCGGCTGAACTGGGATGTG
Organism: Dipodomys spectabilis; assembly: GCF_019054845.1. Classification (NCBI taxonomy): domain Eukaryota; kingdom Metazoa; phylum Chordata; class Mammalia; order Rodentia; family Heteromyidae; genus Dipodomys; species Dipodomys spectabilis. The sequence goes on from NW_024870711.1 coordinate 10,935,491, forward strand.
TTTCTCGAGGCACGGGTGAATCCTGGCTGGGGGTAGGTGGGGTCTCCAGAATCTGCTACTGTGGGTCCTGTGATCATGCCTTTCTCCTGTGCATGCTTCTGAGGTCACACATCTCAGGACCCTAGGCTTCCTGGGCAAAGGAGGTCATAGGGCCAGGCTGTAGCCAGCCTGGCATTGATGATCATCCTGCCTCCTACATTCTCTGGAACCAAACTCAGGCCTGCCACGCAGCCCTCCAGGGTGCACCAGTGAGTTCTGCCTTCTTCCTGTGTGTTCAGAAGGAAACCACATGCTTTTCTGAACACGGATCATCGCCTCTTCACTGTAAATGACTGTTGAGGCAATGGAATCTAAATAGGAGAATCTCCTTTTCATGAGGCATCTGGGATCCGGCACGTCATTTTTATCTCCCGGTTTCTCAAGAGCGAAAACACAGATGCTGGGAAGTTAGGTGCCTTGTCCCAGGCAACGCCCCTTGCAGGGTGGCGTCGGAGGAGGAGTGAGGACCGGCACTGAAGCCAAGTCCGCAGCCGGGGCTGGTCCGTGGCGGCTGCCAGGGGAACCTGGCTTGAACACAGGGTGACCGGCCTCCCGACTGCCACTCTGAGCCCGTGTCACCGACAGTCCACGGGTCCAGGCAGGTCTTCGTTGACCAGAGGGTGAAAGTGGTCTTCGTAGCACCTGTTGAAGGCCTCTCTGTAGAAACTCAGAATTTTTCTACTTACATTCGCATGTTCCTGGCTGGTGCCTTCTCCAGGAGGGGCTCACAGTCCGCAGTGAGTAACAAGTAGGAAAACTATCTGTCGCTGACAGGGTAAGTTGAACTATCGCACTGACAAGTTAGGAGGACTCGTGCGTGTTAGCTGCTTCCAAGAAGAAGATGCCTCCGAGTTGTTTCCTCCCCCTGGTCTCGTGCCCACACACACGCTGCCCCCGTTATAAGCTGATGGCGACTTGGAGAAAGTTCCGGTGGCATGCCGGCTACCTCTTTCCAGTGGCAACATTTGCTCATTGAACTCAGCAGAGATGACTTCCTCTGGGAGTTGAGAGCTCCCAGCACCCCCAGGGAGCCACCACCTGTCCCTGGCATATGGCACGGGAGGAAGGGGCCAGCTCCGCAGCTCCGGCCTGACCAGCCGCGCAGGCCTCCAGCCGTGCGCGCGGCCTCCTTGGAAGACAGACAGGGTGAAGCCAACATTGACCTTGGCCCAAGGACCTTCAAAGGCTGGGGGAGCCCAGAGGATGGACTGGGCTTCCAGGCCCGGAGTGGGCATCCGTGGCCCTTGGCCCTGGCTCTAGGGGAAGGCATCCAGAGGCCTGCGCGGCCTGCCTCATGCTGACACAAGATGCTGGCCACCCGGGGAGGATGGCGACTCCCCTCCCGCGTGTCCCAGCCTACTCGTGTCCGTGCTTAGTGTCAGCTAAGAAGGCAGCAGCCCCCGCGCTCTCTGCTGCTCTGCCAGGCTCTGACTGTATGGCATGAGGCAGCCATCCCACCTCCCCTCAGCACTGGCAGCCAGCAGGCGAAGACATAAAGATGTCAGAGAACCCAAGCAGGAGATGCCTGAAGTCGGGGATGCGTATACAGGCACTTGTGGTAAACTTGAACTTCATAATTAAACACTCCATGCAATTTCTCAGCAGAGCTCCCTTGCCTGCAGACGCAGAGGTAATTAGAGAAGCGAGCTGCGGGCCGCGGCTGGTAGCAGCTGTGTGGCGGGGCCCAGGCGGGAGAGGGTGCTGGGCCAGGAGCCATCTACTTCCTTCCTCTGGTTTGCTTCGTACTTGACTTTTCCTGCCCTGAGATCCGTTGGCCTCTCAGGAGCTTGCACAATGCTGGGCTTTTTTGCTTTCAGTCAAAAGCCTCTCGATAAAGAATACAAATCAGCTTAACTCCTCCTCCAGGGGCTGGCTGTGCTTCCTGCACCTTTCGGAGCAGAGTGTGGGAAATCTGCCCCAGCAAACCTGCACACAGGGCTTTTACCGGAGATGTGGCAGGTGAATTTATAGACAGATGCTGCTGTAGCCCAGAGCGTCCCAGCATGCTGCAAAAATGTAACATGGTGCAGAAAACTCACTGCTGCTCAGGTACTATCTGTAGTCATGGGAGTCGGAGCCAGTCTCATCAATTAAACGAGGACTATTTATTTGCCGTAGTTTCTATTGCCCAGTGCTTCATACGATTTCTCGTGTATCCATGAGCATGTCTACTTGCACATCCATGTTTTATTCTATTCTACACCAGCAGCTAAAATTCAAGATTGGGTTTGGTTCTCCGTAGCCCCATTTCTATTATACTGACTCCGATAGCAACTATAGATGTAACTACAGAATGGTCTTCCTTTACTCACTTTTTCAAAGCGACTTTTATTTTTATCAATGATGAATGAAGGGTGTATAGTGTGGGGGAGTTAGACTGAGATCATTGAAATCATCCAAAGTTTGGGATTTTTTTAATAAATGGGTTAGAATCCTGCTGGGAACAGGCATGCATGCCAGACTTGTGCCCACTTCCATTTGGTCCCTGGCAAAAAACAAAAAAAAAGTCCCTTGAAAAAATGGTGTTTGAGTTTGTGTATTTGACATTTTGAATGCTGGTTCATCTGGCTTCCATCCCAGTCGGAACTGGTGAGGACTGGTGTGGGGACCGAAGCCGTGCAGAGCGGAGGCGGTGGAGGAGATGCATGAGGCCCCCTTGAATGGACTGGTGAGGTACAGGACCCCCAAACCCCAGCATGCCGTGGTTGGGCTACAGGGCTGCGTCCCCAGGCCGGGATGGGCCACAGTGTGCAGGCGGGCCCGGTGGCCGCCCCTCAGTTCGTCTCTTGGCTGATCTTGCCATCTTCCCTGGGGGCGGGAGCAGCTCTCCTCCTCTCCCTCCCCAGGAAGAGGCCCTGGCAGGGGGCTCTCACTGACTGTGGTCCTGTACTGGGACAGGAGGGATTGCGGGATGGATGTCATCCTGCCCTCCAGCATGAGGAACTGTGCCCAGCCTCACACCCTGGTGCCAGTGCCCCTTTGTTTTTTCAGTGCTCTCCTATCGGGAAGCCCAAGGCTTGATTCGTAATGTTTTGGGCCAACATTCCGAGCGGTCTTTGGCTGATTTCATAGCGCAGTAGGCAGCTGAAATCTACACTGATCTCAATAGGGAGTTAAAAAAATGACTCGTTTTGCAGTGGGCTGTGAAGCCTGAGAAAATCAACCTCAGGTCATGAACTTTAAAAACTCAGAGATACAAATGTCATTTGTCTTTTCACTAAGAACATAATATCCAAGGTAAGAAATACATGTTTTATATATTAATTTTTCCCTAAGCTTTTCTCCTTCTCCCAAGACTAGCATCTGCTTGACAGCAGTGAAGAACCCAGCTCCTCAAAGCAGCATGCTTTGGGGTTTGTTTGTCTTATGTGATACTGGGGTTCTTAACCCGAGTCCTCATGGTTGCTAGGCGGGTACTCTACTGCTTGAGCCATGCCCCCAGCCCTTTTTGCTTTCATTATTTTTTTGCATAGAGTCTTGAATTTTTGCCTACACTGGCCTGGACTGTGATTCTCTTACCTTCTCCTCAGTGGAGACAAAGTCTCCCTAACTTTGTGCTGGCCTTGAATGGGGGGGTCTTCCTGATCTCTATCTCCAAAGTGGGACTGCAGGAATGAGCCATCACTGTTGATGTTAAGAAAAAAGCAAGGATTTAAACAGAATGTCATTCTCTGAGACAAACTCCATGTTCCATCCTGGAAGCCTGAGGCAGAAGGGTTGCAAATCTGAGTTCAGAGTCAAGCCTGAATGATGAAATGAGTTCACGGTCCATCTGGACTGCATTAGGAAGACTCTGCCTCAGAAAACCAAACCAACAAAAGGAAAAAACACCAGAAGGTACTGCTGGAAAGCACCGCAGCCAAGATCTAACCCATCCTTCATTTCACAGATGAGGACACAGGGTCAGGGAAGCCAGCAGTCCTGTCGTCGCAGGATGAGGAAATGGGGGAAGGGTGCAAGCCCCAACCCCACATCAGTACTCCTGTGCAGAAGCCATGCAAAGCCATGCAGACCTCATCCTCCTGCAGGTTCACTGGCAGTTACCTTGTTACTCAAAACACCAGGACAAAGATGGGTGATGCAGCTCGGCTCTGCCATGCCAGTGCTGGTTTGAGTCCCAGGAAGATGGCATAAAATGTGTGACACTCTAGCCAGAGTTGTTTCCTCGTATGTATGTATGTATGTATGTATGATGTATCTATGTATCTTCCTGATACCTGAGTTCCTTTTGGATGACTTTCAAAAGCACACACATCTCTACTAATGAAAGTATCGATCACATGCTTAGAGCAAAGAGCTAAAGCTGTTGAACCTCTAGGGGAAAATATAGGCATATATTTAATATATAATAAAACCAAATGGAAATCTTAGAACTCAAAAATACAATATTGAATAGAAAAAAAATGAATGGGGACCTTGGATTAGTCAATTGTTTCTTAATGTCTGACCCCAAAAGCACAAAAAAGAAAAAAAAATAGGTAAATTGGCTTTATAAAAGCTAAAACCCCTATAATCCAGCAATCCCACTCCTGGGCATTTACCCAAACCATCACGAGCAAGGCTGCACTAAAGCTACCAGCGCAACTATGTTCATTGCAGTATTATTTATCATAGCTAAGATATGGAATTGACCCAAATGCCTCCAGTAGATGAACGGATCAAGAAAATGTGGTACATATACACCATAGAATTCTATGCTTCCATCAGAAAGAATGACATCGTCCCATTTGTAAGGAATAGAAAGACTTGGGGGAAAAAAATCACATTAAGTGAAGTAAGCCAGACCCAAAGAAACATAGGCTCTGTGGTTTCTCTCATTTGTAATTAGTATATGTGTAGGACATTTCTATCAGAGGTTCATAGTAGCTCAATAGCTGTGACTATATGACCATATAAGACAATGTTAAATGAAATGAGCTCCAAGATATGGAAACAAGGGGAAGGTTCTTTGTTTTTGTTTTTAATGTACTGTGTAAAGTTATTTCTTTTTTCTTTCCTTTTTCTGCCTTTGATTTATCCCCTGTTGTTACTGTTTTTTGTTTTGATACCCTATGTCTTATATATGCATTTATCTGATTTGGGGAGGGAAGGGGAATAACAAAATGGTGAGTCAAAGGGCAAAGGGTGAACCAATGAACAGCAATACAAGGCAGTATGTTGGAAATGCACTTTACAACTGGAGGGGTAGGGAAGTTGGGGGGAGAAAAACTAGGGAAAAAACAAGGGAGGGGTAACACTGTTGGATAAGAAATGTGCGAATTACCTAACTTACGTAACTGTAACCCCTCTGACATCACCTTTACAATAAAATTTAAAAATCAGCACCATCTTTTTCATTATGCAACACCATCATGGAAGCAAAAGGACAATATGCAGAATATAAGAAAAGTTTTGTACATCTTACATTTGGCCAGAGGCTTATATTTAGGCTGTACAAAGAGTACAACGTAACTCACAAAAGGACAACAAACTCAAACGAATAGTGTGTGCACTTTTCATTTAAATCTTCACACCCTTCATAATAGTATTGTAATGTTCTCCATCTACCTCTGTGGAATTAATTCCATGTATGGTAAATTTCTGGGTCTCTTGTTTAAAAACTTTTATCTAAATGAATACATAGATTCTGTCCTAAGATTCTGAACTTTTAAAATCCCTCTCAGCGGCTGAGCTCTGTTCTGGGAGGCGGCTAGTTTGCTGAGGGAGAGCTCCGCCCCACCACATTCTCTTCCCAGGATGTGTGCGGGTCTGGAGGCTCTCTCTGCCTGTGTGCGGGTCTGGAGGCTCTCTCTGCCTGTGTGCGGGTCTGGAGGCTCTCTCTGCCTGTGTGCGGGTCTGGAGGCTCTCTCTGCCTGTGTGCGGGTCTGGAGGCTCTCTCTGCCTGTGTGCGGGTCTGGAGGCTCTCTCTGCCTGTGTGCGGGTCTGGAGGCTCTCTCTGCCTGTGCAGTCCCTTCAGCAGATGCAACCTCCCATTGCCATTTCCTCCACAAGGAGGCCAGTGCTCTGCAGTGACTCCACCTCTTCAGGCCACAGGTAGAAAATGACCCCAGGCAGAAAGAAAGAAGGCTGGCAGATACAAGGACTTCCCTGTTCTTCCTTCTTCTTTAGATTCTGGAAACTTCTGCTTGCCCACCTTTGCAAGCAATGGGGGAGGTCTGGCTCTCAGAACCAGGGCCTACTGTACTTTTAATTGCTCCAATCTTTATCTATTTTAGCCCTTTGCAATCTCTGAATTCTTTCATGAAGAGATGTTCAAGGGGAATTATAAAGTAACCAACCTTTTTAGACTGGTATATATTATTTATAGGTTTAAACAAATCTGAATCTTGTTATTTATTTTAGAAGTTAAAAAATAGATACATCCAAATTTACTTAGCCTGGGGACCTGGAACTGAACCTCACACCTTTCTACTGGGGACCTGGTGGGGAGATTCAGAGAAGGACTGCAGAGCTCGTCTTTGTAAGTAGACCATGCAGAGCTGGGGCTGCAGGTAGATTAGCGTGTCCAGGGAGATAATTTACAGTGTGTTCCACCACCTTGGTCTTTTTATATCTGGACTGCTGCTCTGTCTCTTTGTCTTCATTGGCATGTAATTCTCCTCCCTTCTCTTCAGTTAGGAAATTCACTAGGGCTATAAAATGGACAAAATACAAGCTAGTTTCCAAGGCCCTTTTGAACTAGCTTCTGTTCTTTGGCTTTGAGTAAGCGAGGCCTGAGCCTTGATCTGACCCTAGTCATACCGTGTGAGGAGAGTTAGGCCTATAGATCCACCCCCTCCCAGCACATCCCACCATGTCCCACTGAGCCCCCACTACATCCCACTGGCTGCCGAGGTCTAGTCTGCTTTGTTTAGCATGGCCAGCATAAGAAGACACCCACCTAGCAGCGTCTCTCTGAGTCAGGGGAACTGGGGAGTTTTTAAGCTGCATGAGAGGCCTTAAAGGCCCAGCCCTCTCCCGAATGTACAGTGCTTCAGTTCATCACTCGCTGAAGGCTGACGGTGCCTGTGGCTGTCTGTGTGGTGTTTTACTGCCTCGTTATGCTGAGCAAAATAACCCAGTACCTTTCTGTTTGTGTGTCCCAATTCATCATGGTTTCTTAGACGATTCTGGTCCTGGAGAACGCAGATTAGAGGGTCACTCGGTAGCCCACAGAAGGTCACACAGCCCATCCCCCTAATCTCACAGGACAGTAGGGTAAGGAGGGATATTTAGTGAGCACATTCATACAGGCCCCAGGGCCCACTTTTAAAATGAGTCCATTAAGTGAGGTCAATGACTCATACCTGTGATCGTAGCTACTCAGGAGGCTCAGATCTAGAGGATTGCTGGGTGAAGCCAGCCTTGGCAGAAAAGTCTGTGAGGCTCAATCTCCAAAATGCGTAACTAGAGGTGTGATTCAAGTAGTAGAGTGCCAGTCATGAGAAAGAAAGCCCCGAATTCAAGCCCTGGAGCTGACACACGAGTAAAAAGTAAATACATTTCAAGACAAAATAGTTCAGTTATTCAAACACTGAACTTCATTCAATGAAATGTGGAAGAATGATTCTTTACTTAAGAAATGATTTTTAAGTAATTGTCCAAAGGAGCTGCCATTTAACAAAGCGGTTTATGGAGACAGTACATCTTGATCAATGTCACCCCTTTCAACATCCCCTCCCCCCTCCCCCCCCCAACCCGTTTCCTCATTCTTCTTAATTTTTTAGGATTTACATCGAATTCTTGACTGCATTTTCTCCTTCTTCTCGTCTTCATTCTTGACCCCACCCTGCTCCTTGGTGTTTGTTTTTTACTTTCTAAGGAATTGTACGATTGGAGTTCTCCCCCAGATCTACTGTGTGTCAGTTGTGTGTTCATGCACACGTGCACACCACCCGATGTGTTTGAAAGGACTCTTCTTTGATTGGATGTGGGTCTTTGTGTTGCTGATACTGGAGTTTGGTGGGCAGGTGACCCCGGGCCACACCCTGCTCCTTGTTTGCCTCAGGTTATTTTTCAGATAGAGTCCTGCATTTTTGCTCAGACCTCAGTCTTGCCTCCTGCATAGTTGGGATTACAGGAGTACACCAACGTGCCTGGCCTGAAGTAGATGTTGGCCATGTGATAGCTTGCCTAATGGAAGGAGAACATAGAAGGACAGGCATAGTGACTAATCTGCCCTCCAGAGGGGGTGGAGCTCCGGGCAGCATTCTTTCATCTTATCTCAGTCCTCATGGATGTATGACCCCAGCTCTGCCTTCCACGCGCGCGCGCGCACACACACACACACACACACACACACACACACACACACTCCCCCAGGGACTTCTGTTCATTTCCTTATGGGCTCTGTCTCCTTGCCTAACATCTGAGTACAAAAAGCACTCAAGTCCCTTCCCTTTTCTAGAAGCTTCCTGAACCAGGATGTGTTCACTGGTACCATGGTCTCATCTGGGGTTCACAGGATAATGTTTTGTCTGCACTCAGCTTTCCAAATGCCCAGTGCCTTGTCTCTGATTCACAACACCTCTTCATTGCACACGTGGTCCAAGAGTGCTTCCCACCCCCAGGCCTCCGAATCGTCCCCAGACCCCGCGCTGGGCCGCGCTCGTGGTGGAGCTGCGCACACCCCGCCCGTGGCTCCTGCCAGCACATGCCCGGGCCAGCCCTGCTGTCCCTTCTCCTCCAGCTGTGCTTTGACGTTAGGGACTTCATCCCGGCCTCTCCTCCCCCAGAAGCCTGGCCTTCCTAGCGCTTCTCCTTCCTTCCTGTCATCTCCTCAGATGCTCTGTCCCCTTCCCCCTCCAGTCCTCCCCACGGCTCAGATCTCTCTCCATGCCTCGTCCCATCATGTCCCCATGTGGTTGGGTTTCTGCCCATGTGTACCTCTTCAGACATGAAACACGGGACTATGCGCCCTCTTACAGAAGGACCTGCTATGTCTGTTTCCACTCTATCTCCAATGTGCTCAATTCAAAAATATGTACTGTATTCAAAAATGTGTAATTGAGACATCCCACTTTAGAAATAGATGTATTTGTTTCCAGGATGGCAGGCAGCTGAGTGCACAGGAATAAAATGTCAGGAACGAGACTCAGAAGACACCTGTCCACATACTGCCATGACCTTGCGTGACCCTGAGATTCCAGTCAGTCTTCTGTAGCTACTCCTAACATCTGACTTTCCTTCTTTCTAGAATCACTGAAGAGATTGGATAAAATAGCACTTAAGCAAATACAAAGAGAATCAGGAAGTGCCACACACACACTTGATGCTTTTGTTTGGTTGATGTTGAAAAATCCTCTTGACAAATGGCCTTGGGCAGTGTATACAGGCAGATGAAATTTGTGTCAGTGGGGTTATGGTCAGGAAATCTCTGTCTCTGTGGTCCTGGCATTGTTATACACACCTGTAAGATTGGCTAGATACCCAGGCTTGCATGCGGTGTCACAACAGGGCAGTTTTCACATTTTCACAGCTGCCACACCTCTCCTTCCAGGAGCTTCTTTCCAGGTGTGGATGGCATGAGCTAGGTGCCCCTCCCTTGGAGAGGGCTGTGTCTTAGCATCACCCTGTGTTGCTGCCATTCATCAGAGCCCGGCCTGGCACTGGGCACCTGCTGGAGGCTTAGAGATTACAAGTGTAGGAAGGAAGGGAGGGAGGGAGGAAGCGAGGTGAGAAGGGATGGGAGAGGGATTGCCAGAGTCACGGGAACAAACATAAAAGGTACTGGAAGGGCAGGAAAGCAGAGGTCAGACAACAGTTTCACCCAGACTTTGTTTAGTGCGGCAAGTCTGCCCGAGCTCGGGACAGGCAGGGCCTCTGTGTGGGGAAGGAGGAAAGAGCAGTTCCTGAGCTCGCAGAGCTCACAGCGCCTGTGGTTGCTATGGCAGGCGTGGGAGAACCTTCCAGGCAGTTCCCAGGCCCAGGGCGGGGTGACTGATATGAAAAGAAGCATTTGTTGCTCTTTATGCTCTGAGGAAATCAAGGTGAACTTCCAGCCATCAAGATCAGGGCTGTGCACACATTTGCATGAGCAGAATGCGCACGCTGGTGGCTTCTTACAGCCCCACTCTCCCCCCAGCCGCTTGGCTCTTCATTAAAAGAGATTCTTTGAGGGTGAGAAAGGGTTCGTAGCAGCGGTGTCTCTTACCCTGGCACAGGACTTCTCCAGATTTTCCCGTGCCCTTATCTGAGGCACAGCCTTTAAAGCCGGCTTGCAGGGGGAAAATGTGGGAAAGGGCAAACCAAACACAAGAGCAAAAGCAATTTGCGAAGATTCTGTACACCGCTGAATAATGCATGCCTCCATCAAGCTTGTTTCTATGATGCACTGATTTAATATTAATAATTTGCAGAGAAACATGTCGCCAGTTTTTACAAGTCTACTGTCTTCTTCCAGTAAGTCCTAGATGACAGGCCGTTCCTAACTTGGTCCATCTTATTAGAAATCCCTTCTCTTAAATTTGATTTTGTGAGTAAGATACTGTTTCAAAAAGAAAAATAAATACCCTGTCTAAATCCTGTCTAAATCCTGACTTTCCTCACTGCTCCCCATCTCTGTCAAGGATCCTGTAGCCCCTCAGTCTTCCTTCCTCCTGGCACACTTACCTGTTACTGCTGGACACCACCGGAGAGGCACACAGCAGGACTGGCCTCCATCGCGGTCCTTCTGTCTCCACAGATGCGCTGTTGGGAGGCATGGAGCACCTGCCGTGCTGTTCAATTGTTTCCCAAATTCCCTCTCCAGTGGCTGCAGTCCTTAAAGAATCTTTTCAGAGGAAACAGCTAGGATCGCTGTCACCAGGCCACATTAGGCTACCCAGAAGATAATGTATCTGTATCTGTACCAGACACAGAGGCATCTGCCGGGGAATGGAACCATTCCACCAGAGATGGTGTGTGGGGAAGCCCCTCACCAACCCAGCACGATGGCCCTCCATCCGAGGAAAGGCTCAGGGTTCCATGAACCTTTGCCTACGTTCTTCATAGATCACCCAGGAGACTTGAAAATGCCCTTTGAGGCCCTCTGGTGTTTTAGCACGTTGTCCAGTTGGGAGATAAGAACGGGAAGTCATGTGATTGACCTAAGACAGAGTGGAGGCAGCATGGCATTCTGCCACGAAGAGGCTTCTCACAGATTCCCTCAACACGGCCCCCTTGAGTCCTCACAGAGGGGAAAAGGCAGGGGCTCAGGGGTGTAACCAGGTGTCTGTGCTGTTGCTGAGCCCACTGTGGGTGCTCCCTGACCTGGGGGAGTGCTCCCAGGGTAGTGGTCCTCAGAGAAGCCTTTGTGTCTCTCTATGTGGCAGAAGCACATCTTCAAGTGTATGAAGGGAAAGCAGAGGAGAAGCCATGCATCCCCAAGTGGGGCCCACAGGCCCCTGAACTGTGAAGGGCTCTGTCTCCTTCCTTCACATGCATTGGATGGGCCTTGTGGACAGACCCGCTGTCTGTGGTCCAATCAAGCTCCCATACAGTGAGGGCTGCCCCCATCTCGGTGCCAGGCAATCGGCCCAACCTCAATGGAAGGAGCCTTAGGACCGCCAGGGTTTCGGGCCAGTATTCTTACCAAATGAACAGAACAAGAATGGACCTTGCACATGGCTGTCGATGAGGGAAGAGATAAAGATGACGCCAACCCCACCAGCATTTTATGGAAACAAAAAGAATAAATCATCACAGTTGCCACCAGACCTTTTTTAGTAGGAGAATACTCTTGCTTTAGAAAGATAATTTGAACCGCTGAGACTCTCAAGCAATGGAGAGATGGTTTATACTGTGTAAAATGGGAAGCGAGGTGAGTTTGTACCTGGGGAGGAGATGGGTGAATAGAGAAGCTGGAGAGCTAGGAAGACCCAAGTACCACAGGGAAGCAAAGGGCAGGAAAACGTTCAGAATAAGATGGGGGAACGTGATTTGTCTGAAAAGGAGCATATCACGTTTCTGCTGTGAAGTCTCTAAATCCTGGGATCTAACAGTTGCTTTGCGTTTTTGAGTGTTGTGTATGTATGTGGTGTGTAAGAGTGTTGTGTATGAGTTGCATATGTGTGTGGATGAGTCTTGCGTGTGTGTGTTGCATGTGTTGTGTGTATGAATCTTGTGTGTGTGTGTGTGGTGTGTGTGGTGAGTGTGGTATATGAGTGTTATATATGTGTGTGAGTGTTGTGTGTTATGTGTGTTGCATGTGCATGCACATGGAGATACAAGGTTGAGAAAGAAGCGGAACCACCTGTGTTTATGTCTGATTGAGTGTAGGGGTGCCAGGTGGGGGGAGACAGGAGAGAGACAGAGAGAGAGAACTCATGGTGGGAGTACCCAGAGCGCATGCCTTCCCAGAATTCAAGGAAATCTAAGTGAGGTTTGGGCTCCTCCTCACCAGGACAGGAAGAGGCCCGGTGGGTGGGGAGACCCTCCTGCCTTCTGGCTTGTGTGAGGGCTGCAGTTTTGAAAGCTTCTTTCTCACTGCTTCACCCAGGAGTTGGGGCACCAAGTCCCCTGCTTGCGGTGGGAGCCTCGGCCGCCCAAGGAGCTGCATCATCACCCTGATTCCATGCCGGGCTGCCCTAGCTCCTCTGTGCAGAGTGCGCTCTGTGACTCCCTCCCAGCTCAGGCATCCACAGAGCCGTCTGAGTCCAGGGCGCCCGGGGTGGGTGTCAGGCCTTGTTGTGAAGTGGCATCTCACAGACCTGATCCAAAGCTTGGGAACCAGGACTCCGGCACTGGCATTTGAGTGTGATGTCGCCCATACCTGGTGTTAGAGGTGATTCTGTGCACATACACATACACACGTGTGCTTGTACCACATGCACATTCATACATGTGCATGAGCACACGCACTTCCAGAGTCTATGTTCCTCAAATTTTGATAAGGGGCTTTTTTTTCCTCATAAAGCATCTGCTTCAAAAAGCTTATAGGGCTTTTTACCGTTCTGTGCATTGTACAGTTGAAGCATTCAAATTGTAATGTTTTAGATGACAGATTGTGGTTATTTTAAAGTTCGAGAATTCTCCAAAATATTTTAGATTTAATTTTTCAAAATTAGAGAAAGTAATTACAAAATATTCGTCCATCTTTGTTAAAGTCAGTGTGGACAGGCATGGTGGCTCACCCATGCAATCCAAGCCTCGCCGGAGGCTGAGATGAGGCAGGGAAACAGTTCACGAGACCTCAGTTCTGCCAATGAAATGTGGGCGCAGTGGCAAGTGCTTCACATCCCAGCTAATGAGGGAACCATAACTAGAAAGATAATGGTCCAGACTGGCCCAGGCAGAAAGAGCGACCCTATTCAAAGGAGCAACTAAAGAAAATATAGATAAGGATATGACTCAAGTGGTAGAGCACCTGCCTAGCAACTACAAGACCTTTCATTCACACTCAGTACTGCAAATAAATACTCAAATGAAGGAAGAGGGAAAGAAGGAAAGGAAAGGAGGGAGAAAAGGAAAGAAAGGGAAGGAAGGAAGAGAGGGGGGAGGGAGGGAGGAAGGAAGGAAGGAAGGAAAAAGAAAGGAAGGAAGGAAGGAAATTAGGACAGCTATTAGAAGCTAAGGCAGTCAAAAAACATCTTACTTGCGGCAGTTTTTGGTTAAGTTCTACTTTGAAGTGCTTACCTGTGACCTAAGGTATCCTTATGACCCTGGGCATTTCTGGTGCTTCTATTTGCTCCCTCTGCCGAGAAAGGCAGTTCTGCTGCTAGCCTGCCTCATTTCCTTCTCAGCTCAAAAATACTCCTTTTCAGGTGTGGGTGGGAAGGAATTGTGGGTGCAGATGTGATAGCTGTCGCTTGATTCAGAAGCCTGAACGTGGCCAGGAGTCCACCAATCAACTCAGGGCGGTGTCTGTGGTTCTCCAGACGCTGGGAGTTGGGTAAGCCCAGATCTTTCTCTGTGGGCATTGTGCACATCAGAGCCACTTTTGCGTATATTATTTTTCCTGTCACCCACAAATCGCACTGTAAGAAGATTGATGGTAATTGAATAAATCGCCATGTGTGCTTTAAGGCTGGACTGGCTGAAGACATAACAGATTTATTGGATGATCGATTTCATGTTTTCTTGCATGCCAGTGCTCTTGGAACAGTTCAGTGCTGATGCCAGCGAGCCAGGCTCCTTGAGACTAGAGGGCGGGCTGCTGTCTGGGGACCGCTCCGAATGGTGGCGTCGGCTCAGGAGAGACATGGCATAGGGAATCCGTTTCCCTGCACATGATGATAGCCTCCGTGACTGGGGTAATTCCTCTGAGATATTTTACTCATGCACTTGATAATGCTGGTCTCATTTGAAGGTGTACTGGGGGACTCTTATCTACATGCCTTCACGATCAGAGACGGAGTGGGACTTCTTCCGCCAACCGAGATCACCTGCCTGCTGCCATCTTTATCTCCTTGCCATTCTTCACAGGACACCGAGGTCTTTGCGATCTATCCTCTAATATCAAGGTCTTAAACACTTATGTAGTGTGCACTGGAGGCTTCCAGGGTTTCATAGACTCTGTTTCTAGACTCTGTTTACAGAGCTTAGAAGATTTCGCCTGGTGCCATTGGCGTATGGAGGCTCCTTGTCAGCTGTCACCATGAACGATCCCAGTTCAACTCTATTACCAGTGTGGCTGTCCTGTCTTCAAACAATGCTCCAAGCTCCTCAGCAGGTTCAATTTTTGTACTCCCTTGCACATTTGCTTTTTAATCATGTAGGCTGTGACATATTAGAAGGTCATAAAATTAATTTAGTGGGTCACACTTAGCGTGCGAAAATAAAATGCAATCAAAGTTGTACTGAATGAATAGTTGCTAGTAGAATGAACTATTGAATTTGGGAAACTTGTCGTGTGCCCAGATGTGTACACGTGCATGCAAGTAGTTGTTACGGAGAGACATAGAGCAACATGGGTTGCTATGTCAAATACATTTCCTATCGAAGATAGCATTCCCAATAGTGTGTGAGCCTTTGGCTTGCGGGAAAGGATCAGCGATTGCTTATGAGATGGCTTATGAGATGCAGTTCCCTCCACAAAGCCTGGCTTCAGGACCTGCCCTCCATTTGGCTCTTAGGAAATCAGACAGCAACCATGGGAAGAGCCTGCCCAGGAAGAAAGTGTTTCTTTGTTTGTGTTTTTTGTCAGTTGTGGGGCCTGAATTCGGGGCCTGGGCCCTGTCCCTGAGCCTCTTTGTATTCAAGGCTAGCGCTCTACCACTTGAGCCATAGCACCACTTCTGGTTTTTGAGGAGCTAATTGGAGATAAGAGTCTCATTGGAACTTTTCTGCCTGGGCTGGACATAGACTCGGGGCCTGGACCTGGAGTCTGACAAGAGCGTGGGGGATGGGGCTGGAATTAGAGACGAAAGTCTCTACCCTAAATGAATTCCTTAGTGGCCGTGTGATGGGAAGACATGGTGCTTCCATCCATGGGTGATCATAGTGATCTGCAGACACTACGTGTCCAAGTGCTCTTGGCAGATTTAACTAGATGAGAGTGCAGGAAACTAAATATGTTCACCCTCTGTCCATACCACCCAGAGGGAAAAGGTAGCAAAGCTTTATTTGCGTGGTTTCCATTGCTGTAATTGCTCTTTGGCTGCTAAGGCTTCATGGCTGAGACACCAGGGCAGAAGCAGACAGGAGCCTGTGAGAGACAGATCACAGGGGAAGATGGGAAGCCAGAGGCAATTCGAGGGCCAGGCTTCCCTGCTAGGTTCCAAGTGCCTTCCATCCGGCCTTCCAAGGGCAGCATTGCCTGTGGGCCCCTCCCCACCCCACCTCTACAGAGCCTGCCCCCTCCCACGTGCCACCCTGAGGACCTGTGGCCACCCAACACGTGAGCCCTAGGGGCACACACACAAACTACAGACAAACCCTACGAGAGCCCGTTCTGAACTTCATCTCCCAAGCCACTGTCGCCTTCCTGACATCTTCATTCTGTCTCCTGGTGAATGAAGTCACAGATACTTTTTAATTACGATGTAGGGTAAACACGTGAGAGACCTCTTCAGAGTCCACATGAACGAAACATCAATATGAAGTCAGGATTTGAGGTGTTGAAAGTCAAGCAAACTCAGCTCTCTGCGTCCTCTGCCACACCGCAGAATTGGTTCTTGCGTTTCCTCGGGTGGTTTGGGGAAATGACACAAAAGAGATTTGTTGTAAATGCTTTGAAATTTAATTATGATGAGAAAGTTCTAAAGGAAATTAAACATAGCATGATTCCTTTTATAAATACGAATTCAATAGAGCATCTTGGCAAATAATTCTTCCCATACTCCTAGCTCCTATTTTCTACCACCAGGGAGTCAGAAAGAATTCTTGAGAACCCTTATTAACTAATAATGGTGCGTGCATTTTTCTGACACCTGTGCTATTTCCAAACATTATTTTGCATATTAGCTTTCTGGGTTCTCTGGGTCTTGCTTATTGTGACAGTCATTTTTGAGTGATACATAAGCCATGCTTATTGCTCCTGCCTGGGCTGTCTGTGGAGGAGGAAGAGCCTATGAGGGGTGACCCCATGGCTCTGCCCCCCACTTTCTCTGGAATAAGCAGGTGACCAGCCAATGCCCAGGGGAACCATAGGAGTCCTGGGTATGGGACAGATACTGTGCGGACAGCAGTGGCTGCCACTGTGCCCTTGTTTTCTCTGCTGCTGAAAATCTCTTTCTCTGGAAAGGCTTTGATTTCTATCCTGGGATGGTATTTTCCACCATTTTCTGTGCCAAGTGGAATTGTTTTTGTTCTCACACTGAGCCAACTTCCTCAGAGTTCAGTTCAGCATAGCGTGATCAGAAACAACAGTGCCTTTCTGGAAACATCCGCCCCCTCTGTCCTCTCCTGGCACCTGTCTGTCACCTCTGTGTGTCTGCCTCCTGTCTGGAAATCAGCATTCGATACATTGCACCCAGATTCTCCCAGAGCCTCCTCAGCCCTGCCTTTCCACAGCGCTCAGTCCAAACACTGTGATTCGTGCTTCCGGTTTTATTTGTTCTCAGTCTCCTGAAATCCTGTCGGCCTTCTTACTGACGAACGCCTTTAAGTGAGTTTGTCCCTTTGCCGTTTATTTTGAGGACAAATAATTTGACAAATACAAGCGTTCCCTCCTCCACGCATATGCCTCTCAATCTCAGGACAAATGATGTTTGTACTTCCTTGATTCAACACAAATCCTATCCAGGCTGGCAATCTTTTCCTCTCCAAAGGGTCAAGAATCCTAGACTGGTGACCTTTATGCACAGAATGGTTCCATTTCTCACTGAGTCTCATCTCTTGTCTTGGGGTTAAATAGGGTCTCTTGCTGGCCAGCTACTCTCGCGCTGAGACCCACCTGTGTTTCCACATTACTGTGGCTTTTCCCTCCACACTAGTCACTGTGCTGTGGTTTCGCCCTGTGACCACCATATTGTTCCCTCCTCTCCTACCTGCCCGCCCTCCCTCCGGGAACTGTGAAGGGCCTTTCTTTAGACTCCTGCTGTGTGAATTTCTCAGACTTCCCTAGCTCCTTGCCTTAGTCCATTCTCGCAGCTGTGGTACAACCATAAGATAGCAGGTAGCTTACCATCAGGGTCCTTGAACTTTCATCTGGAAACTGGAGTTCAAATCCCAGTGCCTGCAGAGTTGATGTCTGCAGAGGCAGCTGTCTGGCTGCATCTTCACCTGCAGAAGGGACTGGGGTAGCTCTCTGGGGTCCCATTCCTGAGGTCTCCAACCTCATCAGTGCTCACTCTCCAGGTGTGTGCCTTTTGCCCTGCCCCTCGAGGTGAGGCTCTGATCATGTGAGTTAGGGGAAAGATGAGCTCTCCTTCTATAGCACCCCATCTTGTTTTCCCTATGCTGGTCTTCGGGAGTCTAGTGACATCTTCTCTTCTCTCCCTGCTGGTTCTTGCTCACCCAGGCAGGCTGTCTACTTTTTCTTCCTTTTATTCAAGTAATACATTTCCTCCCATCCTCTCCTGCCTTCTTTCACACCTTCTCTGTAGGGTTCTGGGAAGCATCTGCTGAAAGCAACACAAGCCCAGTGGGGTTTTCTCTGTTCCAGAGCCTTTGCTGCTAGGGACAAGGCAGCTCCCGGGCATTTCCTGTCCACACAGAGCCTGGAGGCTCCTGGGGGGCTTCAGTGCTGGGGTGGGCAGGGCCCACAGGACTTGGGTAGGTTTTACTATTAATTGAGATATTCCAAATAGTTTGCTGATCACCTCACCCTTTCTGTAGGAATATCATTTGAATACATAGATTTTAATATAACTCTCTTATTTTCTGAAGCTCCTTTTTATCAGTATATATTCATTGTACCAAGGAGTTTCATTGTGATACCATCACACATGCACATGATCTTTTTAACAAATTTTAACGCCTCTTTTTCACTGTCTCCTCCCCCTGAGGGATGAGCTGACAGGTGGACAGGGCGGCTGTCTCCACAGCTCAGTGGTCTCCGCCCAGCTCCAGCAGAGATTTTCCTTAGCTCTGTCCTTCTCTCATCAGAGATATAAAGGTGAGATTTCTTAGCCTGTGTCTCAAGGGTCTATGAACTTGGGTCAAAGAGAAAAAAAAGCCATAAATACCTTAGCTGATACCTAAGCAAAACATATTACCCCTCCTCCTATCTTCAGGTAGAAGTCATAGTAGTTTGGCAAAACCTGTGAGCAATGTAAGTCACACACAGTGTCATGACACCATGACAATCACAGAGTTCCCCAAACATAGATACCCTCACTGATGATTTGAAAATTTGGCTATGGTTTTTAGTCCTATGCCTGTTTTGTAGGTTTTCATCATGTCAGCTTCCTTTTTAATACACACACACACACACACACACACACACACACACGTGTGTTTTTAAGTAGTTGTATAAAGGAGTTGCATTTAGCAAAGCAGCTTATGAAGACAATGCATCTTGATCAATGTCACGCCTTTCAACCTTCTCACCCATCCCACCCAACCCACCCTGCCCTCATTCTTCTTAATTTTGTAGGATATGCATTGGATTCTTGACTACAGTCACCCCCTCTTTTCATTGTCCACCTCATTCCCTTCAACCCCACCCCACTCCTTTCAAGTACCTGCTTCCTGGTAATTTCTTTTGCTGAACCTTGACTTTGCCTTTCCAAGGAATTACACTATTTGGGTTCTCCCTTGAATCTGCCATGTTTCTGTTAATATACTTGCATACACATGTTTGTCAGCCAACATATTTACTTATAAGTTTATAAGCTAAATCTCGCTTCCACATATGAGGGAAAACCTTTGTCACTCTGAGCCTGACTTACTTCACTTGACATAATTTTTTCCAGGTCTTCCCATTCCTTTACAAAGGATGAATAAAAGTCCATTGTGTAGTTATACCACATTTCCTTAATCCAATGGATGAATAAAAGTCCATTGTGTATATATACCACATTTCCTTAATCTTTTTGTCCATTGAGGGGCATCTGGGCTGATTCTATACGTTAGCTGTGGTGAACAGTGCAGCAGTGAACGTGGTTGTGCTGGTGGCTTTACTCTATCCTAGTTTGTAATTTTTTGAATAAATGCATCATCTATGGTAAACTTTTAAAGGAACCTCCACATTGCTTCCAGAGTGGTTAAACAAGTTTACATTCCTAGCAACAGTGCATTAGTATTCCCTTTAACTGCATCCTTGTCAGCATCTGTTATTGTTTCTTGTCTTGATAATGGCCATTCTAACTGGGGTGAGGTAGAATCTCAATGTTGTTTTGATTTGTATTTCCTTTATGGCCAGAGATATAAGCATTTCTTCATGTGTCTATTTGCTATTTTTACCTCTGAGAAGATTCTTTAGTTCGTTAGCTCATTCACTAATTGAATTCTGTCGCTTTAGGATTTAATTTTTTAAGTTCTCTGTATATTCTGGGTATTAGGCCATTGTGTAGTTGGCAAAAATCTATTCCCCTTCTGTAGGCTGTCCCTTTAGCTTGTTGGCTATGTCCTTTACTGAGCAGAAACTTTTTAGTTTGATGTAATCCAATTTGTCAAGTCTTTCTTTGATTTGTGGTGCTTCTGGATCTTTACTCAGAAACTTTTTACCTGTGCCCATGAACCCTAATGTTTCCTCTACTCTTTCCTGTAATTGTTTCATGGCTTCAAGTCTGAAATTGAGATCTTTTATTCATTTTGATGCTGGTGCAAGATGATATATAAAAATCTAGTTTCCATTTCCCTACATGTGGACATCCAGTTTTGCCAGCACCATTTGTTGAAGAGACTGTCTTTCTTCCAGGCTATGTTTCTCGCTCCCTTATCAGAGATTAAATAGCTGTAGGTCTGTGGGTTTATTTCTGGGTCTTCTATTCTGTTCTATTGCTCTTCAGGCCTGTTTGGGGCATGGATAAATTCTAAAATTTACTTTAACTTGCTGGTGTTTTATATAGTGAATGGTGACTAGAACAAGGAGAATATATTTAACTTTTGTAGATATATAACTATCAAAATAATAAATTTTCTTTGTACTCTGTCTTACTTTATATGTGTATAAATATATACACAGATAAAAATTTTTAGCATAGAAGTGAAGGACTTACTCGGCTGTTATAGGTGTTTATTTACTTATTCATCCATTCAATTTTTTACTTTAACAGGAAAATATGTCTAAAATCATTTCTGTAAAGCAATGTTTTCCTTATTGTTTTCTAAATTTTAGGGCATTGTCTTTCTCTCCAAAATCTGTTTCTTCCATCTTTCTACCCATTTGCTTTGTTCTGGGCACAATTTAGTGCTGTTTGCCTTGTACAGTCATCTCCCTAAGGCCTTCCTAAGCTAAGCCCTAATACTAAGCACCTTGCTCACTTGGTGGAGTTCCTGTGTGCTGGGTGATTCAGTGGTGATTCCACAGGTTGTTCAATCATTTGTCCAAGACTGGAGCTTCCAGACCCTGCTTCTGGGCCTGCAGCCTGAGGTATTGACTACCGTATCACAGGCTGCAGATTTGCTCCAATATCTTCCTGTAATACAGCCCTGCCTGCCACCTTCACTTTGTGCCCAGAATGCACCTACTTCTGCAGTTAAGAAAATGTCCCCTCTCTGTTTTTATATTGTTGTCCCTCTGTCTTGGAATCTGCTCTGGAGAGAATTCCTTGCATTCTGAGCCTGTGTCCTTGTCTCTGTACAAAGAAGGTCGAACTAAATCACCTCCAAGGCCTCCTGCAGCATCAGTGTTCTTATTTAAATTCACTGTGAGAAAGGAACCTGCCACTTTTGGCCCCATAACCTGGCTGAGGACTGCTCATTCTTCACATCCACTGCAGTGTGTCAGAATCCTGCTGACAGGCCCTGAGTCTTTTCCCTGTAGGTGGCCTTGTACTCAGACCCCTCCATCCCCACGAGACCAGCATTGCCACCCTGAATAGTTCCACACATCCATCCAACCGCTCCCCATTCTTCCTTGGCTGATTAATTTCTCAGAACACAAAGAGCTCATTCCTGGTTACAGTTCTTTTTTGAAAACCCAATAGGACTTTAATAGGTACCTAAAGTGCTGATACCAAATACCATTTCTTACTTGGTGCTCGTTCCTATACAAACAAGTGAAGTGGTTTTTCTCCTGACAACCAACCACTTCTCCAACTCATCCTGGTACAACATGATTCCCACACCCCTTTGCAGTTTGAATGGCAGTGATAAATTAAAATTCATGTACAGCATCAAACAGCACACGCTTACAGAGACACTATGCAGAATATTTCTACCATTGTGACATGATAGAAGGTTCATTAAAATGAGTTCTGGACATAGTGTGGACTCTACAATTCTAGTAATGGTGTTTGCAGCTGTATCAAATTATGGCCTATTAGGTAACTAAATAACCCGAGCTTTAATGTTCTAATGGCTATCAAGCTGAATTGGTTCCTTCCCCTCACCCCCAACTTGCACAATCTATTATTTTCATCTAAAGGCACAGATGTACCTGGTAAAACCCTTTCATAGGGAGGAAGGTGTTTTGTGTCTGACAATGGTTTTTGTAAAGCTGGGAACATGAAAGAACCACTAATGTTCAGTTGTTCCAATCTGTTGAATTTATAGCTGAGGGAACAGAAACCTTAGCGCTTCGTTCAAAGTCATAAAGGTAGGAGAAGTGGAGCCTATACAGCTCTCCCTGCCTCACCTTCCTACATCTGCTCATAGCAGCTACTGACACAATCCTCTTTCCTGTAGCCATGAACCCATAAATCAAATCCATGGAGATCTTCCTCCTTTCCATGTGTGTATGTGTGTGCATGTGTACAGGTGTGCATAGGGGGGGGATGGTGCACTGTCTTGTGTGTACATGTGCATGTGTGTATTTCTGTTGAGGTCAATGTTTGTGGTCATCTTTCAGTCACCTTTTTTTGTTGATCATGGGGCTTGAACTCTCTGTCACCTTTTGACTTGAGTCAGTGTATAGTTTGCTTTCAGGCTTTGTATGTGTGACCCCTCCCTCCCTTGATCATGGGTACTGATTGATCACTGATACTAAAAGATACGTGACTAAGATTTGCCATCTTAATCTCCCTTTCCCTTCTTATTTGTATAGATTGTAGTTCCAGGTTTATACCAACCATCAACACCCTATAATGCCACCTTGAAGTGATTTAGAGTAGGTTTTCTTTTTTATTTTATATATATGTATATCTTGAGTTAAATATATTTGTAATGTAAATGGGTCTAATTGTGATGTTTCCATACATGCACATGGTGTACTTTGAGCAAATTGACCCCTTCCATCCTATTCCCATTTCTGTCTCCTTTTTCCTCCTTTTTGAAACAGCATTTGGTAGGTTAATTATACTGTATTAATGAGTATATATATGTATATGTATATTCATATATGTGTGAATATGTGACTATGTGCACACACACACACGTGCGCCCACACACACACACACACACAGAGTGTACTGAAGCCAATCAAGAATGAGTAACTCACCCTTAAATGTGACTGCGTGTGTTCTGCATCTCTTCACTTCATGTTGGTGTGCGAGATTCATTGAATTTTGCTTTTCTTCTTCATTCCTTTTTGTTAACAATTTCAGGGAAGGTAGTCTCATAGAGACTTAATCTACAAAATTGAGAAAGGCTGTCAACTCAATTGTCCAGCTTTAGCCATTGTTTAAGTTCAAGTCTCACATTGATCCAAGCCAAGCTGAGAGCTGGTCTTCCATGAAGATGGTGCGCCTGACTCTGGCTTGTCCTGGGCCGAGGTGTGGAGTTCAGATAGACTTCTCACCACATGTATAGGTGTTGATTGTGAAACCCTGGAATCCAACAGCCTCTCTGTGCCCTAAGATTTTTCAACCTTCCAGGTGTTTCCTTGGGTTGATTTGTTTGTTTGATTTGTTTGTTTCTTTCCCCTGGTGAAGAAAATGCCCACTCACACTGACCATTGAAGTTGATAGGCTGTGTCTCTTCTCTGTCACCTCTGAAAGCCAGAGGGAAAAGCCTCTGTTCTTTTATAAAGAAATACTCAAAATTTCAAATAAGAAAAAGAAAGAACTGAGGTGTGTCCTTGAAAGGATTCACCTTAATGTGTGAAAATAAATACGTGGAGGGACTAGGCTGCATCTGGAACTAATACCCTAACACAATCATTACTTTGGCTTTCCACGTTCAATTCTGTGAACCTTTCACTCAGTACAGATCATGAAGCAGTAGCACCAGCGTGAATGGTGCCTTCCTCACAGAGCTAATTTATGTTATTTCCTTTCTGGCCCACAACACAGTACACAAATCCATCCATGTGGGTTTTCCTTTCCTTGCAGGAATGACTGGTATGGTAATATAGGATAACAGTGGGAGATGAAGATGTGGAGCTCCTGGGGTGGGAGTTGCATCCTGTGTGCTGATAACCGTCTCCCACAGTGCTCTGTCCCCAGAGGCATGCATTCATTCAGCACACTGGTGGAGATGCAGGGCAGACAGGAAGTATCCAGCTCAGAATTACAGCAGCTGTGTGAGCTAAAACCTTTTCTCATCCACGGATCTCCACAGAGATTCTATCCGGACACGGTTTTTATGGATCGAGGTCAACGGGATGCCATTTGTCCTGCTTACTTCTTCCATGCCGGATATTTATTAACTAGGCTAGTGGCAACAGGAGAGCAGCTCTTCTGGAGGCTGGAGACCTTAGCAAACCTAAATGATTACAAACAAAATGAACAGAGCATCTTGTAACTGTGAGCTCACCAGCTAAATCCTGACAAAGAACCATCATGGCATGGCTCTGTGGAGGTCGGTGAATGTCCCGCAGGGTTGAGTGTGTGTGTGTGTGTGTGTGTGTGTGTGTGTGTGTGTGTAAATAACCATCACGAATAGATGTGTTTAGTGGGGTTTTTTCCTTTGCAATACTCAGGGCTCCATACTGGTTAGGCAAGAGTCTCATTCTTGCCCAGCCTCCAAGCC
This sequence comes from Dipodomys spectabilis, assembly GCF_019054845.1. NCBI lineage: Eukaryota > Metazoa > Chordata > Mammalia > Rodentia > Heteromyidae > Dipodomys > Dipodomys spectabilis. The sequence goes on from NW_024870711.1 coordinate 10,959,887, forward strand.
TTTTGCTGCAGTATTATTTCTTAGATAAAATCTTGGTTGCCTGAACCTCGATCCTCCCATTTACATTTCCCGAGGTAGCTAGGATGACAGGCATGTGCTAGCATGCCCAGCTTCTTCTGTAGAGATAGGGGCCTATGAAATTTTTACCTGGGCTGGCTTTGATTTTTTTCCCCCAAGCTCTGCTTCTTGAGTAACTAGACCTACAGCTGTGAGCCACCGGCAGTGACTCGTTGAGTCTCTTAACGGTCTTCTGAACTGTGCGCTGTGTCTGCTCACTGCAAAGTGAAAGCTAAAGGCACTGAGCTTCAGATGTCTGGGTTACAGCACTTATGGGGTTGAGTTGGGGTTTGTATTCTGTCTTCTGTAAAGCCGTTCCATGGCTGGATCCAATCTTCTGTGGGCAAAGGGGATGTTGAAATACTCCCAGTCCTTTTTGGTCTTTCAGGAGGTCAAACTGAACCTGGACAGCAGATGGCCCACCTATAAAGTAGTCCTCCCTCCCAAGAAGAGAGGTTTTGTGCTAGAATATACATTTATATTTGGCCAGTCCTGGGGCTTGAACTCTGGTCGTGGGCACTGTCCCTGAGCATCTTTGGTTCAAAGCTAGCACTCTACCACCTGAGCCACAGCACCACTTCTGGCTATTCCTGAGTAGTTTATTGGAGATTAAGAACCTTACAGACTTTCCTGCTGGGGCTGGCTTCAAACTGCGATCCTCAGATCTCAGCCTTCTGAGTAGCTAGGACTACAGGTGCAACCCACCAGCGCCTGGAAGAACATACATTTATTTTTTAACAGAACTGCTGTGTCCATAGTCACTTGTTGGATCTCAAAGTCCGCAGGAGACCCACAGCCTGTGTTGAGATAGCAGGGCGTCAGAAGTGGCACTCGCGTGCGTGGCCACCTCACACGCCGCCTCCGCGCGGTGAGCTCCACTGAGGGGCTGAGAGGCCCAGCGGGCGTGTCTTTGTGAGTGTGCTCCGGCACCAGCCAGGAGAAACTGCATCTGAAGACGTAAGGAAATCAAGAAACAGCTTGTTTGCGAGTAATATTCAAACTGTCACGTTGTTACTTCTCTCTTAGTCTTTGCAGTCCAAGGAGTTTTGAGATACAGGAGTCCTGCTGCAGACTCCTGAAAACCTGCACACACATGGGAAATACACACGCATGACAGGAGTGGGTGAGAGGGAGCATTCCAGAGTGGCTTTGAGGTTGGTAGGAGACAGCCTTCTCGGGGGCTGGAGAGGAGACAGCGAATACCAGTCCAGGGAGACAATATGGGAAGGAAGGTTCCGTCCGTGTATGCTTGGGTGAATTTTCAGTGTCCGTCTCTGCCCTCTAGCGTGCACTGGGGCTGGGTGGGGGAGGAGGGAGGCATTCTTGGACTGGAGACTCTGCACAAAGCCTTGCGTATCTGTTCACAGGCAACCTCTTAAACAAAAACGTAAGAGAGGGGTTTTGTTTCTTGAAGAATCGCTGGAGTTTCAAAACAATGCATATTTTTTAAGTGACATAGTAAATAAATGAGTAAATGACTAAAGCATCCAGTGGCTCCTTCCTCAGGCATCCGCAGGGCAGCCTGCTGTGGACAGCAGGAGCACACAGAGCAGGCAGAGTTTCTGAGTTTTTCTTTTAAATAAGCTTATTTCATAACAAATATAACCCACCAGCTTATATATGTATTATTTCATATATATGTATACACATATATATATATATAGATGTATATAGATGTGTGTACAGACACACTATATATATAAGTATGTTGAATATGTATAAGTATATTGTATATGATAAGTAGAGATATGAAATAAATTAGGTACAAAGTGTGGGAAGTTTCTGTACGGGTTTACCAATGGCATTGGTCTGTCTGGGGAAAGTAAACCACTGGCTGACCTCACATGAATTATAAATGGCATTGCGCAATGCTAGTTGCTCTGGGCTGTATTTTCTTAGCCTCTTAGAGATAAATGCCTTCTTAGGAAAACACTCTTTTCATCTCAGTTGAGAGCCTTTTCCAGTTTGCCCTGTTAGCCTTGCTCTTGGCGAGGGCCTGCTCTTCCCTGGTATGGCAGGGATGCGGCTGTCCAGCTGGTGTCCTGAGAGTCTTTCCTTAATCAGTCAGGGGCTGTGGCAAAACTCTGGCAACTCGTGGCCTCGATGGTTGATTGAGATGAAAGCGGTTTGTCTTTCCAGCTCACTTTGGGAGTCGGGGATGCTGGAAGCCGGCACACAGCCCCCTGTGTGTGACACACAGTGACAAACCCAGATAGCTGTGCGAGCTGCCTTCCACAGCTCTCCAGTGTGGTGTGAGCCAGGGCTCGCCCCGAGGTTTTGCCACCATCATTTTACAGCTTTATTTGGCCTTTTAACGCATATTAGTTGCTCACTCCCAGCATCCCCGGCTCAGGAGTGACAGGCGACACCAGTCTCTTGTCTCAGGGAGCTTGTGCTCTAAGATCATATACTGAAAGAAAATCCTAACTTCACAGCTAATATGGAAGACGGGGAGCTATGGTCCTCGGCTTCTGAAGGAAGTAGACACCGGTCACTGGCGGCTCAGTGGCTTCCCGATGCCATCTTCCCTCTTGTCACTTCAGTGAGGAACAAAGAAGAGGGTGGCTTTAGTAAACTTCCCTCTCGTTTAGATTTCTGTTCTATGGACAGAGTTCCTCGTGGAGCCTTAACCAAACACAGTTCTTCTTCTTTGAGAACTGCAGTTTTACATGTCTGGCCAGGGAAACTAATCAGCAATGCATGTTGGATGATGAAACCAATGGGCAGTAGGAGGTAGAGAGGTGTGTTCTGTAAGACAGGCAGGTACCACAACACATCAATAGGACTAGCAAAACTCTGCAAATCTCTCTGACAGAAGAGCTCTGGGGGTGGGCTTAGAGGTCGGTCAGGCTAGGATTGGGCCACAGGAAATCCCATCTCCTCACCTCCTGGGATGGTTGTAGAGAAAGGGTGGGCACTGTGATGGAGGGAAGCACAGCAGCATGCAAGAGGCAGCCGAGTGTGCACACTGCCCTCTGTCACCTGCGTCACAGGACCTTTGCGATGACTCCGCAGGATGACAAATACACCATGTATGACTGCATCCTTACCTGCAAACCTTCATTCATGAAGGCTTTCACGCTGAGAGTCTGCGTAGCCATCCAGGGTTCACTGTGAGCGCTTCGAGGGCCTGTCCCTGCCCTAGCTTCCCACATCCACTGCTACCTTTTATGAAAAGATGTCTTTCTTAAAATTCTGTTGGGTTTGCATTTCTTTCATGGCCAGAGATGGTGACTGTTTCTTCATGTGTCTATTGGCCATTCTTATTTCCTTTCCAGAGAAGTCTCTTCATAATTCCTTAGCCCACTTGCTAATGAGGTGGTTGTTTCTTTAGGATTTGTTTTGGGGGAATTTAATTATTTTAGCACTAAGTATATTTTAGCTAGGAGGCCCTTGTCTGCTAGTATGGCTAGTGAAGATCTTATCCTAATCTGTGGTCTTTATCTTGCTATGTCCTTTGCCATGCTGAAGCTCTGCAGTTTAATGCAGGTTTTCTTTTATTTGTTGTGTTTCTCAATCTTTATTTAGGAAGTTTCAACCTGTGCCTGCGAGTGCTAGTGTTTCCCCTATCCCTTCCTGTAATATTTTCAGAGTATCTGCTCTTACTTTGAGGTCTTTGATCCATCTGGAGTTGATTCTGGTACAGGGTGATATGTTAGTATCTAACTTCAGTTTTCTGCACATGTATAGCCAATTCTTCCAGCATCATTTGTTGAAGAAACTTTCTTCTATCCATTTCACCCCAGATAGAATGGCCATTATCAAGAAAACAAATCATAACAGATGCTGGCGAGGATGTGGCCAAAATGGAATGCTACTATAGTGTTGGTGGGAATGTAAACTTGTTCAGCCACTCTGGAAAGTAGTATGGAGGTTCCTCAAAAGATTAAACATAGAGTTCCCCTATAATTCAGTAATCCCACTCCTGGGCATTTACCCAAACGATCACAAACAAGGCCACACTAAAGCTACCAGCACAACTATGTTTGTTGCAGCATTGTTCACCATATCTAAGCTATGGACCCAATCCAGATGCCCTCAGTGGATGAGTGGATCAAGAAATTGTGATATGTATAACACAAAGGAATTCTATGCTTCCATAAGAAAGAATGACACTAGCCCATTCATAAGGAAATGGAAAGACTTGGAAAACATCATATGAAGTGAAGTAAGCCAGACCCAAAGGCACATAGACTCCTTTGTTTCCCTCATTTGTGAGGCATAGTCCTAGGATAGTCCTAGCAGAGGTTCACAATAGCCCAATAGCTACATACATATGACCACATAAAAAGATTGAAATGATCTCCAGGTTATGGAAACAAGAAGACATTTTTGGTGGTTTCCTCATGGTCACAGGTTCTGATTTCGGTACCCTTTGCCTTGTATATAAGTTTATGTGATTTGGGGAAGCGAAGGGGAATCACAGAAACAGTGGGACAAAGGATGAACCAGTGCAGCAGCCCCATTCGCTAGACACAGTTGGAAAAGAACCTCACAACTTGGGAGGGAGAGTAGTCAGAGGTAGGGAGAGTGGGAGAAAACGAGGGGGTTAACACTGTTGGCAAAGAAATGTACTCCTTCCATTACTTAAGTAACTGTAACCCCTCTGTACATCACCGTTACAATGAAATGTATATTTTAAACAATTCTGCTTGAAATAAACAGCAAACCGGAACCTTCCCGAGTGAGTCAACGCAGCCTTTGCAGCTTGGAAACAGGAGATCCAGTCCCAGGCCAGTCCCAGGCCAGCCCCAGGCCAGCCCCAGGCCAGGGCGCGGGGCTGCTCTCCAAGGTGCTGAAGCGAGGCACTCTTTCCTGGGTGCGGCAGGTCCCACAACCTGGCCTCTCCTCTCTGGATTTTCTTGTATTCTGTAACAACAACAACATGCTGGGTAGAAGAAGCCAGTCCGGTCTGGGCAGCTCTGGTTCTAGACACCCTCTGTCGGCTCCCTTCCTCAGTGCCACAGCTGCCTTCCACCCACTACTGACCCACGATATTGGGGGCAGGGGGCAGGAGGAGACTAAAAGTGTTCCAGAAATACCTCTGAGCCGTGAAATTCTTTGTGCATGAACCCGTCTGTATGATGTGTGTGTTCTCCATGCTAAATGGAAAATAGGACACGAGGCCCTCCTCCTCCTCCCAGGGCGCCCAACTCTTCAGTACACAAGCAAAGAGAAGTGTGGTGCACTACTGACTTAACTTTAACATTTCCAAGAGGGCTGCGAACGTTTGCAGGGCTCGGTCTGCCTTTGCATTGGAGATGAGCCCTCTAAAAGGCTTGTTGCTGGTGGGATGGCTGGATGAGGAACTTTCTGTAGTCAGCTGGGGGCGCTGGGCCAAGCAGAGCCAGCGTTGTGAACTCCCATGGCGCCCTCAAGTGGCCACGTGTGGCTCTGAGCGACTCCTGGTGTTCAAACCAGCACTAGGATTCCCTTGTTGTTATCGTGGGTTTATTTGATTTTGCCTGGGCTTTCCGGTTGTTTTATGGCTTTTTTCTTTTGCAGTTGATTGAAACGATCGGGAATTCATCAGCTTAAAGCCCCAAAGGATTCACAGGTTGTTGAAATGTTGGGCATGTTGTTGCAAGAGATGGTTATTGGTTATTGGTGTGGCAGGAGAGGGAAGAAAGACAAGAAGAAAGAAGAGAAATCCAGGAGACTGTTTAAAAAACGGGCTCATTTACTTCTGATGCAGCTTCTTTGCTTGGATTAAAGCAAAGAACAAGCAGCACACAAGCTCCAAGCAATTAAAATAAGCGGCAGGACAAAGTAAACTCCCTTTTCTATGAGCCTGTTCGTTTGCTTTACTTCCCCATCTCTGAGTTCTCTGTAAGGTCATCAGGAAGACAGATATTGTCTGTTAGAATCTACTTTGTGGCAGGCTCTTGCCTGTGAAAGACAGGACCAAGCACTATGAAGTATGGGGGGGGCATACAAATTCAACTCAAAGATCGTAAGTATTAAATGGTTCTTCCTCTCCCTGCATGCAATTTCAAAATGAAACTTTAGTGAAATACTCAAAACATGTACATGTGCACCCACACACGTGTGTGTGTGTGTGTGTGTGTGTGTGTGTGTGTGTGTGTGTGTGTGTGTTGAGAAGTCTTCCAGGATAGTCTTGAGAGCAAAAGTCTACTATGTCCATCTAGACTGGCACTTTTGCTGCTGTTGTTGATTGAGTGCAGGAAGGCTGCCTGGGCTGCATGCTACCCGCTGTCTGTCTGGCTCACCACAGCCTTGGTACATTGAGTTGCAAAGCAGATTTTCTGATATCAAACCAAGGTTTGTTTCTTGGGAACTTCTATAGGGCAACAGGGCCATGTGTGTCAGAGTGCTTCTGGTAAAGATTGCTGGCAGACATCATAGGTTGGTCAGTCTAGGGCTCCTTCTTCCTTGCTCCTTCCTCACCCCATTCTGCTTTGGCCCAGTACTCTGTGGCTGCAACCACCCTGCATGGAGATAACTCTTGGTCCTCCACCCTATCACCTCTGGTGCACAAGAGGCCTGCCAGCCTGGGGACATGTTTTCCTGAAGATACTGGGGTTGGAAGCTGGTGTGGTGCCAATAGGAAGCCCCAGAGCCACATCATTTTCCCTGAAATTAGGGACGATGGCAAAAACAACTCAGGCAGCACAACTTAATGACTTGGGTTTGTTCTAAATACCATAGTATGTTCTAGAGCTTACCTACCCATAAGTTTTGAGTACACCATCAGGTGACAATTTATTTGGAACTTTCCAGAACCCTGTCTCATGGATAGAGCTGGTAGCTGCAGTGTTACTGAGTATCCTCGTGCTCTCTAAGGGACATAGATGCTTCCTGACTTCTAGTACAAGGATCCAATCCCCAGAGGGCCAGGAGTCAAATCATGTCCTTCAGGCCACTTCTGCCATGTGCTCATTCCTGATTAAAAGGAGAAGTGGAGGCTTCCAGCTGGGGTGGTAAATCTGGTTTTAGTTCCGCTGCTCTATGTCGTTATGGCTCTAGGTTTTCATCTTGTGCATATGTGTCTTTCTCTTCATGGCCACAAAGAGGCTGCAGCAGCATGCAGCATCAGATCTTTACACAACTGAATCCAAAGACAGAAAACAGGACGAGGGGATGACAGAGGAGGGGAGAGAGCAGCCCGCCTCACCACTCCCTGTACCAGAGAAGAAAAAGACCTTTCTAATAACGACCTAGAAAATGTCTCTTTAGTCAAAGGCTTAACTTAAAGATCAATTTTCCACCCCGGTAGGGAGCAGCGGGCACTGGTGTCCTGGCTGGGAAGCTGCTCGAGTGGGGAGTAGGCTGCCCCCTTCGGACAGCAAACGCCATTGCTTCTCTCCGAAGCACTAAGTCGGCGTGTAGCATCACACACCGGCTAAAGGGCACACCAAGGCCATTCGGAGGACCAGCGGCCATGGGAGGTGTTTCGCAGATAGCATCCATCGTGCCCTGAGAGTTAAGTCTGACCAGTGGCTTCCATGAAGGGAAACCTCAAGAACACATTGTCTGTGAGGCCAGAGTCACCCAACCCATGACCAGGTGAGGGGCTGGAGACCACAGGGCTTCTGCAGGACCCTAACTGGTGGAGGACATCCGAGACCTACAAGTGTGAGGGCCCTGACGCTGTTGCTGGTTCTCTTAGATGGAGCGCATCGGGGAGAGAGACGAGAGTAAGTCACTTCCTTTCATTCTTCCTATAGCTGCATGAATCCATCGAAGAAGTCGCATCTTTCCACTTGAATCAGGAACAGAGCTGAGGGCCGGTGGGGGGGGGAGGCGGGCAGGCTGGCCCACAAGTCTCTGCCCCTTTGAGATTTACCTTTCTTTGCTCATCTTTAGGGCAAACCAGAGCAGTCTTCCTTCTCAGGCAATCAGTGTATGTGACTTCTGAAATTCAGGGCCCACGGTTGACAATTTCAAATCAGAGGACTTATACAATGCAAATACAATCAACAGATAAAATATTAGACCCGTTGTTATTCCTGATTTTCATTGAGTGCTGTCACTGTCTGAGTACACCACCCAAGGGTCTGGGATGGCGTAAGTAGGTAGCTTATTTGAAGGCTTGTTTGATCTTAAAATAGGCATGCTGTCTGTATTCTATCTCAGTATATTTTGAATTTGATAATTTTATGTTATTTGAGCAAATTGCCTACTCAAGAAAGATACTTGTCTTACGGATTTGAATATCTCAATTGGGAAACTCAGCATTCATTGAGATCACAACCCACCATTTCCACCTTATGTCAAGTGAACTCAGCTGGTTGAGACCGGAGCTCTGAGAGGAATAAAAAACAAAAAGAAAAGAAAGAATCTGAAAGGAAGATGTAAATACAGCCCTATCCTGCTTGGTCTCCTCCCCAAAGATGGCTACGAAATCCTTCAAAGTCCTTTGAAAGCGCTAATCTATCCAACTTTCACTATGAAGATTGAAAAGGTTCTGTTGAAATGATGCAATTTGGGTATTGTTAGGTTGTAAAGAGACGAAATGGCAGTGATTATGGGTGTGAGGCAGAGGTGGAGGTAATGGGGCCCATCAGGGCTCAAAGCACAATCTATGCAAAAAACGGGCCCGCCCCTTCCTCCTCAATTTGTTGTGGCTGTGAGTGGAGGAAAGAGCTGTTCAAATTGCAGGCTTAGTCATCTAATGGATTTATTTAGTCAACCGGCAATTTCTGTTTACCTGTCAAGCAAGATACAAATATAAGTAATTGGAAGGGGAACCACTTTTTTGTGGAGTTCCAAATTACTACGATTTGAAATGTGATTATCAGCACAAGCAAACCTGCTTTCATCTTGATGAGAACGAAATGGTTTGGTGATGCGTGGCGTGGAGCCAATGGTCTGGGGGTCCTTGGGGGTCTGTACTACCCTGGAGAGGCAAACGGGCTGCTTCGGTTCCGTTTTATGGCTCCTAATATAATCAGTTTTCATTGGTGAGGAGCTGCTGTATTTTGTCTCTGACACACCCATGTGCTGGTGAGTCGGTTTGACATGGGCATTGCCGGTGTTCACTCTTGAGGGTGTATGTCCCGCCCCACGGCTGGCTCTACCTCCTCCTCAGGCCTAGGGTGTATCGCGTGCATGTGGACATTTCCTGTAAACCCTCGCCCTGGGCCACAGAACGTGTTGAAATTCACGGAACCCTCCTGATCCACTCAAGGTTGCCTCAGACTATCTAGATATATGTATTCCATGGGAAATTCGGAGGCAATCTTAAGTGATGGTGAAACATAAAATAAAATGGATTTTATAATGAGCAGTTTAATGTGCTTTAAAGGAGTAGATTTGGAGAAATTGAGTTCATGAAAGTTCTCAACTTAAATATGTTTATTAACTTTATTGATTTTTAATTAAGGACAGGTTTTTCTTTATTGCATTAAATATGCAATGAGTCCAAAGCAGGGTCCCTAAGGATTTTTTGTTAATGAAGTCAATTACTTGAAAGCAAGGCTTTTCCCTTTTTCTTTATGGTTCTGCAGAAGTCTCTTGCAGGGTGGCACTTGCTTGGGCAGGATGGGAGAGGCCTGTTGCTAGGGGGCAGTGTCACAGGGTCTTGGAGACAAGAGGCTGGAGTCCCGGCCTCCACCAGCCTTTGCTTCCACGGTGATAGTTCTCTTGTGTGCTGCCACTGTCCTCCTGTGGTGAGCCTTAACTCTCGGGCCCAGGTAAAGCACCACATGCAAGTGTCCCCCAGAGCCCAGCCCTGGAATGAACCGCTGGGATAAAAATCACCCCAGTGAGGAGCAGGGCTGTGGGCTGCAGCCCTGAAGCTCCGCCCTAAGGGGGAGGGGCTCTGGGAGGTCCAAGTGCTTCCACACAGCTGTCTGACAGTAAGCCAGGCCTGGGTATCTGAGCATAATGGCCCCTGGAGCTCTTCCCCCGGAGGATTCCTGATCCCAGCGTGCACCTGAGTCACCTGGAGGGGTTTAAACAGTACTGCTAATAATTTAGCAGTATTTATATTTAAATATTTAAAATATATTTAAATATTTAAAAAGATAATAATTTATCTTTAAGTAGTTGTGCAGAGGAGTTGCCACTTGACAATGCTGTTTAGGAATCGGATGTATCTTGATCAGTGTCGACCCTTTCAACATTCATCCCTCATCCCTCCTCACCCACCCTTCCCTCACCCGTTCTTAATTTCGTAGGATATGCATTTCTTCAGAATACTTGTCAAAGTCAGCCATGCGGACATCCAGGAGGGGGCTGACCTGTGGCCTGGCCCTCTCTGCAGACGCCTCAGCTCTCCTTGGGGCCGTTTGCAGGAAGCTGTCCTCCCTCAGCCCTGCCGCCCTCGGCCCTGCCAGGCACTGCCCTGCTGCGGACACACTGGGCCAGGGCTTAGGTGGAGGCCTTTGCTGGGCAGATCTTACGTGGTTGTGCTGTCCAGGCAGACCAGCCTTTTCTTCCCGGGAGCCCAGTCGCACGCGCTGTCCAGGTGGGCACCGCTCCCCCCTCCTTTCTTTGAGGCCGCTGTCCCTGGCAGGGGAGGCAGGGCTCCCTACTTCTGCACACCCGCAGCAACCTGCTGGTGAATGCTCACCTGTCACAGACCCAGTGAGGGCACAGCTCTGTTTCCTGCGATTCCATCTGAGGGTCCGTCTATGTGACATGCCACCGGCAACCCCAGGGGATGCTGAGTCCTAAGCTGCCACTGCGCCCCCCCCCCGTCCCCCCCCCCCCCCCGCTCACATACACACCCACCCTGCAGCCCGGCTCAGCTAGGACTTGGTTCTGGAATGCCTGCACCAGCCACCAGAGAGACCAGTGGCAAGCCCTGTCTCCTCCTGGTACAGCCATTCCTCTACTGGATAAAAACAAAAGGCACGCATGCGCAGAGGCTCAGCAATGCCACTCCAGCGTTCAAGGAAACGTTCCACCTAGTCAGCCAGGCCCCAGGGAGTAGTGGTCTGAAAGGTCATGGAGCTCGGGGGCCTCAGAGCTCCAGCCACCCATGTAGAAAGTAAGATGTTACAGAGACCAACATGATCAGACAAGCTCTGGGGACCAAGGGAAACTCAGACGTGTCAGTGTCCTGTGGTCTGCATTCCAAAGAGCCTTGGAAAGCTGTCGTGTCAACAGAAAATAGGCAAGCACAGAAGTTTAGCTCTCTTCTAAGAGGAGAAGTGATTATGAAGCTAATTTTGGAGGCAACATGGATGGTCAAAATCAAGACCTTGTAAGTATGCAGACAGCAGTGAGGGGTTTTCAGAGAGAAGAAAACAAAATACAAACCCCCAAACCCACAGGCTACTGATGGTGACCCACAGAAAGGCTGAGGAGGACTTCAATACAGTCCTGGAACCCTTAGCCAGGGCAATAAGGCAAGGAAAAGACATTAAAGGGATCTGCATAGGGAAAGAAGAAGTTAAACTATCCCTTTTTGCAGATGACATGATACTATACCTTCACAATCCCAAAACTCCATCCCCAAACTCTTAGAAATCATAAATCACTACTGCAAAGTAGCAGGATACAAAATCAACCCACAAAAATCAGTCGCCTTCCTGTACACTGACAATGTACAAGAAGAGAGGGAAATACAGGGAGCAACCCCATTCACACTAACCTCCCAAAAAATAAAATATTTAGGAATTAACCTAACCAAAGATGTAAATGAACTATTTAATGAAACTATAAAAAGTTAAAGAAAGAAATTACAGAAGACACTAGGAAATGGAAAGACCTCCCACGCTCTTGGATAGGCAGACTTAATATAGTGAAAATGGCAATACTACCAAAATTAAAAAACAAATTCAATGCAATTCCTATGACGTACATCTCTGAAATATAGAAAACAGTCCAAAAATTCATATGGAACAACAAAGACCTAGAATAGCCAAAACAATTCTAGGGAATAAAGACAACATGGGAGGGATATCCATGCCGAACTTCAAACTCTACTACAGAGCTATAATAACAAAGACAGCATGGTACTGGCACAAAAACAGACCTGAAGACCAATAGAACAGAATAGAAGATCCAGAAATAAATCCACAGGCCTACAGCCAGCTGATATTCAACAAAGGAGCCAAAGACATACAATGGAAGAAACACAGCCTCTTCAACCGCTAGTGCTGGGAAAACTGGGCAGCCACATGCAGAAAACTAAAAGTGGACCCCAGCCTATCACCATGCACCAACATCAACTCAAAATGGATTAAAGACCTTAACATTAAACCTGAATCTCTGAAACTACTGCAGGACAGAGTAGGAGAGACACTTGAACTAATAGGCACAGGAAGGAACTTCCTGAACAGAGTCCCAGGGTCAGAACAAATTGGAGAGAGACTTGACAAATGGGACTACCTTAAAATTAAAAGCTTCTACACAGCTAAAGCTATCACAACCAAGCTAGAAAGACAACCAACTAATTGGGAAAAAATATTTACCAGCAATATATCAGACAAGGGGTTAATATCCAGTATATACAGGGAACTCAAGAAACTAATCCTTCCCAAACCTAACAAACCAATTACTAAATGGGTAAGGGAACTAAAGAGAGACTTCTCAGATGAAGAGATAAAAATGGCAAAGAAACACATGAGGAAATGTTCACCATCCCTGGCTGTGAAGGAAATGCAAATAAAGACAACCCTGAGATACCACCTTACTCCAGTCAGAATGGCCCACATCCACAAGTCAGCCAACAACAAATGCTGGAGGGGATGCAAAGAAAGAGGAACCCTATTACACTGCTGGTGGGAATGTACACTTATACAGCCACTTTGGAAAGCAGTCTGGAGGGTCCTCAGAAAGCTATATATTGACCTTCCTTATGACCCAGTCATACCACTTCTAGGCATCTACCCTGAACAACAGGAACCAATATACAAGGACACGTGCACCTCCATGTTTATTGCAACACTGTTCACAATAGCTAGGATATGGAAACAACCCAGATGTCCCACCACAGATGAATGGATCCAAAAATTGTGGTAACTATACACAATGGAATATTATGCAGCCATTAGAAATGACAAAATAATGGCATTTGCAGGGAAATGGATGGAGCTACAAGAAATCATGTTGAGCGAGGTAAGCCAAGTGCAAAGAGACAAACGGTACATCGTCTCCCTGATAAGTGGATGTTAAATCAAAAATGTTAGGTGTTACGACAAAATTAACAGGATTTAAGAAACAAAGGACTTCCACTCATCTGGTCGAATCACTACTAAATAACCCCACGCTGCTGATCACATGTATGGTATATATGTGCACACCGGAGGGAAACCAGGAGGATGACACAGAATTAGAGGGAATCAGGGAAAAACATATAGCAGCGGGACCCATCATCTGCACTGGACATTGACCAAAATGAACTAAGCAACTCAATGGCAGCGATGGGAGGGAGGGAACAAGTGGGAAAGAGGGAACAGCTGATGCTATGCAAAACATAAGAAATGTACATATCACCCTATGTGGAAGAAATAACTGTATTGCAAAGCTCATAGAACCCATAAATGTTGTAGACCATGATAGACAATTTGCTCCAGGAAAGTTAGAATGTGTTTGTGACTTTAACTGAGCATCACTATCCCACAATACTGTGAAATTTGGGAAATTATGTAACCACTTAATCACAATAAAGAAGGGGAAAAAAAGGCTGAGGAGGAAAGACGAAAAAGAGGCAGAGACAGGAATTCGAAAATGGGAGAAAAAAAGGAAGTGAGCCATGGTCAGATGCAGAGGAAGGAGACGAGGTGAGGCGTGAGGCGGGCAGAAGGGGCCACAAAACCTCCATGGGGCCACGTTCAAACGTTGGGTAGGTTGACACCAGCTATTTAGTTGAATCAGATTGTCTCATTTGCCTGACAATCAACTTGAACACTTGCATTGAGTTATTATGTATGACTGTAAGGTAGGGTGTGTGTGTGTGTCTCTCCTGTTTGAAAGTCCTTCACCAGTAGTCACTTTGTAAAAAGCAAAAAACAAAAACCAGATTTTGTGGATAGAGTTAGGACTATGCTGTGTGTTTCTGTATTTGGCATTGTGTTTTCCTGCAGCTTTCCAAATGTTTGTTTTATTTCTCCCCATTTCTAGTTGTGGTGAGGGTGGGTGAAAGATACTGGAACCCAGAGTTTAAAGGAAAATGTTTCTTTGGACTATTCTGCTGACTTGTATGTTTTATTGCCCCAAACACTAGTATTATGAAAATATTTTTTTTATATCTTAGGCCAGGCACTAGTGGCTCATGCCTGTAATCGTAGCTACTCAGGAAGCAGAGGTCTCAGGATCAGGTCTCAGGATCATGGATCAGAGCCAGCCTGGGCAGGATCAAAGTCTGTGAGACTGTCATCTTTTATAAGCTATTCACAAAAGGCCAGAAGTGACACTGTGGCTCAAGTGGTAGAGCACTAGCCTTGAGCAAAAGAAGTTTAGGGACAGTGCCCAGTCCCTGAGTTCAAGCCCCAGGACTGGCACACAACACAATCTTAGCATTATGCTCTCCTCCCTGGATAGGAAGAAGGAGAAGTAGACTGCAGAATGATGCAGACCTCTTCTAACATAATAAAGTCACGTGTGGGCTGCTGAGCTCCACAAGCTTCGGACAGCCTACAGGGGTGGCTTCACGCACAGCCCAGGTTCCCCCATTGTTGCTTTAGAGATGGCCGTGCACTGTATTTTGCATCATGGAATTTTATGTCGTTCTCTAAACTGGTGTACTGGTAAAGGCACACGCACACAGGTCTTCAGCTTATGGCCTGGGAGACGAGCCAATGGTGTAAGACTAGAAAAGGCAGTCCATGGTCTACCGGCTTTAAGCATTATTAAGGAATTCAAATCTTGCCATACAATTGCCCACAAAATACTTTCAAACATTACCTTTTCTGGAATGAAAACCTGCTTCCAGGGTGTGTTGAAGGCCGAGTCCAGTGCAGGGAGAGGCGGAGCTGTTTCTGAAACACCAGGCCCTGGGTTCCTTCTCCCCGGAGCGTGGTGATTCCCACACGCAGCTGGCCATCAGGATTGATTCTGCGTCGCCCATGGCAGCTTGCTGCTCTCTCTGCTTTGCTGTACCCGTCCTAAAGCCTAAGCCAGCTCATTCTTCTGTGCAGTTCCAGAACTTCCGAGCCCCGCTGCCTGAGGACGCTCTGCAATTCCCGGGCCAGTGTTTAACACAGATGTGTAACTGCGCACGCGCGCACACACACACACACACACACACACACACACGTGACTCCTCGCACATGGTCTAAACCATGCATTCATGTTTATGGAAGCTTTGTGTCCATCCTGCCAGGTGAAAGTAGTCAAATTCACCCCAAGTCCACATCTGACAAACACCTTTGTGCTAGTTACTGCCCTTCCCCTCCTCCTCCTCTTTCCCCTCCTTCTTGTCTTTCTCCCTCCCCCTCTCCCTCCCCCTCCCCCCTCCCCCTCCTCCTCCCCCCTTCCCTCTCCCACTCCTCCCCCTCCCCCCTCCCTCTTCTTCCTTCCCTCTCCCACTCCTCCTCCTCCCCCCTCCTGCCTACGTCTCCTTTCACACCTGCCTGTCCCCCCTCCTTCCTGCTCACTTCGCTTCTCTAGAACATAGGATTTTTGCATCACTTCTTTCCTCCATTATTTAAAGTTTTATTTTTGTTTTATTTTTGGTTTTGTCTGTCATGGGCTTGAACTCTGGACCTGGGCGCTGTCCCTGAGCTCTTCAGCTCAAGGTGAGTACTCTACCACTTGAGCCACAGCGCCACTTAATCTTTTCTGGTGGTTCATTGGAGATGAGAGTTTCACAGAATTTACTGCCTGGGCTCAGATCTCAGCCTCCTGAGTAGCTAGGATTACAGGTGTGAGTCTCCGGCACCCAGCTAAAGTTTTTAATTTTATAAATTTTTTGTCAGTTGTGGGGCCTGAACTCTGGCCTGGGCGCTGTCCCTCAGCTCTTCAGCTAAGGCGAACGCTCTACCACTTGCCACACAGCAGCTTTTTCCGTGTATGTGATGCAAAGGAATCAGACCCAGGGCCTCATGCATGCGAGGCAAACACTACCACTGAGCCACCTTCCTAGCCCTAATTTCATAATTTTTAATAGAAATCACTTGTATTTTCCGGATGATTCACATACGCATATACACACAGACCATTTTGATTATTCGTGAGGTCATTTGGATAAAAAGTATTAAAAGTGTGCCTTCTTTATCAATTTATTAATTTCGTACTGAATAAGAGATTCAATTCTTTCTGATGCTATTAATGGGCACCTTTGAATCAAGAATTGGAGGTTGCTACTTGATATAATTATCGTATTTTGTATAAAACATTAATGCCACATGCAGTGCTTCTTATTCTTATAGTTTGTTTGCAAGTACATATGTGTATTTCCTGTCTCATAAGCAAGACCCAAGGCATTGAGGCTTGGTGCAGGCTACTGTGAAGGAGCAAGCTTTGACTTCCAGTCTGATGGAAAGTCAGCTTCCTGCAGCCACACCACTGCGGTGGCTGGGATGGGGCCGTCTTCTGAGTATCTAAGCTGCAGTGATTTTCAAAGCTTGGTTCTGGGTCCTGTCATTGTGGCCTCAGACTTCAGGACAAGCAAGTGGGCACACCAGGAGCCTTCTCTGTACTTTCTTGGGCAGTGTGTCTCCTAACTATTGAAATACTGGTTTCCACTTTTTTTTATGTTTGCTATCAAGGAAAAACAATGCTGTGGACATTTTACAACTGTTTCTTTAGAGTAGCAGGAAAGAACCCTAAAGCACAGGATGGCTTTGGGGTAGTTTTGTAAAAGCTGAAGGCTGCTGGGTGGACTGTGGAGGCTGGGCAGAGGAGGTGGGGAGGGCTGGGCCTGGGGACCTTGCTGAAGCTGGGGTGCGGGATGGGCTGGCCTGCGCCTCCACTCGGCCGCTGAGTGGCCTGGTAGCCTGGGATTTGGAAAACCCAGTGGAGATAGGGAGAGAAGGCAGGCTTCAGTGTGCAGGGGTACTGAGCCTCTGGACACCAGCAAGGGACCCTAGGTTCCTTGCTCCCTGATCTTCCCTCGGTCCTTTTTGGGGCCTAGGCCTTGCTGGAGCTCAGGATGGGACCGCCTCCCAGCCCAGCCTGGAAGGCTCCAGACCTGAAAGTGGGGAAGAAGAGCCACACAGTGGGGAGCGCCAGGGGAGAGAAGGCCTTCCCACGAGGCCGGCCAGGTGGAGGCCCAGAGGCCTAGGAGGGAAGCAGGTTGGGCCCTAGGTGCCTCCTCTCTCCCTCCCTCCTCTCCCCTCCCCTCCTCTCCTGGCGGCAGTGCGCGTCTCTCTCCACACCGGGGCGCCCGAGCCCGTTCTAATGCAGCAGGAGGAGTGGCCGCGAAGCCCAGGCTGGGCCCCGCACCGGGGTCACTGTACCACACCCGCACTCCTCCTAATGGGGGCCCAGCGGGGAAGAGCAAGGCGAGAAGAGTCGCCTCCATCCCGCAGTGCCCCAGCTCCCCAGTGGAGCCGAGCTCGGGGCCTGGCCCGGCTGGGCCGGGTTGGCTAGGAGACCCAGGCCCGGCCTCCCAGGTCATGCTTAGAGCCGGTGTCCCGGGGCGGCTGGAGGCGGGGTGGGGGGGGAGTGAGGGGAGAAGCACCCCGCCCCGCCAGGCCCCGCTCCCCGCCCCCTCCCACCTGCCCCGGGCCCGGCCCGAGGTCTTGGCTCTCCCTTCGAGTTGGGCAGGAAAACGTGGACGGCAGCTGGAGCCACCGGGCAGCAGGTGGACGGGGCGCCACCCCCGCCATCGCCGGGGTCGGTTCTGGGCCTAGCTGCCCCCGCGCCCCGGCACCGCGGGCCGGGCCGGGCCGGGGCCCCTGGCGCCCTGCGCCCCGCGGTTCCCACCCCCGGGTCCCCTGTGTCCCATGGTTCCCCGGGCCCCCCTGCGCCCCTGGGCCTCCTGAGCCCCCGGGCCCCCTGCGCCCCCGGGCCCCCTGTGCCCCATGGTTCCCCAGGCCCCCTGCGCCCCCGGGCCCCCTGCGCCCCTGGGCCCCCTGCGCCCCCGGACCCCCTGCGCCCCCGGCCCCCTGCGCCACCCCCCGGCGCCCCCGAGCCCCCTGGACCTCCGGGCCCCCTGCGCCCCCGGGCCCCCTGCGCCCCATGGTTCCCCAGGCCCCCTGCGCCCCCCGGGCCCCCTGCGCCCCTGGGCCCCCTGCGCCCCCGGACCCCCCTGCGCCCCCGGCCCCCTGCGCCACCCCCCGGCGCCCCCGAGCCCCCTGGACCTCCGGGCCCCCTGCGCCCCCGGGCCCCCTGCGCCCCATGGTTCCCCAGGCCCCCTGCGCCCCCGGGCCCCCTGCGCCCCTGGGCCCCCTGCGCCCCCGGACCCCCTGCGCCCCCGGCCCCCTGCGCCACCCCCCGGCGCCCCCGAGCCCCCTGGACCTCCGGGCCCCCTGCGCCCCCGGGCCCCCTGCGCCCCATGGTTCCCCAGGCCCCCTGCGCCCCCGGGCCCCCTGCGCCCCTGGGCCCCCTGCGCCCCCCGGACCCCCTGCGCCCCCGGCCCCCTGCGCCACCCCCGGCGCCCCCGAGCCCCCTGGACCTCCGGGCCCCCTGCGCCCCCGGGCCTCCTGAGCCCCTAGGTCCCCAGGAACCCCAGCGCTGCCGTCCGGTGAGCAGGGGCGGAGCCGGGGCGGCAGAGGGAGATTCACCCTGGCTCTGGCCTTGCCAACTGCGTCTAGGTGGATCCAAGCGCGGCCTAGGCGCCTCCCTCCCTCCCTCCCTCTCTCCCCCCTCCCTCCTTCCCTCCCTTTCCTCTCCCTCCCTCCCCCCTCTCCCCCTTCCCTCCCTCCTCCCTCCCTCTCTCCCTCCTTCCCTACCTCTCCCTCCTCCCTCCCCTCTCTCCCTCCTTCCCTACCTCTCCCCCTCCCTCCTTCCCTCCCTTTCCCTCCTTCCCTCCCCCCTCCCTCCTTCCCTCCCTTTCCCTCCTTCCCTCCCCCTCCCTCCCTCCCTCCTTCCCTCCCCCTCCCTCCTTCCCTCCCTCTGCCCCCTCCTGTTTGGGGCTTTTCCTCCTCAGTACATCCACAGCTAAAGCAGTGGATAGGGGTCAGGACACAGGGGCCTCCGGCCACGGGCCTCCTCCTCTCCCTCCTCCCCCTTCCTCCTCTCCCTCCTTGCCCTCCCCACTCCTCCCTCCCCCTCCCCCCTCCCCTCTCCTCCCTCCCCTCCCCCCTCCCCTCCCCTCCCCTCTCTTCCCCCCTTCCCCTCTCCTCCTCTCCTCACTCCCCTCCCCCTTCTTCCTCCTCCCCCCTCCCCTCCCCCCTCCTCCCCTCTCCTCCCCCCTCCGTTCTCCGGTGGGTTTTTTTTTTGGCCTGGAGGGGGCGGGGGAGCGGGAATCGAGAGACAGAAAGATTGCGAGTGAGCAAGGGAGAGCCAGCGAGCCAGCGAGGGAGAGCAGAGCGAGGGAGAGCGAGCCAGGGAGCGAGCCAGGGAGCGAGCGCGCCAGGCAGGCAGCCGGGCGGCCAGGCAGCGCGGCCGGGCGGGCGCGGGCGCGGGCGCGGGCGCCGATGGCGTCGCTGTACCAGCGCTTCTCGGGCAAGATCAACACCTCGCGCTCCTTCCCGGCGCCGCCCGAGGCCAGCCGCCTCCTGGGCGGCCCGGGCCCCGACGAGGACGGCGGCCCCCGCGGGGCGGCGCGGCCCCCCGGCCCGCAGGCGGCGGCGGCCCCGGCCCGGGCGCGCGGCGCGGGCGGCCGGCCCCGCTTCCAGTACCAGGCGCGGAGCGACGGTGACGACGAGGACGTAAGCGCTCGGCGGGGGCTGGGGGGCCCTCCCTCCGCCCTCCCTCCCCTCCCCTCCCCCCTCCCGCAGCCCCCGCCTCAGCCCGCGCGGAGCCGGCTCTGCCTGCGCGGCGGCCCGGCGAGCGCGGCTCCGGCTCCGGCTCCGACTGCGGCGCCCGCCCGCCCGGCCGCCCGCGGGTCCGGGCGCGGGGAGGGGACGTCGGGGTCTCGCTGCCGTGGTGACCGGGGCCGTCGGTCCCCGACGTGGCCGTCTCCTGGGAATCCGCCCCCCTGTGCTGGGACTCGGGACGGGCGCCGGCCTCCCCGCGCCGGCCTCCCTCCTCCGGCCTTCCCGCGCGGGGTCCCTCCTCCGGCCTCCCCCTCCGGCCTCCCCGCGCGGGCCTCCCTCCTCCGGCCTCCCCCTCCGGCCTCCGGGACCCCTCGCCCTGGGGGAGGGGGTCTGCGATGACCTCCCGAAGACAAAACACCCCCAAACCAAGAAGTACCACCCTCAGCCCCCCGCCCGGGCCCGGCCCACCCTCAGCGCGCCCCCTGCCCCGACCGGGCCTTTCCGGCTGGGAAAGTTCTCCCTGGGAAGTCCGCCCTGCCGGGCCTGGGCCGAGGTTCGATTCGCCTCCCGCCCAGCAGCCAAGGGCGGCCGGGCCCATCGGCGCCGCTGGGGTGGCTTCGGGCCGGCCTGCGGGGTCCCCCTGGCCTCAGCGCCCGGGGCCCGCCGCCCCCCTCGCCCGGGACACCGGGACGCCACGGTGTGGCATTTCCCTAGTGCAAGAAGCGCGAGTGAGCGTGTGCGCGTGTGAGCTGTGCGCGTGTGAGTGTGTGCGCGTGTGAGCGTGTGCGCGTGCTTGGGACGGGGTGGCAAGCGCCTCTTGGGGTCACTTCTCAAGGACCAGGTCTGCAAGGCCCCGTGGGCTTCTGCTGTTCCTCGTCACTTCGTTGTGCACGGGTCTGGAGGCCCGTGGACGTTTCCAGAAGGGACACGTCTGTGGGGATGGTTGGCACAAGCGTGCACTTGGTGTCCTTTCCTCCCTCCGGAGACCCAGGGGTCCCCTCCGATCACCCCAGGACTTCCCAGGCGGGCGGCGGAGGAGGCCGGCCCGGGCCGGGGTTCTCTGGGAGGCCTGTGTCTTGCGGGGACCCCAGGGAGGACCCTGCAGGACTGTGTCGCCCGGGCCCAGGAAGACAGCACAGCTGCGGGGCAGACAGCGGGCCAAGGGCGCCTTTCCTGCCTGACTCTGACTTAAACTATCAGCTTAGGCTTCTCGTGAGCCTGTGCTGGCCGGGCTCTAGGTGTCGCCAGCAGAAAGGAAAGGCAAAGTCTCTGAGCGGCCAGACGGTCTCTGCCCAGCTCTTTCCTTCCTCACCCTTGTTTCTTGTTTGTTTGGGGTGTCTCGTTTGCCATAAATCTTACCTTACAGAACATGGTGCCTTCTTTTCCTTTTGATAGATGTCAGGAACTACTTTTCAGATGAGCAAAAAGCATGAAAGAAACTAATCTGGCCTAAACAATGACAGCTGTTTCCCATTAGTAGAGATGACTTAGATCCATTAGATCCTGGCGTCCACGCTCACTTCCTGGAAAATGCGGATGTGTGCCAGTGTCTCTGTGCACACACATGTGAGCATACGTGTGTGTGTGTGTCCGTGTGTATCTATGGCAGGTTAAAATGTCTCTGTTTTTCATTTTCCCCAAATATGTCTGCTCAAAGTAAGTATATATCTGCAGACATACATCACACAGAGCTCTTACAGTGAGGCAGAGATAGGTAGGATGAACAGGTGTGGAAATCTAATAGCCGTCATGAGAATTTTAGGCAATAAATGATGTGCGGGATGATTGGTGCTGAGAAGCACGTAGCTGTGCATGCCCAAACCACGAGCAGCAGCTCTGTGAGGGCAGAGTGTGCTCATTTGCTCCCCTTTAACAACCTTACTCTCTGTGTAGACCCGTATTACCATTTTGTCCTTCAAAAATAGACAACGAAAGTTAAGCTTAAAATGTAAAATTAGGCACAATACAGTGCTAAACATAGTCTCTTGATTTCTTAAAAGCATATGTACTTTTCCCATAAAAATTAGTAAAAAGTATTGATTCAAGCATTTATCAAGCATTTATCTGTCTTCTGGATCAAACATTTTGATTTGCTTAACAAAATATACTAGTTAAAGGAAAACATTGGACCTAAAAACTAATTCCCTTCCTTCCTTCCTTCCTTCCTTCCTTCCTTCCTTCCTTCCTTCCTTCCTTCCTTCCTTCCTTCCTTCCTTCCTTCCCTCCCTCCCTCCCTCCCTCCCCTCTCTCCCTCCTACCCTCCCTCCCTCCCTCCCTCCCTCCCTCTCTCTCTCTCTCTCTCTCTCTCTCTCTCCCTTTCTTTCTTTCTTTCTTCCTCCTTTTTGACTAGACACTGGTAGCTCACATATATAATCCTTGCTGCTCAGGAGTCTGAAATCTGAGGGTCACAGTTCAAAGCCAGCCTGGACAAAAAAAAAAAAAAAGTCTGAGAAACTCATCTCCAATTAACCACCAATAAGCCAGAAGCAGAGCTGTGACTCAGGTGGTATGGTACCAGCCTTGAGTACAAAATCTCAGGGACAGTACCCAGGCCCTGAGTTCAAGCCCTAGCGTAGCACTCACACACACACACACACACACACACACACACACACACACACACACAGCCATTGCTTTCTTTATATCACTCTTGGTCAAGATTGAAGAATCTCAAGTAATCACATTTTTCTCCCTAAACTTGTAGCTGACACATGCAACCTATTGCATTCCTGAGGACTCTGGGGGCAAACCTCCTCATCCAGGTTCATCCCCTGAAGGTCCTTGGGTGGGTGCTGTCCAAGGTGCTGATTGCCTTATCATTGAGGAACTCTCCATCCGTTTTGCCCAGCAGCTCCTGCCGGACAGCTCTTCTGTGACTGGCCAGGGAATGCCCTTACAATGCCCAGAAACAACCTTTCTCTCTGGGCCTTTAGAACACAGGGCTTTGTGCAGGCAGCCCTCCTATCCAGAAAGGAAGACATGACATGCAGTTCTGAGCCTCTGGACGTGTGTGTACACAAACGTGGCTCTGTATGATTAGTAATAACAGCGTTCCCTTCAAATAAGATTTATCCTGCAGGTGAGATGACACAAAGTCAACACAGAAAGAGGAAACGCAGAGTTGCACAGCCTGCTGTGAACACTAATATTGCCTCAGTGCTCCTACATTTGTAACACAGGACCCCTAGGTCAGCCCGGCAGAAGTGTCTGTGCTGGAGAGTCAGTCTAAGAAGTGAAGTTAGACATTAGAGACAAAGCCACGAGGTCTCTTTCATCTGCTTTTATATAAATCTTAGATTTATTTACATATAAAGCCCATGATTTGTGCCAGTACTGCAAGGAATCTGTAGACATCTGGATTCAAAATTCATTGTGTAGATTTAAAACCAAGTTGGCTCTTAAAGAGGCTGTTGATGGGCTTTTAATGGAATAAAACAACTTCTAATTAGAATCAACCATGAGTGATTTAAAGTTCTGAACTCCGTCTCTCCTTGAATATCTGTTTCCTGCAAGACTTTGGGGACTGTGCACTGCTGGGCAGGAGGTTTTCAAGGTCGAGTGTGTGGTGTGATCCCATAGCCTTCCCATTTTGGTGACATGATGTTTCCTAATTACAGAGGTGATGATGATGGGAATTTAAGATGGTCATCTGACAGATCACTGCCTGAGGTATCTCTCGGCCTGCTAGGTGTAAGTCATTTATTTCAGATGTTGTTTGCAACCTTCTTTCCTACAAGGCTGATCTTTCAGTGGTATGTTGCCAACAACCTACCTATTAAAGTATCTGATGACCATGAGTATGTTTATTTACTCTGTTACTTTCTACCATTCCAATTTTAAGTGTGAAGTTTTTATTTTCACATCATCTCCCAGGAAAAGACTTAAGGCTCTCCGTTGGATGTTTTCACTGCTTCAGCCAGGCCTGCAGCACTCCCCTCCACCAGCAGAGCGGGGCATGTCATGGGGTCCGGGTCATTTGGAACTTGAAGTTGTGTGGAGGTGCAGCATAGCCCGTTCCCCATCCCAGCCTGGCTGTGGAGATCAGGAAGCCTCCAGTGCCTGTGTGGCTGCTCTTCTGATAGAGTTTACTCTCATTGCTTCCCCTTGCTCCTTCCCCCCAATCTTCCTTCTCTCCTTGCCTCCCAGGGGCCCTGCCACTGGCCTGCCCTGCTTGCTCCTTTTGTTTTCCACCTTCTCAAAACAAGTGGTCCTGACTGATTCCACTCCTGTGGCTTTTGCTGAACTCTCTTCCTTGACTAGCTTGGATGTGGACGTGCATTCTTGCTGTCTTCACACAGCAAGGCACCAGGGTCCTCTGACAATGGAGATAATGGCCTGCTATCCGCCTGTCAGGGGATTTTGTTCTTGGCGATCACCATGCCGCTCCTCCGGCTTGGTACTCCGCGCCTTTTGTGAGTCAGCCTTCCAGTTTTTTGGTGAATCCGCCCCTTCTCTAACCCTCTGAGGTTTGGGTCTCATGTATTTCATTCTTCCCCTTTCATGCTTTTATGTAAGATAAATTATCATTTTGTATGGAAGAGAACCAGATGTGTCCTGTGACTTCGCCCTGAAGGTAGTGTCTATGAGAGGATGGCATCTGGATTGCCTGTGAGCACGTCTGAAGAGGATTTGTTTTTATAATGTGTAGAGTGGGCAGGCCTGGTGCATGGCCCCGCCTTCCTGATCTCCCTCCTGAGTGTGTGTGTCACCTTTCAGGCCGCCTACTGACTTGGCGGTTTGTGGTGGTGACAGGTGCCCACGTGGACACCTCTGAGCTCGCTTCCCCTCCCTTCCCCACGCCTCTGAGCTCGCTTCCCCTCCCCTCCCCACGCCTCTGAGCTCGCTTCTCCTCCCCTCCCCACGCCTCTGAGCTCGCTTCCCCTCCCTTCCCCACGCCTCTGAGCTCGCTTCCCCTCCCCTCCCCACGCCTCTGAGCTCGCTTCCCCTCCCCTCCCCACGCCTCTGAGCTCGCTTCTCCTCCCCTCCCCATGTATCTGCCTTCTCCGACAGCGTTTCCAGTACCTTCCCCCGCCTCCGGGCCTCCGATTTCAATTCTTCCACCTCCTAACATGGAATACGCGTACACATCCTCTTCGCACTGTGGACTCATTTTCCTCACATTTGGCATTCACTAGCTATGTGACTAGATACCTCGTGCTGGCTGGGCAGGTGTTCTACCGCTTGAGCCATGCCTTTAAGCCTTAGTTCTTTCCTGCTTTGTTTATTCAGAGAAGGTCTTGCCTTTTGCCCATGGCCAGCCTCAGCCTGTATTCCTTCTGCCTCCCTCCACCCCGTTCGGCTGGTGTCACGGATCCTCACCTCCATTCCCCGCCTGTAGACCGCCTGTGACCTCATTAGCACTATGATCACAGCTCCTGGCTGGCATCATAGTCCAGTATTTGAAAATGTTGTTTTTATACTTCAGGACGTTTTTAAGCCATAGGAAGTACATAGTTAATGCTTAGGTAAAGGAAGTAAATTAAAGCATTTAAAAATATAACTATGTTAATAAGAACTGGAGAACACTGGACTCCCCTTTTATCAAAATTATACAAAATTCTTCTGTTTCAACACAGAGAAAGTTGTCTTAGTTACATTTTTTAAGCCCCTTATTGAAATCTGTTTCTCTCTATCTGTCAGTTCTGATGGGCGATGCTGGGGCTGGGGGGCACCGAAGATCCTGCGCCCAGCTGCACACCCTGTCCATCCCCGCCCTGCCACCATCTTCTTCCACCTTCACACTCACCTTGCCCAGGGAAGGGAACCGTAACCAAGAGCTAATCTTATGGCTTGAAAAATTAATAAGGGTACGCCTAATTAGCTCTCTACTGTGTGGGCCAGTTGTCAGCAGCGAACTATAGCAAACAAATATCAATGTGTTCACAGGCCTTTGGTCTCTGAAGCCAGCCAAAACACCGTGTCTGTAGAAAAGGAACGGTACACCTCCCCAGTGGGTTTGAGCCTGAGCTGGCAGGAGAGGTTTCCCGAGTGCCAACTTGACAAAGCATGTTTATTTTTCTGCCAGGACATATAGTTCCAAAATTTACTTATACATGTTACCTGTAGATCCAAAGAGATCTGGAGGGCAAGGATGACATAATAATATACTTTTGTCAACAGAACCAGCTCATCTTCCTCTTTCAAGATTAATATTCTAGTAAGGCTATGTAGAGAAGAGTTTTTCTACATGCTGGCTTTGGACACATTTTTTTTTTCCCTTCATAAAATGGAACTTCTTTTATTTCTTACCCAGAGCTTTTTATCCTTTAAAGTCAGGATGATTAATGAGTTTAATTTTGGGTAGCAACTGGCAGGAGTTGCTGAGTAAGATGTACATACTGATTGCATATGACCCCGCTCCTTTTAATTACTTTGAAGGTAACAATGCATTAATCAAGTGCTTGAGGAACGGGTTCCACAGTGTGAGATATTGATTCTTTCATGTAACATTGCCTATAAAAATAGTAATCACCATGATCCTTTTAAAATTAAATTCTGGTTAATAAGTTCCATGTTCAGGGCATTGAGACCCAGGTGGCACATGGTTTGCTTCCATTTCAGATGTGTTGATTTCATTCAACCCAATTTCATAGACCTATAAGATGTATTCTGCATTTCTCATGGACAAACTTTGGAGTACTCATCTTTGAGGCAATCTACCATCCTGTGAAACAACCTAACGTCCTGAAGTTATCCTCAGAAAAATTTAATTGATAGCATCTAATTTAATCAATTAGAAGACTACAAGTTATTCTATGGCTGATGTCAAGCAAGTCACCTATGTTTTCTGGACCTTGGGCTTTTTAATCTAGTCTGCTGTACCATAATCAAGTGGAGAAGTTAACTTAATTATACCAGTGAGTTAAAGATGCGTAGTCAAAGTATAGCAATCTGCTTGCCAGTGGGGAAGACACAGCCCACGCCATTTCCAGGCTGGTGGAAGGGATCTCACTTCTTTTTTTCAGTGGGACTTTTCCCACAGCATTTGTTACTTTGTGTCCTCCAGTCACATCTGTATTTACTGTGTGCAAAGCACCTGTCCAGTTCTGCCAGAACTGGACAGTTCTGCATGTACATACACATGTGTAAATGCATGTGCACACCTATGTACACCTGTGTAAATGCATATGTACATCTGTGTACACCTGTGTTGGGAATGTGTCTCTATGCATATGTATGCACATACACACATGTATCTACATTCATGTGTACACACAGGCACACAGAAACAAACACAAATATGCACACATACATGAGGAAACTTGAAACCACAAGATAGGTACAGTCCAGATGCTGGGATCCAGGGGTAGCTGCTCTACATGGAGATCTACAGAGGACTTCCATACATGGAGCATCTTAGTAGCCAGGGTGGAGTTGGCCTTGGGCATGGAGCAAGGTGAAGGGGGCCTTGTAGCAATATGTAGAAGAGGAGATCCTGAATCTCCAAATTGAACGGTTTCTCAGCACGGAAACAGACTTTATCCTTAAAAAGAAAAAAAATAAGATGCTGAATGTACACACACACACACACACACACACACACACACACACATACACACACACACACACACACACACACACACACACACACACACACACACCCTGAAGGTATTTGCAGTGCAGTGCAATCATCCTGGCAATACGTCCAATGGAAAGGAAAAATATTTACAAGTGCATACACATTTACTGTAATTCCAAAGAATTTTCCAGATCATCAAAGTCATTGTAAAAAATCAATTTTTAATTTTCGGTAGTGGTCAGCATTCATTCTGGAGTCAGCTTTTACCTTAGGTTGGTTTGGATCAATTTTAACATGATGCTGATGTTTATTCAAAGTGGAATGCAAGCTACCCGCGCCAGCCCCGGTTTGGATCTTTTTTCCACCACTTGTTCTTCTCAGTTTGGAGACTACTTGAAGACAGACCGGTGGAATGGATGCAGAAGCTTTCGTGTTGCACAGGGCTTTCTTGAGAGGTTGCCCAGAGCCTTGTATATTCACTCTTTTCCACATGCAAAGTAGAAGCACGTTGCGTGTTTAAGGCCGCTGGAAGCAGAGCATTGTGAGACTGAGAAGGAGTGGGGTCCAAGGAGAAGTTGGGGATCTGGAGAAGTGGAGGCCGTGGCCTTAACACCGGAGCACCAGGTCTCTCATCTGCCAAATCCTTTACTCCAAAACGTCCAGCTTTCCCAACGGTATTCAAAAACACATGTGGTGCCAAACCTCACCTAATAGTTCGAGCAACTTCAAGACAAAAGCAAGAAACTATTTTTTAGTCTTCGTTTCCTTGTTGTTATACAGGTGATGATACACAGAGGGGGTAACGTGTAACAGGTGCATTTCCTCTCCAGATGTGGGCTTTTCTGTTTTGGACATTCTCAGAGCTGCTGGGTGTTTTCAGCCCTCTACGTGGCCCCATGCAGGCCGCTTCCCCGGCTGGACAGCGGTGAGAGACGCTTCCTGTCCCGTAGCTCTCTCGGGCTTCTCCCAAGCAGCTCTGTGCCCGGGGTTTCTGAGGAGGGAGGCTGGAGGCTGTCTCCCGCTCCCGTGCAGCAGACAAGGCCGCATGGACCTGTGTCTTCCCCTTTCTGTCTTGGACTCTCACAGTCCTCCATCACATTCAAAGTCATCTCGAGAGCATTCGCGAAGGACACGCAGTCCGTTGTCCAGGCTGCCGGCCTCAGGGGCCTTCCCAGGGGGCTTGGTCTCCCCTGCGTGTCCTGCACACGCTCTGTAGCCAGGGCAGTGACGTACGTGATGTACGGGGGCCACTCCTCCACGGCCTGGTCTGCTTGTGTGCACACAGGCCCAGCTAACACGCACGCGAGCACTGTGGTTCCACGCGAGATGGCGGTGCTGCAGTCTGCCTGGGCAGAAGGTGAGCAGAGGCAAGTTTGCATTAGATTCTTCTAAGCTTGAAGTCAAAGCACCTGGTGAGGGCTGGGTCCTGCTGGGATCAATATGGAGGTCCAAGCGGGCATCTGCAACCCCCGTGGCACCGGACCCCTCTGCCCATGTCAGGTTGGCTGATGAGATGCCAGTGGACCTGGAGGTGGCCGTGAGGGGCAAGCGTGCAGCATGGACGCCTGGGCTGCCATGACCTCCCTGTCTGTCTGTCCTGGGCGGTGGTGGTGTTCCCCGTGGCTCTGGGCAGGGAGTAGGCTCTCCACGTGGCCTGTGGCTCTCCAAGACTGTGTCAGCATGACATCAGCCACGTGTGAGCGCTGCCTCAGGAGGTCATGTGTCCGCCTGTCCTGCCTCCCTTTGTTTCTGGGCCTTGGCTGCATCACCGTCATGGGCAGACTCCGTGCCGTCTGGGTTTCTAGACGTGGTCCTTCCGGTATCTCCACAGCTCTTCAGCTCTTGCAGAGACGGAGGCTGAAGCTGCCCTGGGGAGGCAGGGGACGGTGCGTGGGCAACCATCCCTTTCTTTGCGCAGTGTGTGTGGCAGGGGAAGAAGACGCTGGATTTCTGATGATAGGAGGATGGTGGGGTGGGGACAGAGGGAGGAAAAGGGCTGGAGGAAGGAAGCAACATGGCCATCTCCAGACTGTCTCTGAGGGTCAGCACAGAATGCGGCTTGCCAGCCTCTGCCTGAGGCTGGAGCCAGAGCAGCAGAGACTCGCAGGCAGGCTGGGCAAGGCCCACAGCCCCGGGTGAGGCAGAAAGCCACACTCCTCACCCCTGTCCTCGGCTAGGCCAGCCTTTCCTGCTTCCGTGGCTTCGGGATGAAGGACGGCTGCCGTTCAGAGACCGTGGGCAGTGGGGTTCATCTTGGTAGTGGCAAACGCCAGCAGCCCCTCCCCCTGGCACCCCAGGTCCTGGCGGTGCCTGCTCTGTACATTCAATCGTCCTTTCCACATCTCCAGATCTCCCAAATGGGTGGAAAATTCAGCCCCAGCTTTTTCCTGTGGCTGGTTATCTGTTGAAGGAGAGACATGCTGGAGAAGGTAGGGACACTGTTGCTATAGAAACGGGCACTGCTGTGCCGGCAGGGCCTCTGGCTTCTCTGCCGGGCAGCTGGCCCTACGGGTGCCTCACTCTGCACCGCGCCGCCCAGTGACATCATCTCACTCCAGAGGGTTTTGTTTCCACAGGTACAGGCAGCGCCTGGGCAGCCTGTGCCCTGGCTCGGGTCTTTCATGTTCCCACAGGCAGAGCAAGGCCATGGTTGTGCTGCTGCCGCCCGTCCTCACACTGCTGGGGGACCAAAGGCTGAGTCCCTGAAGCAGGGAAAGCTCCCAGCGTGGTTTCTGGCCCCCGCTGTCACGAACCCCAGAGTCATTTCTCTACTTGAACAGGCAAGAGGGTTTCCCATCACTGCTGGGATGCGGGTGCTCAGTGCCCACCGCCTACCCAGGGCCCATCTACTTCTCTGAGCTGATGAAGGTGCAGGTGCTTCGAGATGCCATCCCGTGGGTCAGCCGATTCTCTGTCATTGCTTGCTTTAGAATTGCACCAGTCCACCTCCGAGAGAAAGCCAGGCTTCACTAATGACCTCAAATCCCAGGGCTGACCTTCAGACTGAGTCAGGCCTGACTCACTCTCCTCTCAGACCTTTAGCATTGCCTGGTACATCTGCTGAGTACTCCTACACACACACACACACACACACACCCCACAGACACACACACACACACCACAGATACCACAACATACACATGTACACATGCATCACAGACACACCACAACACACACATATACACACACACGTAAACCCAGAAGACTCATCAAAACCCTCCTTCCGCCAGGCTAGGAACGAGGCCGTGCTGGGGGCGGGGGCGGGGTTCAGCGCTCAGCCTCCGGTTCACATCCACAGTCAGCCATGCCCTGTGTTTCAGGCCCGCCCTGGGCGTCACAGAGCTGCAGCCACTCCGGAGCTGCCCCTGTAGAGACGGGCTCGGCATCCTCCGGTCCTCCGCTGTCCTCAAGGGCCCCGTGGAGCCTGGCCCAGCTAAGGGTGGTCGGGTGACACGGGGCCAGCACTGGCCTCTGCCTCCGCACTCCAGCTGTGGGTCGCATGCTGAGGGGAGGGAGACGGAGCCCCAAAGGGAGGTTCCCAAGGACCTAGAAGCCCCACAGGAAAGAGGACGGCTGAAGAGGGCTGGGTGGCTCAGTGCACACTCAGGTGACCTGGGACACTGGGCAGAAGTGAACCCTCCTAGGCAGTGAGGAGGGCCCAGCGTGTGTGTGTGTGTGTGTGTGTGTGTGTGTGTGTGTGTATGTGTGTGTGTGTGTGTGTGTGTGTGTGTGTGTAGGAGCAGGCCTGTGGGGTCAGGAAGCCCGGGAAGGCCTGTTGTAACCAAAGCCCCTCCAGCAAACGGTGCCTGTCAGGCACATGGGGCTTCCAGCGGGTGGGACCCTGGGGGCCAGCGGGGGCGGGGAGGAGGGGGACTGGAACACAAGCCCCTCCCCCAAACTACTGTGCTTTTAGAACATTTACTTGTGTATACAATTTCGAGTGAAGAAAGGATTTGGGTATTCAATGAACTCGTGGAATAACAACCAAATTATTCAATAAACGCACAGATATCCAGCAGGGTTGCATAATGAGATGTTCTTGTTACAGTTTATAAAAGCGTGGCACACAAGATTTAATCAACCCTGCGCCTAACTCTGTTATTACGGGAAGCGGGGCCAGGCGCTGTCTGCCGGCTGACCGCGAGGCCCGTCCACACCAGCAGGCGGGGTGGCGGGGCGCTCTGGTTGCCAGAGTCTGGGCGATGGAGGGCTTCCATCCCTGCGTGTGGATTCTCACTGTCCACCACGGCTTTTAATTTCCACACACAGGATGCAGGCGCTTGGGCCTCCAGTGTGAGTCAGGGAGCGTGAGTGTCCCATGGATTTCGGGCATCACAAGGAGGGCCGTTTATGCACACAGCAGTGCACTGGAGGTCACCGGGAAGGACGGAAGCCAGCATAGGGCTGGGCAGGCTCTGGGGTTGGCATACGCGTTGTGGTTTAACCATGGTCCTGTGTAGGTGGCAGTGGTAACTCGGTGATGATTTCAATACACTCACTGAGTATTTTGGCTATGAGAAGGGGGACAAGGGCACCAGGGGACTGGCAGTGCCCGCCGCTCCGGGTCTCCTTGGGGACAAATTAGTGCCCATTGCTGAGCCTAGCAAGTGCACAGGAGCAGAAGCAGGGGTGTGACCGGATGTGTGTTGCCTTTGCGTGTGGAAGTCCCAGCTCTGAGCGTGATGGTGTGGGTTGAGAAGGTGCCGGCCCTGTGGACAAATGTGTGAAGGACCCGAGCGCTCACTAACCCTTTCTCCGCCCAGTGAGGACAGGGAGGCGTTAGTCTGCTCTCCAGAAAACCCTTTCTAGAGCCCGGCCCTGCTGGCCCTTGACCTCAGCCTCCAGATTGCTCTGGATATTTCTCCGGGGTGTGGGGGGTTGAGTCCTGCTGTTCATTAGCCAGATTGTCTAGGAAATCTTGCTGTGGCAGCCTGGGCTAAGACCTAGCGTGTGAAGCAGCCGGTGCTGTTGTCACCGTGTCACCCCTGGTGGAGAGACCCCAGGAAGCCCGGTGTGAGCAGAGGCCCCCGGGACCAGATGCCTGAGCTGAGAGACAACAGGGCCAAGGCCGCTCACTGGAACTTCCCAGGCCGCTCACTGACTTCCCAGGCCGCTCACTGACTTCCCAGGCCGCTCACTGGAACTTCCTGGGCCGCTCACTGGAACTTCCCGGGCTGCTCACTGACTTCCCAGGCCACTCACTGACTTCCCAGGCCGCTCACTGACTTCCCGGGCCGCTCAATGGAACTTCCCGGGCCGCTCACTGGAACTTCCCAGGCCGCTCACTGACTTCCCAGGCCACTCACTGACTTCCCGGGCCGCTCACTGGAACTTCCCAGGCCGCTCACTGGAACTTCCCAGGCCGCTCACTGACTTCCCAGGCCGCTCACTGGAACTTCCCAGGCCGCTCACTGGAACTTCCCAGGCCGCTCACTGGAACTTCCCAGGCCGCTCACTGACTTCCCAGGCCGCTCACTGGAACTTCCCAGGCCGCTCACTGGAACTTCCCAGGCCGCTCACTGACTTCCCGGGCCGCTCACTGGAACTTCCCAGGCCGCTCACTGGAACTTCCCAGGCCGCTCACTGGAACTTCCCAGGCCGCTCACTGACTTCCCAGGCCGCTCACTGGAACTTCCCAGGCCACTCACTGACTTCCCAGGCCGCTCACTGACTTCCCAGGCCGCTCACTGACTTCCTGGGCCGCTCACTAGAACTTCCTGGGCTGCTCACTGGAACTTCCTGGGCCAGACTTCTCTCACAACAGTGTTTGAATTTAACCCTCAATAAATGCTCAATCAATACCTTCTCCCCACCCAGGGTCAGTGTGGGCTGCTGCCCCTGGAGATACCATAGGGGTTTCTTGCGGATGGCTGAAAAGCAGGAGCACCGACTCATCTTGGAGGGCCGGGCCAGCAGCTCACAAGATGGAGGCGCTGCCCAGGAAAGCAGTGTCAACTGGGCCAGACAGGGATTTGACTGCAGGGATTTGACTGTGAGCACACACGCATGTGCTCACACACACAGTGCTCTAACAATAAGGAGCCATCTGGGACAGGCTGGCGTCGCTCTTCACGTTTTGCTTTTACCCTAATCCTGTTCTCAGCGATGTGCCTCTACTCAGGGCCCTGCCAGCAGCGACTTTTCTTCTCTCTCTCTCACACGTTCCAGAAGTCTCTCCACTCAGGCGTCCCTGCCAGTAGAGACCTAGCTGTGTCTCTGGAAGTCTCCACGCTCACGCTTGTGTGAAGTGTTTCGCAGGCTCAGAGGGCTGCAGGCTCTGCAGTGAAATGAGCAAGCCGAGCGGCAACGTGGAAGAGAAAAGCCTGGTGGGAGCTAGGAGAGGAGGCGGCATCCTGCAGATAAAACCAAGGAAACTGAGAAAGAAGCTAATGTCCCCACTACCCAGGGCTTGTCCACTCACACAAGCCACCCGCGCTGACCGCACCCGCACACCAGAGCCACAGAGACTCACGGCACAAGTACAAAGATGCACAGCCCACACAGCACCCCCCCCCACAACTCTCAAACACCATGACACACACATACCTGCACAATGTGTTTACACACATTATACTGCATCTCATAGCACACCTGATTATACACAACACGCTCAGCCACAGTGGCACCGCTGTGTTACGTGACTGTGGCGGGCACACAGATGAGTGCAGCACAATGCACCACCACTACAAAGGTGCAGCCATGACCAGAGGCCTGGAGCTCCCCAGAGCTGTGCTCCGGAAGGCCCTCTTCAGCCTCACCAGTGGCTCCTGCCCTGACACACAGAGCTACACCTTGTTGGCATCCCAAGGGTATAGGCAGGGCGTGGAGGGAGCCGAGGGCCCTCTCTCTCCCTGGGGTGGCAGCTGTCCCCCTCCCCCCGGCCCTGGGTGCAGGGGACAAGGAAGAGAAGCCAGCTTACATTTCCCCCAAATGGCGCACACACGCACACCACACACGCACCACGTGTGCACATGTACCCACATACAACACTAGAGCTGTTTGCAAGAAACCTTTTGAGAGTTTTCTATTAATTCAAAAATCATGAGGACCAATACGGTCCAAGACAAACCCTTGGTCAGTCAGGTTTTAGACAGGATTAGTGGCTTGCAGAATAAATACTTGAAGCACATGGGCAGCTGTGCGTGACCAGGGATGGAGGTAACTGGTGTAACCTGGCCCCTTCCCTGCGTGTGGGAGCCGGGCACACTGCGGGCACCCGGCTTTCTGTCCTGGTGTGACTCAAGACCGGTGCCCTCCCATCTCAAGGGTTTAGGAAGAGGGCATCCTTGAAGAATGAGGAAGTGGAAATCAACACTCATCCCAGGAGATGGTGAAGAACAATCTGGCCAGCTCAACCACAGAGCAAGATGCGAGTTCGGGGCTGTGGGCCAGAATGACGGACGAAGTCTTTCCATGTCCGGAGAAGCTCCCGAGCGCTGCGGTGCAGACATGCCACAACGGACCCATCCTCTGCTTTCTGCCCTGCTGGGATCCTAGCTCCACGCAGAGCGGTGGGAGCACATCTGACTGCGGAATTATCATCCACGCCTGGCCCTCTTCCCAAGCTTTCTGGCGCCAGGGCCAGCCTGTTCGAAGATCACAACTCAAATAAAATCTGTTGACTAGTAGAATATCCATTTTCACTTAAAAATACAATCATCAGGGACCTAATGTAACCTAACCCCGGAGCATGGGTAACGTGTGTATCTACTCAGCGGGCGGCTTCACTGTCCCTTTGAATAGGGTGGGGCCCTTGCTCACACTGCACATGGGGGAATCCACGGGGGCCCCTTCCAAGCCCTCCTTTCAGAAGCATTGCCTGGCCAAAATAGTGGGCAAACATTGAGATCGTAAAGGTTGAGGTCAGAGTTTCACAGTGCATACCAGAATAGTAACTAGATTTATTTATGGAGTCACTTCTCACTTCTTTGTGTCGGTCTGGGGTGATGGCAGCGTATTCAGGGCCGTCTGTGTGATCTCTGCATCCTCCAGGGAGAGGACATCTTTGTTTCTGACCCCTCGCCCATCTTCTCCTGCTGTAAATGACTGTATTTCTAGGGCAGCTGTAGTAATAGAGTACAAATGCATTGGCTCGCAGGCACTCAGATTTGAGCTTTCACAGATCTGGAGGCCCAAAGTTCAAAGTCAAGGTATGAGCCAGAGCACAGTCCCCACCAACCTGTGTGAGGGTTTTCTGCATCTATGAGCCCAGCGTTCCCTGGCCACTGTCAGCATCTCCTGTGTTAACCTTCTCTCTAAGTGTATTGTTCCTCCACAGTACTGGGGCTTGAACTCTGGGCCTGGGCACCGTCCCTCAGCCCTTCAGCTCAAGGCTAGTGCTCTACCCCTTGAATCACAGTATCACTTCTGGCTTTTTCTGCTTATGTGGTGCTGAGGAATCAAACCCAAGGCCTCATGCATGCAAGGCAAGTGCTCTACCACTGAGCCACCTTCCCAGCTACCGGAGTGCAGCTATTTCCTCCTTGTAGGGACACAGAAATGTGTGTGGTTGGAGGTCCAGCCTATGCCAGGAGGATCACGTGTTAACTAATTCCCTCTGCACTAAATGAGGTCGTGTTCTGAGGGACCGGGGTTAGGACAGTGCGGGTTTGTGGAGGGTGTGGTTGAACTTGGCTGCTGACATCCTGGCATTCTTCTTGGAGTGTATACCACTAAATTGGACGCATCTCTTCTGTGCAGTGGGTGACTCATTTGATCATTTATTGCCCTTGTGTTTGGTTATTTGTGTTTTTGGTGACATTGCTTGGTGCTTGTGGAAAAGCACCTGGAGGAGGAAGAAACTGATTCTGATAGAAATGATTCAAACAATCAAAACGAGGAGATTCGGAAGAAGTTTGCAAGTTCTTTGTGAGGTGCAGCTGTGGGGCCACAGGGCGGTGAGGTGAGTTCAGGTCCTCAGCACCTCGGATGGAGACAGAGACGAAGGTTCTGCACTCAGAACCACTGCTCTCTTCTGTCCATGGCTCATCCACTCTGTGCTGCACAGGCCCCTTGAGGGACTTGTGCTAAGATGATGGACCGGGAAGCAAGGCACAGCACCTTGTACCTCAGGGAATCCCGGTACCTGTCCACCTGCTTCTATAGCCCTGTTGCTCCGGGCAATGATGAACCTCTGGCAGGGCCATTGTTTTGGGAGGAAACGCAGCTTTATCCATAGTTCTCTCTTTCCTCCTGCCCAGAGTAGATTGGAGGCAGAGTGGAGAAGTAGAAAATGGCATTAAATCACTGGCAAGCTCCAAACAGGAAACCTAGCTATTTTTTGCTGTTACAACGTAGAAGTATCTGGAATCTGGGGCTACCTAGGTCCCTCTAATTTCTCTAAGATGGTGCCCAGAGCCTGCCCGGCATTCTTGGGGCACGGTGTCTTGGCCTCAAGATTTCTGTGTCTCTTCCTCCTGAGGCTCAAGGCGCTGCTCCTGCAATAGTTGCATGGGGGTTCTCTGCAGGCCGACCCTCTCCGGCCTGCCCCAAACCTACCTGTGGGCTCTGTCATGGGGCAAGAAACGTGGTGCCAACCAGGGAGCCCCACATGGTGCTGAGCACTGGGGAGCCTCGGTGAAGCATGGTGAGGCGTGGTGAGACAGACAAGATGAGAGGCCATGGGGAGACACAGACATGATGATAGGCCAGGGGGAGACACGGGAAGACACAGAGAGACACAGGGAGAGGCCACGGGGAGAGGCCACAGGGAGACACAGAGAGACACGGGGAGAGGCCACGGGGAGAGGCCACAGGGAGACATGGGGAGACATGGGGAGAGGACACGGGGAGACATGGGGAGACACAGGGAGAGGCCACGGGGAGACACGGGGAGAGGCCACGGGGAGACAGACACAGGGAGAGGCCACGGGGAGACACGGGGAGACATGGGGAGACACGGGGAGAGGCCATGGGGAGACACAGACATGATGATAGGCCAGGGGGAGACACGGGGAGACACAGAGAGACACGGGGAGAGGCCACGGGGAGAGGCCACAGGGAGACATGGGGAGACACGGGGAGAGGCCATGGGGAGACACAGACATGATGATAGGCCAGGGGGAGACACGGGGAGACACAGAGAGACACGGGGAGAGGCCACGGGGAGAGGCCACGGGGAGACACAGAGAGACACGGGGAGAGGCCACGGGGAGAGGCCACAGGGAGACATGGGGAGACATGGGGAGAGGCCACAGGGAGACATGGGGAGACACGGGGAGAGGACACGGGGAGACATGGGGAGACACAGAGAGACACGGGGAGAGGCCACAGGGAGACATGGGGAGACACGGGGAGACAGAGAGAGACACAGGGAGAGGCCACAGGGAGACATGGGGAGACACAGGGAGAGGCCACGGGGAGACATGGGGAGACACGGGGAGAGGCCACGGGGAGAGGCCACAGGGAGACAGACACAGGGAGAGGCCACAGGGAGACATGGGGAGACACGGGGAGAGGCCACGGGGAGACATGGGGAGACACAGGGAGAGGCCACGGGGAGACACGGGGAGAGGCCACGGGGAGACAGACACAGGGAGAGGCCACGGGGAGACACGGGGAGACATGGGGAGACACGGGGAGAGGCCACGGGGAGACAGACACAGGGAGAGGCCACGGGGAGACACGGGGAGACATGGGGAGACACAGGGAGACACGGGGAGAGGCCACGGGGAGACATGGGGAGACACGGGGAGAGGCCACGGGGAGAGGCCACAGGGAGACAGACACAGGGAGAGGCCACGGGGAGACACAGGGGGACACGGGGAGACACAGGGGGACACGGGGAGAGGCCACAGGGAGACATGGGGAGAGGCCACAGGGAGACATGGGGAGAGGCCACAGGGAGACACGGGGAGAGGCCACGGGGAGACATGGGGAGACACAGGGAGAGGCCACGGGGAGACATGGGGAAACACAGGGAGAGGCCACGGGGAGACATGGGGAGACAGACACAGGGAGAGGCCACGGGGAGACATGGGGAGACATGGGGAGAGGCCACGGGGAGACATGGGGAGACATGGGGAGAGACCACGGGGAGACACGGGGAGAGGCCACGGGGAGACATGAAGAGACACGGTCCTGACATTGGCAGCAGGAAGGGAGCCTCTAAGACATTATGTTACATGAAAGAAGCCAGGCACAGAAAGACAGCCATACGTGCACACTCAGGTGTGAGTCCTGCCACAACCTCAAGCACTGCACACTCAGGTGTGAGTCCTGCCACAACCCTTGAGCACTGCTCACACAGGTGTGAGTCCTGCCATAACCCTTGAGCACTGCTCACTCAGGTGTGAGTCCTGATACAACCTTGAGCACTGCTCACTCAGGTGTGAGTCCTGATACAACCCTCGAGCACTGCTCACTCAGGTGTGAGTCCTGCCACAACCTCGAGCACTGCTCACTCAGGTGTGAGTCCTGTCACAACCCTTGAGCACTGCTCACTCAGGTGTGAGTCCTGCCACAACCTCGAGCACTGCTCACTCAGGTGTGAGTCCTGTCACAACCCTTGAGCACTGCTCACTCAGGTGTGAGTCCTGATACAACCTTGAGCACTGCACACTCAGGTGTGAGTCCTGATACAACCCTTGAGCGCTGCTCACACAGGTGTGAGTCCTGCCACAACCCTCGAGCGCTGCTCACTCAGGTGTGAGTCCTGCCACAACCCTCGAGCGCTGCACACTCAGGTGTGAGTCCCGCCCCAGTCCTCACACACTGTACATACAGGGCTGTGCATCTCTTTCTCTGAGCTATGCTTTGCATTCTTGCAGTTTAGGCTCTGCAGATTTACGGGGTGCTTTGGGGAGGGAATCTCAGTTTCCCTCTCGTGGCCTTTCTTTCCTCTCCGGTCCCCTGTGGCTGGCCCTGTGTGCCCGCTGGGCCACACCTCAGTGGAGCTCCTCTCTCTTCCCCACCAGCACCGGAGCTCCCGGAGGGCAGCAGGGCTGTGCCGGGTCCCCAGGGGCCTCGGTGTGACCCGGGCCTGGGCACTCCATCTCTGCACCTCACGCGGCTCGGTCATTAGTTCGCTCATCCAGAAGCCCCGGATGGAAGAGAAGGCATCAGTAATGCATCTGCAGGGCCACACGTGTGGAAGGTGGAGATGAGTGTCCTGCAGCTGCCGCCTCAAAGGGCACCCCAGAAATGCCGCTGACATTTCTCCATTATTCATTGCTTCCTTCCCAGGTGCCCGTGCCTGCTGGGCGCGCTTCACAGACGAGAGGCTATTTTTAAGCGTGTCCTTTCCCAGGCAACCGTCCCGTCTCTCTTGGGGATCCTCATTACTTCCCCGGCAGTGGATAAAACTCGTGTTTGGGGACAAGCGATGGGAGGGAAGCGGAGTCTCGCCGGGAAGGAAGGGGGTGTAAAAATGTCACAGGCCGTTAAAAGCAGCACTGCTTTTGCTGTTCTCCTGTCCAGCCTGCCGGTGGCTGAGTGAGCACCTCCAGGGATGGTTTGCAAGCACCAGTGCCTGCTTCTCCGAGTGACCTCTTCCGCCCTCGTCGGGCCTTGAGTGTCAGCACGGCTCCAGAGCCGGCCTCTCCATGGCTCACCTCTGCCCGTGGCTCCGGGCCTCCCCTCCCGGCCTCCTCGCCTCACCGTGCATGGCCACCCAGTGCCACTGTGCAGCCTCCATTTCTGGGAAATTCCTAATTGCGCTACAGATGGCAGGGCAGGCGGGGTGGGGGCACACACCCCTTGCTCCGGGGTTCCCGCAGGTCCCCCACAAGACAGGCACCCACTGAGGCAGATCCTTCCGGCGCCCACACCCCCACTCAGCCAGACCTCTGGGAAGGGGCCTAGGAGGTGTCATAATTCATTTCTGGAATTCCTGGTGCTGCAAACAGAGCCATATCCAATACAGCTTGAAGGTGGGGACATGATCATACAGGATACACCCTGCTTGGGCAATCCCTAACATGTCTGCACCCCTCTTTTCGTATGAAACAGGGAAACATCTAGAAAGCAATTAGTGAGAGAGAGAAAACTGTCCTCTAAGACATCAGTATGGTCTAAGGACCGGTACACCCCTGGGGAAAAATCGGGTGGAAAATGCCGTCAGTCTTGCAGGTCCTGTGGTCTCCACCCTCATGTCTGCACCCAGCCGCTGGTTGTCACAGAACCACGGGCTCGCGTGGCAGCTGCCGCATGAACGAGGCCACAGGGCTGGGTCTCAGCTGGCCTCAGTTTACAAAAGCAGGTGCGGGCAGAATCAGCCATGGGAAGTAGGTTGAGGAACAAGAGCCAATGCTGGCTGGTCACTGCACATGGGGTGAGCTGCCCAGGAAGCAGGGATGTGTTAGGCTCCCAGGCTTTGGGAAGGCTGGAGCGGCCCCTGCACAGGAGCCGGTGATGCACAAAGTGGGGCTGTGTGGTGGACACACTGCGTGTTGGTGTGGAGGGTCTCGGGGTGGACATGGTCATCAGCGGCTGGTCATTCTTGTAGATGAAGGCTCGTGGTGGGTGTGGATGGGGAGGTGCGGGGTGGCCTACACTGGTAGGTTTCTAGGCAGCTGTGGAAACTTGCAGTCTGCACAAGCCGTACGAGAAGAAAGTCAACACGAAACACCGATGAAGAAGACAGGAAAGAAAATGGTGCCAGCGAATGATAAAGAGTGCAGGGACAGCATACAGAACCTAAGAGTCCCAGAGAACTGAGGAGTGTGGAGAGTGGGCAGAGGGCCAAGGGGAGGGGCTTCATTTAGGAAGAAAGGGTTCAAGAGTTACCAACCCCAGGAGCAGCCCAGGACATGGGCTGCTCGGAGAGGGGCGTGGGGAACAGAGCAGGTGGCACAAGCAGACCAACGCTGGGCACTTGAGGTCACATTCAGGCAAACAGATCTTCACTGCATTTCTCTTCTTCAAATAAGACATCAGCTTTAAGAGACAGATAGGATTTCCATTTGGGGCTTTATATTATTTCCCCTACCAGGGTGGATTAATGCTGTGCTAATAAGACTCCTTTAAAGCTCCTTCAGATGATGAACCCCAAACACTCCCATTTGGCTTCATTAAAATGCTCTATGAAGACAAATCATCGCAAACTGGGTTGGATGTCTCCAGCTGTGGCCGGGAAGCTCCTCTGTGTGGATAACTAGGCACTTTCCACGTGTCTGCTTTAATTTGCCATGGGTCTTTCTATCACCAGAGTGTGCGTTCTCTTTCACATGGTGCCCCACCCTGCTCACCCCCCATGAGATCAGGGGACATGCTGTCATGGTGACTGGGGTCTTCAGCTCCCCCGGGAGTCCCCCCCTGTACCCCCCTCCCTGCACACTCCCATCTGCACTGGGAATGTGGCGGATGCAATTG
This sequence comes from Dipodomys spectabilis, assembly GCF_019054845.1. Classification (NCBI taxonomy): domain Eukaryota; kingdom Metazoa; phylum Chordata; class Mammalia; order Rodentia; family Heteromyidae; genus Dipodomys; species Dipodomys spectabilis. The sequence goes on from NW_024870711.1 coordinate 11,001,494, forward strand.
AGGAAATGAACTTAAAATTTTACCTTTACTTACTTTAAGTATAAACAGCCACACAGGACTGGGAGATCAAGATAAGAAATTGATATTCCAGGGGCTGAGAAGGTGGCTCAGTGGTAGAACGCTTGCCTCGCATGCATGAGGCCCTGGGTTGGATTCCTCAGCACCACAGAAGCAGAAAAAGCCAGAAGTGGCGCTGTGGCTCAAGTGGTAGAGTGCTAGCCTTGAGCTAAAGAGCTGAGGGACAGCACCCAGGCCCAGAGTTCAGGCCCTACAACCAAAAAATAAAAAAAGGAGGAGGAGGAGGAGGAGGAAGAAGAAGAAGAAGAAGAAGAAGAAATTGATATTCCATGCCCTCATCGGAAGACGTGCACACGCATCCGTTTGGTTAAAATTTCTGTAGGGATCTCTTTACGGGAGACAGAGGCCCTGTAGGACGCTCCATAATTCCCTCCGCCCTCACGTGGAGTTGAGCGCACCGCCTTTGACTGTTATTACCATGCGTACACAAAGGGCCCCGCTGGAGCGGAGAAGAGACACTTCATTCATTCTCAAGAGTGTCAGACTGAGCAACTGCAGTGCTGCTTGAAGCTTCGTGAAGGAGTAAAGGAGCCAAGGTGGGAGGGGAGTGGGGCCTCGTCAGCCCCTTCCTGGGAGGATCGGGTGAAGAGCATTGTGTGGGCCCAGGGTTTGTGGTAGAACCTCCAGAGAAGAGCAGGGGGCTGGGAAACTGGGGGGCTGGGGGGGCTGCTTCGGGCCCTCAATAACCTTTTTCAAGATGAGATGAAGTCACTGGAGACGGATGCAGATGCAGGAGACGTTCGCGAGGTGCTCTTTCAGATTGTTGCCCGGATGTGTGTGTGCTTTTCATCTTTGTGACTTCAGTCTGGAGAATGGACTCCAGGTATTTGGCTGAGGCATGGGGCTTTGGGGAGATGGAAGGAAGATCTCTGGGGATGACTCCAGCTGCTCCTCCATAAAACAATGAAGGAGACAGAAGCTGGAAGAGGTAGCTTCCAGAATACACATTTCTCCTCTGGCCTGCCATAGGGGTAAGGCGGGGTGTCCGTTTTCCACTCCCAGCTGAGCGCGGAAAGATGGGGTGAATGCAAGAGAGGTTTTTAAGGTCTTTGAACTCCAGTAGAGTTTGGTGCTTGATGAGATGTGGAAGAGGAGGCCCGTAGGGAAGAGGGCTCCAGGAGGGAGGCAGACAGGGTCCTGGAAACAGATCGTGAGGAAGGAAAGTGGTTGGTTGTGTTCACAGAGCCTGACGCTGCAGGTGCCTGCCTTTGATACGGTTCCTGCCTGGGCAATGGTTGACAGATGAGAGGAGATGGCTTGGAGAACACTTGGGATTTTATCTGTATGCTGGGCATAGGGGAAAGCCAGATGAGGAAAACAAGGAGAGTTGCTGGCAGCAAACCCCAGGGATTCAGTTGGTGGCACAGGCATGGCTGGCCTGGGTCCCCAAGTCTGCGTTGTTAGCAGGGTCCCTGGGTCCACACTGTTAGCTGGGTCCCCGGTTCTGCACCGTTAGCCAGGTCCCTGAGTCTGCACCGTTAGCCGGGTCTCCATGTCTGCCCAACGGTTAGCCAGGTCCCCGTGTCCGCACTGTTAGCCGGGTCTCCATGTTGGCACACAGGAGCTGTCACTAACTGGAATGCACAGGAATCTGTGGAGCCTGAGGGAGGCACTGGGTAGAGAAACATGGGAAGGGAGAGAAACACTCACAGCTTTCCCAGTGCCCCAGGAAAGAAGAGCTGCTCCTGGCTGGCACTGCGGGAGTGTGCGGGAAGACCAGGATGGCACAGCTCTATCATCACAAAGGATCTGACAGCAAAGCTGAGGGTGTGGGGCCTGAGATGGGGCCCCAAAGGAGAGGTCAGGCCAGCGGGAGAGCTAGTGATTGCTGGAAGGGCTTGGCTGGGTGCAGGGGGAAACCCAGGAGACTTGTCAGGAGGCACTGGACATCTCTGGTTACATCTGTGAGACTGGATAATGAGTGAACTTTGGCAGGAGGGAAGGGGTAGAGTAGTACACGTAGTACATATGGGTCTATGGAATAGTACATATCTCTTAGTGGGAAATCAACCAAGAGAATTCCCAAATAACAATGCCTTCTGGTCTCTCCACACTTGTACACACACACATGCGCACACACACACACATACATAGAGAAACATGCACACAAGCACACACACCACCACTTCCTTTACACACATACATGCACACACAGATGTGCATGCACACACACTCCCAACTTCCCTTCATCTGAGGCCGCCCTGTCTGTGAGGTGAGATGTGTCACCATCTGGGGCCAGATGGCGAGGCTGTGACCCTCAGGGGCAGATGCAGCTTTGGGGATGGAGCCTACGCCTGACGTCTGTGCTGTTTCCCGATTTCTCTGTGGGAGCACATGTCACTGTCATTCTTGAAGCATCCCTTGGGATCCGCTCATAAGGACATGGCCCCAGCCTGTGCCCACACTCTCCAGTTTTCTGCCACGCCTCTGGAATTTGTGTTTCCCAAATGGTCCAGTTCACAAGTGAAGTCATGCCAGTTTTATGGAAAATCATTTTCTTCACTGAAATCTACCTTCAACAGGACAACTGTCCATGTAACCCTTGTTTAACAAAAGAGTAAAACCAGCAGCATGTAGCTTTCAAATATGTTGGTTAATTGTAGGTTTGGGACAATGTAGTGTTTAATCGCTTTCTAATGAGTGAATTATCTGGACCAAACTCTAAAAACTAGCGAATGAACTGAACGTGTGAGTATACACGTTTAAGAGACCATCACCAATGGCATAGGGCATAGACCATCAGCCTGCTGTGTGTAGACGTGCATATTGTTCTTTTGCTGATAAAAGTTAAACAATCTTATAGGGGATTTCACCTTTCAAGAGTGAAGTGGAACACACGAACAGAATCACCGGAGGCTAACAAGGTGACTGCCATGGAGGGAGTCACTCAAACTGGTTATATGGGGGGGGGGGGGGGTGTTGGTGCTTGAGCCTGGCCAGTGCTCGTGCTAGCTAGGCAGCTGCTGTACCGCTGAACTACGTTCCCCCAGCCCACTGGTTGTGTTTTTCAGCATTGGAGTTGGTCTGAGGGTGGCTGGAGAAGAGAGGGGAGAGGAAACGTGTGTCTCAGCCCGCTGTGTTGCATTCCAATGCTCTTTATCTCCACGGTGACCCCGTATGCTGGTTTTACTAGCCTCTCTGTGCTCTGGAATCTGAGGCCGGAGGTGGGAAGGCCTTGCTGTGGGCGAGAGCCGGATCTCCCTGACTGAGCCAGGGGTCCCTCCCTCCCTCCCCCAGGTCACTGTTACCACACCTCTGCTGCCCAGGCCTCAGCACACCCACATGGGCAAGAATGGCTCTATGGAAGCTTCTAGATCACAGGAGGATGCCTGGGGCCCTGCCCCGAGCCCGTGGGGCCTGTGACCCCTGCTGGCTCCCTCCACTTTGCCGCCGCAGGACCCTTTCCTTGTGCTGCCAGCCGGCCTGGCCCTGACTGATGAGCTCTCCATGCCTACATGATCCCTGGCTGCAGCAGACAGGGAATGCAGGCTGCACTTCCCAAGTATGGACAGCAGAGGGCAGAGTTCACTGCCTAGGTTTGCCGACCAGCTCTGCAGCATTGCGGAGAGGCCCTGTGTCAACTGGCTGCTGACAGGGCTGAGGGGCTGCCGGCCTGCAGCCCTGTTAGCCTCCCTCTGCTGGGCGCTCCATCTCAGGGTCTTCACAAAGCCGGTGTTCCCCTGGAGAATCTCTTGCTTCTCACACAAGAGCTTTCTCCAGGGGCCTGGCCCTGCTGACCACACTCATGAATGCCCTGACTGCCTGTCCACTAACCCTCATCCGTCACAAGCAGGCCCACTTCCCTGGAGACAGAGGAAGCTTCCCCCGGGGCGTGTGGAAAGGGTGGACTCCTGGGGCAGGGCACAGGCAGAGGGGCTCTTGATTCTTGTGTAGTCCATGCATCGGAGCAGCATGGTCGCTAGATCAACACAAATAGCTTCTAACCAGCACACGCTGGCCAGATGGCCTCTCTGAGTGCCCTGGACAGGAGCTCAGGGCCTGGGTCAGTCAGTGCAGCAGGGAGAGCGGACCCGCTAGAAGCCACGGACCAGCTCTGCCCTCGGTCTGTGGCATGGTCAGTGAGGATGACTGGCTGGCACGGGAGAGCAAGAGGGAGGATGGGGGGGGACCCGAGGATGGGGGCTCTCCAGCCAGATCTGCAGGTCAGACACCTGCAGGGAGGGACGCTCTCCAGCCAGATCTGCAGGTCAGATACCCTGGGGGGGGACGCCCCAAGCGGGGGGACGCGCCTCAGCCTCTCAGCCTTGAGGATCCTCGCTGGTGGAAAGAAAGAGTTCAAATGGAAAATGGCTCAGGCTGCAAGCTGTCCATCCAGTCCCCACAGCATGGCTAGCCCCTCCTCGGTCCAGAACGTCCCAGTCCTCCGCGTCCCTCCTCCTGCCCCCTTCGGGCAACTGGAAGAGGACCTGCCTCACAAGCCGAGTCCTGAGTTCCAGAATTCCATACATAAGTGATTAAGGGAATGAATGAATGAAAAGTACATAGGTCCTTCATCTCCAAGGTAACCACCCCGCCCACCACCGCTGGTTCTAGTGGCCGTTCACCCTGCATTTGCCATCTCCCACCTTGAGACAGTACGCTTCCAAAGCATCGGTGCTCTGAGCGTCTGTGGACGAGGAGCGCTGTGAGGGGCAGGTCTCCCCACGCACAGCCAGCGCCACGCCAGGGGCTGGGAAGCCTCTCCACTGGCTCGCTGTGTGCGGCGCAGGGGCTGTAAAAATCAGAAGCGACTCCAAGGTACAAATGTGGACTGATGGGAGGCAAGGAAGATTTGGGGACTTTTTCTATTGCTAAAACATCCAGCCGACTCCTGAAACCGTAATGAGCGGTTGTTATGGTAACAGCGCTCCTCCACCACACACGGAACCAGAGAGGGCCGCCTGGCTTGGGAGACAGACATTCACTCAAAATGATTGATAAAACAAACCCGGTTTCATTTTCCTTCCAACAGCAGCCCCTCGCCCAGCCCCCCTCCACCCAGCCCCCCTCCGCCCAGACCCCTCCGCCCAGCCCCCCTCCGCCCAGACCCCCCCCCGCCCAGACCCCCTCCGCCCAGACCCCCTCCGCCCAGACCCCCTCCGCCCAGCCCCCCTCCGCCCAGACCCCCCCGCCCAGACCCCCTCCGCCCAGACCCCCTCCGCCCAGACCCCCTCCGCCCAGACCCCCTCCGCCCAGACCCCCTCCGCCCAGCCACCCTCCGCCCAGCCACCCTCCGCCCAGACCCCCTCCGCCCAGACCCCCTCCGCCCAGCCCCCTCCGCCCAGACCCCCTCCGCCCAGCCCCCTCCGCCCAGACCCCCTCCGCCCAGCCCCCTCCGCCCAGACCCCTCCGCCCAGACCCCTCCGCCCAGACCCCCTCCGCCCAGACCCCCTCCGCCCAGACCCCCTCCGCCCAGACCCCCTCTGCTCAGCCCCTTCTTCAGTCTTTAAGTTCACATGGGTGTGGCCAGGGCCCCGGTCTGGGTCCTAGGGCTAGAGGACGCTGCTGAGCACACATTAGTGACAGGTGTAAACCCAAACGCAAGCTGGGCTCTGGGACTTGGAAGCCACAGAGGGTCCGGGTGGGATGAACACGGACGCGGCTGCCCAAAGCCAGAGTGTGCCACCCCAGGCTGCACCCTGGGCCCCGCCCAGGCCCGGGCCCCGCCCACCGGTGCCCTCTCGGCCCTGGCTCTCAGCGCTGAGAGCAGAGCTGCTCCTGTCCAGGGGCCCGTGGCCTCGCCTCTCACCCGCGCAGCCAGCCATGCCAATGAGCCAGAGCGGAGGGCAGGGCCGTGCCAAGCCCAGCAAGGCCCTGCGGGCCGGTGCGACCTGGGTGACAGGCAGTGCTGGGCTTCGCGTGAAGAGCAGGGTCGCGGGAGCTAAGAGGGAACTTCCTGTGGCCAGAGAGAGCAGTTTCCATGAGGATTGTCAGGTAGACAACGCAAAGCCCTGCGCGCAGAGCAAGCGGGGCTTTTCCTATTGACTGGAGTGCTGGAGAAGCCGTGGCTCTCCATGCCAGCCAAGAAGGCTGCGTGCTCGGCACCCAGAATGGGCAGATCTTAGGGTCACTTTTTGCTCGAGGCTTCCTTGAGCTACCTTTACCTTAGGCGCTTCTCCACTCTGCAGTCTTTCCCTGGGAAACGTGGGCCTCTTCGCCTGTGACTTGCTCACTGCTTGGGGAATGCCAGCCCTTCTGCACCCCGCCCCATCCTAATGGGTGAGGGGTCCTGCGGCAGGTTCACATCGGCCCTCCTAAGGAATCTGGCCTTGATCATCAGTGAATGGACACACACACACACACAGACACACACACACGATCAATTTCATTAGCCACCAGGGGAATGCAAATCAAAACTACAGCGAACTGCAATCATCTCACCCCAGTTAGAATGGCTGTCCAGGGCTGGGAAGGTGGCTCAGTGGTAGAGTGCTTGCCTTGCATGCATGAGGCCCTGGGTTCCATTCCTCAGCATCACATAAGCAGAAAAGGCTGGAAGTGACACTGTGGCTCAAGTGGTAGAGCACTAGCCTTGAGCTGAAGAGCTGAGGGACAGCACCCAGGCCCAGAGTTCAGGCCCCTGACTGACCAAAATAAAAAAAAGAATGGTTGTCAAATGGTAAAGGAGAATGTGGAGAAAAACGACCCCTTTCTTCCTGTTGGTGGGAATGCAAATTGGTACCAGCCATTATGAGAACAGGTCCCTCTGAACTCAAAAAGCAGGTCTTCCCTGTGATGCAGCTGCTCTGCTTTGAGGTATGTTGTCCAGAGGAGATGAAACTGGCATGCCTACGTGATGCTTGCAAGCCTGTGTTTCCCATGGCACCATCCGCAATAGTCAAGCTGCGGAGTCAGCCTCGGTGCTCGTCAGAAAACGTGTAATTCCACCACAGAGTATTACTCAGCCATGAAGAAGAATGGGATCCTGTCATCTGCAGCAATGCGGGCAGTGCTGGTGAACATTCCCTGAAGACAAGGACCACATGGCCTCACTCACTTGGAAGCAGAGGAAATGCCAAGTCGATTGCAGAATCTGGGGTACTGCAGGTGGGGTGGGGGTAGGGAGAAGGGGTGCACATTGCATCCCTGCACAAGAGCATCCCACGGAGCACCAGAAATACGTTCCAGGAGAACACATGAATCCAAGGATCAGAAATAGATGACCGGCCCGTACACTCAGCATGGGCGTGGTGTCCAGAGCGCTGCAGGGCTCCTCCGTCTCCTCTGTACTTGGCTTCCTGGCAGTTCTGTTGGAAGGGTAGATTCATTATTCTCCCCAGTACCAAGCTTGTAGTCCAGAACGGAGCCCCTGAAGGCTAGAAAATGGGACCCGATTGAACTTTTTGAAAGGTGGAAAATATACAGGATGTGGGTATTAATGCTGGGACCCCAGTGGCCATTCTGTATGCTTTCTCTCCTGTCCCCCTAGTGTCAAGCCAAGGGAGAGCTGGGACCAGGGGGCTCTCTTCTGGCCTGGGTTTTCTGAGCACGGATTGTTGAGACATGCACGCCGATCATCTTTTGTGCGCCAGTATTTCACCGGGCTCTGTTCACTCAGCACAGGCAGATCTGTATCTAGAATCATCTGTGCACTTTCTCTACACTCCAAAGAGATCCTGCAGGCCTGGGGCCTGGGGTGCCTACCCTGGGGGCAGGAGTCCTCCCATGCCCTGGGGGCTCCACCCCTTTCCCTTCTCACTTTCCTCTCCATTTCTTCCCTCTTTCTCTCCCTTCCTTCCTTCCTTCCTTCCTTCCTTCCTTCCTTCCTCCCTTCCTCCCTTCCTCCCTTCCTCCTTCCTTCCTTCCTCCCTCCCTCCCTTCCTTTCCTCCCTTCCTTCCTTCCTCCCTTCCTCCCTCCCTCCCTCCTTCCTTCCTTCCTTCCTTCCTTTCTCTCTCTCTCTCTCCCCTTCCTTCCTCCCTCGTTGCTCCCTCCCTCCCTCCCCTACATTGCCCACCCCTTCTTTACTCCTCCTTTCCCTCCCCCCTTGTGACCTCATGGCGGCTCACCTTCCTGGAATCTCAGCCCTCTGCATTCCACACTGCTGACAGATGGTCTTAGGAAATGTGCCCGGCCTGGAGGGAAAGCAGTGAAGCTCCCTCAGTATTCCTGTCTAGACCTTGAGGACAATTGCTTCCTGGACAATTTAGTCATATTTTATGAAGATCATTTGTCTGTGGCTAGAAACTTGGACTCGCATGATGTATGGCTGGGAGGACTAATGAGGTCTTCCTGTAGCACTTCCTCAAAGTCGGACGTGCTGCCCGCGGCAGGGCGCGTGTGAGTAATACCAGTGCGTGTTCCTAGGATGGTGAAACCCGGAGTTCACAGTTCCAGGCTCTTGTGACATCTCAGAACACTTTGCTGCCGTGCATTTACTGGGAGGAGGGTCGTTGGGGGACACCCTTCACAAGGCAAGGGACCGTCAGAATATCTGCAGTGGCGTTGTGCTAGGAGCAGAAGAAGTCTCAGCAGCGTCTGTCCTGAGGCGCCCACTCCGGGCCTTCAGCAAGGGAGCAGGGAGGATGAACGTCGAGCCCCCAGCGCGCCTTCTCCTAACGTGGCTGCTTGAATTCCCAGAGGTTTCAATGCCTTTGAAATCTCAGCCAGTTGAGTTTATTCCCAAATAAATATTTCCTGGAGCTGGTAAATTGGATGGAAAAGGAAAGAAACACATCCACCCCAACGTCTAAAGGGCATCTTGGAACTCTGCCTGTTCCCGGCTTTTCTGGTTCAGCAGTGATTTTGCTTCTGAGTGGATTCCTGGGACCAGAGGAGGCGGTGTTAGCAGTCTTAGGACAGTGACATGGTTCTCCCACCGTGTGACTTCCGTGGATGGGCAGGAGATAGGCGAGGGCCACCACGTCCTGAGAGCCCGGCCTCCAGTGACCAGTCCACGGCGCAGCCATCTCCCAGACCACTTGGTGGGTTAGAAAATCTCACAAGTGGATGAGAAATCAGCGGTGACAGATCCCCCCGGAGCACTGCGGGGGACCCCTAAGTCCACACGGAGGACGCGGGGTGTTGCGGCAGGAGCGGTGGCCCTGATGGTGTGACAGGCGTCCCGTGAAGGGCCTCGCGTGGCCCAGGGGTGGCAGGTGTGAAGGCTGCATTTAATACGGCTCTCGGTTCCCAGGACGCTGACAGTGCAGACTGTCCAGTTCATGGACATCAGGAGGAAATAGCTAGGAAACTGGGCGTTGGGTGGGATGCCGCCTCTCTGCTCTGCTCTGCGCAGGTGTGGGGCAGGAGGGCAGCCATCGGGGTGAGTGCGGAACCATCCAGGTGAAAACATACAACCACCCTGACGGCGCATGGACCGTGGCTAAGTCCTTATCTCTGTCAGTCAGCTCTACAGCCATTTTAATATCTAAAGATGTGAACAGAGGACACTAGAAGATTGCATTCTTTTTTCACACATGAAAGCATTTATAATTCATCATATAGGAAAATACTGACAGCCTGGAGTCTTTACTCTTGATTTATTCACCAAGCAATTTTGCCTTCTAAAGATGTATATTGGATTATCCAGAGGACAGATTCCTTAATGTCTGTTTAGACCCGAAGGGAGTGTGGGTGATAACAATTGTCAAATCGGAATGATGGGTATATGCTCACGCCTGTATTTTCTGCCTTGCAAAATGGGTCAAAATGCTTTCCTGTAAGCTAAGCTTGTATCTCGGGTATGGGCTTGTTCTTCCCCCGGGGGTGAGAGGCTGGGAATGACTGGATCTGATTAACAGTTCATTGGCCATTTGTCATCACCTGTCAGGGTGTCTGAGGCCCATGGATGGCTTGTCTGATGGGTACAGGGCATGGGAGCCTGCTCAGTTTGGTGCCTCTGTGGGCGGGAAGGCCCCAGGTCTCACACAGCTGGGGAGCCAACCGGGCCCAGTCCCACCCCAATGGGGGCACGGGCTGTGGGCACTGCAGAGAGCAAACTCAGCTCTTAATACTTGCTAACTATTGATTGCTACTTGATTCTAGTTGGCTGGAGAGTTTCATGTAGCTCAGAATAGAAGTGTGGGTAATCAAACAAGTAAAAATAGGAGGGAAGGAATCCATTTTTACCACAGTGCATTAATCAGTTGTGGTTTGGGGCAGTGGACAGGGTTGGGGTCTGTGTGAGGGAGGGAGGGGGCAGGTCTGCTTCCTGTCACTCTCCAGATATAGCTTGCAGTGTGGAAGTCTTCAGCTCGGTGAGTACAATCATCCATCTGCCTTGCCTGCATTTTGCTATTAATACTTACCCTGTGTTCAGCCTTACACCAGGCAGGAGCAGCAAAGACAGCGTGCCTCCCCTGTTTTCCTGAGGGATTGATTGAAATGGAAAGACTTGGAAAAATTATGTGAAGTGAAGTAAGTCAGGCCCAGAGAAACAAAGGATCTGTGTTTCCCCTCATATGTGGAAACAAGATTGAGCTTACAAACTCATAAGTAAAACCATTGGGTGGTAAGCAAGTGTATACAAATGTGTTAACTGAAATACAGTCAATTCAAGGGAGGTCTCAAATAGAGTAATTCCTTGGGAGGGCAAAGTCAAAATTCAGCCAAATTAAACCCCAGGAAGCAGGTACTTGAAAGGAATGGGGTAGGGCTGAGGGGGAAGGGGGAGAAGGGTGAAGAGGAGAAGAGGGAAAATGCAGATGAGAATCCAATGTGTATCCTACAAAATTAAGAAGAGTGAGGGAAGGGGTGGGTAGGAGAGGGCTGTGTGAGAGTGTGGAAAGGGGTGGCATTGATCAAGAGGCATTGTATTCATAAACCACCATGTTAAATGGCAACTCCTGTGTGCAACTGCTTAGAGGTAATAGTAACGGTAGTAGCAGCAGCAGCAGTAGTAGTAGTAGTAGGGAAGAAGAAGGCCTGTCTCTCAGTTCTACTCACGTAGTCAGGAAGGAATCCAGGCTCCCCCTGGATCTGGCGTTTGTTGCAGAAGATGTATAATTATACCAGAGTTTGTAAGCTACACATGGAGGGCGAGAATTGCAGAGAAAAGCACAGAAGGCACACCAGTTCCCTTACCACAAAGGATCACAGAACCTGAAAGGAGAGAGCTGGACAGCTGTAACACCCCGACTGAAGCCGGAAGCAGGGCAGAGGCCCCCAGGACACCCAGTAGAGAGCTGCCCCTCTTACCTGGCAGGGGGAAGGGGGTCTTGGGTGGGTGAGGGTGGGTGTGGCTACTCTAAGGTCTGGGGGTCATAGGGCAAACAGACCCTTCACCAGGCCCGTGGGAGTTGCTGATCTATTTAGTTAGGAAAACTTCCCCAGTCTGGGCTGAGCACACAGAAGAAATGAACTGAGAGAGCACAGAGTGGGCTGGAGCCCACGGGGCGAGTGATTTGGGATTCAAGGATAGTGGGGAGGGGCAAGAGGTGGATGCATCTGAGTGAAAACAAAAACAACCGGGAAGAGAAAGACTGATGAGACCAAAGGAGGGCTAGACTATTCCGAATAGAATGCCAGGGTCAAGGACCACCCCGTGCCCTTGGCCAGCCCACGAAGGAGGGCCGGACCGCTGCCCGCAGCGTCAGCGGTGATTATGGGTCGGTGGCGAGGGTGGCCCTGAATCCGACTCCCAGGTATCCAGTCACGAGTCAGAACCTCCAGCGGCCCAGGTCGCACAGGCCGATGGGGGACATAGGCTCGTTTGTCTCCCCAGCGCCGCGGGCCTCGGTCTTCTCATCTGTCACCTCGTGGTAATGACCGCACCGGCCTTTTCAGAATGTTGGGACAATCACAGGAGTGGAGCCATGTCAAGCATCTGAACGTGTCAGGCAACCAATAAGCACTCAATAAGTGCCGCCATTATTACTGTCACAGGTGTGTACGCCGTGCAGGTGCCTGTCAGAGGGAATCATGATTTATACCTAGCGCTAATGGAAAAATATTTATTTCACTTATTTCCAGGTCTAGGTAGTGCCAGAAGGGATAATAAAAATACAAACAGGAGTTATTGTTTCCCCTTTGTTTGCAAGCATGATTTACTTGATGAAATGAGATGTCTCTTCTGATCTATTTTCTTTGCCTTCCGACTGGAACGCATGGTCCCATGTAACCTTGCCGAAGGAGGCCCATGTGCCGTCTGAATGGACAGAGGACTAAGCTGACAGCGGCGTGTGGAGGGGTGGCAGGTTCGACCATCCCCGCCAACGTGTCCTCCGCAAGCACGTATTTCTAGGCATCAGACAGGATCGTTTTGCTTGACAGCCAAACAGTGAAACAGATATATGTCAAAAATTTTAAATCTGGATTGCAATTTTATTAAGGCCCCAAAAGCAATAACGTAATGAAGTGAAGGCTAAATGTAGCAGAACCTACGTTTTCAAGTCCCCATTTCACCACCCTAAAAGGTGCCCCCCTGCACCTTGCAGAAGGTGCTGTCCTTGCCGGAGGGTGGCAGAAATCTCAACGTCCTGACACCCTGAATTCAGGCTGTGAATGATGCATGCACACAATGGAGGTTAGAGTCGAGAAATGAGATGTCAGGAGAAGCCGTGAGCATGGTTACATCCCGATTCCCATCAAATACCCCAAGGCGTTTCCATCAGAGAGAGATCAAAATGCTCTTGAATGCTGGTCAAGTATTGTATAACCAGCCAAGCAGAATGAGGAACTCAGTGGGGCCTTTTAGCAAGAAATTGACAATAGATAAAAGAAATCCCCCCAGAAGTATTGAATCAGACAGACAAAAAAAGAAGTGCCCGTGCACTTTCTTTCCTTCTTCCTATTTTTGTGGTAAGAAACTTATGTGTAAGATCTATCCTCTTAGCTGGGCATGGGTGGCTCACACCTACAAACCTAGCTACTCAGGAGGCTGAGATCTGAGGATCACGGTTCAAAGCCAGCCTGGGCAGGAGAGTCCATGAGATGCTTATCTCCACCAGAAAACTGGAAGTGGTGTAAGTGGCTCCAGTGATAGAGCACTTGCCTTGAGCTAAAGAGCTGAGAGACAGCCCAGAGTTCAAGCCCCATGACCAACACACACACACACACACACACACACACACACACACACACACACACACGAAAAAGATCTGCCCTGTTAACTTGCACGGCAGGAAAGATTCTGGTTAATTATAAGCAGATTTCTTCAGCACATCTGCAGAGCTCACTCATGTCATGTCATCCCTTTAACTGCTAGTTCCTGCTTTCCCTCCCCACAGCTCTGAGCAGCCTCCGGGGACAGATGGCAGGAGCTGTGTCATATAGGTGGAATTAAGAAATACTTGTCGTTCCATGACTGATTCATTTCACTTAGCATAAAGTCCTCAAGGTCCACCCACAGTGTCACTAACAGCAGGATTTCATGAATAGTATTCCCTGGCATGTATACTTCACGTTTTCCTTAGCTGTCTTTCTCATGAGCCTCAGATTGCTTCCTGATTTTGGCCTTGTGTGAAAAATGCTGCACAGAACACAGAAAAGCAGATATTCCTTTGAGATGTTGATGTTAATTCTTGTGGTTGAATATCAGCTGTGATATTCCTGGATCATGTGGTTGGTAGATGTGGCTAAACTTCTTTGCTCTCCTGGTGTTCTATGGTTTGAGCCCCATCCATAGTCTGGCTATTTGCTGGGTATTTTGGAGATGGAGTCTTGCAGACTTTCCTGTGACTTCTCTGGCTTTGCCCTGCGATCCTCTAGATCTCAGCCTCTTCGGTATGCTTGCAGGAGTGAGCTGCTGGCAGCCATCAGGCAGTTGTACTTTGGTATCTGAGGAGCTGCTTCTCTGCCTGCCATGCCCACTGCCCATGCTGTGTTCCTGCCTACGGCCCACAGGGCTGGGCATCGTACCCCCACCAACGCTGGAGAACGGACTGCTGTCAGTCCTGTCTCACAGTGGCTTTAATTTCGGTTCCTGTGTATCTATTGGCTAATAGGAGGAATGCCTCTCGGAGTGCTCTGCCCATTGTTAATTGGGTTTTTGCCCTTTTGCAATTCAGGTATAGTAGTTCCCTGTGCATTTCGGTTCTTGACCTCTTGTGTAAGGTCAGGCTGCCCCTGTGGACTTTTGCCTTGTAGCTAGAGCTTTGGTGTGAGATCCAGGAAGTCACTGTCCAGATCACGGTTGCACAGCGTCTTCTGTGTCATCTTCTTTATCCTGGTCCAGTTGTTCATCATGTGTGGTGTCTGGGGGCCTGGCTTTATTCTTCTGCACGGCTGCCCAGTTTTCCTGCACTGAGTTTTGCATATGGTCCCTTTGCCAATGTGTATTTTTGGCCATACTCTCCAGTTAAACCGTTGAGAGATCAGAAACAATGCAGGAGTTTGTACTCTCACTTGCGTCAGAGAAAACAAAACAAAACAAACATCCCAACAGCAGAGAAGGAAAACTTGATCCCAGAGGTCTCATCCCCAGGGAACGTTCTGAGTGAGGGCAGATCCTCTCAGAGCCTCACTGAGTCTGGTCCTGGGATAGCACTGGGCTCTCCACAAATGCCTGGTGCGTCCTAATTCAGTCGCAAGTTCCTAGTTATCACGGGAGAACCATCCTTGGTGGACTCTCTGGGCCTTGTCCCGTCCTAGCTGAGTTCCCTTGAGAGCGTTACTTAACCTCTCTGAATCGCAATTTTGTGGATCTTCAAAATGGGGGCATCAGTGCCTAGACCCTGGGAATGTTACAAGGGTGGGGTGGGTCCTATAAAGCGGTGTTCCTAAGTTCTGAGTCTGGCACAGTCTCCAGCACTAATCTTTGTTCAGTGGTTGAAGTAGGAGAAGGAGGAGAAAACACAGCACCAGGGAGGAGCTCCGAGTTCTTTCTCCCCAACAGTCACAGAGCCCTGGAGTTAACCCTCTTCATGCCCGCCCCACGTCCCCACCTACCCCACTTCTCTGCCCACAGGATCCCAGGGCAAGTGCAGAGACTCAGAGACTCCGCTCACAGTATTCACACTTTGGTTACCTTTCCTCCTCAGGAAAGCCACTTCTGAGAGTTGCACTCTGAAAGGAGCTTGTTCCCAGCAGACCACAGTGAGTCTCTTTTGCTGCCAGAATGCCTGCTCTTATTTATACTGCCTTCCTGCCACATCTGGGTTTTCAGATTGGTGCCACCTGCTGGCTACTGCCGTGGGTCTGATCCCAGCACATCCTGGCCTACAAACCCAGGGGGTCAGGCCCGGATTCCTGGTGGAAAGACAGGTTCATTCAGTCGCTATGGTTCTTCATCCTTGCTCTTCACTGAGCTTCCTGCAGGTTGAAGTAGGAGACTTGAGTGCAGACCTGGATTTGGGTCTTTTATTTCTCCAGTGGGGCTACTCCTTGGCTTGGGGACGAAGACCAAGGACGGTCCTGGAGCCTCCCCTCTGACGGACTGACCGCAGGTTCTCACAGACTCTTGCCTATGCATCTGTCGACATTGTCTCGTGTTTAAGTCAAGTGCATCTGTGTCAACGCACACACGGAGTTGCTACCTGCTCCTCTGGCTCAAGTTCTAAAAAGAAGAAAATGATCTCACCCCTGTTATGAGCAGTATAGTTACAAGGACAAATAGCAAATCAGATGTGTGCCTCTGACAAAGGATTGACTTGTTACCTTTTCCAAAACAATCAGCCATCAACAGTTGTCCACAAACCCACTTTGAGCCATATACTCACATGTGGTGTGTGCTAAGCAAGATGCAGAGACTTCAGTCAGTCAGTCATATAGACTGTAACTTCTAGTCTGGAACATGTCCTCTGCTTCACTCGCAGTTTCTTAGAGATGAATCTGAACAATACTTGAATGAATGAATGAACAAAATTTCTGGAATTAAGCCTTTGTAGCTGACATTTTGTTTTGCAATATAATAATATATTAAGTTCAAGTTCCTTTCTTATGGCTGTCCTTTAGAAAGCAGGCTCCTTCTTTTGAATAGATGCCTTGTCAAAGGATCAAAAAGAAATTCTGTTCTGGCCTCAACCATTCCACAAAAGACTCTCATGAAATTCAATCTGCAATAGCTCATTTGTGATTAGACTTTCTAATTCTCACAGGAAGTCATTGAACAGATGAACACATACACTTCCTAATAAAACAAACCCCAAAGATGTCTGAGCATGATCTTCTCCTGGTGTGCCCAAGATTCACATGTGGCCTAATCTCAACCACCCTTTAAACACCCACCGATCCACTTCTGTAGAGAGCTGGTTTCCCTGTGCCATTTTGGATGCCTCTCTCTTGACTTTTTTCTTTACTTAGTTACTAATCCAGCCAAACCTTTGTTTAATCAAGTGTCGCAATTATTCAAGACTGTCTATCTTCCCAGAATATGAACTGGGAGAGTAATTCTAAGAAAATAAGGTACTATGAGTGGGAAGAAAAAAAGAACTGAACTCCAAGCTCTCAGTGGGAGAAGTCCTTTTTAATACCTCATTCCTGGTCAATGAAGACCAGCATTCTGGGTCAATGGCACCCCAAGCGTCTCTAGACTCCCAAGACTAACAACACCCAAAGGCTTCTCTTTCCCTGTCTTTACTTTGTATTCAATCTGTTCTTGCCCCAAAATATAAATACAAAAAAAAAATCTCCTCTTAGTTTTTTAAAGACTTGCTCTAATCCACTCACTCCCTAAGTACCTCATTGACTAGATCTACTAAGACGCTCCGTTTTTGGATATAAGGTCACAAAATGAGACATTTTACAATTTCAAGGTCACAAATTAGCAACACAACATGATTTCTTGGAGGAATCGATAAACATGATTCTTAGCCTTTGAGATTTATAAAAATATCTTTTTACATTTTTTCTATTTTCCAGTACTAAGATTAAACTCAGGGCACCTGCTAAAGCAAGCATCCCACTACTTGGACCAGGCCCTACTTTGTATTCTGTTTTTGAGATAGGGTCTCACTAGCTTTGCTTGGGCTGGCCTTGAGCTGGACATCTTCCTGCCCTCACCTCCTGAGTAGCATGCACCATTGTGCTGAGTTTGGTTGCCTGTCGTGACATTTTCTTTCCTTTCCCGTTCAATTCTGGAAGTCAGATTTGAATATAGGACTGTATGCTGCCTAGGTAGATACTCTACTGTTGGGTCATACCCCCAGCCCTTCTTTTCCACACTGGTTGTTTTTGAGTTCATATCTCCCCAGTGCCCAGGTACACTATTTTTTTGCTTCTTGCCATATCTTGGATGGCAGATGGACAAACTACACACAGCCTTTTCCACTGGGATAGAATCTCACAGACTTTGTGCCCGGGCTATCCTGCATAGCTGGAATGACAGGATGACTCTGCCTGACTATACTTTTTTGTTGTTGTTTTTGGGTCCGGTCGTGGGGCCTGAACTCTGGGCCTGGGCACTGTCCCTCAGCTCTTCAGCTCAAGGCTAGCACTCTACCACTTGAGCCACAGCACCACTTCTGGCTTTTTTTCTTTTTGCTTATGTGGTGCTAAGGAATTGAACCCAGGGCCTCATGCATGCAAGGCAAACGCTCTACCACTGAGCCACCTTCCCAGCCCTACTATACGTTCTTGATCATGCTAAAATCTTTGTTTCTTTCTTCTCCTAGTTTACATTCTTATTCTTAACCTCAGTGTTTCTGTCTGGCCTTCTGAGTGGGCCCAGTTCAGGCCTGGGACTAGAGCAGGACAGAAGCCTTTCCACCCCACTGAGAAAAGGTTAGTCCCACAGAAAGATGCCAGTTCCCTCTCCATCTTCTCCTTTAAACCTCTCCACCCTCTCCGCTCCCCCTCTCCTCTCCCCTATGTTTACAACATGACTTGGAATCTGCCAGCTCACCACAATGAAACATAATGATTTTTTTTTGCAAAACACATGTCAAATGCCTGGAGCTGGGAGAGATTCGTAATAGAGACCGGTGTTCCATGAGCTCAAATTAACAGGCTGCTTGCTAACTCTGATCTGCGCAATGAGGCGCAGGGTGGATGCCAGAGAGGTCGGAGGAGGAACAGGGGCGTGGGCAGGAAGCCGAGCCCGTGAGGCGTCTGCGTGAGGACAGCAGCAGCGCCACAGCCCTGGTCTGCCTGGGACAGCGCGGCATTCCCCCAGCGTGGACCGCACGGTCCCGAGCTTGGGGACCAACGCGGAGAGGGGAAAAGGGCACCAGCAGTCAACTTGGGGGGCTCTCAGACTCTCCTCCTTTGCACGTGTGGTTCTGGGCTAGAGTTGGCCAAGAGTGACATGGTGCGTGAGGTGAAGCTGCAGCCTCCGCACGCTGGTCCTCATGGGTGACGGTGGTGACAGGGCCCCGCGTGGCTCTGCTGGCCCGTGCTCTGCTACTGCCCCGCCCTGCTGGCCACGGTGACGCCAGGCCACAGGCCACTCTTCCTCTCAGCGCCGGCCGCATGTCCCGGCATCTCCCGCAGCGGGGACGGCCCCTTCCTGTCGTGGGCCAGCCCCTAGGGCGCCTCGGTGACAAGTGATGTTCTCGTGCCCCAGGTGCGGTTGATGTTGACCCCTTCATAGTGTGACCTTGAGGTTCAGACTTCGGCCTTCGTCAAGCTTCCTACTGTTTATCTTTAAAAGAGATGTCCTAAATGACATCTCTTTTTGAATTTTGTCTCTATTTGGACTTTTTATTAAGAATCTCACTATCTAGTGCCCTTGAACTCTCAGTCTTCCTGCTTCTGCCTCTCAAGTGCTATCCTCAGCTGGATAGAAAATTGAGGAAAATAACTCTGGGGTTACAGATTCATCCACGGCGTTCACAAAGGCCACACTACCAAAAACTTTGTTGACTGTCAAAGAACCAGCTTTTGGCTCTGGTCGCTTTCTCTCTATTTCTATTGTCTAATTCATTTAGTTTTGCTACATTATGTATTGTTTCCTTCCTTCTGTTTGTTTTGGGTTTAGTCCATCCTTCTTTTGCTAGTTTATTAAGGTGGAGGCTATTGGTTTGAGATCTTTCTTTTTTCTTAATACAAGAAATATATTGTACATTATAGAGCAGGAGTGTTCCCTCCAAAGACTGTATTCATGGTGCCAGCTAAGTTTTGGTACATTGTGTTTTGTTCTCATTCAGCTCCAAGAATTTATTTCTATTTCCCTTGTGTCTTCCTCTTTAATCCGTTTGCTTCTTAAGATGGTGCCATTAAATTTCCGCACACTTGGGCGGATATTAAGTTTTCGGTCTGCTACTGGTTTCTAGATTCATTCCACTGCAACCTGAAAAGATGCCTTGTGTGGTTTAACTTCAATCTTTTTAGGTTAAGCCTCGTTCTGTGAGCCGATTCATGGTCTCTCCCAGGGAAGGTGCTGGGGCAGTGGGGTGGGCTGTGTGTTCTCCTGTAATTCACAATACCCCAGATTTCCCACATGAGTTCTGGCCAGGGCTGAACCAACAGGGACAGGAAAACGCGAGATCTTCCCTTTCCATCCACCTCCCCACTGTAGGTTCCCCAGTCATGTAGAGATGCATCTTATTTTAACACCATTTAATCGCCTGTCACTCGAGATGATTCAACTGACTGCCTCTCCCACCGTTACTGGAAATGCACACATGGGACTGTTTTCTTAGACGGAAATCTGATTTTACCTTACTTTACATTTGCTGGAGTTTTAAAATGTGCCCGTGGAGTGAAGAGAGACTCCTGTTCCAGAAGCGACGGGGCCTCTGCTCTCCTGAGCCTGCGCGGAGAGCGGTTTGGAGGTAATTACCTGAGGGGAGCCCAGAGGTTTAAGATGATGATTAAAAATGATTATTCCAATCACAAACCACTTGGGCACGTCAGCCTGAAGTGTGCACGCTTGTGCACCGATCGAAGGCAGCAGGGCATGGAGAGGAAGCTGGGATTTAGAAACAAGGATATTCAGAGTCTTTGGTTCTTGTGTGGAACCTACTACAGGGCAGCCTGGAATGAAAACCAGAAACAATCAAGGAAAAAAAAGACGGCTCACACACATCCTGTGGTCTAGAAGTGACTTATTTAACACATGCGCCTCCCACGTGCTGTATAAAGTCAGCACAGTACACTGAGAGGACAGGTGGAGGACCTGTGCGTCTGTGACTGGGGAAAGACCTCAGGCGCGCATCCCAGCCTCTGCAAACTGTTTCTCTGTCTGGGGAACAGAAGAGACCACCATACTTTGCTAATTTAGCAACTGCTGTAATAAGTAGCAGCAGTATCTTGAAGCATAGATCATGGTGTCTGGACCTGGTACTCTAGCACGAAGTTGTGTTCTGTGAATGCGTATATCATATCCCTATGATCAGGAATTATTCTTTTAGTTTATTCGATTCACTCATGGCTGTCCATGCTTCTCTCTCTGACTGTCCCATCCTCCTCCCTCTGTCTGTAACTAGCCCTCAGACTGGACAGCCTCCAGCAGGTACGAACCGAGTTACCTGAGCAGTTCCCTCAGGCTTCTGTGTCTCCCTGGGTCTGGGAAGGACCTTGGGAAGAACTCCTTACACTGCGTCCTCCTAAAAGACAGATTGCAGGCTTCTGTGATGCAGTCTTACCGGCTGGGCACCCGTGTGGTCCAAACCCAGTCAGTGCTCCACCATCAAGCTCGGTGGAAGCAGATGCCGTACACGTGTGGAAAGTCCTCTGCTCTCAGGCCCGTCTGGGAACCGCTCACTTCCAGCCAGAGCAAGTGATCTTTTGCAAACCAACCTGATAGCTCTCACTTTCGGTTAATTTTCTTCTTCTGCTCTTCCCTGATGAGGTCAGAGCTGGCATGGTGGCGGGTTCGTGGGGTGGGGGTGCAGCGCGGCTCCCGCGGCAGAGGCAGGCAGGGGCTACTGGGAACTGAGGCAAGCTCCTCAGCGGTTCGCCTGCATCCTGGTTGTTTATTTGTCTCCCTCTCTATTTTTAATGTTGATATTGTGAAGAAACGTGTGGAGCACTGGATGTGGAAAAATACTCTTTAGTTTTTTAAATTGTAGTTTTATTATCTTTACGTCATTGTTTATAGGACCATGCGTCTCGATCAATATCACGCCATCCATTGTTCTTCCTGATTCCTCCCATCCTCACCCAAACCCCCAATTTCCCTAGAAGAAGTCTCTGTGGTAGCATCGATAGGGGTCTAAGAGTTCTGAGACTTACGTGGTAAGAGGGAGCCGGTCTTGTGGGGACTAGAACCATTATTTCTAATACATTTTTTATTGTAAAGATACTGTACAGAGAGGTTACAGTTACATGAGTAAGGTAATGAGTACACTTCCTATCCAGCATTGTTACCCCCTCCTTTGTTTTTCCCCTAACCTCCCTACCTTCCCCACCTCCCCAACTCCTCCCCGCTCCCCCGCAAGTTGTAAAGTTCATTTCAACATAGTGACTTGTGCATCTCATTGTTACAGTGGGTCAACCTGTATCCCTATTTAAGCATTTTGTTTTTTTCCCTTCCCCTTCTCAAATTAGAAGAATGTATATACAAAATGCAGGGCACCTACATCAAATACAGGGGTTATACCGTGGGGGAAGAACGTACAAAGAAACAAAAAATATCACACAGTACATTAAAAACAACAGCAACAAAGAACCCCTGTCTTGGGGTTCATTTCACTTAGCATCATCTTTTGGCCTTTTCTGCTTGTTCTAGACATATACTAGTTATTGCAGATAAGGGAAGCCATGAGACCTGTTTCTTTGGACCTGGCTTACTTCACTTAATATGATTTTTCCAAGTCTTTCCATTTCCTAACAAATGGGACAATGTCATTCTTTCTGATGGAGGCATGATATTCATATATATATATATATATATATATATATATATATATATATATATATATATATGCCACATTTCTTGATCCATTCATCTACTGAGGGGCATCTGGGTTGGTTCCATAACTTAGCTGTGGTGAATAATGCTGTGATAAACGTAGTGGTGCTGGTAGCTTTAGTATGGTCTTGTTTGTGATCATTTGGGTAAATGCCTAAAAGTGGGATTGCTGGGTCAGAGGGAAGCTCTATGTGGAGTACTTTGAGGAACCTCCATACTACTTTCCAAAGTGGTTGAACAAGTTTACACTTCCACCAGCAATGCAGTAGGGTTCCCTTTTGGCCACATCCTCTCCAGCATCTGTTGTTATCGGATTTCTTGATTATAGCCATTCTAACTGGGGTGAGGTGGTATCTCAATGTTGTCTTGATTTGCATTTCTTTTATAGCTAGAGATGTTGAGCATTTCCTTGTGTTTCTATTGCCATTCTTATTTCCACTTTAGAGAAGTTTCTCTTTAAGTCTTTAGCCCACTTATTTATTGGGCAGTTGTTGTTGGGGGATTTAATTTTTTGAGTTCCAGGTATATTTTTGATATGAGACCCTTGTCCGTTGTATAGATCTTCTCCTAATCCGTGGGCTTTCTATTGATCTTGCTAGCCGCGTCCTTTGCCATGCAGAAGCTCTGCAGTTTCAGGCAATCCCAAGCTAAAAATACATGAATGGAAAGACTATTTGTTATAAATACCCGGTATTGTTCACTGAAGTTGAAGGTGAAATTTCCATTTCTTTGTGATTCATTTTGTTTTGGGGAGAGGTAGCAAAACTGCCAAGGGACAGTCCATTTATAACCACGTATGTAAACAGAAATGTCAGGTGGATTAAATATATAACTGTGAAATTAGGCTAAACAAAATTAACATAGGGAGAAGCTGACCTCGAGGCATAGGAGCATAGTTTATCACATAAAGGGGGCGCGTGAGAGAGAAGAGAAGTCACTAATATTTATGTTAAATGAATCAGAGCTGGGACAAGCCGGGAGGTGCTGTCGCCTTATATGTGTGTCTTGCTTGCCAGGAACATCTTCGTGGTACTTGTGCCTGGCAGGCAGGAGGGAGCAGGATACGAGCTCTTGATAAACTGGCTTATCTTGTCCTCAGGATTCTGATGTGAACCTGTCCGTGGATTAACAGGAGCATGGATTTGTTGGGCACTGTGATTTTACAAACGTATCATCGGTGGCTCTGTATGGGCTTGCTTCCTTATGCTACATGATCTAGCCCCTGCTGGAATCAATATCTGAAAGGGGCTTGAAATGTATTTGGTGTGGGGTGGCGGTGTTTTCCGACCTGGCCAAGGAAACTGTGGGTATGAACAGCATTTGTATGCCAGGGAGGAACCTGCAGCTTGTGAAAGCAACTCCAAATGGCTTCTTTTTGGTGCCGGTCTTGGAGCTTGAACTCAGGGCCTGGGTGCTATCCCTGAATATTTTTTGGGATAAAGGCTAGTGCTCTACAACTAACCACCAACAACAGGAAGTGGCGTTGGGGAGCTGTGGCTTCCCTTCTTCCTGGACATCTTTTGCCGCTGCTAGACCTGTGTGGGGAAACCCGAGCTGCCGAGCCAAAGTCCTCTTCACTTGGGACGTTCTCTGGGGGTGACAGCCAGAAAATGGGGAGCCCAGAACTGAGCCTAGCCCCTGAGAGGTGCTCGCTGCTCTTGGGGAAGATGCTGGGCCTGGCTAGGAATTCCCTTTTGAGACGGGTCATTTCCTCCTACCTTGTGCTCTGTAATTATGATGTGCATCAAGACAATTATCAAAATCCTATTTGGAGAATATTGGATTAGCAGAATGTTTGATTAAATCAATAATTGGAATAGTAAAAGCCTATTCTCTTACTAATTACATCTAGAGGAACTAATATTGTCTGTAGGGATAAAATAGGAAGCTTTGTTCCTTATGTAAATGAAGATGGCTTAAAAAAAGTTCTGGTAAGGTGCCTTTTGGACTCTGGCTTATAAATATATCTAATGGAAAGAGAGTCAAGGAGAAAAGGGTAAACAGTCTCCTGAGAGTTGATATAGTATTCTAATTATATTGGAAATGACTTCAGTTCATAAATTGTGTACTCCTCTAAAAAGTTAAATATTAGCCTGCAAATACAAAAAGAAATCAGAGCATTTTCACATTTCCATGCGCACAATTATTTTTCCTCCCGATGAATGAAATGTACCGTTCTTGAAGGAAAAGGGGTGAGCTGCACAGCGAGGGTATTTGCTTCCTGCCAGCTTCCTGCCAGGCAGGAGAACCTGCAAACTTCACCTCCTCACTCTTGTATGTTGAGACAGAAATCTCAGAGTTCAAATCTTCACCAGCTTCATTGTCAGAGAAACTGTGGCAAGATGGCTGATTGATTCACTGGGTTTACTGCTGGCTTAATATTGACCTGGCTAAGTATCACCCTTGCTGTGCTAAATATATTCTGTAGAAATCAAGTGAGGTTTTTTTTTAATCTTAAAAGGAAGTGAGTAACTCACTCTGGTTCTTTTGTAGGACCTTTCTGTCCCATGGCCCCAGCCGTCTGTCCATCCATCACTGGGCTAACAGTACTTTCTGCCCTGAGCCCCAGGAACAGCCCTGCTCTCACGCCTACTGTGGCTTGATGCTACCATGATGTCTGCTTTCCCAGAATCCCTGTCCCACACTGTTCTGCCAGCCCCGAAGTGCGCCTTACTGCACACCTGGCTCCTGTTGGCTGCCTGTGGCGCTTCCTCCTCGTGTGGAACCTTCTCCCGCTGTGCCCACTTCATGCTGCCATGCTATTGTCATGGCTGAGTTAGACTCAAACACTCAAAGATCTGTCTCTGCCTGGTCTATAAAGTCCCAGGAGGAAGGAGGGAGGGAAGGAGGGAAGGGAGGGAGGGAGGGAAGGAAGGAGGGAGGGAGAGAGAGACGGAGCAGAGAGCAAGACTGAGAGTGAAAGCAAAACAGAGAGACTAGTCATGATAGCCCAGTACTGATACCGTCGTCATACAACCACCACCACCAAGTCACAAGTCAGTTCTGTTAGACTGTATGAATGGCATTAACTGATTTGTGAATGTCATCCCATTTAGCCTTGAAAAAATAAGTGTAGTATCAGCCTCACAGAAATCATGTGTGTGGTTCCTGTGACGAGACCCCCTTGTTTCCGTGAGATCTGAGGGACTTTCTGCCATGCTGGGGCCTTTGTTAGAGGATGTAAAGATATTGCAAGGAAATGAGAGCCAGGACACTCATCTCAGGGCGCCTGAGCCAGGGAAAGAAGGAAAGCTTCGCAATGGCACAGGTGACCGCCGCCAGGCTGGGCGAATCGTTTTGTTGGAAGAACGCACTAAAATTGTTCTCCTTCAACTTTCTGGCTTCCTAGGTTTGGCCAAGTTGGAGTTAATCAAAGACTAGATGAAGAGGGAAAAACGTGTGTTCAGCAGAAGAAAAGACGGGGTAGGGCCATTTGAAACCCAGGCAGCGGGTGTCCCGCCAAATCTGGAACAAGTCGGTTATTTCACGGCAGCTTTTGAATCTATGGGGCAGCCTTGATCTTTGCTCCATCAGCTCTGGTGACTCCTCCTGCGAGCACAGGTGTGGCGTGATCCCAGAAAGGCAGAGAGGCCGATGCAATGCTACCTCAGACCACACGAGTCTTCTTGGGCTCTGTCGACCTCCCACAGCCTCTGCTAATTAGGTCCACACCTCTGCTGGCAGCCAGCCAGCGTGTCGACTCGAGCCACTGGAAGAACTCCCAAACCAGTCTACAGAAAGCCTGAGAGTTCAAAAAGGAAGACTTGATTCTGCATCGCACAGCATGGCTGCTCAGAGCCGTCTTTGAATTTAGAAATGTTTTTCCCCCTCCATAGGCAGCTTAGCTGTGAATTGGTGAGGTTATGTAGTTTTGCTATCCCCTCTCCAGAGGAACATACAAAACAAGGCTCACGCTTCCTCCTCCATTTGCCCACTGGGCATCCTTTCCCTCTCGGGGCTGAGAGTTGTCTTTCTAACATTGACATCATGGATGGAATCAGAATTTTAGCATGGGACATGTACAGCGATGACCTCGCACTCACTCCCTGACCCCCTTCCCCGTCCATGGTACTGTGCGATTCATTCATGTGTCCTTCAGTGTGGGGCATGCCAGTTGAGATCCTGTGTGCCCAAGGAGAAGGAGACACTGTGACCTTAGATTCATTTGCTCCTGGTGGGTCCCTTGGGGGTGACCTGGTGCTGACCAGTCCCAGCACACACCCTGGCTCCTCTGTGCTGATTGTTCAGACATGAACAGAGCCTAACGGTGTGTGGATCCTGCTGCGCAAATCCTCTGAGCACGTCTTGTGAGTACGGCTTACTGTGAATGTACATTCCCTGGAGCGCATACATCCTGTGTGGGCACACTTCCTGGAAGTGCATACTTGCATACTTCCTGGGAGACTGCATTTCCTGCTATCTGACACTTCCTGTGTGGGCACACTTCCTGGAGGTGCATACTTGCATACTTCCTGGGAGACTGCATTTCCTGCTGACACTTCCTGTGCGGGCACACTTCCTGGAAGTGCATACTTCCTGGGAGACTGCATTTCCTGCTATCTGACACTTCCTGTGCGGGCACACTTCCTGGAGGTGCATACTTCCTGGGAGACTGCATTTCCTGCTATCTGACACTTCCTGTGTGGGTACACTTCCTGGAAGTGCATACTTGCATACTTCCTGGGAGACTGCATTTCCTGCTAGCTGACACCTCCTCTGTGGCACACTTCCTGTAAGTGCACACTTGCTGTGAATGAACATTCCCTGTGTGGGCACACTTACTATAGTGCGTGTTTCCCATGTTTGTACGCTTCCTGTGAGGCTGCATTTAGTGGAATCCTGCACCTCCTGCATGGGCACGCTTCCTGTTAGCTCTCGCTGCTTCTGTACGGTCTCACCTGCATGATCACTCCTGAAGCACACTGGACTCCTCACCACCATACACCTGGAAGGTGTTGCTTTCTGAGCCTTTCGCCTCTTGTATGTTCCCCTCGTGCAGTTCATCCTTCAGATCTTACCAAAAGGCCATTGGCTTGCCTGGTGAGCTTTCCTGGAGACCTGAGTGTTCTTCCGGTTGCACTTGCTTAGGATTGTTGTTTGTGTGTTTGTGTGCTGGTCGGGGCTTGAACTCAAAGCCTGGACTCTATCCCTGAGCTTTTTGTGCTCTGATCTAGCACTCTATATCTTATGAGCCACAACTGCACTTTCAGCTTTTTGGTGGTTAATTGGAGATAAGAGTCTTGGATTTGACTTCCTGGGTTGGCTTCAAACCATGATGCTCAGATCTCAGCATCCTGAGTAGCTAGGAATACAGATGTGAACCACCAGCACAACTGCTCTCCCCCAACTGAAATCTCCCTAGGAGATGTAATTAAATTTACAGGTGGGTATGGGGTCTTTGTAGTATGGAAAAAATTGTATAAAAGATATTCTCACCAGGTCTGGAACACAGCATGCCCTATTCCTTGCATACCTTAGACCTGGCAAACTGCTTTTGGAAATCCTGATGATAGTTCTTCACAGACAGCTTTCTGGAGGAAGTGAAGAAGACTACAATGCGAATAGTGGCAACTTCTAATCTTGTGAGAAGATCCACATCAGCCAAATCATTTAAGCATAGAGTTCTGGAAAACAGTAGGCAACAGATGCCTAATAGCTGAAATTTTTAATGGCTGAAAATATTATTTTAATTGGTACTTACCAAGCATTTTAAAATCTAAATTATTTTTTAAAAATTTTAATATTGCCAAGTATTATTTTAATTGGAAAGGACCAATTAAAATACCATGTCTATAAAAATTCACCCCCTAAATACCACAGTGTTGTCAGGTTGCAGAACTTGTGCCGAGTGAACCGTAGCTGTAGAACAGGGAAGTAGAAGAGGCTTGGGGGCCCAGGAGAAGCAAGTTAGGGTGCCATCCTCATGAATCCAGGTCCCTCACACCTTCCTGGCAGATTTTAACAATCCTCTACGTTGTCTATTAGAGTAGAGAGAGGACCAGGAAACTGTGCTCCATGCTCTGAGGATGGTCACCCACTTAGACTGTCACCCTGGTCTTTTCTGCTGACCATCAAGATGGAATATATACAATGCAGTTGCTTTCTGTGTGCCCTTCTTGCTGGAAGACAGCTCTCTTCCCACCTTAAACCAGTCCCTCTGTCCATTCTCTGGATGTGCCTCCTTCTCTAACCACAGTCAGACCACCTGAGCCTCTCTGCAGTGTCAGGAGTCTGGCATAGATACACCGTGGTGAGCGCAGATCCTCTTGGAATCTGAAAGCATCTGGGTGATGTGGGAGTCTGGCCAGCACCCCGCTGACATCCAGCCGGTGATGAAACACAGCGTGTCCATAAGCTGCAGTGTGCCGAGGACAGGGTTACAGTGGGAAACACACACTGGGCAGAGAGGAACGGGCTGGTGGTGTCAGATTCTCGGCAGGATCTGTGGTGCATGCGACATGGAACACCGCTGAGGGCGGAGGACAGGGGAGCAGGGTGGCAGTTCAGTCCTCATGTTTGAAGGGGCCCCTTGGATTAACGCACACCTTCCCTGTTGAAGAGGAACGGCCTGGCCAGGAGCCCGCAGTGACCTCCATTTGTCCTTTCATGTGGCACCAAGTCAAGAAATCTCACACGGAGTATCCTTTGTGATCTTGATTGAAAATGAGTGTTGTCTGCAGAGGTATAGAAGCCAGTGTGATCCCTCACTAAGAAAGAGATCACTCTCCAGCATTCCTCATTGCCTGCCAGCCTCTGCTCCTAAAAGGTTTTCCTTGAATTCATCCCTCTTTTTTACAAATGGATTTTTCATGAACAGAAAATATGTGGACTCGACTGCTTCGCTTACTCTGTTAGAAGTTCATGAAAAGCTTACGTACACACCAATCAGGGCCTTTTAGGAGACACAGCCAGGATGTTCCATGTGTATGGTGCCAATCAACACACTTCTCCAGGAGGAACCGGCTCTCCTTACGTCAAGTAGACACTTAGTTCCACTGAATGGAAATCGCAAGCTTGAGAAGGCTTGGTGGTGGCACTGGAGATGCTTTCTCGTGAAGACATTGTTGGGCAGATCTCCAGAGACTTGAGGAGCGTTGGGATGGGGTGGGAACTCTGACATAGATTTAGATAGAAAGGAATTCTATTTGTGTCCAGCTCACCTGGGCAGCCCGGCTCCACAGAAAAGGGGCCAGCCCTGTCCTTTGATCTGACGACGGCGCCACGTCAGCTCTTCAGTTCTGAGGCTCCATACTGATTTTGTCTGGCAAGAGCGCCTCGGACCTGCCCTGAAATGGCACCTCACCCCCAGACCTTAGTTCTCGTAGGAAAATCCACAAGGCTAGAAAGGAAAAGAGGGCCCGTGGGCCAAGTGATGAATCCAGTCATTTGCTTTCATAAGTTTATTTTGTAAACACCAGTTGGACGAGGAAGCCATCAGTGTACAGCAGCGGAGTGAGAGGGATGTTTCAGATGACTGAGGCAGAGCGTCTTGATCTGACGGTGTGTGAGCAAACAATCCCTGCCTTAACCGTGTAGGCCTTACAGACGGAAGAACTCAGCAACCCAGCAGCTCCTGGGCCCCCAGGAGCAGCGGCCCGCGTGTCCGTGGGCTTCGTTTGTGTGGCTCACTCAGCTCCTGAAGGCAGATGGCAGGGCCAGACTCGGAGGCCCTTGGTAGCTGTGTGATGCTTGGCATCTCTGAAGGAATGGACGCCATCAGAATCACAATTGTAGGTGTTGATGCCGGTGCAGGAGAGGTGTCTGAGGAGGGGAATTGTCGACGTCAGAGGTGAAGAGGTCCTATGCAGGCCATCTGCAGACAGGGACGCTAGGGCACTGGCATCCTGGCTCAGTTCAAGTCCAAAGACCTCAGAAACAGGAAGTCCAGCTGTCTGAATCTCTGTTCAAGATCTTCCCACTTGGTCCACAGATCAAAAGCCAGCATCTCCCAGAAACCCTCACGAACATACCCAGAAACGGTGCTTTGTTGGCTCTCTGGGCCATTCTTAATCCAGCTGAGTTGACATCCCAAACTAACCATCACAATGGCTGAGTGTCTGCATCCTGGTGGGAGGAAACTGTCCCCCAGGTGACCCCACCGGCCCCCGATCACCTAGAGTGCAGTGAAACGCACTCGACCTAGGAACTGTAACTATGCCATCTTCTCCCCATCCAAGGCAGCCTTCCAAGTGGTGTTGGCTCTGGGTTGCAGCACAAAGCACTCTCCTTCTCTTCCCAGAGCTGGCTCTGCAGTGACCACAGCCCATACATCAGAGAGAGGGCGGCAACAGAAAAACAGACACTCATGTGTTCTCACCTCTGAAGGAGCAGCCTTGAGTCCCAGTCCTATCTCCGGGCACAGAACAAGTTCATATAAAGCACGCCCCGCCCCTGACCCCATCTCCATCCCTCCCTGCCCCTGCCCAGTTTGCAGCTCCTGACTGTACTGCTCTTAATCAGATTCCTTGGTATGCTTCTCCAGTTCTAGTGTGACAAATAGACAAAGTTCAAAGTGTCCAGGAATAGTGCACAGGGAGATCTCCAGCTGAGTTTTCCTCGTGTAGATTCCACTCTCAGGAGGAACTCAGTGTCTGCCAGGATCGTTTGCAATGTCTACTTTCATCGCATGGCTCTTCCGGGACACTACATGAGAACTCTCTTGAAATCTGAAGCTCAATGCATCCCAGCCAAATATCTCTTCATTTCTGTGTGTTTTTGAGAAAATGGCCACACGTGATTAAATTGTGGCATTTCTATTTGCCAACCCCAATCCGCACACACATTATGAAAGAGACACTAAAGGTCCCACAGTAATTAATTGTACTCACCTCAAACTTGCCCTGAAGGATTCCAGAAAATAGCCACGTAACTAACCACAGACAGCCCTTCACTTTGCCAAGCCCAGGCCATTTTTCCTCTGTAACCCAAGAATCAGCCTTGGGAATTATTTGAAATTCAGGAGGATTTGTTAGTGTTTCTTTCAAAATGCCAGCATATACACACAAAAACGCCCAAATTTTTACCTGGCATGATCTAAATCCATAGAGGTTTGGAATAACTCATTATTTGAAGAAAACAAGCAAAAAAAGAATTTTTTGGTGCTAGGCCCTATCCCTGAGCTTTTTGCTCAAGACTGGGACTCTAACACTTGAACCACAGCTTCTTTTCTGGCTTTTTGGTGACTGATTGGAAGTAAGAGTCTCAGGGGCTTTCCTGCCCTGGCTGGCTTTGAACTGCTCTCCTCAAGTCTCAGCCTCCTGAGCAGCTAGGATTACAGGCGTGAGCCACTGATATCTGGCACTGAATCACTTATAACACAGTGATTGGAGCATTGCCTAAAACCATATGTTTTTAGGATAGACAGGTTATAAATAAATCACTTAATTTATGAAAGAAGTCCTTTAAGTTTTATGGCCTTCTGGTTCTCTGTTTTCTATGTATTAAATTAGAGGTTGCTCTTGTTAAGGAGTCTGGATCTGAGTCTACTTATATTCTATTAATCCCAGGGGAGATGGATGCCATTTCTGTCTTTGCGTTTGCTGCCAGGCTTTGTGAGAAGTTGTTACGTGTGTGGCCTGCTGCGTTCGGTGGGTAGATGGATGTGCCGAGTCTGGGCATTGACACTGACAAACTCCAAGGTCATCCGCAGACCTCCCAGTCTGGGAGTGGGGGGTGATTGTTGCCTGCTGCACCTGTGTGAAGACACTCAGTTTCGGGAGCCATAATGAAGTTCATTCTCCTGCCTTATTGGAAAAGTCAGCTTGTTGCCTTCTGACAAATTAGCGTTTCTCGAGACCTCGTGGTTGGAGAGTGGCACTTGTGACAGAAGCCCCACATTCTGTGTGACTCCTTCCTTGTCCATCCACAGTGTGAGGCCTGCCACTTCACACAGGGCCAGGTGTGCTCCCTTTGAGCTTCTGAGAACACCGGGGTTTAGGTTGATTCTATTTATTGCTTTCTGTCTATCACCTCGCATTGAGGTTGGCATAGAGTACCTGCCTGAGATTCACGTCTAAAGAGGGGGAATGAGTGCCTGTGAGTGGATGATCAGTCACTAAATCTTAGCAGCCGCCTGGAGGTGCTGTGCAGCTCTCTCTTGTCTTCCAAGAGGGACCTCCATGGCCAGAGAGAGTCACGCAGCCCCCAGCAGCCCTGATGCTAGCTGGAGAAGTGGGAGCGTGTGCTGGAGCCCACTTGAAGCAAAGGGATTATGTTGTGCCCTAAGGTAAACCTTCACTAGATTATGCCTGTGTGCTACCAGCAAAGAGATCAACAGTTATGGTTGCCTTAAAGTCAGTACCGTTGGGGGCTGAGGCTCGAGGGGAACCGGAGCCCTTGGTGACTATTTAGATTTGCTCTGTGTGGGCTCACGCTGTGGGCAGACGTGGGCTTTACTTGCTATCTTGCGGTGGCTTGTCTGCATCCATGGAGAGGAGCTAAGCCTAAGACCCCCAAAAGAGGCCTTGCGGGGTTCGAGCTAAAGTTTATAAGCAATACAGGTCATAATTTAAGTTGGAGCATCTTAGAAGAAAATGTTTGAATTTAAGTGAAATCAACAATGTGCAAAATATTGAATAAGAAATGGGTTTGGCTGCCACTGGGTCGTTTATTTGGTTTAAGATTTGAGTCTCAAAGTGAATACATAATTCAGTCAGTCAGCTGATTTATGGTAAACGAATATAAATGAGTGCATTCTATGTTTATCATTTATGTTAACTATGTACAGAAACACAAGATGAAGATGATAACCAGTATCTTCCCTGTGCTGAGGTGGGGAAGGTCCTAAGAGCTGCAAAGTACGTTTAACCCCAGCTCTCTACATTGCCTCTGCCTGGTGTGACGTCTGTCTGTTGTGTTTACACATGCTTCTTGCCTTTTCTCTTCTTTCACCAGGTATCTATCCAGGTGACTAACTTCTGGTAGACTCTTATGGAGTCTTTGTTTTAGCTCTCCCTATGCCTTTAATTGCTAAAGCTACATTAGCTTTATAAATAGTAGCTTCGTGTGTGTGTGTGTGTGTGTGTGTGTGTGTGTGTGTGTGTGTGTGTGTGTGTGTGTCGGTCGTGGGGCCTGAATTCTGGGCCTGGGTGCAGTCCCTGCGCTCTTCAGTTCAAGGCAAGCACTCTACTGCTTGAGCCATAGCTCCACTTCCAGTTTTCTGGTTGTTCATTGGAGCTAAGAGTCTCGTAGAATTTCCTGCCTGGACTGGCTTTGAACTGTGATCCTCAGATCTCAACCTCCTGAATAGCTAGGATTGCAAGCGTAAGCCACCAGTACCTGGCTAGCAGTAGCTTCTTGTGCAAGCAAGCGCGCGCGTGCGAGAGAGAGAGAGAGAGAGAGAGAGAGAGAGAGATTCAGAAAGAAAGAGAAAGGAAGGATGGGAGGAAGGGAGAGAGGGAGGGAGGAAGGAAGGAAGGAAGGAAGGAAGGAGGAAGGAAAGAAGGAAGGAAGGAAGGAAGGAAGGAAGGAAGGAAGGAAGGAAGGAAGGAAGGAAGGAAAGAAGGAAGGAAAGAAGGAGGGAGGGAGGGAGGGAGGGAAGGAAGGGAAGGAAGACCTTGGAAGGTAGCTCAGTGGTAGAGCACTTGCCTTGCATGCATGAGGCCCTGGGTTCGATTCCTCAGCACCACATAAGCAGAAAAAGGCAGAAATGGCGCTGTGGCTCAAGTGGTAGAATGCTAGCCTTGAGCTGAAGAGCTGAGGGACAGCGCCCAGGCCCAGAGTTCAAGCCCCATGACAGACAAAAAAAAATTTGAAAGGA